>NC_069788.1:109154064-109754064 GCF_027406575.1 Nycticebus coucang | reverse complement strand
TCTTGAACTCATGAGCTCAGGTGATCCGTCCACCTCGGCCTCCCAAAGTGCTGGGATTACAGGCGTGAGTCACTGTGCCCAGCTGGAGAGGCCTTTCTTATGATCTTAGTTATACCCCCCCCCCGCATCGGCCCACACCCTCTCTTCTTGATCGAAATAACTTCTTTTCTGTAGAGCTCTCACTACTATCTCAAGTTCTTCTTTCATGTGTTGGCATGTTGATTGTTACCTTGATGACGTCAGGCCCAGAAGGGCAAGATCATTGTCTATGGTGTTCTTTCTCTTTACCAAGTGTCTGGCATGGAGAAGTAGTCAATAAATATTTGTTGAAACCACAAATGGCCTTTTGGATGCACATGCTGTGCTTGAGGGCCCAGCCAGAGGGACTCATGACAGGTGGTGTTCAGAAAGCAACTGTCCACTCCAGTGCATTTCCCTCAGGGTTTAGCTGCCTTCTTTTTGTGGTCATGCAGCTGTTTCTTCCATGCTGCCTAGTTCTATTTTCTGTCTCTGTCTTCTCAAGAGTCTGTTTCTTCTTTAAGAGGAAAAGAAGAAAGGGTACTGACTGTTCAGTTACGAACACAGAATCTTGAAGGCAGGGAAAAGAGAAAGATTTGACTTTAAGAATACAAGAGAAACAAGCAAGTGACAAGGAAGTGGAGGCAGCCAGGTTACTTATGTCTTGGGCCGTACTGCTCACTGTGGTGTATTCAATCAGGTAGAAACCTATGATTCTCTACGAGTCACACTGCAGGAGTGCTCTTGTCTTCAGGTAGGTGAAAGTACAAGGATTGATCACAGTGGAGGTTTTTCTGTTTATTGTATTTGTGCTTGTTATACAAATACAACTGAGCAGAAGGTCTAAAAACATCCCAGACTCTTCCAACCCTCATCCTTCTGTAGACAGAAGGAGCGCCATGGTCATGCACAGGAGAGCCCTTCTTAGAAGAACTGCCTGTCCCTTGGATAGTTCAGAGTCTTGGGTCCAGCAGCAGAGAGGAGCCCAACCTGTATGGACAGCCTCTTGAAGCAGCCCTTGGTCACAGCTGCTCTGGGTGGGCAGCAGCTTAAATTTCCACAGTTCACATGTTCCCACCACACAAGTCAAATCAAGGAATGAAAACAAAAGGGAAAGCGAGCAGAAGGCTGGAAAAGGGAGCCTGGAAGAGGGTGCAGGAAGGGAGAAGACACACAGTGGGCTTCTGAGGTGCTGGCACTTTGACTTGGATGGAGTTACAGAGCATTTAAAATTATTCTTTACATTGTACATTCATGTTATATACTTTTCTGTATGCATGTCATATCTTAAAATTTTAAAAATATAAAAAAAAACTTAAGAGGCTAAAAGTGAATAAAGGGACTGCTGATAGAACAGAAAAGAAGAAATTAAAAGAGCAGAGATGATGAAGGAAGAAGACAGCAGAGATGGAAGACTGACTACTTGGTTTGCTGAAGTCCTGGAGGTGGATGCGGCCTCAGTTTCTCTTTTTCTGTCTGGATACTGGTTCTGCTTCTAGGTAACGGAGCCCAACTAGCATACCCAGGATGGAGAAACCTTAAATACAGACAAAATATTAGTGACTGACACAAACACAGCACCTTTCTTGCATCTCCCCTGTGTCCACCCTTTGTACCAGCCCTAGTGCCGGTCCAGTTCCTGTAGAAAGTCTGGGGTGGCTGGATGCTTACTTGCCACCATCAGGGGTGCCAGGACGCCCACCGTGGGAGCTGCAGTTCCGTATACAAACAACTCAGAGAGGAAGTGCCCCAGGGCAAGGAGGAAGGTCCAGAGTGTGATGTGATAGAGCCTGCAAGGGAGCAGACAGAAATGGGAACTGAAGTTACTGTTTGTTTTGTACAGAACCAAAGAAATCTATCCGTCAGACTTTATAGACACAAATCAAAACCCAGGATATGACTATGGCTCAGGAAAAAGGACACTTTTTGATTACATGAATTTATTCTCATTTTGGGCAAAACTAAAGGTCTCACATCGTTGCTAACTGAGAGAACGGTCCAGGCACTCAAGAGTAGATCTCCAAGCCTTAGCAAGGTGGTGAACCCAGCAACGGCAGAGTCTGGACCATGGTAATCCTAGGCAGTGTAGACAATTCTGGATCTATTTATCAAAATCGGCTGCCTCTGGAGTCTAACCCTACCTGGCAGATGTCTGGCCATGTGCTAGTCAGTGTTTACAAGATGGAAGCCACAGACACAAGAGCCTGAATGGCAAAGAGAAGCAGGGACACCTCTGGACATTTAGATGCTCCTGCAGTGTAGGCTGGTTACCTTGTGTCTTAGCCTAGAAAAGTGGTCAGATGGAAGACAATGGCAACTTCATGGAAGAGAGCTTATTCCTCAGCTTTGCCCATGAGGCAGAGAAGAGAGGGGTTACTAGATGACTGAATATTTGGTTTGCTGATATCTTTTTTGAAGTATAAAATTTAAAAGAAATTATAAAACATTTCAAACATTTAAAAATAGAATACTGCAATGAACCCTAGTGCAACCAAGACCCAACTGCATTAAAGCTTAGCATTTTGACATTTTCGTTAGAGATAGCTTTTACTAACAAGTAAAATATCACAGATGAACAGTTAAAGCATCCTGTGTATCCTTACCCCACCCTGATCCCCTTCTCCTCCCTCCCTGCTTCCCTAGAAGCAACTAGTATCTTAAATTTGATTTTTATCACTCCTGTGCATGTTTTTATACATTTTGGAAACGTGTATGTACGTATGTGTTAATTTTGAGTTTCCTGTTAGGGAGGGAATAGGATCAGAGTGCACATCAGAAGTGCGTGGATCAAAGTCCCAGGCTAGAGAGGGTTGGAAACAGGAAGTCAGCATTTGCAGCCATCCTGTTTTGGGAGAGGGGAAAAGTAAAGGTTAACTGAGGTAAAGGTAAGTCTGAGTTGTCTTTGCTCATTCCAAAAGCATGGCAAACAAAAGACATATCCTTTATACCTATCAACAATTCCTCATCATGGTGAAGGTGTTTAAAATGGTTATTCAATCTTCCTTCCTATCAGTTGCCCTGAGAGGTAGGACAGATGTCTATTCTCGTTTTATAGATGAAGAGACAAAGGTGCAGTGAAAACAAATAACGAATCTGCTGCTTGGAAGCTAGTTACCAACAGAACTGAGACAAGAACCATTTTCTTGTTTTCATTATTGGCCCAAGGCTGTTTCCACCAAATCATGCTATTCCAAAAATACATGTCAATTTAGGACAAGTACACTACAGTTTGAAGTTTGGAAAAAAAAAATTAAAAATAAAGTTGGAGACATCAAAGGGGTAATAGTTCTGTTCAAATGTCAGTCTTCCTCAGTTTACATTAGATGGACCTCTAATATTTAGATCTGCAAAATCAGGAATGAAAATCACACCCTCCCAAGGCTGTTAGGAGGAAATTCAATAAAGACCACGTAGGTAAAAGCTCCTGGTATGACAAAAGGAGCTCCGCTGGGTATAGTGGCGGGTGCCTTGTGGTCCAGCTATTCAGGAGGCTAAGGCAGGAAGGATTGCTTGAGCTCAGGATTTTGAGACCAGAGTAGCCAATATAACGAGACTCTCATCTTTAAAAAATAAAAATGAAAAACTTAAAAAGGAGGAGGACTTTTAAATATTATTGCCTCCTCTCTTCCCTACATGCTGAGAGTTTAGGTAAGTTGAGATTGTGATGTTACTGGGATGAAAGCTTGAGCCCCCTCCAGTGGCCAGAACCAGTCACAGCTTCTGAATGTATGGAGTTGTTCCATAGGGGTCTGTTTGAGTACCCTAGAGAGGGAGGATACAGGAGTCCTAGGTTCTCTTTCATGCTCACCTACAAACTGCATAAGTAGGTTCTTTGTGGGTTCCTCTTTTATCATGGATTGTGATTTCTGTTCATTCCTGTTTCTTAGTAGGAATGTGAAAAAGGTATGTGTGGGTGGCTACTCTAAAAAAGGCTAAGTCTTCTTTTTAAGTCAAGAGCCTTACTCTGTTGCCCTGGGGTTGAGTGCAGGCCTGGATAGAGTGCTGTGGCATCATCACAGCTCACAGCAACCTCAAACTCTTGGGTTTGAGCAATCCTCTTGCCTCAGTCTCACAAGTAGCTGGGACTACAGGTGCCTGCCACAATGCCCAGCTAGTTTTTCTATTTTTTTTTTTTTTTAATACAGACGGGTCTCATTCTTGCTCAGACTGGTTTCCAACTTCTGAGCTCAAGCAATCCACCTGTCTTGACAACCTAGCGTTCTACTATTACAGGTGTGACCCACTGCTCCTGGCTGATTCTTTTTGCAAGAAAGTTCTCTGTGGCCCAGCCTAGAATACAGTGGCATTATCATAGCTCACTGCAAACCTCAAACTCCTGGGCTCAAGTGATCCTCCTGCATCAGCCTCCCAAATAGCTGAAAATATAGGTACATGCCACTACACGCGGCTAGTTTTTTTCTTTCTTCTTCTTCTTTTTTTTTGGTAGAGATAGGGTTGTGCTATTGCCCAGGCTGGTCCTGCATTCCTGGCCTCAAACAATCCTCCCACCTGGCCTGCCAAAGTGCTAGGATTATAAGTTTGAGCCACTGCTCCTGGCCAAGGCTGATTCTATAGTAAAGAAGTAGAGGGTTATAAAAGGAAAAAAAAAGGTAGAGGAATGTGATTGCCAGTGAGACTCTGTCTCAAAACAAAACAAAACAAACAAAAAAAAATAAGACATTACCAGTTTGCTATCAGTTCCAAAGAATTTTCAGACATTAAAGACGACCTGTTAAGCATATTATGTTTTTTAGGCCTGGAAGGAATGAAATCTATTAAACTTTTATTATCCATGTTCAAGGCTACTTAAAATAATAAGTCCCAACAGTGTATAGGGGGTTGGTTGGCTGGGGCAGACAGTGGGTATGCCTCGCATCTGATTTCCAACAAAAAGATGCTCAAGCTCTTCCTTCCCTTACATACGTCTTGTTGTGAATGTCAATGGCACAGAGGCAGCGAATCACTGATGAGAGCAGTGTCCAGATCCCAAAGGTCCGAGCTTGGAGGCCATTCACTGTGTAGCAGAAAAAAACAAGAGTGTCGAGAAGGGAAGGGTTGGGCTTCCTACCAAACTCCTACTTCACTGATGGTTCATAGGCATTAGGGAGCTGAACCTGACCTCTCTGTGGCTGGGCAGAGTGGAGGCCTTGATGCTGCATATGGGAATTAGAAGGAATGGAAGAAGTTCCAGAATGACTACTACTCAGATCCTCTTCAAATGTCTACAGTTGGAAGGGGAGTCTTCAAGAGTGGAAACCCAATAAAGAGCTGATGCAGGGAAATAACTCCTGGATGAAGTAGTTTATATCTTCTGCCCCTTGCAGCCCAGAGGGTCTAGATCAGACAGGTTTGGGGAAATGTTACAGAGACTGGTCAAGGCTGATCCGAGAGAGAACTCAAGAGATACTGGGGATCAATCTACATGCCCACATATGTTCTTTTAAAAGATCTAAGTCCTTCCATCTCTTCCCAAATCCAGATTTACGTCGTTAAATGAAGCCAACACCAGGCTGGTTTCCTGTGTACCTGGTAGCAGAACAACACATTGGTGTTTGTTGGGGGGAACCTTGCTCTTGGAGGCTTCATTCTGATACTGCTATATTAAATATTTTGTCCAGAAATTGGGGGTCATAGTTCACCGTAACAATGGTTCTTTTTTTTGTTGTTGTTGTTGAGACAGGGTCCCACCCTATGCCCCTGAGCAGAGTGCAGTGGGCGTGGTAGTTCACCACAACCTCAGACTGGGGCTGCGGGCACCCCGCTGCCTCAGCCTCCGGAAGCCGCTGGGATTGCGGCGCCCAGCTGGGTTTTTCCATTTTTTTCATGAGTCAGGGTCTCACTGTCGCAGGCGAGTCACGAACTCCGGAGCTCAAGCGATTCTCCCTCCTCAGCCTCCCACAGTGCTGGGATTACAGGCGTGAGCCACCGCGCCTGGCAACAATGGTTCTTAACACTTGGCATTTATTACAATCAGCTGAGGGAGTTTTATAAAATTTCAAGGCCTGGTTACCAGACCAATTATATGATACTCTTTGGTAGTATGCTGTGGGCATAAGTGTTTCTAGAAACTCCCTGCTTTGGATTTAAATGCACAGCAATTGGTCTAAGGCATCCAGTGGCTTGAGAAATGCCAAAACAGTGAAAGCAAAGATGCTTGCTTTTTTGGCCTACTGCTTGCTAAGGATAAACTTTAAGGGACAAAACTAAAAATTTAAAGGTTATTAATGTTTACTCGGGCTTTAAGGAATTTTCCAGCCTTTGGAAAACCTGAAAGCTCTACCAAATTCACAGTACTGAAGATTTTCCAACCAAATATCTAGCATTAGCACTGGACAGCTACATTCTTTATAAACCAATAGTCAGTGAGATTACTAAAGTGGAGTCCTTCACCAGCCCTAACCAGATTAGGCAGATGAAATTCTACAGGACACTCCAGACCACTGTAAAAATGAGAGGAGTATCGGGACAGCCCCTCCACGAGAAGAGGCAGCCTCCACTTCTGGGCTAGCCAAACACACACCTGAGTTCTGCTCAGCCAGATGAGCTTTAGCAAGTCACATGACCTCTGGGCGACTCTGTCTCGATTTAAATTCAAATGGTTAAACTGGATAACCTCTAAAAACCTGTGGATTTATACAGGGTTCTTTGATCATCTGAGGGTAGAATTTGAGGGTGAAAAAATAGAATTGTCTTGCTCACTTTCCCAGGTTCTTTAATCCAATTATATTTGAGCTTTGCCCAAAATAAGCCTTAGCCTATTTAATTTCATTTTATGCCCAGACGTTGCAGAAAAATGAGCTAGGTCAGAGCCTGAATCTGGGTTAGCTATAAATGTGAGACAGAATTATCAGCTACCGTGAAACAATGCTGCAGCTCCAACTACCCCACACATTAACATGATGAAGTGCAAGCTAAAATGTACACACATGCTCAGCAGAGAGGTTCAGGAAGCTAGGAAAGGCCACTGTGGGCCTTGTGATGCTTCATTTTGGGAGATCAATTTGGAGGGAATATGTCACAGGAAGACCTTGGGTTAGTAACTCTCCATCTCTAACACAATATGAATCCCGTGTGCCTCGACATGATTTCTGAAAAGGGCTTTGAGATAATATGAAAAGGTTCTTTATGGCTTTCTGGTGGGGCATCACAGAGCCACGAGGAAACTCTATTTCCTTACTGGCTATTATCATTTTTTTTGTACACACTAATTGCCCAGGGCAGTATAAAATGAATGAAAAAGTATTCAGAGAAGCTTGGACAGGGAGAAAGGGTCAAGTGCTTACCACAAAGTAGTATTCCAGTGACTGCCAAAGACTAGATAAGGAAGAATCAGAATTCACCTGGGGAGTTTTAGCGGCTGGATTCCTGGGCCCCAGCCAGGTTCAATAAATAGGTACCTGTGCTTTATTTATTTATTCATTTTTTTGCAGTTTTTGGCCAGGGCTGGGTTTGAACCAGCCACCTCCGGTATATGGGGCCGATGCCCTACTCCTTTGAGCCACAGGTGCTGCCCCCTGTACTTTATTTTTAAGGCATCCTGATGTACAGCCTGTTTGTGAACCACAATGTAGGCCAGTCCTACAAAGGATGTAGAAATTCTTTGATTTCTTACCGAGGTTTGGCTTGCCAGTGTAGAGCTTTTCATAAAGAAAGGTGTGGTCTCGGAAGCTCTGTAGTGTGTTCCCCATGGCTATGATGGACACCATAACCAGCCAGGTTCTTAACACATTCAGGAAACGGCTCATGACTCCCCTTAAATCTGAGAGGGCTTTTCGCCTTGGAAACAAAGGTAGAGAACCTGAGACAATGAGGGTCAGCCTGCTTCAACCATAAGCTCTCTCACTTCTGTGGTTAACCTATGTCCCACTCACGAGTGCTTAGTTGGCCAATCGCTTCACAGATTCTTTCCCAAGTCCTCTAGTTTCATCCACCCGTTTTCTTAACACACTGCTGTTAACTTCCCAGGGTAGCATGCTACCCTTGAATATTTACCCTACACCAAGTTGCTGAACATTACCAGAGTGACAACAGCTAAATAACGGTAGGTGAACACAACGAATCTAGCAAAAAAAAAAAAAAAAAAGAAAAGAAAAAAGAGAGAGAAAAGGAAGTATATGAATATTACTATAAACTAATGAAATGGATTTCTGTGTAAAGCTTATAGAAATTGGTCTCAACATTTAGTCACACTAATAATAGTGAATGAACAGTATATTTTACAATAAGTGGCACAGTATTTATCTTTGTTTAAGTGATTTCTCCACATTATCACCCTGCCTCAGAACTCCTTTCACTTAGTTGGAATCAGTTCTCTCGTATCTTCACTTTTGCATGCCACTGTTTTATAATTCAATTGGCTTGAAGGTGATTCTAAATCTACTCATAGACATCTCCCTGGCTAACGATGACAGATCCTTTCAAGCCTACAGAAACCTAACACATTTGAGTGGAACTTATGGTATGAGTGCTTGCTCTATTTACACCCTTAGGTTTTCTGTACTCTGGTTCTCTGGCTCCATAAACTAGAAAATCAGTCTAAAAGTTAGAAATAAACTGCTGTGACTTTACAATTTGTAGAAAATTATGTGAAGTAAACAGCAATCTTGGTGTTGGTTTGCAAGAGAAATTATAATAGTTATCAGTTATTGGCCACTTGTGCACTATGCCAAGCACTTAACATACATTATCTATTTAATATTTATAATAAGGTAGACAGACATTATTAATATTTCCATTTTACAGGTGAGGGTTGGAACAGAGAGGTTAAATGAATTTCTTGAGACCACACAGCTAATACATGACAGCTGCAATACTATCTCACTGAGAATATTTTGATGAAGTTTTCATTTTTGAAGCATACCATATCCACTTTTGTCTTAAAGTTGTACAGAAAATACAATTAGATTGTATTATTTTATAATAGGCTTAGAACAACCCTTGTTGAGTAGTAATTTTAATGAGCTTCATTTAAATAAAAACAAATATAATGAATCTAAGAATCAAACAACTTCCTTCCACCTTTACTATTATTGTTATTTTTTTCTTCTTACCTGGCCACAGTTTTACTTTGTTGCCCTCGGTAGAGTGCCATGGTGTCATAGCTCACAGCAACCTCAAACTCTTGGGCTCAGGTGATCTCTTGCCTCAGCTTTCCAAGAAGCTTAGACTATAGGCACTCACCACAACTCCTGGCTAGTTTTAGAGACGGGGTCTCGCTCTTGCTCAGGCTGGCCTTGAACTCCTAAGCTCAAGCAATCCACCCACCTCAGCATCCCAGAGTGCTAGGATTACAAGACTGAACCACCATGCCTGGCCTTATCATCATCATCATCATTATTATTTTTGGCCTGTGGTTTAACTGTTAGCAGGTTAACTTCTTGCCCCTGAAGTGGTAATACACTAGCAAGTTTCCTTTGTTACTCTGGCGTTAGGAATTTCAATACTGTCCTACGCAGTTGAGTTAGATAATAAAGTCAACAGTGGCCCAAGACAATATGAAGCACTCAACAACCAAACATAAAAGAACTCTAGAGGAGTAAGGGTGTATTGATGGACAGAGTCCATCAAAAAGGTGGATTCTGTCTATGTGCAGACTAAGGATCTATAGAACATCACAGCAGGTATATAGCCTGGGCCATGAACCCACCTATCCTCTTTATTTTCACACCCTCTCCAATAGGAGACTCTAGACCCAGGTCTCCTTTCAGGGTTAGAAGAGCTGCATGGATTCCTTCCATCCCCACCCCTTTTCAGCAGAACTTAAGTCTTCCATTTCACAGAAGCTCTCAGAAATCCCAACAGGCTCAGATGACAAAGCTTGAGAGCTTCTGAATTACTCTGGCAATTCATCAACCCCCATTTCCCTAAAGTTTTAGGGCCTCCTAGAATGTATTCATTTTCAAATTTTGCCCTGGCCCAGCTCAACAGAGGTATGGTGTTAAAACTTAGGAGTCATCGAAAGAGGGACTTGGTCCTACATTTAGTAGCAGTGTGATCCTGGGCAAGTCATTTACACTTTTCAACCTCGGTTTCCTCATCTGCAAAATGGAGATACAAATATCTACCTCAAGGGTTATTATAAGAATAATGTGAGAAAAAGCGAAGGCTCCTTATACGGTGCTAGGTTCACAGTGACTGCTCATTCTTTCATACATTCCTTCCCTCCCTAAATTGGCTAAGCCTTCTCCATCTTCTCAGCGCCCCCACGTCCTCGTCTCTTGAGTCCTTTCCCCCCCAAAAGGTTGCCTCCCAGGTATCTGCCTTTCATCCCAGGTCCATTTTACCAGACTCTCCGGATTCTCAATCAGATGTCATACAGCCATCTACACCTTTCTTCTCTCTTATATTCTCCTTACCCGGCCACCAGACTCCCAGTACAGCAGTAGCAGCAACAAACGAGCTCCACCAGGGTAGTTCTAGCCACCTGAACCATTTGTCCCCGCCCCTTTCGCAGCGCAGCTCCAGGATTGGGTCGTTACCGTCAGTCCTCGCTCTGATTGGCTGTTCGGGTTTTGCTAAAGCAGGAGATAAGGAGTGAACCCTTTACTGCCAATCAGCGGTTGCCGCTAACTAAGCCTCTCCTAGGGCACGCTGCTCACGCAGCAAACCCTCCCTTTCAGCGTGGCGGAACTCTTGGTCTGAGTCAACCTTTTAGGGGCGGAGGAAAGAAAGAGCGGAAAAAGAAGACTTCGTTCTGCCAAGGGCAGGTCTCGACTGCCGCGCTGCGCGGCGGTGACGATATTCTTCCGCGCCCGCAGCCTGGCGTTTTCGGCGCCGGCGGCGGGCGCCTGCGCAGTGGCTCTGAGCGGGCGGTTGCTTGTTGGTTGTTGTAGTAACCCGGGAAGCAGCCGTCGGCGGCCGCCGTGAGCCGGGCTGGGGAAGGAGGAGGGAGGTAGGCGCCGAGCGCGGTCCCCGCCTGCCCGCCCAAAGCCATGGAAAGATGAAACAGGTAAACGTCTGCGCCGGCTCCCGAAGGAGGCGCGTTCCTGGGTTTGGGCTGGCGCCGCCGCTGCATTTCCCGCTCAGAGCCCGGGAGTAGCTGTTGTATTCCGGTTGCTCCGGGTTGAATCACTGCGGCGGAGTTGCCTGTCCTTTCTGGGAAGGAGGGAACCTGTGCACCTACCTGGGATTGGAGTGAGCTGGTAGAGGGGAGCTGAGGGGCAGATCCTTTTAGGGCCATGACTCTCTTCAGCGCGTATCCATAATCTTCTTCGATCGTCCTGTTTTTCCCCGCTCTGCAGGCAGCCTAGGAAAGGTTGGCATCCTTTCCTCGCTTGGAGTTTTTGTTTTAACCTAGAGGACTTCCCAACGTTTTGGGAAAGGTCGAGAAATCCCGTTGGGAATCTCCGGAATAACGTCGTTAGATATTGCCCCATTCCGCTGAAGATCTGTAGGGATCATTATCGGGGTTGGTGTTTTTTGTCTTAATTATAATCTTATCGTTTATATGATGTACAGAAAAGTAAAGTTTGGAAAGATTGACACCAGGTGTTTATTTCTGAGTAATGGGATTACGATAATTTGAATATGTTCATTTTCTTTATCTGCAGTTTCTGTTTCCTCCTCTAACACACTTAACAAACATAGACTTCTTTTTAACCTATGGAAAAATGTTTAAAGTTAGAAATGCACTGTTGGGGCGGCGCCTGTGGCTCAGTAGGTAAGGCGCCAGCCCCATATACTGAGGGTGGCGGGTTCAAACCCGGCCCCGGCCAAACTGCAACCAAAAAATAGCCTGGCGTTGTGGCGGGCGCCTGTAGTCCCAGCTACTCGGGAGGCTGAGGCAGGAGAATCGCTTAAGCCCAGGAGTTGGAGGTTGCTGTGAGCTGTGTGAGGCCACGGCACTCTACCGAGGGCCATAAAGTGAAACTCTGTCTCTACAAAAAAAAAAAAAAAAAAAGAAATGCACTGTTGGTTGGCATGATCAAAGTTGTTAAAGGACAAAAGAAAAAAATGTCCTAATTTTTTTTTATTATTAAATCATAGCTGTGTACATTAATGCAGTCATGGGGCACCATACCCTGGTTTTATAGACCGTTTGACACGTTTTCGTCACACTGGTTAACACAGCCTTCCTGGCATTTTCTTAGTTATGTGTTAAGACATTTATATTCTACATTTACTAAGTTTCACATGTACCCTTGTAAGATGCACCGCAGGTGCATCACCCTCCCTTTGCCCATCCTCCCCCCTCCCTCCCTTCCCCCTATTCTTAGGTTATAACTGGGTTATAGCTTTCATGTGAAAGCCATAAATTCGTTTCATAGTAGGGCTGAGTACATTGGATACTTTTTCTTCCATCCTTGAGATACTTTACTAAAAAGAATATGTTCCAGCTTCATCCATGTAAACATGAAAGAGGTAAAGTCTCCATCTTTTTTTAAGGCTGCATAATATTCCATGGTGTACATATACCACAATTTATTAATCCATTCATGGATCGATGGGCACTTGGGCTTTTCCCATCACTTAGCAATTATGAATTCGACTGCAATAAACATTCTGGTACAAATATCTTTGTTATAATGTGATTTTTGATCTTCTGGGTATATACCTAGTAGAGTAATTATAGGATTGAATGGCAGATCTGATGTCCTAATTTTAATATCTATTTGAGATTCAGATCAAAGTTTTTAATGAGGTAGAACAATGAAGAGTTTTTGGAAGGACAGTGGTTTTCTCCCCCTACCTGTTTGTATGACCCTTGAATCAGGAGAACATCAAGGGTAGACATAAAGTTCGTGTGCAGTTTACTGTGCTAAACTATTTTAAATTGCATATGAACTTTATGTGCACCCTGTATTAATCTTTTGGTTTATTGTTGAATTTTTCATGACGACATCTTGCTGTGTGCTTGTCACAGAGACTAAGTAAATATTTGCAAGGGTCTTAAACCTGGAGTTCTTATTTTTTTTTTTTTTTAACCCAGGTCAGGTTTGTCTAGCAAGGAATCTGTGTTTTAAGAATCAGCTGCCTAACTGAGATTGCCCTAAAAGTGCAGTAAGCCTGTCCTTTTGGTGCATATTGCATTTAGTATATAAAAAATGACTGAGAAACTCAGACTTAGCAGCAGCTCTTCAAATATATAAAGCACAGACAGTATGTTGGAAAAAAAGCTTGATTTTTATGTGGTATTTGAGGCACTGTTATAGAAGGTAAGCTTCTAGAGGTTGGGCACTATTTAGGAATGTATTTATTTGGAAGATCATCAGCAGTAATCAATAGACAACTGCACTGTGTTTCAGTTCAATTGACCTTTTTGCAGGAATCTGTGCCATCCAAGTTGTTTGATCCAGTGAATCTGCCAGGAAAGGTCTCTGAGGCCCCTGTCTGCTGACTGCATGACAAACCCTAAAGGAAATGCCAGTGGTGATGGCCCGGGACCTGGAGGAAACAGCATCATCCTCAGAGGATGAGGAGGTGGTCAGCCAAGAGTAAGTAACAGCCAGCCTGCTTTTGACTCTGCTTTTAGGATGAAAAATAGTTTTCTTTTACTCATGTACAGGAGAACCTCTGTAAGTTGGCCACCCAAAGGATTGTAACAAACTGGTCAACATATGGAGGTGGTTGACATAAGGAACTAAACCTACCCTACTGATGTGTACATGTGATGCACGCTTGGTCTGTGAAAATTAGGTCAAAATGGTCAGTGCAGGGAGGTTGTCAACTGTGGCAGTTCTACTGTACCTTCCTTTGGTATTGTCTGACTCTGGCTTTAGCTTCTATCCATCATCTAACTCAAGGTTTTGTTATTCAGTCTCCATCAACTATCGGAAATGAGATAATCCCGTTTCTGGGCTCATGCATGAACATGAACTCCAAATGCAGGTAGTAGTTCTGGGGGAAGCCCTTCCTCAGAGCTCCCAACATAGGATATTTTGACATTTTTTGAGATTGAGGAAAAGTAGGTCTCTAAACTCTGTGACATTGATTATGTTTTGCTAATTTTCTCAAAAGCCTTTACAATGATAATACAGAGGTCAGGTGACATAGTAATTCTGGGGCAGGATATTAGAATTCTGTAGCCCATGCTGTGTCCACTGAACCACTTTACTTTCCTGAGTTCTTTTAGGTATGAGTCAAGTTTCATGATTTCTGGATCCTCATAATAAAAATGTATGGTAGTGATAAGTGTGGCTGATATAGATGGTGATAAAGGCTTTATCTCATCTGTATCTCATTTAACCTGAAAATTAAACTACTGTATCTTTTTTTTTTCTGAGACAGAGTCTGAGTTTGTCACCTTTGGTAGAGTGCTGTGGTATCATAGCTCACAGCAACTTCAAATTCTTGGGCTTAAGTGATTATCTTGCCTCAGCCTCCCAAGTAGCTGGGACTACAGGCGCCCGCCACAACGCCAGGCTATTTTTTGTTTTTAGTTGTCATTGTTGTTTGGCTGGCCTGGGCTGGATTCAAACCCGCCACCTCTGGTGTATGTGGCTGGTGCCTTAGCCACTTGAGCCACAGGCACCGAGCCGCCCAGCTATTTTTAGAGGCAGGGTCTCACTCTTGCTTAAGCTGGTCTTGAACTGTGAGCTCAGGCAATCTATCCGCCTCTGCCTCCCAAGTGCTGGGATTACAGGCAGGAGCCACCTAAACTACTATGTCTTATTTAATCTGAAATGTTATTATTTTCATTTAATTAAACTCAGTCTTTAAAATACCAAGAAACTTCCTCAGTGATTCAGAGAGAGTAAGTGATGGATTAAGATTCAGACTTAGCTTTCCTGGATTTTGAAGCACCTTGCCTTTTCTCTCCTCTAATTATTACTTGACACAGTAAAGAGAGAGTCTGGTTAAAGTTAAAATTCATTTTTTTTTTTTTTTAATTGAGACAGAGTCTCACTTTGTTGCCCTCGGTAGCGTGCTATGGTGTCACAGCTGACAGCAACCTCAAACTCTTGGGCTCAAGGGATTCTCTTGCCTCAGCCTCCCAAGTAGCTGGGACTACAGGTGCCCACCACAACGCCTGGCTATTTTTGTTTGTTTGTTTAGCAAGCCCGGGTTGGGTTCAAACCCACCAGCCCTGGTGCATGTGGCTGGTGCCCTACCCACTGAGCTACAGGTGCTGCCTAAAGTTAAAATTCATTTTAAGATTCTCCGTGAGTCCTTTTGGATATGTGTGTGTGCTGTGTAACCTGAAAAATAGAGAGAATATTTCCCAGCCTAGTTGTAGGGGTTTAATTTGGATCAAATAGTGTATGAATAGTGAATAGTGAAATAGTGTATGTGAAATTACTTTGTAACTTATAACATGCTATACAAATATAAAGCATTATTCTTACTGGTTTTAATACTGAATTTATGGTGGGCTTATAAGGTAGAAGATTATTTAATGTAATTTGAAGAATGTTATTTAAGCATTAATAAAGGCTTGGAAAGACTTCTCATCGTTACTAGGTCATGGGAAATAATAGAGATTTGACGTGTATTTGGGTCATTCTTGATCAGGATAATGAAGTGGATAATTCCCTTTGGTTTTTTGCCTTCTTTTGACTTTTTGCTTTCACTGTGCTGCCTCTTACCTATTTCCTGAAATTTTTAACCTTTGCAGCAAGTATCAGTCTTTGTTTTTTTCGAGATTTTTTTTTTTTTATTACTATCTTTCTTACTAGTGGGGGTAGAAGTATGGCCTGGCAAGTATTAGGTTCCACTATAGAATTGCCATTTTGATAGGTTAGAAAGAGTCAAATATATTTTTTTTTTTTTGTAGAGACAGAGTCTCACTTTATCACCCTTGGTAGAGTGCTGTGGTGTCACATAGCTCACAGCAACCTCCAACTCCTGGGTTTAGGCAAATTCTCTTGCCTCAGCCTCCTGAGCAGCTGGGACTACAGGAGCCCACCACAACGCCCAGCTATTTTTTTGTTGCAGTTTGGCCAGGGCTGGGTTTGAACCCACCACCCTCAGCATATGGGGCCGGTGCCCTACCTGCTGAGCCACAGGCGCCGCCCAGAAAGAGTCAAATATTAACAGTTATACGTTTGCTTTAACAAGTGGGTGACTGAAAGTTTTGAGACAGACTGTGTTATTGTCCATTATTTCACTTCTAAGGAACACAGTTTAACAGCGTCCTTTCTGATTTACCTGTTAAGTTTCAACTTGCTTGGCTTATTGATGTTGCTGGGAGAACTTCATTTGTTTCTGTCTGTGCAGAGTGTACTTTTTTTTTTTTTTTTTTGAGACAGAGCCTCACTCTGTGGCCCCAGGTAGAGTGCCGTGGCATCATAATAGCTCACAGCACCCTCAAACTCTTGGACTCAACTCCTGCCTCAGCCTTGCCAGTAAATGGGACTACAGGTATCCACCACAACTCCTGGCTATTTTTTTCTTTCTTTTTTCTACATTTAATAGAAACAAGGTCTCTTGCTCTGGCTGGTCTGAAACTCCTGAGCTCAAGCAATCTTCCTGTCTTGGCCTCCCACAGTAGGATTATAGTCATGAGTCACGATACCTGGCCCAGGTTTACATTTTAAAAGTTGATTTGGAAGTTCAAAGGCCTTAAGTCATCTGAAGATGTTGATTTGATCCAAAGATATATATGCATGGGTATCTGTTAGATCTGCTCAGATCCTTTAGTCTGTATTAAAGTATTAATGCCTTGTAATCCTGGACTTTATGATTAGAAACTGTCCAGGCAGTCCTTGTTTTGCATAGCATTAATTCAAATAGTAAATGTAAAGAGGCTCTATTCTATATTTTGCTTGGGATCCCAAGTAAAATTTATACATAGACGTAGAAACTTTTAAGAACTTGATGTAAAGTTTCTTTAATCACTGAAAAAATAGTAGCTTTAATTTCTATCATAAAAGCTGGCTTTCTATTAGTTAAAAAGATCATCAACAGGCTTGATGCCCATACCTAGCACAGTGATTATGGTGCCGGCCATATACACTGAGGCTGGTGGGTTTGAACCTAGCCCGGGTCAGCTAAGCAGCAATAACAACTACAACAGAACAATAGCTGTGTGTTGTGGTGGGCACCTGTAGTCCCAGCTACTTGAGAGGCTGAGGCAAGAGAATCACTTAAGCCCAAGAGTTGGAGGTTGCTGTGAGCTGTGATGCCATGGCATTCTACTGAGGGCAACATAGTGAGACTCTGTCTCAAAAAAAGAAAAAAAAAAATGATCAACAACCAATTATAAAGTGAATGCTACAGAAGTTCAGCAAAGCAGGGTGTCTTCACAGGCTGCAGAAGCTGGGGAAGGCTCCAAGGAGGTGCTAAGACTTGAGGTGGATTTTGGAGGCTGGCCTTCAACAGAGAAGCAGAGAAGGCATTTCTAGCAGGGACAATGGTATGAAGAAGGCATAGAAGCAGGAGTAGAAATGCTGCTTTTGATCTTCATCTTTGAGTTATGTGGCTGATTCTCAGAAGTGAATATTCTTCATGAAATTGCTCCTTAAAAATTGAAATGTTTTTAGACTTTCAATAAAATAAACCTTGAAACCAGTCTGCTTGAATAACCAATCATTCAAATCCTTTGTTCTTTTATGCCTATAAAAGTAGGTTTTCTAAATTATACTACTTTCTGATATGAATAAAAATTTAAAGTCCCAATTTTCAGTTTTGTAATTATTTTGAAGTTTTCCTTTTTAGCACCACCTGGTGGGAGCATGTTTTTCATAACAGTTTTGTATCTGCCACAATAAGTGGTTTTTAGTTGATTTACTGAATTAATCATGTGCCTATTCCCTCTTTTATTTTTCCTTAGATTATAAGTGAAAAGACTTCTCTGTGAGAGTTTTGGTTTTCCATAAACACAGAATATCCTAAAAGTTGCCTTGGAAGTTGCCATACATAAGTAAAATTTTACAACGAGGTGGCCAACACATAGGGACTATTTTGTTAATGTTTTTAAACATTTTGTAATGAATATTTTGTAAGTAAAAGTACATTTGGCTACAATTTCCCATTTTCCTATGTATGGTGATTTTAGGGGAGACTTTTGGGACACCTGTGGTATAGTTAGGGCCCAAGGTCTTCTCAGCTGTTTATTGTGTTCTTGACTCTTGTCAAGCATTTTTTTTTTTTTTTTTGGCTGGGGCTGGGTTTGAACCAGCCACCTCCGGCATATGGGACCGGCGCCCTACTCCTTGAGCCACAGGCGCCGCCCTTGTCAAGCATTTTTTAAGTTGCAGCATCAATCATTGTAAATGCTAAGACAGTGGTTCTCAACCTTCCTAATGCCGCAGCCCTTTAATACAGTTCCTGTGGGTCGCGACCCACAGGTTGAGAACCACTGTGCTAAGGCAAAGTGATGCCAGATGGTAGCTAGTGCTAGATTGGCAGAGAAATTTGGGTAGTTTCCAAAGTTTCTGTCCAGGACTTTGTAGTTTAGGCTGCCTGTTTTTTATCTGCTGACTTAGAAATATAATGGAAAAGTTATAAGGTTGGAAGAGATTATATGAATCATCTGACCTTATGCTCAAACTTTACAGGTGTTTAAGTTTAAAAAGCAAGCAAGTCAGAAAAAAGTCCTTGCTAAAAAAGGTACTCTGTAGATACCATTTTTCACAAATGGGCTTTATTACCCAGGTCAAAGAAAAAGGACAGTAAACATCCATATTCCGTTTCTGGAAAACAGAGAATGAACTAGGAATAGTGTTCTTTGTTTTCTTCACTTAAAAGCTATGGACAGCTCATCCCAAATGTAAAGGCTGCGTTGCTTTTAGGATTAGTAGCCTGGCAGACTGTGCATTCAAGGTGTGGATCTTTTAAAACTTGGATTGGGGGCGGCACCTGTGGCTGAAAGGAGTAGGGCGCCGGAGATTGCAGGTTCAAACCCAGCCCTGGCCAAAAACTGCAACAACAACAACAAAAAAAAAAACGCTTGGATTGGGAGGGTCTGGTTTTGCCCTGAGGTTGGTTTGTGATATGTCCTTTGTTAAGGGGTATGGTTATATGAGTTTGTGAGAGCAGAATGAATCTGGGCTAAATAAATCTTATTCCATTTAAGGAATTGTTTAAAGTTCCCTAAGAGTTGAGTAAAAGGTATTCAATATTTTGCAAAAAAAAAAAAAAAAGAACTTCATTGAAATTCAATTAGGGAGGCAAAGAGTAGAAAGAAAACATATTCTGAGTGCAAATATTTTTCCCTTACTTAACTAGCTGACTAGTTCCTTTACCAACAGCTTGAAGCTCTCCCCTTAAGATCACAAAATGGCTATGGCAGTTCCAGATTTCTCATTCTCATCTTATACTAGGGATGACCAACCTTTTTTCTCCTCTGCTGCAAATTGGAAGAAGAGTTGCCTTGGGCCACACATTAAATACACAAACATTGATGAGCCCCACCCTCCAAAGGTCTGTGCATAGTTTTCATGGTATCTGGCACCATAGATAAGCAAAACAGGTGTCATATGATGAACTCGTGGCCTGTAGGCCCAGGTTGGACACCCCTGTTGTATACTATCAAGAGGTAAGGAGGCTGTCATCTGTAGCTGCTACAGAAAAGAAACAAAGCATTGCTTTCTGGTCTCAGATTGTGTCTCCTTACATTCAAGGGCTCTCTGAACCAGTCACTATAACTGAATGATAAAATACCCTGATTGGCTGAAACCAGTCAAGACTCATCTCTTGAGCAGGGATAGAGTTAAAGTTAGTCCTAAACCAACATGGCTAAGAATGGGAGATAGGCCAGGCATGGTGGCTCACCCCTGTAGTTCTAGCACTCTGGGAGGCCAAGGCAGGAGGATTGCTTGAGGTTAGGAGTTCCAGCAGACTGAGCAAGAGGGAGACCCCATCTGTACAAAAAAAACAGAAAAATTAGCCAGTGTCCTGTAGTTCCAGCTACTTAGGAGGCTGAGGCAGGAGGATACCTTGAGCCCAGGAGTTTGAGGTTACAGTGAATTACGATTATGCCGTTGTACTCTAGGAGGATTCTGTCTTAAAACAAAAAGAATGTGAGAGGAGTGACTTTGCTCAGTATATTTGGGATTCTCTTTCTAGAAAGAAGGGGGAAATTGCTAAGCAACAAGCTATAGTAATCAGCTATAGTTAATCCAGATTTTGAGCTGTAAGTTAATGAAGATGTTTTATGGTTTTAGGGATCATCCATGCATCATGTGGACTGGAGGCTGCAGGAGAATTCCAGTTTTGGTATTCCATGCTGAGGCTATTCTGACAAAGGACAACAATATTCGAATAATTGGAGGTGGGTGTAACCTCTCTCACAGAGGGCAGAGCTGGGCATGGCCTTATCAACCTTGTCTTGAAGAAATTGATATGACACAAGGATAGGAGAAGGGCCTTGGCCATGAGAAAAATCTGTTGAATTGTTATACTTCAGAGATTATAATTTCTTACATTGTTATCTGCTTATATTATTCCTTTGAATTTTTTTCAGAATTATGTGTATGCTTATTTTTTAAAAATTGTGGTAAAGTGAACATAACAAAATTTACAAGTTTAACCATTTTGGAGTGTCCAGTTTGTTGTTACTTAGTACATGTACAATGTTGCACAGCCCTCACCCCTATCTTGTTCCAGAACACTTTTCATCATCCCAAAGTAAAACCTGTACCCATCAAGCAGCCACCTCCACATTTTCCCATACCTCCAGTCCCTGGCAACCACTAATCTACTTTCTGTTCTTATGGATTTACCTACTCTGGCTATTTCATATGAATGAAATCCTGTAACATGTAACCTTTTGTGTCTGGCTTCTTTCACTTAACATAATGTTATCTATGTTGGACCATGTACCAGTCTTTCATTCCTTTCTGCGGCTGAATAGTATTCCATTGTGTGTTGTATCACATTTTGTTTATTCATTCATCAGTTGATGGATATTTGTATTGTTTCTACCTTTTGTCTATTGTGAATAGTGCTGATATGAATGTTTATGAACAAATTGTTGTTTTCAGTTCTTTGGGAACGGAATTAACCAGGAACAGAATTCCTAGGCCATATAGTGATTCTCTTTAACTCATTAAGGATCTGTCAAATAGGCCAGGAGTGGTGACTCATGCCTGTAATCCTCACTCTGCAACAGTGAAGCGAAAGGATTGCTTGAGCTCAGTAGTTCAAAACCAGCCTGAGAAGAATAAGACCCTGTCTCTACTAAAAATAGAAAAATTAGCAGGTATGTGGCTTGTGCCTGTAGTCCCAGATACTCAGGAGACTGAGGCAGGAGGATTGCTTGAGCTTAAGAGTTTGAGGTTGCAGTGAGCTGTGTTGACACCACAGCACTCTACCCAAGGCAATAGAGTGAGACTCTGTCTAAAAAAAAAAAACAAATCAGAGTGTTTTTTCTTTTTTTGAAGTTTTTGGCTGGGGCTGGGTTTGAACCTACCTACCTATACCCCTCTGGTATATGGGGCCGGTGCCCTACTCCTTTGAGCCACAGGCTCCACCCCATCTGTTAGACTGTTTTCCATAGCAGCTGTACCATTTTCATTCCTACCTACAATAATGTATATGGGTACCAGTTTCTCTACATCCTCAGCAACATGTGTTTTTTATTATTTTTTTAATATTATTGGCCATATTAGTGAATGTGAGGTGGTATCTGATTGTGGTTTTGATTTGCATTTCTGTAGTGATGAATGACATTGATGTGCTTGTTGGCCATTTGTTTTATGTTCTTTTTTTTTATTTCTTGAAAACATGACCTTTAATACCCACATAATCATCCATTATGTGAATGTACTGTAAATAGTTCATTGTATTACTGGATGGTTTGTTTTTCATATATTTTTATATGAAATATAGAAAATGCTGAGATGAAAAAGCTTGAATATAAATCCCAGCATAAAGAACGTTTCTTTTTTTTTTTTTGTAGAGACAGAGTCTCACTGTACCACCCTTAGGTAGAGTGCCATGACGTCACACAGCTCACAGCAACCTCTAACTCTTGGGCTTACGCCATTCTCTTGCCTCAGCCTCCTAAGCAGCTGGGACTACAGGTGCCTGCCACAACGCCTGGCTATTTTTTTGCTGCAGTTTGGCCGGGGCTGGGTTTGAACCCGCCACCCTCGGCATATGGGGCTGGCGCCCTACTCACTGAGCCACAGGTGCCACCCTAAAGAACATTTCTTTAGAAATGGCTTTTATCAGTAGGATTACTGGCTCTTATTAAATAAGAAAAATTTTTCATAGTTTTTATAAATTTTCCTTTCTATTAGCAAGGTATGAGAAGCCATCCAACTATATCTTTGTTGACAATGATTTTTCAGCATTTGTAATGTTAGCATTTTGATAGATGCATTGTTTAAATTTAAATTTTTTGATTACCACTGAGCCTGAACATTTTTATAAGCTTATTAGTTTTTGTATTTATTCATTTTAATATTTTTTATTTTAATGTATAAGCTTTCCTTAAAGGATCAACATAATGGTCCTTGGTTATAAATGTGCCAAGATTTTATTCCCCATTGTATTATTGTTTTATAATTTTGGCTATAACATTATTGACATGTACAAACTTAAATTTCTTATGTGCTCAAATCTTTTTTTTTTTCTTTTACATATACACGTGTTTATTTGGTTTCCACTTTTTGCCTTTACAAAATTAAAAAGGCTTAAAATTTAATAACAGTAACAATGTTTAAGATAAGGACTAGAAACAAAAACCTTGTAAAGAATAAATGAAGATAGATACATTCAGAAAAGAAATCGATGATTGCTGCAATGAAATATTGAGTGATAATATTAATGCAAAAAAAGTAACGTTCACATTGTCAAGTAAGAGTATGTCTGTTATAGAATGCTTTGACTCTGAGATTCAGTATGGAGTCATCAGTTAACTTTTTTTTCCTCTTGAGCTCAAAAAGTCTCAAAAAATAGACAACTAATATTTATAAATAAAAATAAAAGATAATTTTGGGTGGCGCCTGTGGCTCATTGAGTAGGGTGCCGGCCCCATATACTGAGGATGGTGGGTTCAAACCCGGCCCCTGCCAAACTGCAACAAAAAAATAGTTGGTTGTTGTGGCGGGCGCCTGTAGTCCCAGCTACTCGGGAGGCTGAGGCAAGAAAATTGTCTAAGCCTAAGAGCTGGAGGTTGCTGTGAGCTGCGACGCTACAGCACTCTACTGAGGGCAACAAAGTGAGACTTTGTTTCTTAAGAAAAAGAAAAGATAAATTCAAAAAACAGATCATGCCAAATCTTATAGACAATAGAAAAAGAAGAAATACTTCAAAATCATTCTACTTCATCTGGATACACCTGATATTAAAATTGGAAAAAGTATAATATTATAAAGGGAAATTACAAACACATTTCACTTATAAATGAAGATGCAAATCCTAAACAACATATTAACAAGTTGAATTAAAAATTAATGTTTAAGTAATATACTTTGGTCAAAATTAAATCCAATTTATGTGAGAATTAGTTACTATTTTCTTTTCTTTTCTTTTTTTTTCCTTTTCCTTTCCCTCATCCCCTCCCTCCTTCTCTGTCTGCTGTCCCCTTCCCCCTTGCCCTACCGTGTCATTAATTGTCATTAATTGTCCTCATATCAAAGTTGAATACATAGGATTCATACTTCTCCATTCCTGTTAATCTTCACTAAAAAAAATGTGTTCCATCTCCATCCAGGTTAACACAAATGCTGCAAAATCTCCATTTTTTTGAAATGGCAGAATAGTATTACATGGTATACATATACCACAGCTTGCCAATCCATTCCTGGGTTGAAGGGCATTTAGGCTATTTCCACATTTTAGCGATTGTAAATTGAGCTGTGATAAACAGTCTAGGGCAAACATCTTTATAATAAAAGGATTTTGTTTCCAAAAATATGGAACGCTTCATGAATTTGCATGTCATCCTTGCACAGGGGCCATGCTAATCTTCTCTGTATCGTTCCAATTTTAGTATAAGTGCTGCTGAAGTGAGCATCATTTGTTTATCTTTTTTGGAGAAATATCTGTTCAAAACCATTCCCCATTTTTAAAATTGGCTTGTCTTTTTTACTGTTGAGTTGTGAGATTTCTTTATTCATTCTGGATATGGGTCCTTTATCAGCTATATGATTGAAAATATTTTTTTCTATTCTGTGGATTGTTTTTTCACTTTCTTGATAGTGTTCTTTCATGAGCAAACGTTTTTAGTGTTGATGGTGTCCAGTTTATCTAATTATTCTTTTGTTGCTTGTACTCTTGGTGTCATGTTGCCTGACTCAAGGTCATGATCTATTTTTTTCTAAGACTTTTATAGCTTAACCTCTTATATTTAGAGCCATTTAGTCGTTGATCCATTTTAAGTTAATTTTTTAATGTAGTGAGGTCCACTTTCATTCATTTGTGTTTGTATATCCAGTTGTCTCAGCACAATTAGTTCAATTAGTTGAAAAGACTATTCTTTCCCCATTGAATGGTTTTTGTTTTTGTTTTTTTGGAGACAGTTTCACTTTGTCGCCCTTGGTATAATGCTGTGGTGTCATAGCTCACACCAACCTCAAACTCTTAGGCTCAAGCGATTCTCTTGTCTCAACCTCCCAAGTAGCTGGGACTACAGGCACCTGCCACAACGCCCAGCTGTTGTAAGAGACAAGGTCTTGCTCTGGCTCAGGCTGGTCTTGAACTTGTGAGCTCAGGCAATCTACCCACCTTGGCCTCGCAAGTCCTGGGATTGCAGTGTGAGCCACCATGCCTGGCCCCTTTGAATGGTGTTGGTCCTATTGTCAAAAATCAGTTCACTATAGAGGTATGGATTTATTTATGGACTCTTAATTTTCCATTGATCTGTATATTTATTCTTATATTAGTGCCACACTGTTTTGATTACTGTATCTTTATATTAAGTTTTGAAATTGGGAAGTGTGAGTCCTCTAATATTTTTCTTCTTCAAGATTGTTTTTGCTATTCATGGTCGCCTGCAATTCCATATGAATTTTAGGATTACCCTTTCCATTTCTGCAAAAATGGCTGTTGGAATATTGATATGGAGTACATTATATCTGTAAATTGCTTTAGAGAGTATTGCCATCTTAATATTTAGTCTTCCAGTCCTTGCGCATGGGATGTCTTTCCAAAACAGAATTTTTTTTTAATTTCTTTCAACAATGTTTTATAGTTTTCAGTGTACCAAAATATCTTATGTCTCCTTGGTTAAATTTATTCCTAAACAATTTATTCTTTTTGATGTTATTATAAATAGAATTGCTTTCTCTATTTCATTTTGGGGTTATTCATTGCTCATATGTACAATTGAGTATTATGTATTGATCCTGCTTATTAGGTCATAGAGATTTTGCATGTGCATATACTCCTTAGGGTTGTCTACATATAAAATCATTTTATCTGCAAATAGAGATAATTTTACTTTTTCTTTTCAATCTTGGATGCCTTTTATTTCTCTTTCTTACCTAATTGCTCTGGCTAGAATTTCCTGTGCAGTGTTGACTAGAAAAAGGGCATTTTTGTCTTGTTCCTGAGTGTAGGGGATAAGCTTTCTTTCTTTTATTGTGCAGCATGATTTTCATAAATTGTCCTTTATCAGGCGGAGGAAGTTCCCTTCTATTCCTAGTTTGTTATTTGTTTTTATCATGAAAAGCTGTTGGATTTTCTGAAAGGCTTTTTCTACATTAATTGAGATATTTTCTTTTTTTCCTTCATTCTATTAATGTGGTTTATTTTACACTGACTGACTTTGTATGTTGAACCACTGTTGCATTCCTAAGATAAATCCCACTTGGTCAAGATGTATAATCCTTTTAATATGTTGTTGGATTTGGTTTGTGCTAGTATGTTGTTGATTTTTATGCCTGTATTTCTAAGGGGTATTGGTCTATCTTCTAATGCCTTTGTCTGCTTTGTTGTCAGTATATAATGCTGACCTAATAGAATGAATTCCCTCCTTTTCTTAGGAAGAGTCTGACATGAATTGGTATTAATTCTTTAAATGTTTGGTAGAATTCACCAGTGAAGACACATTGTCTTGGGCTTTTCTTGGGTGGTTTTCAACCTCTTCTTGCTATAGGATCTTTTCATATTTTATCTTGCTTCTTGGGTCAGTTGTGGTAGTTTGTATGTTTCTAGATATTTGTCCATTTTATTTAGCTTATCTGATTTGTTGGCATATGATTATTTATAGTATTCTTTTATAATCCTTTTTATTTCTATAAAGTCAATAGGAATATCCTTATTTTCATTTCTGATTTTAGTAATTTGAGTCTTTTTTCTTCTTAGTCTAGCTAAAGGTTTGTCAATTTTATCATTTTAAAGACCCAACTCTCAGTTTTGCTTATTTTTTCTATTGCTCTTATTGCATTTTAAGTAATACTCTGAGTCCGGGGGTTAGCCTATGGTTATTTTCAAAGGTTGTAATGCTGTGGATCAGACTGTTGTGTGTATAGTGGAGAGGGTCTATAGTTGGGTTCTCAGTCATTGGTTCAAATTCCAGTTTTGGCATTTACTCATTCTGAATCTCGGGCAAATCATTTAAATTTTCTTAATTGGAAAAATGGAGATAATATCTATCAGATAGTTAAGTTACAAATAATTCATTAGTAAAATGGAGATAATATCTACCTTAAAGTCATTGTGAGGATTAAATGAGATTTTTTAATGTCTGACAGGCTCAAAACTTGTGTTGTTTAATCTACTTGTTGAATAGGTTCTCTGCTGTAGTTTCAAATGACTTTAAGTCTATCATTGCCCCTTAATAAACCAGGATTTCAGAGGACTGTGAGCACCTGCTTCTGGGATTTATATCCTTCTCACTCCCAAGGGGTCCCTATGTTCTAATTCTCTCAGCAGGTGGCTGGGTTACCACTTAAAGGATGTTGTTCATTCATGTTCTCTGAAGTCTGAGTAACTGAAGACTCTTTCCTGAGTAACTTCCTCTAAATATGAGTTGTGCCAAAATGAATAAAAACAACAGAAGTAAATAATCCCCTGAAAACATGCTTCCTTTGGTCTTCTTGTCACTTGAAACAATCTGTGTGTTCTATGGCAATAGGCAGACCCTTCTTTTTAAAAAAATACCTAGCATTTATTGGAAAATAATGCCGTCAATGTAATCATCCCATTCTTCAAGCAGTTACTGGTTTCTAACACCCATAGTCTTTGGGGTTTTTCTTTAGCCATTCTTATGATTAAAAAAAAAAAAAAAGTCGGGTGGCACCTGTGGCTCAAGGAGTAGGGCGCCAGTCCCATATGCCGGAGGTGGCGTGTTCAAACCCAACCCCGGCCAAAAAACCACACACACACCAAAAAAAAAAAAAAAAAAAAAGCCAATAGACTTTTCTCAAATGTTGTGTTTTTGAATTCTCTCCCATCTTTTCTAGTTCTTTGAGATTTTTATCATTTTATTTACCTTCCTTTATGAAAAGAACAATTTGACTTTTGCTAGCTGCTGCCTCAGTTTTCTGAATTGTTACTCCTCTTGGGCTGTAACGATTTTTTTATTTTTAGCTGTCTTAAATAGCTGACATAGATCTGCTCAAATCATAAGCCTGTGGTTAAATCCTCTTGAGAAGTATATCTGGGGCATTAGTTACCATCCGTTAAGTTCCTAGTGTTTTTTCTGCTTATCTATTAGTGTGTCACTGAATTTACTGTTAATATTTTTTATCCAGTACTCGTATGATTCCTCATTCTTTCTTTGTGAAATACTCTAGAAATGTGGCTCCTTTATCATTAAAACTTTGTTTTTTTTCCTTATTAAAACTTGTATGTACTATAAATGGGCAACAGTGGTATTTTCAGCTAAACCTTTTCCTACATGAAGCATCTTTTTGTAATTTACCTCTGAATATATCCATTTAATGATTTTGTATTTGTCAAGGATTATATATACTAGTAGCAGAAGTATGATATAAGATATGTGTGTTTTATTTACTTTTTTGTGTGATATAAGATATATATGTAATATGAAATTTTCTAGTAGCATTATTTGAAGAAAAAGAAACAGGTGAAATTAATTTCATTTTTTATTTTATTTATTTATTTTTGAACTTTAATTTTGTTGTTGTTGTTATTGTAATTGTCATTGTTGTTTTTTTCAGCTGGCCCAGGCTGGGTTTGAACCTGCCAACTTCGGTGTATGTGGCTGGCACCCTAACTGTGCTATGGGCAACGACCCGAAATTAATTGTAATAATATGTCTCTGAACTACCATTATTTCCACATTTACTCAATATAAAAATTAACTTTAAGCTTAAAGATATTTTTTTTTTTTTTGTAGAGACAGAGTCTCACTGTACCGCCCTCAGGTAGAGTGCCGTGGCGTCACACGGCTCACAGCAACCTCTAACTCCTGGGCTTACACGATTCTCTTGCCTCAGCCTCCCGAGCAGCTGGGACTACAGGCGCCTGCCACAACGCCCAGCTATTTTTTGGTTGCAGTTTGGCCGGGGCTGGGTTTGAACCCGCCACCCTCAGCATATGGGGCTGGCGCCCTACTCACTGAGCCACAGACGCCGCCCAAGCTTAAAGATATTTTACATTTAGTGTGTATTCTACATTTATAGTGCATCTCAATTTCCTGCAGAAGTTTCATTGGAAATATTTGGTCTATATTTAGATTTCATAAATGTTACAGTTGGAAAAGTAAATTCATTTACTCCAGTTGTTTCAAGTATGTTTTCCAGTAAATGATCTGAATATTAGTTCTTAATTTTAAATTAATTAAAGCTAAATAAAATTAAAAATTCACTTCCTTTGTCACATTAGTCACATTTACCTAGTGACTATGGTATTGGACGGTGCAGGTATTCTAACCCTAATCCTAGGTAACCTAATTTTCTTAATACTAGAGTATGGCTATACTATGTTGCCGTTAAGGGGGTATTTTTTGTGTTCTAAAAGTTAAACACGTCAGCTTTATCTTTATTTTGGTTTCCTGTGCTATTAAGGTCTAAACCTTCTGGGGCACTTCTTTTTTTTTTTTTTTAAATAGGTGCAAGACCTCAATAAACACCTTAACAAAGAAGAAATTCAAATGTAAACAATTAAGCTCAAGCACCAGCTGAGGCTCTGCCCAGGCAGGGTTTCTTTTTTTTTTTTTTTTTTTTTTTTGGTTTTTGGCCGGGGCTAGGTTTGAACCCGCCACCTCCGGCATATGGGACCGGCGCCCTACTCCTTGAGCCACAGGCACCGCCCCTTCTGGGGCACTTCTGCTCCCTAGAATGTCTGTGCTGACAGTCGGATTATCTGTTCCTTGCTTTCATTTGCTTTGCCGTAGTCAATCCTAGAACTTGGCAAGGGTTCTAGCACTTCATTTTTGTCTCCTGGAGAAGAGGAACAGTCTCAGTGGAACTGATGAGAGGCTAAGGAAGAGGATAATTGGCGGTTTGCTAGTAGTCAAGGAGGACACTTGTTTTTGTATGGAAGAAAACGTGGGAGAAGGTAGTTCTTTTTTGGCATTTGGGCAGGTTCATTTTGCAGTTGCAGCTCTCCAGTTGACTCTTGCCTTAGATGGAAAGCCTGTGTGTACTAGTCAGGGTTCTCCAGGAAAACAGAAGAAACAGGATACAGAAAGAGAGAGATTTATTATAAGATACTGACTCATGCAATTTTGGAAGCTTATCTGCCATGTGCAATCTGAAGACCCAGGAAAGTGGGTAGTATAGTAGTTTGTAGGCCTGAGAGCTGGAGAGCCATTGTGTAGATTCCAGCTTGAGTTTCAGTTCCTGAGAACCAGGAGTGCTAAGGGCAGAGAAGATCTGTGTGTAGCTCAACTAGGCAGAGAGTGAATTCACCCACTGTTTTTTTTTTTTTTTTTCCCCTGAGACAGACTCTTACTTTGTAGCCCTTGGTAAAGTGCTGTAGCATCATAGCTCACAGCAACCTCAGACTTGTGGGCTTGTAGCAATTCTCTTACCTCAGCCTCCCAAGAAGCTGGGACTAAGGCACCTGCCACAGTGCCCAGCTGTGTTTTAGAGATGGGGTCTTCCTCTTACTCAGGCTGGTCTCGAATTTCTAAGCTCAGGCAGTCCACCTGCTCCGCCTCCCAGAGTGTTAGGATTACAGGTGTGAGCCAGTGCTCTCAACCTTACAACCACTGTTTTTTTTTTTTTTTTGGTTTGTTTTTTTGAGACAGGGTCTTATTCTGTTGCCCAGGCTAGAGTGCAGTGGTGTCATTGTACCTCATTGCAAGCTCAAACTCTTGGACGAGGCTCAAGCATTTCTCCCATGTCAGCCTCCTGAATAGCGAGGACTACAGGCACATATCATTGTCCTGGCTAATTTTTCTAATTTTAGTAGAGATGCCGTCTCACTCTTGCTCAGGCTGGTCTCGAACTCCTGACCTCAAGTGATCCTCCTGCCTCAGCCTCCCGGAGTACTAGGATTATAGGTTTGAGCCACTACGCTCAACCACCTTTTTTTTCTTTTCTTGCCCTTAGTAGACTAGATCCCCACCTATCTTGGGGAGGGCAATGTGCTTTACTCAGTCTACAGATTTAAATGCTAATCTCTTCTGAAGACACCCACACAAACATACCCACACGTAATCTTTGACCAGGTATCTGGGCATCCTCTTGTCCAGTCAGGTCGACACCTAGAACTAACCATTATACCAAGCATCAGGGTTTTCAAGAGAAGCTCAGAAATCTAGATTTTTATATAAATTCTTCCAGTTTTCAAATGCTAGTACCTAATTCAGTTTTATTTTTAAACACTGTGAGTAGCTATACAGACCCTCTGCAGGCTGGGTCTGGTCCTTGGGTCACCAGTTTATAATCTCTGCTCTAGGATATACTGCTAATCAGTGTTATTAGACACACAGGGCTATGGACACAGAACATACGTGAATGAAAAATTCCCAGCAGTGATGGTTGTTTTATATCATTCCACCTTTCCTCTCTTGCTTTCCCCTTTTGGAGCATGTTCAGTGTATCTGAGTTTGTATAGTTAGATTGTATAGATTAGAAGCTGATGGTCACTGCTTACCGCTTGAATACTGTAAGAATCAGGTTTGCCACGGGGTACAGTAGTGATTTCTTCTATGTTAGGAGGGGTAGGAGAAAAAGTATTGACAACAGTTTGTTTCATTTGCTATATAAAATGTATTATTCATTGTGTTTGGCACCATGTATTAATGGCTATTTTACCAGGTCTTTAATTTTTAAATTTCTACTATGTAGCAACAACTATTCTAAAGCTTTACATGTATTAACTGATTTAGTGCTTATAGCTACTTTGTGTGGTAAGTACTATTATTATCAACAATCTTTTTACAGGTGGGGAGGTTGAGTATAGAGAAATTAAGTAACTTATTGAAGATTATAGGCAGGAAGTGGTACCAGAACCAGAATTTGAACCCGAGCAGTTTGGCTTTAGAGATAGACTCTTTTCTCTTATTATTCTCCCTCTCTCCCCTTCCCCATATTGCCATTCTCTATTTTCCCACACACCTTCCTGATCACCTGCCCGTGGTCTGGCACTGAAAGGCGAGCACTACAGAACAAGCACAGACTTGGGTAGAGTCCTTGTTGCCAGCAGGAACCGTGTAGTTACGATGCTTTGGCTTTTGCTGGACAGAAATGGCAGTGTTAGTGGTCACAGTTAATGAAAGGATCTGATTTTTTTTTTTTCATTTTTCTAAACATGTTTTATTTAGAAAAATTAACCTTTGGACAGTTGTAAGAATAGTACAATGAACACATGTATGCTCTTTCCCTGGAATTACCTATTATATTTTGCCATAATAGCTTCTCTCTCTTTCCCTCTCTCTGAACCATTTGAGAATTAGTTCAAATAGTTTATGCCCTACGTTATTCAGCATATGTCTCTTGAGAATAAGGGCATCATCTTTTCTGTAAACACAGCAGTCTGTCATTGGTCAAATATTATTACTAAGATTTTATTTTTGAGGCAGGGTCTCAGTCTGTCATCCAGGCTGGAGTGCATGATTATAGCTCACTGTAGCCTTAAATTCCTGGGCTGCAGTGATCCTCCTGTCTCAGCATCCTGAGTAGCTAGGACTACAGGCATGTGTCACCACAGCTGGCTTTTTTTTTTTTTTTTTTTAAAGAGATGGGGTGTCTTAACTGTGTTGCCCAGGCTGGTCTTGACCCTGGCCTGAAGTTATTCCCGTACTTTGATCTCCCAGAGTGCTTACAGATATAAACCAAGCCCACCCTAAGATTTTATTACCTAATTTGCAGTCCCTATGCAGATTTTTCCATTGTTCAATTTCTGTCCTTTTTAGTGGCTTTTTGTTTTTCTAACCAGGATCCAATCAAGATTACATTTAGTTGTCACATTTCTGTAGTCTACTATAATTTATAGGCATTTCTCAGATTTTGTTTCTTTTGTGACATTGACATTTTAAAATAATCCAGATTAGTTGTTTTGCAGATATCCTTAAGCTTGATTGTTATCCTGTCAGATTTTTTCCACATGTTTAGATTAAACTATTTAAAACATTTGTAGGGTTATTGTTTAGTGGATTTGCGTCTTTCTCAGTTTACCACATCTGGAAGTACATGATGTTATTGTTTTGCATTATTTGTGATGGCAAGTTTGATCAGGTGGTTAATATAGTGTTCACCAAATTGCTTCATTGTAAAGGTTGTAAGATCGCTTCATTGTAAAGGTTGTAAGATCGCTTCATTGTAAAGGTTGTAAGATGGCTTCATTGTAAAGGTTCATTGCTTCATTGTAAAGGTTGTAAGATGGCTTCATTGTAAAGGTTCATTGCTTCATTGTAAAGGTTATAAGCATTCTCTGGCATAATATTTTGAGATATATGAGTATCCTATTCCGCAACAGTCTCTAACTATTATTATCCACTGATTGTTGTCTGAATCACTTTCTCTGATGGTTTTTATAAAATGGTTTTCTAATTCTTTCTTTCTTTTTGCATTTATTGGCTAGATTTTTTTTTTGTAAATAAGAGCTTTTTTTTCTGAGGTGGGCAGAATAATAGTTACCCCCCAAATGTCTCCTTCCTAATTCCCAGAACCTGTTAATATGCTACCTTACGTGGGCAAAAGAGGAATTAAAGTTATAGATGGAGTTAAGGTTGGTAATCAACTGACCTTAAGTAGATTGTCCTGGATTATCTAAATGGTCCCGATACAATTGCAAGGGTTCTTTAAAATGGAAGAAGGTGGTAGAAGTCAGAACGTTGTGACATTTGAAGAACTAGACCCACTATTGCTGGTTTCAAAGCAAGGAAACAAATCCTACCCAGGGCCTACAGAAAGTGTCATAGCCCTGCTCACGTCTTGAACATAGCCTCGGGAGACCTGTGTTAGACTTTTGATCTACAGATCTGTAAGACAAATTGATGTTTAAACTTCCAAGTGTGGTGGTTTGTTCCAGCAGCAAAAGAAAACAGTATTCCTTCTTGCCTCCTTATCAGTAGGGATTCATGGATTCTTTTACTAATGCATTATAATATATCTTTGTTACTATTCATTTTTGTTTTTGTCTTTTTTGAGACAGGGTCTTGCTCTGTTGCTTAGGCTAAAGTAGGCTTAAGTAGTCCTCTTGCCTTGGCCTCCCCAAATGCTACAATTACAGGTATGAGCCACTGTGCCCACCCTCACTACCGATTTTTATGTTTAGAATGTCTTGACTTTGGCCACAGGGAGTCCCTTCAAACTCTGTGACATGTCTTTAATCAGTTTTTGAGCATTTTCTTCCTTTTGGGGGCAGGGCAGTGTAGTAAGGTATTTCAGGCCTATCTTTTTTGAAACAAGAGTCTTGCTGTGTCACCAGGCTAGAGTTTAGTAGCCAAATCATAGTTCACATAATCTTGAATTCCTAGGTCCAAGCAATCCTCCTGCCTCAGCTTCCTGTGTAGCTAGGACTTTTAAGTGGTTTGCTAACACGCCCAGCTTATTGGTACATTTTTAGTAGAAACAAGTTCTTGCTATGTTGCCCAGGCTGGTCTCAAACTCCTGGCCTTAAGCAATCTTCTCACCCCGGCCTCCTGAAGTGCTAAGATTATAGGGCCTGGCCAGAACACATTTTCTTTTTCATTTTTCTTTTCTTTTTTTTTTTTTTTTTTTGAGACAGTCTCACTATGTCGCCCTCTGTAGAGTGCTGTGGCATCACAGACCACAGCACCCTTCAACTCTTGGGCTTAAGCAGTTCTCTTGCCTCAGCCTTCTGAGTAGCTGGGACCATAGGTGCCCGCCACAACGCCAGGCTTTGTTTGGTTGTTGGTGGTGTTGCAGTTGTCGTCGTTGTTTAGCAAGCCCGGGCTGGGTTCAAACCCACCAGTGTCAGTGTATGTGGCTGGCGCCCTAACCACTGAGCTATGGGCACCAAGCCTTTTCTCTCTCTTTTTTGAGGTAGAGTCTCTTTCTGTTGTCCAGGCTAGAGTGCCATGGTGTCAGCCTTGCTCACAGCAACCTCAAACGTCTAGGTTCAAGTGATCCTCCTGCCTTAGCCTCCCAGTAGTTGGGACTACAGGCACCTGCCACAATCCCCGACTAATTTTTCTGTTTTTTGTGGAGATGGGGTCTGTCTTTTGCTCAGGCTGAAGCTGAACTCCTAAACTCAAGGATCCTCCCCCCTTGACTTTGCAGAGTGCTAGGAATACAAGTGTGAGCCCCTGCGCCTGGCCCAGAACACATATTTACAAGCAGTGCACTGTACTGCTTCTTAGGTTATTTTCTGCACTAAAGTATTTACATAATTCTGTACTGTTTTCCATAATATTGCAAAAACAATATAATAGTGTCCGATCATTGGGAAAACCCTGTAACTTGACTTTAAAAGTTTGCTACGTGAATGAAAAGTATAGATTGTCTGATGTTTTTTGTGTTAATCCCCCTGTGTGGGGCATTGCATGGTTTTCCTGCTATGGCTGGGCAAGTAGCATTAGGGATTTGTGGATATTTTCACATAACCTCATGGAGAGAAATGATTTCTTTAACTATAGAGGCTGAATATTGGTCAAGAGTCTGTAAGAGTCTGTTCGGTACGCATTGAGAAATTATTCAATATGCAGTTCTCTTAAAGAATTTTGTAGAATTCTTAGCTTTTCCAAACAGTTTTTAGTGGTGGATAGAAAGAGAAAACATTAGTCTTTGGGGCAGATATTAAAATCTCACATGTTTCAGACTTTCTTAGACACGGTACAAACACAGATGCTTGCGGAGGCTTGGCAGGAAAGCTGAATGAATGAAGTAGACTTGGTATCATGTGGAATGAGGAGTATGGAGCTGGTCTGGAGGGAGCCCCTGCAGCTCTCTAGTTGACTCTTGCCTTTGGAAAGAAAGAAGAGAGCCCACAGGTGCTAGGTTCTTCAAAAGAAACCTAGAAATCTGGATTTTTATTATTTATGAATGCTTCCCATTTTAAGAGGTTAGCACCTAACTCTATTTTATTTGCAGAACACCACGAGGAATGAACAAACCATGTTTGCAGGCTGGATTTGGCTATTGACCCACCAGTTTCTAACCTCTGATCTAAGATATACTTACTGGTAACCAGCATTATAGGACACTGAGTGCTATTTAGAGCAGGTGTTCTTTACCTTTTGGGTGCAGTGGACCCCTTCAACTATCTGGAGAAGCCTATAGTCTCTTCTCAGAATGATGTTTTTAAGTGGAGAAAAAAGTATGTTTACAAAGGAAATCAAATGTATTGAAATATAGTAATGACAATATTAAAATATTTTTGATATATATGCTTTTTTATATATATTAAATGCATATATATTTAATACATATGCTATTTTATATGTATTAAATGTTCTAATAGAAGGTCTATAATTTTTAAATGCTGTGAGAATCAGTGATATTTTGAGATAATTTTAACAGTTGTAAAATAATATTAAATATTTGATGTCTATTGGTGACATAGATGCTGTTAATACTACCTGCTTTGTTCCTACATTCCTAATTGATGGCATTATTAAATTTCAATTAGAGATTAGTGAGAACAAGGCCAGGTGCAGTGCAGCTCATGCTTATAATCCAGGCTCTCTGGGAAGCTGAGGCAGGAGGATTGCTTGAAGCCAGGAGTTCAAGGCAGCATGAGCAAAAATGACCCCTGTCTCTACCAAAAATAAAAAAATTAGCTGGGCATGGTGGCACATGCACGCAGCCGGAACTACTCAGGAGGCTGAGGCAGGAAGATGACTCCAGCCCAGGAGGCTGCAGTGGGCTATGATGATGCCACTGCACTCTAGTCCAGGTGACAGAGCAAGACCCTGTCTCAAAAAAAAAAAAAAGAAAGAAAGAAAACAAAGATGTAAATTTTCTCTCTGTATACATTTTGCAAACTCCAACTATTCTCAGGTTATGAACCTTGGTCCAGTAAGGGTATCAGTAAAATATTATTGAGTATAATCAAGGAAGCTCTAATCTTACAGTTTATTTCTGTTTTTATTGATTAACTTTCTGATTACTGAATTTGATTCTGTGTTTTTTTTTTAGAACGTTATCATTTGTCTTACAAGATTGTGCGAACAGACAGTCGCCTGGTACGCAGCATTCTGACAGCCCATGGATTTCATGAAGTAAGCTCCTTTCTACTACCTCTTCTGATCTGCTCAAAAGCTGAAAATCCTACCCACCTAACTGACTTCACCAATTAATAGAGCCAGGTCTAGAAAGTACACAGGACCAATGCTTAGGGATGATGCAGAACTTGGATTAAATTTCTGAGTGGCTTCATCAGTTTCTCCTTGTAATATGTGGAAAACATTTCCACAGGATTGTTTTTTTCTTTACTTTTTTTCTTGCTATGTTTTTGGGCAAGAAAACATTTTGGGCAATCTAAATTTTCTGATATCCAATTTAGATTCTTTTTTTTTTTTTTTTGCAGTTTTGGCCAGGGCTGGGTTCAAACCCGCCACCCCCAGTATAGAGGGCCGGACCCCTACTCCTTGAGCCACAGGCACCGCCCCCCAATTTAGATTCTTTGACTGCAAGCAACAGAAGCAGATTCTGTCTAACTTAAACCAAAAGTGATTTGTAGGAAAGGTGTGCAGAGGGGACTAGCAGAGTCAGAGAACAAGCTGAAAAGACAGGCCTTTGGAAGGAGAGAGAAACCAGGACAGTCCATGGATCTAGGAATAGGAATCTTTAGGATCATCTCCTTAGGCACTGCTATGACAGTTGCTGGAGTCCATTCATCATTGTGCCTTTCTTTGATCAAGAATCACGTTCTGGAAACCAGATGATTGGCCTGACGTGGGTCATGGATTCACTCCTTGAGGGGTGGGGAGAATGGGTAATGGACAAGTCCTTTAAAACCAAGGAATACATTATTCTCCATATTGGAAATTTGGGATGTTGTATCAAAAATTACAGGCAAAAATACTGGATGACTTCCACTATAGATATTTTGAGACAGTTGATAAAAATCTTGTTGCTAGTTCTTTATTCTCAGTTGAGACCTGTAGGAGACCTTCTGAGGAAGTTCTGACACCAGCTTATGTTTTGTTCCTGTTTTATCTCCAGCATTTAACATGGACCTATCATGTTATGGGGACTGATTACATAAGTGTTGCATGAATGGACAAATGAATTCTAACCCACCATCTGTAAGAATGTTGCAGAGAGGAATTTTGGGGTTGGGTCCTCATCTCATACTTTGATATGCAAAAGTATAAGGAGACACCATGGATTTCTATAGAATGGTTAATTTATTTTACTTTCTGCATCTAGGATTTGCCTAACTCTCCCATTCTTTAAACTGATTGTCCTGTATTCTATGATATTCTGCTTTCTTCTCACCAGACTCACCTCCTAAGCAGGCCACCCCTGTGGATAAAAAAATCACTATGAACTTGCATGCCATTGTTCTTCTTGGAAAGGGGCTAGCTCTGATGTTTTTTTGCCTTTCTCTCTGCCCTCAGGTTCACCCAAGCAGCACTGACTATAATCTAATGTGGACAGGATCCCACCTGAAACCCTTCTTACTTCGCACCCTCTCTGAAGCACAAAAGGTTAATCACTTTCCCAGGTAACATTTTTATAGCTACTTTGTTCCCTTTAAAGGTATCTGACTGTTGGGGCATGTAGCCAGCAATGATAATTAATATTCTTTTTTTTTTTGGTTTTTGGCCGGGGCTGGGTTTGAACCCACCACCTCCGGCATATGGGACCAGCGCCCTACTCCTTGAGCCACAGGCGCCGCCCAATAATTAATATTCTTAAAAGAAGAAGAGGTTGTTTGTGAAAGTGGCTGTGGTCTGAAATAAAACTGATATGTTCATATTCTCGAGTATGTAGGAACACTTTCCAAGGGCTATGTTGACATGGATGGTTTTAAAGGAGATGGTTTCTAGTTCTTTTTCCTAAAATTGAGCTTTGAGAGATTGCCTCATGAGAATGAATTCTTTCTCACCTCCCTTTCACAGTTAACTGTTTTTTACCTTTATAAAAGAAAGTGCTCTCCCGAATCTTAATCTGGTGTGTTGTCCTTGGGTGTAGTAATTTCCAGGATACCAAAGAAAGGTAAAAAGAAAATCATGTCTAATTGAATTTTAGTAACAGAATTACAAATCCTTTTTGCATGAAGGTGGTTTCCATTTGTTTTTAACAGACTTGAAGAATGACATCTAAATATCAGCTGGTAAATTATTAAACATTATTTTTAAAAGTTTAGAAATTTTTTATTTTTTGTAGGAACAAGGTCCCACTTTATTGCCCAGTCTGGTTTTGAACTCCTGGGCTCAAGTGATCCTCCTACCTAGGCTTCCCAAAATGCTGAGATTATAGACATGGGGCACTGTGCCTGACCTAAACATAAATTTTAATGACAGATCATTTTGTGATTTTCAGTATGTAATTAGGAAGGAGTTTGAAGAATTGTCATTGCTATAGAAAACTTCTGAGTTGCATTTTGTTGATTGCAGCCTAGTGAGGCAGTATTATTGCCTAGGGGCTAGAAGCACAGACTTTTTAGCCAACTACCTGGGCCCAGATCCTAGCTCTGCTGAGTGACCTTGAGCCTCACTTTCCTCATTGCTAAAAGGAAGGTGCTAATGACACATATTTGATAGGGCTGTTGTAGTATATATCAAGATGTAAAGTGCTTAGAACAATGCCTGCCACATAGTACACACTGTACGTAGTAGCTATTATTGTGTGAACAAAGTTTCTTAGAATGTAAATCTATGAAAAAATAGGGAGGAAAAATGTTGGTGCTCTAGCCCCACTTAATTGTAGCTGCATTCAGCCATGGAGAAGTACATAACCTAATGAGAAGAGAGGGATACTAGTCTCACCTATCTAATGAAGAGATACAAATCCAATAAAATAATTTGTATTTGGTCAGTGGTTACATTGTACTTCCAGGATTTCCCTCTCATGCTAACCAGTTTTATTTTCAGTTAGTAGGTAGGCTTTTCTCCTTATTTTTGTGAAATTGTGGCCGTTTTTTGATTTATCACTTACATGGTCTTACTACCCGCTCAGCGTGTATAAAAACTGGCTTGTGCCTCTCTGTTGTGTGTTTTGAGCCTTCATATCAAGTCCCGGTTTTATTTTATGTCTGAACTCCATTGGCAGAAAATAATTTAAGCCTTATTTTCTTCCTTAATGTCTAGAAGTTAAGACTTTAGTTTTCTAAATATGTGACTGGCTTTTTGAAGTGGATCAGATACATCAATTTTAAATAGATACTGAAGCAGTCTTTAAAATAACCCACACAATTAAACCTGGGTTTGAATATAAAACAAGAAAAAAATAGCCCACACTAGAGTCTACATTCTTAATTCTTGTTCATAGTATATTATTTATTTCAGTAGTTTTTGAAGTATTTCTGAAGGTGTATAGGAATTTCATCTCCATTTGGAGTCAACAATAATGAATTCCAACCTGCATTTTCCTTGACTACTCTTCACATGTGTCTATACTTGTAAATTTGAGTAACCCATTTTCTCATTACAGTATACTTTGTACCTGCTGCTGCTGTTTCAATTCAAAGACTTCTAACTCATGGGAGTTACTTTAATATTTTCAATAATCTTGTGAACTCTTTCTTGACATAACTTTTTAACTTTTAATTTTAAATAATTTTAGACTTACAGAAAAGTTGGAAAAATAATAAATGGAGAGTTCTTGTGTATCTTTTACTCAGTTCTCCTAATGCTAATATCTGGTATGACTGTAGAATAATTATCAAAACTGAAAAATTGACATTGGTACAATACTACCAACGAAACTATAGACTTTATTCTTATTTTGCTGGTTATTCTACTAATGTCCTCTTGTTCCAAGATCTCACATTGCATTTAATTGCCATGTATCCTTTGTCTCCTTTGCTGTGTGACAATTCTTTAATATTTGTTGTCTTATAGTAAAATTTCTATTTTTACATTTAATACATTTTAATTAAAATTTAGTATATTTATAGTGTTTTGATGAATTGCATTTTACAGTATTTGCAGTGACAGTCTTCTGTGTATGTGTATGTATACATTTTTTAAGAGTTATAGCCTTATGCTCACAAGAAATTAAAAAATATTATTTATCAATTCCTATATATCTTTGCTGTAGAGAGAAGGGATGATATGACGTAGCGATAGACATAAAATATGTTCTGTTAGGGCAGTGGTTCTCAAACTTCCTAATGCCGTGACCCTCATGTTGTGGTGACCCCCAACCATAAAATTATTTTTGTTGCTACTTCATAGTTGTAATTTTGCTACTGTTATGAATTGTAATGTAAATATTTGATATGCAGGATGTATTTAGGTGACCCATGTGAAAGGGTCATTTGACTCCCAAAGGGGTCGCGACCCACAGGTTGAGAACCGCTGTGTTAGGGTAAACAGTTCTTTTGGGAAAATGGAATGGAAGAATTAAAACAAGAGTGATTGAGGGATATTGTCTAGATGGAGGTTTCTGCCTTTCTGGGAACTGCTGTAGATAAAATCAGTGGTACAGTGTGGGCCCTGGATGATTGGTACTAAAATCGCCTGGGGTACTTGTTTAAGGGGTAGAATAATAAGCTGTCTTCTGGAGGAGCAGTTTCAGCAGGGCAAGCTTCTTGTGTGCATTGCATCAAGACCAGGCCAGAGTGGCTGAGTAGATGACTCTGCTAGAAGGCAAGGAGCTGGAGTTCTATCTGAGGAAAATCAAGGCCTGGAAAGGCAAATACTTCCTCTCTCCTATCTTAATTTATGTAATAAATGTGTTCATTATTCTAAAAAAAAGTAGAATCCTGGGCTTCATCCCAGTATTTTGAGAGGTATGGCCCAGGCAAATGCATTTTTGAGATGCCCTGTAGGTACCTCTTATGTACACTGAAATTTGAGTACCTCTGCTTTTAGATTTCTGAACAGGGCAATGGGTAAGAAAGAAGTGTTTGATACCTGTATTTGACAAAGCAGTCTTTGAAGTCATAGTAAAACTCTGGAACTGAGGAATAGGTGGTGTAAATTTTTAATGGTTACAACAAAGATTCTTAGATGGTTTTTTAAGTAGTGGAAAAAATCTTAGACTTATGAACTTCAGTTGACGCTAACTGAAGTGTGTTTTTGGAGTAATTGTACACAAAAATATACCCTCAATATAAATAGCAACTATTACCATGATCTTAAGGTGATCATTTCCTTGCTTTTCTATATAATTTTACCTCTTCTCTATCCATTTATTTCTGATCATACAGTGATACGAGCGGTTTTATATGAGAGGTTGGGCAGTTATTGCTATAGCATTAGGTCTATTTATATGGATTAGGTGACCATGTGTATGATTTTCTTGGACAGTTTTATTTTTCATATAAGCTAAAATTTTTTCTTCTGAAAAGTTTTTAATAAATCCTGGTATTTTAATGTCTAAATTTTCTCAATCAGTTCGAATTTCCACTTGGAGGTAACCCAAGATTGTTTTGTCAGGCTGTGTTTCTCAGAAGGTCCTACCTATACATACCTGTAGCATAAAAATATCCAGAGTACTTCGGGTTTGGAATTTGTCGTTAGGTGGTATACTGATGTTTGTGTACTACTAATCCAGATCTTTTGTACCATTAGAGAATTGTGGTTCAATAACATAAACACAGTGTACCTAAAATATTTCATGATTTGTGGTAGTGAATAGGCACAGACTCTGAAGTTTAACAAAGCTAGAATTTCTTATACATACTTTATTTTTACTACCTCAAATTTTGACTATATTTATCAAATTCAAATTAAGTCTTTTAAAATTATAATTTGTTGTAGAATAGATTTTATACTTGTAAATCAGTTTTTGTTTTTTTTTTAAATTTTTATTAATTTATTTGTTTTTGAGACAGAATCTCACTTTGTTGCTCTTGGTAGAGTTCTGTGGCATCATGGCTCACAGCAGTCTCACACTCCTGGGCTCATCTGGGCTCAAGAGGGTTATCCTCTTGTCTTAGCCTCCCGAGTGGCCGGGACTATAGACAGGGTCTCGCTCTTGCTCAGGGTGATCTCCAACTCCTGAGCTCAAACAATCTGCCCATCTTGGCCTCGCAGAGTGCTAGGATTGCAGGCGTGAGCCATTGTGCTGGGCCCGTATTAATCAGTTTGTAAAAAGCCATTTGGAATAAGGGTCATAGACCTAAATGTAAAACATAAACTGTAAAATTTGTAGAAGAAAATAGAAAATCTTCAAAGAGTTCTTAGATACAATAATAAAAGTCTAATCCATAAATAAAAGGAAAACATAGATAAATTAGACTTCATCAAAATTAAAAACATTTGCTCTTTGAAAGGCACTGTTAAGAAAATGAGAAAACAAGCCATGGACTGGAGAAAATATTTGCAACACACATAGCTGATAAAGAATTTGTATTCATGGGCGGCGCCCGTGGCTCAGTGAGTAGGGCGCCAGCCCCATATGCCGAGGGTGGCGGGTTCAAACCCAGCCCCGGCCAAAACTGCAACCAAAAAATAGCCAGGCGTTGTGGCGGGCGCCTGTAGTCCCAGCTGCTCGGGAGGCTGAGGCAAGAGAATCGCGTAAGCCCAAGAGTTAAGAGGTTGCTGTGAGCCGTGTGACGCCACGGCACTCTACCTGAGGGCGGTACAGTGAGACTCTGTCTCTACAAAAAAAAAAAAAAAGAATTTGTATCCAAAATATATAATGAATTCTTAAAACTCAATAATAAGAAAACAGAACAGTCCTATTTTTCATAGTGGATACAATATTTGAACAGATATTTCACCAAAAAGATATAGGGGTGGCAAATAAGCACATGAAAAGATGCTCAACATCATTTGTAATTAGTGGAGTGCAAATTAAAACCACATGAGGTATTATGTGCTTGGTTATAGACCTGTTAGAATGGCTAAAAACAAAACCAAAAGATCCAGACAACACCCAAGTGCTGGCTAGGATGCATAGCTGTAAGGGACACTAACATGTTGCTGGTGGGGATGCAAAATGGTGCAACCATTTTGAATAACTGGTATTGTGAAATGCGTGTTTCATCTTCCTCCCATTTTCTGACATACAACTCCTAAAATTCTCGGAATCTCCAAAATTGTTTTTTCTATCCTAATGATTTGACTAGTGGTTAGTATTTCCTAGATAGCCGCGAATGTAGGGAGTCTAAAGACCAAGGCATAATTAGAGGGTTAGTACTTCCAGGCTCCCTTCCCCCAACCTCCAGGAAGCGGAGAGGAACTGAAGAAGGTTAAGTTGATCATCAATGGTTAATGGTTTAATCAGTCATGCCTATGTAATGAAGCTTCCATAAAACCCAGAAGGACTGGGTTCGGTGCGCTTCTGGATAGCTGAAGATGTGAGGGTTCCTGGAAGGTGCCCCCAGAAGGTCATGGAAGCTTGTTGCGCCTTTTCTCATACTGCCCCCATGCATATCTTTATCCGTAGTCTTTGTAATTTTCTTTATTATAAACTGGTAAACATAACTAAATGGTTCCCTGAGTTCTATGACCTGCTCTAGCAAATTCATTGAACTTAAAGAGGGAGTCGTGGAAACTCCTACTTACAGCCAATTGATCAGAAACACGGGTAACACCATTTGGGGCTTGGGCTTGGCATCAGAAGTTGGGGGCAGCCTTGTGGTCTGAGTCCTCAACCTGTGGAATACCTGTTGTTATCTCCAGGTAAACAGTGTCATAATTGGATTGAATTAGAGGACACCCAGCTGGTGTCCCCTGCAGGATTGATTACTTGGTGTATGGGAACATCCCCCACTACTCCACAACTGGTGTCACATGGGTTGAGTGATAGTGTTGCAATGAAGGTAGAGAATAGGAAAAGCACTGGGTTTTTCCTTCTATATCTCAGAATTTAGCAGGAGAAACTGAGCTTGTTTTTCTGGTATTTTCAGTATAACCATTTGGCATAAAGTTAGACATGTGTTTATGTTGTAATTGTAAAATGTGCCCATAAATTCTTTGACACTGCCTTGTATCAGGGTTGAGCTTAATTTTTCTGTTCTTGAATGTTGACTGGACTTAGTGACTTCTAATGAGTGGAATGTGGGAGAAGTGAGTGTTGCTTCTGAGACCAGGTCATAAAAGGCATTGTGGCTTCTTTTTTGCTTTCTTTCTTGGATTATTTGATCTGAGAGAAACCAGTTATCATGTTATGAAGGTACTTATTCTTACAAAAGGTTCACGTGGGGAAGAACTGACTCCTCCTGCCATCAGCCAGCCCCATGTGAGTGAGCCATCCGGAATTTGAGTCCTCGCTCCCCAGTCAAGCTTGATGACTATAGCATTGGCCAGCATCTTGATGGTAACTTCCTGGGAGACTCTGACACAGAACTGCTCAAGCAATATCACTCCCACATTCCTGACCCACAGAAGCTGTATGAGATCATAAATGTTTATTGCCATTTTAAGTTGCTGTTCTGTTTTGGGTAATTTGTTATGCAGCAATAGGTAACTGAAAAACTTACTAAACAGCCTGGCAATATCACTCTTAGAGAAACGAAAACTTATGTTAATAGAAAACCCATATATACGTGCTTATAACACCAAATCTCCCAAACTGGAAACAACTCAAATGACCTTCATCTGGTAAATGGATTAAAAAACTGTCTATCCAGGGGATTACTACTGAACCAGAAAAAGGACAAAATACTGTCAGAGACAACGGCAATGATAAATCTCAAATGTGCTGTGCTCAGGGAAAGAAGCTAGTCTCAAAAGGACATATGTCATGTGATTCCATTTATTTGCTTTTCCGAAAAAGGCAAAATTATAAAGGTAGATGACAGAGGAATGTTTACTGGAGGTGATTGGAAGGGTTGACTTACAAAGAGAGTGGAGGTAATTTTTTGGGATGCCAGAACTGTCCTTTATCTTCATTGTGGTGCTGATTACATAATTGTGTTTGTCCAAATTCTTAGAATTATATTTTAAAAGGGTAATTTTACAGTATATAAGTTATATCTTAATAGATCTGACTAAAAGAATTCATTTGAACAAAAACGGTTAATAAACTGTTTAGGTTGAAAAAAATGATACATTTAGGATATAATTCAGTAATATGCTCAGGAGTATGCTCCAGTACAGTGAACTATGCACTCTTTAGGATGTGATAACATAGAAAAACTTCTGTGTCATAATTTACAGAAATGGAAATACTTTTTTGATTTTTAGGTCTTATGAACTAACCCGGAAGGACCGACTGTACAAAAACATCATTCGAATGCAGCATACACATGGATTCAAGGCTTTTCACATCCTCCCTCAGACCTTCCTCCTGCCAGCTGAGTACGCGGAATTCTGTAGTAAGTGCCTGACTGAGAGTCGCCCAATCCCCAGCAACTGAACTTGGGGCACGTTTGCCTCAGAGGCTACCTCACGTTGTCAACCAATTGAGGCTTTTCAAATCCTTAAAAAAACCATGGTCCTTTGGCAAAAGAATTAGAAAAACAACTAAAACTATTTTTATTCTGTCTGTGTACTTATATACTCATTCTTAGTAAGTGTGTCAGTATCATTTATGTCAGGCCACATTGGTGTCACGTACGCATGCCCTGTCTTGGGTACTTTTGCTTTAATGTCTTTTCGCCCCACTGATGACCTAGTGCCTAAGTAAGGGCACTTTGCATTTCTGTGTATGAATTGTATGTGCTTTCCTTTTGGTGTCCCTTTTCCCCTTGCCATTTAAGAGACATTCTTGGTACCTTGATTTTTGGACTTGTGTAATTTCTGTTCTCTGTATCATATGTCTTTTGATGTTAGGGTTTGGAAGTTAATCACATCTTTTCTCCTTTGAGTTCAGATTAATAAAAAAATACATGTAGGTGCCAATCAGGCATCTAAATGTTAGCTGTATTGCTGGTAAAGTGACATCAGAATATGTAGTCTGGATCCAGGTCTAAAATGAGCTTCTTTCTTTCTTTTTTTTTTTTTTGAGACAGAGTCTCAAGCTGTCACCCTGAGTAGAGTGCTGTGGCGTCACAGCTCACAGCAACCTCAAACTCTTGGGCTTAAGCAATTCTCTTGCCTCAGCCTCCCAAATAGCTGGGACTACCGTGCCTGCCACAATGTCTGGCTATTTTTTTTTGTTGTTGGTGGTGTAGTTGTTGTCGTTTTAGCTGGCCCAGGCTGAGTTCGAACCTGCCAGCCTTGGTGTGTGTGGTCAGTGTCCTACCCACTGAGCTACAAGCGTCACCCTTATTTCATTTCATTTCATTTCTTTTTTTTCTTTTTTTTGACTGGGCAGTCTTGGGGGTTCTTTTGAATTAAAATGTTTTGCAGAAGAAGCCACAGCCTGCAGGGGGAGCAGTTTTCCAAATGTTTCCTGACCCGTGACCTATATATTCAAATAGAATTTGATTTATTCCCTATTTCCTTCAGCATCAATGGCTAAGAGGTGATGGATGGAACTAGGGGGAATGACCAAGATGAGACAAGGATGAGTCTCAGTCTTAAACCCTGAAGGGCCTCAGCTTCAGTTAGCTGAAGTTTATTTCTTAGCTGTTGGTCATCTAGTTCTAGCTAACTAGGAATAAATTAAATATAGTTTTGCCACCTCAGCAGATGGCAAGAGGAGGGGCTTTGCAGAAATCTGGTCTGGTTTGCATCACAGCTGTTAAGACCACCAGAAAAGATTTTACAACAGCTCTTCTATCCCTGTCCCTCCCTTCAGTGGGAGACCCAGGCTTCACCCCACAGAGCAGTCCATTAGGCAGGCTTTATTTATGCTGCTTCTCCTGTGTGCTGTTGAACCAAGAATCTAGGAGCTTCTAGATTGTCAGGTGTGCACTTGGATAGCCAACACCAACACCAGGTACAGGCTGGAGACAGCAGAGAAGCCAAAAGGGAAGCAGTAGGCCTTGCCATGGTGGTGGAGTTGCCGTGCAGCAGGGAACATCTCTGTGCTGCCAAAAATGAGAGGAGTGATGGAAAAGAGCCCCATGCTGATCATGGAAAGCATCAGGTCACTAATTTTGTTGTGGGGGAAGGAGAGAAGAAGGACTAAGAAAGAAGGCAGAATGTTCGGCAAGTATAGGTATTCCTAGTGATAGGGCATGGCCACCTGATCATGCGGCAAGAGCTTCAGTTGGCCCAGGCTCTTCTTGGCAGCCAGCAGCAGCCATATGACCAGATGCACGGAGATCAGCTTCTTGAGGGTCACGTCTTCTCTCAAGTCCCAAATGTATCCTCATACCCCCAAGGGCAATGTTTCTGCTCTGGGCAGGCGTGAAAACACCTTCTTGGGTTATTTTTTTTTTATTTTTTTTTTTTTTTTCAGTTTTTGGCCAGGGCTGGGCTTGAACCCACCACCTCCAGCATATGGGGCTGGTGCCCTACTCCTTTGAGCCACAGGTGCCACCCCATTTGGGTTGTTTCAAGTAGGGGCCTAAAGATGAGAACGAAGTGAGGGTCCAACAAGCCCGTCATTCTTCAGAACTCATCTATTAGTGCTTGGTGATGCGTTCCCAGTGCTGTGAGTCGCTGCCGCACGTGGGCCTGCTGGAGATGCCATTATGACCACCTAGAACCCCCATTCTCTCTTGAGGACTCGCTGTGCTATAACAGTGCCAAGCCTCAGGGGACCCTATTCATACTGTCACAGCTCTGCCACCAACAGCTGCATGGCTCTGACTTCTTATTTATTTTGCCTTATTGTGAACTTACCTTTCTAGGCCCAGGTGGAGATGCAGTCTGTTTTAGGGTTTTTTCCGCAGGGGCTGAGCCTGTCTCAGTAGGCTTGTGCTCAGAAGAGGCAGAGAAGGTGTGAGGCAGGTCATGTTGAGAGTTTAAATAGCAACAATATTAATAGCTAACACTTATTGAACATTTACTTTCTATTAGGTACTCTTTTATTTTTATTATTTATTTATTTTTTTAGAGACAGAGTTTCACTTTGTCGCTCTCGGTAGAGTGCTGTGGCATCACGGCTCACAGCAACCTCCAGCTCTTGGGCTTAGGCAATTCTCTTGCCTCAGCCTTCCCAGTAGCTGGGACTACAGGCCCCAACCACAACACTCGGCTCTTTTTTTGTTGCAGTTTGGCCAGGGCCGGGTTCGAACCTGCCACCCTTGGTATATGGGGCTGGCGCCCTACTCACTGATCCACAGGCACTGCTCCTAGGTACTCTTTCAAGAGGCGCCTCTATTCTACAGTAGTTTTACAGATGAGGAGACTAAGGTATCGATTGGTTAAGAAATTTTCCATGTTATGCAGCTTGCAAGTAGTAGAATTGGGGTTTACACTGGCCTTTTGGCTTGAGAGCCCGTGCTCTTCCCCTCTGTGCTCTATGGCTAAAGACACCGTCAGCCTGCAGTGATGACCATTTTCCAGTAGCAGCACTGAGAGAAGTCCCTTCTGTGAGGAACGTCAGGTAAGACACACAGAACAGGCAGACAGTTTTCCTCTCAAGAAATCCAAGAGAATATTCCTGTTTTCTGGATAGAGGAAGTAGCCTGAAGAGAAAAGAGAGTTCTTCCTAGACATTCTGACTTTGGTTCTCCTTCCTCTTCTTCGCAGTGGCACGCATGCTCATAGCTCACTGTAGCCTTGAACTCCTGGGCTCAAGTGATCCTCCCACCTCAGCTTCCTGATTAGCTGGGATTACAGGCACGAGACACCGTGCCCAGTACTTTTTGTTCTTTTAACCAGTTGGACTTGGTAGTCTGACTGGGTCACCCAGTAGGGTATTTATCTTTTGGGAGAAGAGACCAGCACTTTATCAGGACCTGCTTTGCCATTTCTCTGACAGGATTAGTCACTACAGCTGGGACCATGGGTTGGCATTTCATTGCCCACAGAAGTGGGTCACAGAGAGCAACTAATTAAATGAATCAACTTCACAGCTACAGTGCGCTCAAAGCTGAAAATCTGTAGTTAAGAATTGCCTGTCATGTGACTCAAACTTTGTGCTTCAGTTTCCTCCTCTGTAAAATGGGCCTGTTGCTAGTGCTAACCTGGTAGTGTTGTCAGGATACTTAAGTAGGTTAATATGTGAGAAGCACTTGGAATGGTGCCTGATAGGTGATTAAGAAATGTTTAATACTATTTCTTATTTCACATTATGTTTAACTATATTGTTACATAATAAAAATTAAAAAATTATATAATAAGCCAACATAGCGGCCAAAAAGTGCTTCAGCTAACATGTCAGCAACATAAAAGAGTGAACCCAGATAGGAAACTCTCCCAGTTCATAAATTTCAAAAAAGAAATTAAAGCCCTGGGTAATTCCCTGTCTCAAGAATCTTACTTGAAAATCTTTTTTCCCCTCCGCCTGCCATTTCTTCTTCAGCTTTCTCTTCTGGCCCTCTGGAGGTCAGGGGCGGGGGTGGTGGTATTCATTCAGACGACTGGATAGAGTTAGAGTTCCTCCATCAGCTCAAGTCAGACCGGTGTTTCTATTGAATTTGCTCTTCAGTGTGTTACTCACCCTTTTGTATGTTTTCCTTTTTAACAAAAATGAGTTTGAAAGGTCAATAGAACACATAGCATTATTACAGCCACAACCTAAAGCCACCACGTTTAGCCCTGGGGGAGTTCTTGTAGGCAAAGGATGTTCCTTGATCCCCAGTACAAATCACTCAGTGCTGTTGCCATGCAAAGATCACAGCATGAGAGGAGACAGGGAAGACAGAATAGTAAAGAGGAATCTTCTTGGTTTCAGTGTTGCCGGAGTGTCACACGTTCTGTGCCAGTTGTCTGGGGTCCGTGACCTTTATGTTTAAATTCATGTGGGAGAAATCCAACATCATCAGTTAAATTGTGTTGCTAAGTTTACTTAGGGAGAAATCCACCTATTCCCACCACTTCCTCTTTCAAAGAGACTTGGTTCTTCTTTGTGAAGTCAGTTCAAAGTTCTCGTCTTTTCCTTTGGTGTCCATCTAGCATACACAACTCAGATATTCTTTTTTCTCCGTGACTCTTGTGTTCCTGGTCCTACAATGTTTAATTGAGGATGAGCAATAGATTTTTGAGAAGGAAAGAGGCATAAATAGACTGGCCATTAGAAAAATCATTGTGTGAAATGAATCAGAAGAAGCAGAGAGAAGAAAGGTCACTTTGAAAGTTATTGCAGTGATGTGGATAAGAAGGGTTCATAGACTGAACCAAGGAATGGATAGGCATGAATATCCATTCATGGGATAATGACAAGCGGGGGAGTAAGCAAGATTCACTAACTAGATGTGGGAAGAGAGGCACGAGTAAAAGAGGCCTCCAGAGTGTTGTGTCTGAGAAGGTAGGAGAATCATTAGGTCTTTAACTGAGGGATGTAACTAGGAACATACAGGGGGAGCTGTGACAGGGGAAGAGATGTGTTAAATTTTGGACAAGGTGTGCATTTGGGTATCTGTAGGACATTCATGTTGTGATTAGTGTTTCGTAGGGAGTTGTAAAGGCAGCTTTGAGTTCTGGCCAGAGATCTAGATTCTGGAGGTTGCAGGTATGGAGATGGATGTGATTATTAAGGGAGAGAATAAGAAAGAAAAGAACCACTGCAGATGATCAGAGAAGAGAAGGATATAATGAAGAAAGAGGTCTCAGAAGAAGCAGGAGAGGGTTACATCAAGAGCCCAAGTAGAAGAGTGAGTATTCCAAAGAGAAGTGGAAGCAAACATGTCTCCCCTAAAAGGAGGGAAGGGAGAAGGCTGAGTGGTGCTCCAGATAACATTTTAGACGGAGAGAAAAACAGCTAAGTAGGCTTATTTAACTATTTCTGGCCTCCTTGATGAAGAGGCTGATGAGGTTTTGTGCCATGAATGAGGGGCCTATGGATGGGTTGGGTAACTGAAAAGGGCAGGAAGGGTTTGGAATAGCCGCTGAAGGACCTTTCAAAGAGAACTGATAGATTGGACATGACAATCCTAAAGACATTGGAGATACCGGCCAAGGTATCTCTAATTTATAGTGTTTTCTTCTCAAAAGAGAAAACCTTAAATCTGTCTCTGTGGAGATTTAGCACAGAGACCTATTAGTATCTCCAGAGATGTGAAAGCTTGGAGACTCCCCACACTGTTTTCAGTTACATATTACGGTATAAGGCTTGGCATTATATGGCACAGACTTTTCTACATTCCTGGTGTCATCATCCCAGTTACTATTTTTAGTAGAATTAGAGGTCTTTGACCCTGGAGAACCTAAGGATTTGTTGCCAACTGCAACCGTATTTCCCAAGTGGTCCCCTTTTCAGCAGAAAGAGGAAAGCAACAATGAAGATGTGGTGGTGCCAGTATCAGAAAATTTTCCCTGGAATTGTGTTCTTTGGCTATCCAAGAAAGACTGAGACATGATTCTAAGATAACGAATTTTCATGTCAGCCAGTTAGATACAGATGACTAGATTTCAAAACAATCAGTAAATTTATAGAATCATAATTTTAGAATTATAAGAGACCTTGTAGAAAATCAGATTAAATACCTTCATTTTAAAGATGAGAATAGATGGTTTAAGTAAATGATGCATGGAGTCATATACTTAAAAAGCCCGAATTAGAACTTGGGTCTTTCTACTCCAGGTTCAGTGCTCTTTTCATTGGACCAAGCATATTGCCACTCTAGGAAGGGGAGGTGTGTAAGAGTTGTGGAACCTATTTAGGGCATCTTTACCCTGAGGTAGAGGTTCCTGGGCTCTCTGCCCTGCCTCATCATTTGATTTTTCTTCTTTCTTACTCACATTTTTAGAACCTGTAAAAGTAATTGGTCCTTGTTCTGAAATATTGCAAATCAAGGAAAAAAGCCTAGCATGAAAGACAAGTCTTGAATATTTAGAATTTCAAGAGCATAATAATAGTGAAGCACCAGAAGAAGCGTTCACTTCTGATAAGTCTAATTCAGAGTAGGATTGATTAAATAGTGTGTTACATGCAAAAATTACAGTTAGCTAGATTTCTCCTTTTCTGTAAATGAGAGTTTTCTAGTTGTGCTTGTCAGTGTAGAGGCACTGTCTTCAGACAGCATTGGGCATTTTCTCAGACATTCTTATAGCACCCTGTACTACATCTTTATAACTCCAGTGTCTATAATTATCATTGCCTGTCTCTTCTGCTAGTCTAATCTTTGTAAGGATAAACACTATCTTTTTTCACAGGCCCCACACCTACCACACTGATTTAACCCAGATTAGATACCTAGAGGTAATAAATGAATGAAGGTTAGATCATTTTGTAATATTTATTTATTTATTTATTCATTCATTTATTTGAGACAGAGTTGTACCCTGTCCCCCTGGGTAGAGTGCTGTGGCATCATAGCTCAAAGCAACCTCAAACTCCTAGGCTCAAGCAGTCCTCTTACCTCAGCTTCTTGAGTAATCTTCTTACCTCAGCCTCTTGAGTAGCTGGGACTAAAAGCACCTGCCACCATGCCTAGCTAATTTTTCCATATTTAATAGAGATGGGGTCTTGCTTTTGCTCAGACTGGTCAAGAACTCAAGAGATCTCCTACCTCGGCCTTACAGAGTGCTAGGATTATAGGCATGAGCCACCATGCCTGGCCTTTTGTTTTAATATTAATTGCATCTATACTCAGGTAATCTGTTGTCTCCTCAGAATCTGGAGAAAATGGCAAAATGAAAAAAATTATGTAAACTGTACAGTTATGTATATTCAGTGACCTCACTTTATGGGATTTAATTTGTTCTTTTTAACTGCAAATATGTCTTCTATACATATTTTCAGGACTTGAAAATTATATAAATTATATTTTGGGGGCTGGACTCAGCGGCTCATGCCTGTAATCCTGGCACTCTGGGAGGCTGAGGTGGATGGATAGCCTGAGTTCAGGAGGTCTAAGACGAGCCTGAGTAACAGCAAGAGCCTGTCTTTACTAAAAACAGAAAAACTAGCCGGAAGTTGTGGCAGGTGCCTGTAGTCCCAGCTACTTGGGGGGCTGAAGCTGGAGCATTGCTTTGAGCCCGAGCGTTTGAGGTTGCTGTGAGCTGCGACGCCAAGGCACTCAACCCAGGGGAACAGAGTGAGACTCTGTCTCAAAAAAAATAATAAAATTATATATATTAATATTTTTGAAAGATAATATAGCCCCATGATACAAAAGGAATTATAAAACAGTAAGCAGTGAAAAGCCTCCTTTCTCTTGTTCCTTAGTCGTCTAGTTCTCCTCTTTGGAGGTGACTGGTGTTACTAGGTTTTTACATATTCTTCTAGAGATTTGCTTTTACTAGTAAATAATTTGTGGGTGTATATGAACAGATTGGAGTATACAATATGCATTTCCCGGCACCTTCCTTTTTTCACTTAACAGGTTGTCTTCAAGATCATTCTGCATCAGTTCCTGTTTTGTGTGTGTGCTTCGTATTCTGTTGTGTAGATTAGATGTCTGCAAACTATAGACCTGGGGTCAGATCAGCTCTCTGCCTGTTTTTAAATCATTGGGAAAAAACTTGAAAGAAGAATAAAATTTTGTAGCACGTGGCGATCTTATGAAATTCAGTGCCCATGTATAAAGTTTTTTTTTTTTTTTTTTTGGTTTTTGGCTGGGGCTAGGTTTGAACCCGCCACCTCCGGCATATGGGACTGGCGCCCTACTCCTTGAGCCACAGGCGTCGCCCCCGTGTATAAAGTTTTATGGAAACACAGCCACGTGTCTTTGTTTACATATAGTTTATGGCTGCTTTCAAGCTACAGTGGCAGAATTGGGTAGTTGCAACAAAAGTTGCATGGCCCACAAAACCTAAAATATTTATTATCTGGCTTTTTATAAGAAAACTTTGTTGACCCCTTATATAGACGCATTATAATGTATTTAATCTTTTGGTATTATAATACAGCATTGAATAATCTTGTACATAAAACATTTCACACGTATTTAAATTTTGTGTGGTATGTTAAATTTTTCTAATTCTGTTAATTCTGCATCAAGGGAAAAGGCAGGAGAAGAAGGGTGAGAGTGGACAAAGACATCTTTTTTCCCCTCCGCAACATGGTTTGTAGCACTGACAAAGTCAGGTTCCTGTTGGGAGCCCTCGAAAAGACTGGCTCTTAAGACAGGGAGAGGAAAGCAAAAGAAGCAGTAGTTGCTGGCAAGTCCTGGAGGAGAGGAGCTGAGCCAAGCTTGTTCCTCCTGAAGGCATGCCTGGTGTAGACCCAGAGGCAGGGTGGAGGGAAGTTTGTGTGCTTATTTGGGGGAAGAGGGTAGGCAGATTAGCACACAGGTGGAAGTACTTGCCTCTTAATAACTCAAACCAGAGAAACATCAACTATGGGAAGCTTTATTAGGTTTATGTTATATTCTTTTTTTTTTTTTTGGCAGTTTTTGGCCGGGGCTGGGTTTGAACCCACCACCCACCACCTCCAGCATAAGGGGCTGGCGCCCTACTCCTTTGAGCCACAGGCACCGCCCGAAGGTTTATGTTATATTCTAAATGAAATGGTGCTAATAGCAACCTAGGCAATTTGGAAAAGGGAAATCTTTGTGAGACCTACTCAGAAACATTTCTATTTACTTGGTTTATTTTCCTACATTTACCTCTTCCTTCCCTGTCACTCTTCTTTCAGTGAAGAAAAATACCATGACAAATTACATCTCTTACTTTTCATCTTCCATTTTTCCCCTCCTACAATGAAGAAGTAACCACTGCTGCCACCTGAAGTATTTCGTCTATAGTGAGAGTAAGGACTAGTTAACCTCTCTTCTGCAGGGATGTGAGAACTCAGAGCCATTTGCTTCTCCCCAGACCGTTTATAAGCCTTTAGGAGTCTTAGTATCAGTTGTCTGCTTTCTCTTCTCAGGATCCAAAGATCTTAAAGTATAAAGTGGAACCCGGGAAGGCAGTGAGGCAAATTACACCTTTTAATCACTTGTAAATTATTGTCCTTCCTCTAATTGCACATCGCTTGATTTAAGGAGGTTTTTTTCTTAAAAGCTCAAAGGAATTATTTAAGAGCTACATATTGGGAGATGTAGCTTTTGACTTAACATTGTCACTGTTTCCTGGAGATCCTTCAGTTAAAAGAGATGAGAATTTCAAAGATTCTTGAAGGTTATTTGTGACAATAATAGATTCAAATCCAGATGTTTGCCTTATTTTATTTTCTCATTCAAGAAAGAGGGGAAATGGTGGGAGAGATAATTATGTAGGTAATTTTGCTATCCTCTTTTTCCCCCTCTTATCCCCCCTTTTTCTCTTCCTTCCTCTCTCCCTCTCCACCCTCCTCTCCCTCATCTTCCACCTCCTATTTTTATTTTTTACGGGTAGTCCAAAATTTTAGCACTGCCCTCCACTTAGAAATTTGGAAGATTTTGGGGGTCCCTGAGTAAATAACCATTATCGAAAGTTAAGACAATAAATTCATGTTCATTCTTTCTCTCTGTTTCTCCCCTTTTTTATCTCCCAATATTTTGTGCAGATTCATATTCAAAGGACCGGGGACCTTGGATAGTAAAACCAGTGGCTTCTTCTAGAGGGCGGGGCGTCTACTTGATCAACAATGTAAGTATGCAACAGATGTCAAACTTTTTTTCTTATTTGTTCTTTTTTCCCTCACCCTTTGTCCTAAACACTAACTAATATGGTTCCATTTCATTAAGAGCAGATGTGTCCTTCTGAAATCTGCATTTAAAATTGAGTTAGGGTGGATATAAGTTGGCTGTTGTTCACCTTACTGGAAGGAAATTCTTTTTGCTCTAACAGTTAGTCCATAGCTTAAAAAGTCACTTGATCACATTTTGGAGGAGGGCAGCCTTTTGTGTTAGTAGAAAAGCGGTACCTTTTCTGCTTTCAGTATATTGCCATATTAATTCCTTAGCACTAAGCATTAATTGCTAGCATATATGTTTAGTTTCTACTATGAGCAGAACTTTGCATTCCTGCTCTTAAAGTTGTCAAGCAGGTTAACATTAATTTAGTATCACTGCTGCTGCTCCTGCTGCCTCTGCTGCCTTCCCCTTCCCTCTGCTGCCTTCCCCTTCCCTCTGCTGCCTTCCCCTTCCCTCTGCTGCCTTCCCCTTCCCTTTCCTTCCCTTACTCCTTTTCTTCTTCTCTTCATCTACATTCTCTTTTTCAAAAGTCATCAGTATCTTGATTCTTTGCAAATTCTCATTAAAAGTTGTTTTTTTGTGTTTTTCGTTTTTTTTTTTTTTTTTTGATGTAGAGTCTCATTCTGTTACCCAGGGTAGAGTCCCATGGCATCGTAGCTCACAGCAACCTCAAACTCCTAGGCGCAAGTGATCCTCCTGCCTTAGCCTCCCAAGAAGCTGGGACTACAGGCACCCGACACCATGCCTGGCTAGTTTTTCTATTTTTGTAGAGAAAGGGTCTTGTTCTTGTTCAGGCTGGACTTGAACTCCTGAGCTCAAGCAATCCTCCTACCTCAGCCTCCCAGAGTGCTAGGATTACAGGTGTTGAGCCACTGTGCCCAGCCTAAAAGTTATTTTAAATTTAATAAAATAAAATCCCAGCTCATTTCACTTCTCAGACTTATAACAATAGTTAAAAACTTAATGTAGTTAGTTTGTATTTCCTCTTTTCTTGACTTTGCATTGTATTTGTTAATTCTCAGTTTGACATTTGTTGCACTTCCATCATAGTCTACCTTCCCTTCCACATTCCATCTCTAAGTTTGATTAGTTTTTATTTTTATATTTCCTTTTTTTTTGAGTTTTTTTTTATTTTTTCAAATTAATATGAGGGTACAATTTTTAGGTTACATTGTTCTCCCTTCCAGGGTAAAGTTCCATTTGTAGAAGAGCCCCTCACCCAGGTATTTTTATATTTCAAATGTTTACATTTACATTCTCTTCAATAACTATTGATTCAGTTTCACTGCTTTATAAATTGAGTAGAAAATTTAAACTCAATAGAAACGGACTTTATAGCATTGGGATTTTGGAATTTAACTAGTGTTTAAGACAAACTTTTTTTCCCATTCTTTCTCTTGGACATTTGGTGGGCCCTGTCAGTCTAGAAACTGGAGTTTTTCTTTAGTTTAGGGAAAATTATTCTCTTACCATCTTTGTATCTGCTTTTAAAACTCCTTTTTGAGGAAATTTAGGTCTTTCTCTTCATGTTAACTTTTCTATTTAATTTTATTGGTTTCCTTTCTTTCTTTCTTTTTTTTTTAGAGTCTCACTGGGCTGCCCAGGCTAGAGTACCATGGCCTCAGCCTAGCTCACAGCAGCCTCAAACTCCTCAAGAACCTTCAAGCGATTCTTCTGCCTCAGCCTCCAGAGTAATCCTAGCTATAGGCACCCCCCACAATGCCTGCCTAATTTTTCTGTTTTTATTAGAGACAGGAGTCTCTGTTATTCAGGCTGGTCTTGAACTCCTAAGCTCAAGCAATCCTCCTGCCTCAGCCTCCCAGAGTACTGGGATTACAGGTGTGAGTCACTGTGCCTAGCCACTCTAATTTTTTAATTCTTTATCTTTTCCTTGTCTTCAACTTCTAGATCACTAGAAGTTTGAGCTCTCTTTATTTTGTTATTTATCTATTGTGTTTTTATATTGGATATCATATTTTGTTTTATAGAAACTCTTTATTTTCTGATTTGCTTTATTTTTATTTTTTTTTTTAACAAATAACAGCCTGTTGTTAATCGCCTGTCCATCTTTCTGAAGATACTAATTAAAATTTTTATAAAGTTTTCTTCTGTTCTTGAATTTCATTGGGATTGTCTTTTTTATTGCTTTTGGATTTTTGCAGTTTTGATGATCCTTAGGTTTGGGGCCATATTTATGAACAAAAGACTGGGCTTATTTAAATTGGCAGCTGATGTGGTTTCTCCTGTGATTGTGTAGGACTCTTTCCCTACAATCATTCTGGAAGAGATTTGTTTTGTGTAAGAGCACAGCACGGTGACTGTCAGATTTTGCCTTAGAAGGTTGTGGGTGAGGATGTGTGTGAGGAGTATGCCCCTTCCACCTTGCCAAAATAGAATGGGCCTTATTGTGAATGAGAGGAAGATTTTGGTGATTTTCCTCTTGGGCAGAACTACTTTTCCTCTCCTTTCGGGATAGAGTGGCCTCAAGTTCCATTCTTCTCTGTCAGATCCCTGACCCCACACATCTACTGGTATCACAGTGTTCCAGGTGCTCTTTGTTAATCAATTATTGTCCTTTGGTCCACCCGTTCTTCATGTGTGTTGTTTACCAGTTTGGAACCTTGCAGGGGCCTCCTTGGGAGGAGCACTCTCACCCCTGACATTTTGGGTTGGATCTTCCTCTGCTCTGTTTTTTCAACATGAGCCCATCTGCTTTCTATCTTTTAGGATTTCCTTAAACTTCTTTGGTCTGTTCTGGCTTCTCTTACTTTTTTCTAGCTTTGTTTTCATTTCATTCTTTTAAAAAACATTCTTTTTGTCCTTCCATTGGAACTCTGGAAGGAAAGGTAGGGGGAGGTGTATGTGATGTCTATATGTCTAGGACCCTATCTTAAATTCCCCAGTTATCTTTTCACATTGAGCCATTTCCTATATGTGCAGAAATTAACTTTCTGAGAGGTCTTTCACATTGGGAAAATCTTTCAATTCAGTCTGCACTGAATTAAAGTAAACAATGTACAGTAAACAATGATGTCTACATCTTTCATGGTGAATAAATATAGGCTTTGATTTTGATAGAGCAACTACTACAGTCGCAGGTCCAGGCTACATGTACTGTTACCTGGCCTGGGTCACTCTGGAGGCCTTTTACCCTGAGTCTCATGTGACATCGGCCCTGGCTCTGTCTCTTTTTCTCTCTGCTCTGACCTTGGCGTGAAAGCTCCTCTCCAGCCGCTTTTCCTTCAGCTCTGTGCCAGGAGCTCCAGTGTTGTTTGAATCTCATAGACGGTACTAGTTTGGGTTTGGGTTTTAGCTGCCAAATGGAATTGCTATTGAAAATCAACTATAGTACAAATTTGCTTTTTATTTTCTTAGACATGAGTCAAAAAAAATAGAATCTATTCCCAGCTCATCTGGGACTTTTTTTCTTTTAGAATGCTCTTTTGCCCTAGTGATTTGTTATTTTAAAGCTAGCATCATAAAGAATACAAAAGTTAAAGTTTCCTTGGTGAGGCTGAGAACCCCGTGCCCTAAGTCTTCACTGGATACTGAGTCTCAAAGGGGTGACATGTCTTTAGAGAATGTGTTTGGCAGGCTAAGTAGAGTCTTTTCCTCCCTCCCATCCCTCCCTGGGCTGAATCCCTTGAGACCCCCTGCATAGATCAAAGCACTTGGCAGAATCTTTTGCCTTTCCCCCTCCTCCTTTGCAAAGGTTTGGAATGAGTCTGATTCTTGTAGGTATTTAGTGGAGGTGCCAGACAGAAGCCTGGGAAGATGCCAGCAGGCATGAGGGGAGCTGGCAATATGTGGCCATAATAGGACAGCATTCTCATTTTACCCTAAAACTGGGATTTTATCACCTTTTACCAGACGTACAAACCATGTTGTTAATACGCCTCTTTCCCCTTACACAGAAGGCCTAACCATCCCTTCTTTTGCATACCTGGATCCTTTCCCATGGAATATGTGACCCATTAGCCAATTGGATGAAGTAACTCTTTCCAAGGCTGCTGCCTGCTTTCCTTTTAGATTTGAGGGGGATAGACAGGGAGTGCTGAGGGGGAGGGTCTGTGAGCAGAACTAATGTGAGTAGGCGAGGGATTTTGGCATGGGGGATGGAGTGAGTTGTGAGGGCCAAATGAAAACATCTCTCCCTGTCTTCCCACTGGAGTGAGAGGGCCTGTTATTAAAACTTCCCTGTAATAGTCATAACCTTTTGGAAAATATTCGTAAATAGCAATTTTTACCTTTCCGAGAACAGGATAAAGGATAGAAAGGACATTGCCTTTATGTAATACCGAAGAGAGAATTGTGAACTCCTACAGATGGAAACATCTCGGTTGGTTGGCTAATAAGGTATCTTAATAGTAGGACCTTTAACTCTAGAAATACAACTTAGAGGAACAAAGCTGTGTTTGCTATAGTTCCTTCAGTAACCATGACTAAATGCCATATTTTCCCAATTTAGTACTCAAATGGAGGAGGGAAAAACCCAGTGTTTTCTGATTAAGGTGTGAATTTGATTATGAAAGTCCGATATTTTTATCCTTGTCCTACATGTTATCCATGGTAAATACAATTTTTTTTTTTTGAGACAGAGTTTCACTGTGTCACCCTCAGTAGAGTGCTGTGGTGTCACAGCTCACAGCAACCTCAAACTCTTGAGCTTAAGAGATTCTCTTGCCTCAGCCTCCCTAAGTAGCTGGGCCTACAGGTGCCCGCCATAACGCCCGGCTATTTTTTGGTCGTAGTTGTCATTGTTGTTTGGCAAGCCCTGGCTGGATTCGAACCTGCCAGTGCGGGTGTATGTGGCTGGGCCCTAGCCGCTGAGCTCTAGGTGCCAAGCCAGTAAATACAATATTCACATAATCCCTGAGATTTTCAACACATCAGGAGAGTGTTAGGTCACTCTGTTCACTCCTGTACTTGTGACAATAGTTGTGTACTCTCATTTCTGTTTGTTTATATATTTTTATCTTAGGTCCTCTCTGTTTTTTTCATTACTGAACAAATATTTAGGAAGTGTCTTCTGTGTACCAGAAGTGCTGGTACTCCTTCAAACCTTTTGAGAAATTCTCCTAATTGATATATATTTCCTAATTCTTATTTATCTTTATTATAAGTCAGTGCTCTGCTCTTAGTAGAATGGCATGTAGCATGTAGTAATGAATGCTGTTGAGTTGTGGAACTTAGTAATTAGAACCACATGTATACTATTAAGTATGCAACACTAATGATAACTGATTTGTACCAAGAATTTAACATGTGCCTACCACTATTCCTTTTAAACATAATCTCATTTAATCTTTATTCAAACCCTGTGACATCGTTATTGGTTCCTTAGTAAGTGGTAGAGTCAATGAGGTAACTCAAGTGTAACTTATTCCAGAGTATGTGCCGTTAATCACTGTATCAGCCTACTTTATAATCTTTTAACAGATACCGTAAGCTTTAATCTTAAGGTCCAGTTAGAAAAATGGGTATTTCCAGCTTTCTCAATCATTCAGATTCCTGCTTTAATGTATTTGGGAGGCTTGGAAATGAAATAATTTAAAATAAATTAATTGGGGATTGATGAAACAGGCTTCAAGATATCAAAAAGTTTTCATTACTTGCTATTCAGAGTATAAGGCTATGCAAAGAAACTGCAGGGTGTCCCTATAACTGTCATACATAGAGAAAATGGGAAATTGTAGCTAAATGTACCTTTATTTACAAAGTAGTCATTACAAGATTTATAGAATTTTACGAAGAGGTAGCCAACAGGAAGAGAATATTTTATAAATATTTTGTAAAATTCTGTCATGACTATTTTATAAATAAAGGTACATTTAGCTGCAATTTCACATTTTCCTATGTAGGGTGACTATAGGGGTGACTTTTGGAACATCCTGTATATTCTGGAACCAAATTTTTTTGTATGAGTTTACAATTTAATTCCCAATGCAGATAGAAAGGAGAGGTAAAGAGAGTAGAACAAGTATTAAAGTTACCTAAATAATGTAAGAGTTTATGTTAAGTGTAACTCAAAGGATATAAATGTGCACAGTGAGGAAGGGAAGAGAGCATACGGGCCTGGGTAGGTGTATCATTGAGTGAAGACCACTACCAGTTTATTTTTTGATCTAGAGGCAAGTTGAGTGGCTGTATATATCTCTTGTGACCTGAAAGTGTTATTCAGTAAGGAGCTGTGATTGTTTAATTTTAGATTTAGGACACTGTCTGCAGCCGAACAATCATTGCATCAATTCTTACTAAGCTGCTTCAAAATGGAGATAGTACTTGTGAGAAACTGCTCAAGAAATAAATGTAAGGGAGTCAGGAAATGGCATGGGTGCTTAAGTCCATTAGGGATGACTCAGTACTGGTGTCATTGTGTCCATATGATGCATAGAAATGGATTGTGAGAGCTATGTTCTGACTTTGAGATAGCAAGAGTGGGAACTAAGAGGGGAATCTTACTATTCTGACTCTAGACTTACTCACTGTGCTTGTTCATAATATTATGGGTCACAAATTATTTTTATTTTATGAACAATTATAGGGTAAGAAATTTATTATTACAAAGACAAACTTTTGAATTTGCGAGTCTGTATCTTTAATCTGGAATCCATAATAACTTCCTGCTTCCTACCATGTTAAATCTAAATGCACCCCTTGCTAGGGGTGCAGATTCCTTTGTCACTGGGGTCACTCCCTCCTAGTTGTCTAACTGTGCCTTTGTTATTTAGTCTGTAAGCCCCAGGACCATGAATCTACCTTTCGACTGGACTTGTGGATGCCCCCTTCCCATGATGGCCTCCTTTCCTCTCCACATATGCTCGATAGCTTTCAACTCTCACTTTTGCACTTAGTCTTCCTGAACAAGTCTTCCCCAGCTGGCCTATCTGACTGGTCTACCTTTGACTTTGCAATCTGATATCTTTATATTTGTGGATATTCTGCTTTGTGTTCTCATAAATTATATATTTTTCTGTCCCTTTGCCTAAATATTAAATACTTTAGGGATAGGGACTACTAAATCTTAAGTTCTACAAGGGCAGAGATTTTGTCTATTTTCTTTATTGCCTTAGCATCCTCAGTGCCTTGTATAATGTCCAGCGGTACTCACTACTTATGGTATAAACAACTTATTTTTTTATTTTTTTGAGACAGAGACTCATCATGTCACCCTTGGTAGAGTGCTATGGCATCACAGCTCACAGCAACCTCAAACTCTTAGGCTTAAATGATTCTCTTGCCTCAGCCTCCCTAGTAGCTGGGACTACAGGCTCTCGCCACAATGCCTGGCTATTTTGTTGTTGTTGTTGTCATTGTTTAGCAGGCCCTGGCCGGGTTTGAACCCACCAGCCGTAGTGCATGTGGCTGGTGCCCTAACCACCTTGCTATGGGCGCCAAGGCTGAACAGCTTCTTTTTAAGTGAAGAAATCTTTTAAAAGACCTAATTCAGTTTTTACACATGGTTGCTTAGCAAGTGCCCATAAGTGACTCAGTCAAACACCCATTTTATTTCACAGAGGAAATGCTAGGATCCATTGTGGATCTGTAAGTTCTCTATAAACAACTTAATGAAAGCCTTCATTTAAGAATAATGACAGCGTTTTGAAATTTCCATCATTCTTTACATTGGGAGAAAGCAAGTTTTTATGTATTTTTAAGTAACTCTTACTTTTTTGGCGTGTAGCTATTTAATATCATGTTTATAAATCTTTAAAGTTGTTTAGGCTGTATTTATTATGTGAAAGGGGCTGTATAAATTTATTTTTCTCCATTGTAATTGGATACTCACAGAATTTAAGGAAATGATGTGTTATGTGGCCAATTGAATATATGGGTACCTTGGCGGGAAACTTTTCTTAGAGGTTTAGTTTTGTGTATTATCATTTCTTAAAAGGTTAAGAATGTTGCTTTCTTAACTGTAAACTAGGGTTCCTTTGCATTTCTACTTTTTCATTCTTTGTCTTTACTCAATAGCCAAACCAGATTTCCCTGGAAGAGAACATCCTGGTCTCCCGTTACATTAACAACCCCCTGCTTATAGATGGTGAGTTTTGTTAGGCCCTTGATGAGATTGGGATTGATCTTGCTATACTTTTTAGCCTTTTTGTAGTCTTCTTTAGTAAGTCTTTATTAAGCTAGTGTGAAATTCTTAGCACCTGTGGCTCTAGAGATGAGGCTTGTTCCATATCTACCTCGTGGGATTATTTTGAAGATGAAATGAGATAATATAAAAGAAAGGCTTTATAGGTTACATAATAATTCATATATCTATATGAAAAATATACAGCATATATATAAAAAACTGAACTAGATATATGCATTAAACGCTACAATAGCACAATGTACATATATAGTACAATTATGTGTTATAGTATTTATCTTCAAAAGGCAAGGTATATGGACAGTATGTATTTCATGTGGAGAAGAGGAATGTTCTTTCTTTCTTCTTTTTTTTTTTTTTTTTTGGAGACAGAGTCTTACTCTGTTGTCCAGGTTACAGTGCCATGGTGTCAGCCCAGCTCACAGCAACTTCAAACTCCTGGATTCAAGCAATCCTTCTCCCTCAACCTCCCAAGTAGCTGGGACCATGGTGCCCGCCACAATGCCCAGCTAATTTTTTCTATTTTTAGTAGAGATGGAGTCTCACTCTTGCTCAGGCTGATTTCAAACTCCTGAGCTTAAGGGATCCACCCTTCTCGGCCTCTCAGAGTGCTAGGATTATAGGCGTGAGCCCCTGCACATGCTCTTTTTTTCATATAGTTTTTCCTGTGAACCCAAACTTTTTTTCTAGATTTCAAGTTTGACTTACGCCTCTATGTGCTCGTGACTTCCTATGATCCTCTTGTCATCTATCTCTATGAAGAAGGATTGGCTAGGTAAGAGACTTTGTTTTTGGGTAGAGGGGTAGAGTGGGTATATTAGAGTGGACCCATTAAAAAGTTTATTAAGATCAGATTGTTTCTTTCTGTTATATTCATCTTAGGCAAATAGAGTATATACCCTGTGGACTTCATATTACTGAAATCAGTCTTATTAGTCTACACTTTCACTCGCATGTCCACACATAAGTATGTGTAAACACACACCCTTCCCAGCAGGAATCCAGGATCATATGGTGTTTTCATGCAATGACAATTGTTACAAAGACCCCATGGTATTAAGATAATTTACCATCATTCTTCAGAATAGATCTAGAAAGAAAAAAATCACTCATTTATTTACCTGTTATATAGTAGGCACTTATTTTAATTCTTAAATGAATCCTTAAAATGCAACAGCCTTAAAGTTTATGCATTTTTGCAGTTGAGGAAACTGAAACTTCGAGGTGAGTTTAAGTCATTTTTCTGAGAGCTTATAGCTATTCAGTAATGGAAAGGGGATTTGAACTCATGGATATTACTCCAGAGCTCAAGACCCTCTCATGTTTTATTCCCTCTCATGATTCGGGAGTATTAGATGCTTTTTAAAAAACATACAAATTATATACTTTACAGTAGTTGTTTATACATTGTTCTCTTTTTCTTATGGTGCTTTTTAAGTTTTAAGGTAGTGTGACAAATAAGGTTAAGTTCAAATTGTAATTTGAGTTTTGTTTCTCCTATCTGGAATTTTACAGGTGGCAATGTTTTTGTATACTCTTGAGTTGTTTAAAATAAGTATGTAGCTTTACTATGCTTGTGTTCTTTCCCTGACAAATCCATTTTTTTTTGACCAACTAGTTTGCCCTGAAATTTTTTTAAATGCATAATGACTTTGTTGTTATAGAGCATAGCAGTTTTTGAGGTGGTTTGCATCTGTGAGCAGTCAGGACCAACTAAAAAAGCATGATCTATGTTATGTTACTGTATATTTGAAAATGTAGTTTGAAGATAGGAAATGCCATGGATAAAAGAAGGCTACCTGTTTATGGGGGGGTGCTTTAGGAAATGTTGTCACACTCTGACAACCATTACTTTAGAATGGTATTTTAATTATTTCATATACTTAATGTTTTTTCATGTGTTCTATGATATATTCTAGAATCAGAGTGAGAACGGACTAACCAAAGCGTCAGGCTGGTTGAGCCCTGTCTTTTCTTCGCCTCTAGGTGGCAGTGACAGCATTTATAAGTCCCGTCATATTCTTAACCAATATTTGTGAATTTGAGCCCGGGGAACAGGGAGGACTACCTAAACTGTCTAGTTCTGTCCTTTGAAAATTGAGATTAGGGAGAACTAAAACATCTCCCCGTTACTGGATAAAGGGTTAGACCCAGCACTGGTACGTGAACTGACTGCTGCTTCCAGTCAGGTTTTTATAGGAAAGAAACTTTCTGTAGTGTTGTAGATGCTTGTGCCCTCATGCTTTTCAGTATAGATGCATAAGATTAGGTACAAAGGTCTAGTCCCCATACAATCTAGAGCAAAATGAAAGTGAAAATACACCACAGACTTCTCCTTAGATGTGCAGGGTGCTGAGGATTTTCGAGTTTGTAATTTGAGACTTCTCAGCTCTCCTTCTTCTGTCAGTTTCTCCACTCTCTTCCTTCCACCCATTCTCACCTCAGCTCGTTTCCTGTGTCCTGCTTAGGAACTAATTATGTCCTGCCACAAATTGGACTTAGATACCAAGGTTATGCTTCACTGTTTCTCAAGGATACCATGCCAGTATGTTTTGCTTAATATTTCAAAGATATTTCACCCACAATATTAAGAGTTGGGGAAATTTGGCATAGTTTTAAGACCTTTATGGTTCAGAACACAAAACAAGAGCAGTACCAGTGTTTCTTTTAGACTTTACTTCAGATTCGTAAGTGCTTTGGCTGCTAATTGTGTGTTGGAAGTCAGAATCCACTGTATTGAGTAACTCCTCTTTTGTTCCCAGCAGAAACTGAAAATAAATAAATAAATATGATGCTCTTTCTGAAAATAATTAGGAAAACAGCTTTTTAACAGCTAAGACCAAATTGAACTAAAAAACAAGTTCTCAAGGCTTTGGTTAATTTTTTCTGAACGTATTTATGAATATACACACATTATCAAAGCTTTACAAAAAAGCCCATACATAGCAATATGATGGATTGTTTGCTGGAATCATGTGAAGTACATTCTTCAATGTAATAATTTCAATGTGCCTAAGTTCCTGTGTCTTCACTCCCTCTGTATCTTGGCATTTACCTGTTTCTTTTTAAGACTCAGAGTCTGCTCAACTCTGTCATTACATTCAGCAACAGTCTATAGCATCTCCAGATCTGCAGCTTGTAGTAATTTTGAGTTACGTGTTATGTAGACATAACTGAAGATAATCAGTTTGGGATGAGATCACTAGGTCATTGTATTTTGAGGCTCAATAAGGAAAACCATCTTTCCTAAAGAAACAGCAGTGTGGGCAAACTGATTAGTAGTCTTCTTTAGAAAGGAAGGCTTTTATATACTATATCACGTCTGTTTGGATCTCTAATGCAAGGTGACAGATTAAGTTCGTTTCATGAGGCAGTTTTGTAAAATAAGTTATTTTGTGTGATAAATTATTTTGTATAAATTTTTTACCTTCTTAAACCTACAAAAGAAAAAGACCCTTGTTTCTTTATAGATAGATGTGTTCAGTTGTCCTTGTTTTATTCACATAGGAAGTAGGAGAATTCTCACAGTTTTCTTACATGTGGGTAAAATATTGAAGAGGTATTAAAATGAAATTGTCTTTTTGGTATTTGGGTCCATTGTTTTGTGATTCTTGTAGTAGCACCTCAGAGGTCCATCCTGCTTTGGAATTTCACCTGCATGCTGCTGTTTTGCACCAGCAGGGGACACTCAGTTTCCAGAGAATGGTGCTGTTCTCTACCAAAATGGTGCAGATTCTTTTTCCTGTCAAAGGTAGAATCCAAAAAGATTTTGTCCTGGATTTTACAGCTCTAGGTGGATCCAATATTGGGTTTAAATGATTTGCCAAACCCTTTTTGAGACAGAACTAACAGCCAAATTTTTACTCAAACAATAAAAATAGAAAGTTTAAAATAATTAAAACAAAATTGAGTTGAAAATCAAATATGTTGTCAGAGACCCAAGAGAGGTGGCACCAGCAACTTAGGAGACATGTGAGTGCCCATCCAGGAAACCGAGAGAGTCTGCCATGCTCTAGAGGTGTGACTGGACACTGAGATGGTCCAGTCAGAACAAAGACCCCAAAGCATTCCTAATGCCTTTCTCTTTCCCCACCCCCGTTCCTTCTTCAGTAGCCTTCCTTGCTAATTAACACTGGCTCTGCAGGGATATTTACCTTTTCTCTGCTGGATTCCTGTGGTTTTGAAAGAATTCAGGTACTCGCTGACTGCCAAGGAATTCAGATTACCTCACAGGCTGCACACTGTCCAGAATCTGCCACAGCAGCAAGTGGGGAGAAGAGACACCAACAAGGGGAGAAAACCCTTTCCAGTGCTCATTGTCACACTCCTTGGCAGGCCTTTGCTGTTTGTGAAGTTTGAGTCATTTCTGGCTCAAAAGACAGGGGATCAGGCTGGTAATCCCCTCCCAGACGGCTCTGTAGGGCGCTGCCTAGTCACTGCAGCACTTTGGCAGTTCTTCGGCTGCAGCTGGTTGACAGCAGATCAGAGAGCTCTTGGGCCTCTTGTTCTCCTCCATAAGATTTTTCTGGGTCAGGCCAGGATGAAACCCAGTGGCTCCTGGCAAGGCTGCCTGAGGTGCTATCTCTTCATTGCCCAGGCCTCTCTGGCTCAAAATGGCTGCACCTGCTGAAAGATAACTCATGGTTCACAGCCAGGGTCTGCTCAGGGCTGGTCTTCTCTTTTCTTTGTACATTTGTAGTGAATTTTTGTTAGAAAATATAACTATCAAAGAAGGGGTTTAAGTGTCCTACATCTAAACTATCTGTGACTCTGACTAATGTATACATGATCTACCTCTTTATGATTTAATTAAAAAAAAAGATATCTGGTGTCCTATTCTTAGAAGAACGAAATTGTTTTCCAGTAGGAGAAGAGAGTTTTAAGAGATCCTATTAACTCTGTGTGCTTATCTTCTTGTTTTGGTTCCATATGGGAAAAAGATCTTGAATAAGCAACTTCAGTGCCATTTCAGTTAATGCTTCTCAAATACCTACCTAACACATTCAACACTTTTAGACAAATTATTACAATTGTTTTGATTCTCAGAAACATTAGAAAGTGAAAGGAGGCATATCTTTTGATATAAGAATTTATTGTCAGAATAAAGATAATCCATATTTGTTGTCACTGTAGGAAAAAGAAAGGGCATATAGTTTTATATTCATCTGTAGGTCATGAAATAGTACCCAGGGTTTTAGTTTTTGCAAAGAAAGTAAGATTAAAGATCTATCAATCAAGAAAGCGTTCCTGAATCTTGATCTCTGGTCAAGACTTAATTCATGCAAATTTCAGCCTATGTTAGGGTAAGGACAGTCATGCACTCCTAACAATGTTTTGGTCAGTGTTAGTCCACATATACGATAGTTGTCCTATAAGATTATAATGGAGCTGAAAAATTCCTATTGGTTAGTGACTTCGTAGCATTCATAGCATCATAGCATAGTGCATTACCTTCTCTATGTTTAGGTACGCAAATATTTGCCAGCGTGTTCCAGTTGCCTGCAGTATTCAGTTCGGTAACATGCTGTACAGGTTTGTAGCCTGGGAGCAGTAGGCTATGCCCTATAGCCTAGTTGTGTGTAGACTGTACCATCTAGGTCTGTGTAAGTGCATTCTGTGATGTTCCCACAACAATGAACCTTTTAACATATTTTTTCAATACATCTCTGCTGTTAAATGACATGTGACTACGTATTGCAAACCTAGTTCTGGTATACCTAGTAAAGAGTTAAATCGTTAAGGTTGTTGTTATAAAGAAATTGTGTTGAAGCTTTTAGACCTAAATAGGCTGAAATTTGATAATAAGTGAAGGTCTAAATTAAAAGTCACAAACTTAAATGCTCACAAATACATTCACTGAAGGAAGTTAGCCAGGTGGAGACTAGAGAATGGGAAAGCACGTGTCCTACCTAAAGGCATTTACTATTCAATGCCGGCAAATTGTTGATATTGTTATTGACTGATCTGGTTTGTTAAAGGATCCTTGAACATCTATATTTTTATTATGAAACTTACCAATTTTATTAGACTGTTAATTTTGAAACCATTTTGAACTTAGAGAAAAATAATAAAACCAGTGTAAAGAACTACCCTTCACCCTACGTCTTCAAATTTTGCCAGTTGTCCCAGTAATGTCCTTTATAACAAAAGGATCCAATAAAAGGTATCAAAGACACATTATGCTGGCAGGTCTTTTTAGTCTCCTCCTGTCTGGAATAGTTCCTCAGTCTTTCCTTGTTTTATGATCGCAGCATTTCGGAAGATTATAGGCCAATTTTCTTGTAGATTTTTCCCTCTATTTGGGTTTGTCTTGCATTTCTCGTTATTTAGACCCAGGTTATACATTTTGGGCTAGAATGCCACAGAAGTGATGTTGTTTCTTCTTACTGCCTTATATCTGATGATATGTAATTATTAAGTGGTATTTGAACATTTGATTAAGATTGGTATCTACCATATTCCTTCGCTATAAAGTTACTTTTTCTTTGCCTTTGTAATTAATATTTTATGAAGAGCTACTTTGAAATTATGTAAAATTTCATTCTTCATCTCATTTTCACCCAATAATTTTAATACCTTTTGAAGTTCTTGCCATTATTGCTGTGATGGTTGCCAAATGATGATTTTTTTTACAAGGATTCTTATTTTATGTAGTGGGCTGTAATCCTTTACTATCATGATTTAGTTTCATTGTTAATTGCCAATGAGAGTCCCTTTAAGCTGGCTTTGTGTTCTTTTGACATGTCCTTATCATTCTTTGAGCACAAGATGTTTTAGGCTCATCTTGTTCTTTCTCTGACGTATCCCGGGAATCAACCATTCCTCCAAGAAGCACTGGTTGCTATTTGTTTATTTATTTATTTAATTTTTTTTTGAGACAGAGTCTCACTATGTCATCCTCGGTAGAGTGCTCCGTAGAGTGGCGTCACAGCAACCTCAAACTCTTGGGCTTAAGTGATTCTCTTGCCTCACCCTCCCAAGTAGCTGGGACTACAGGCACCCACCACAATGCCCGGCAACTTTTTTGTTGTAGTTGTCGTTGTTTAGCAGGCCTGGGCCGAGTTCAAACCTGCCAGTCCCAGTGTATGTGGCCAATGCCCTAACCACTGGCTGTGGGCACCGAGCCTGGTTGCTGTTTAACAGAGAGCTGGTGCTAGATATTCCCATTGCTCTGAGCCATCTCTGCTCTCAGATCCACCCAGTGTGTAGACTTAGGGAATAAAGTAGAACCTCTGTAAGTTGACAGCCCAAGGGACTGTGACAAACTGGTTAACATATGGAGGCAGTCAGTGTAAGGAACTAGGCCTACTACTATACTGATATGGACATGTGGTGCATGTCTGGGCCATGAAAATTAGGTCAACTTATGGAGTTGGTCAGTTAGGGTTGTGGTCACCTATGGAGGTTCTACTGTATATCTATGTGTATGTACGTGCATGTACATCTATATTGCTCTATCTCTATGTATTGAAAAGAAGGAGTTCATAACTGTTACCTCAAATTCTAATTCAAAACTATAGAGTTGAGGCTAGCTTTTCTCCTTCCATATTTTTCTCCCCAACAGTGGAGAAATCTGGCTTCCAACGTCTTCAATATAGTTATTAATTTACTCAGTTCCCTTGTATGTAACCAGTCTCCTGACCCTGCTGGGGTACTGTACCACTCCAATGCCTTTTTGTGTGGATTTAGACACCCTGTGGGGCAACTGACCTACTTAGATAACCTTTTTGTACCGCCTCTGGGCTGCCTTCTCACCTCATTCACTATCTTCCACAGAGCTGCAGGAAGGAAGGTCTGATTTTTAAATGTTGGTCAAGTAATTCAAATTTAAAAGAAAAACAAACAAACAAAAAAACTTTTGTAGGTTATTCAGACCTTGATTGTAGGTCAGAACTAAGACTAGTGTGACCTCTGATCTAGACGATGAAATGGAAATGGTGACCAGAGATGACTATGGCTTATTTAGTATGGATTTTAGTGAGTGCCATAAGATCTTACTGAGTTAGAGGAAACGTAAACACACTTGCCTACCGTTCCTCCACGGTCTTCTGTATTCCCAGCTGGGCCAAATGAAATACAGGGTGCTGCACTTCCACCCTTTGGGAGAACTTTTTCTTTAAACTTAGCATATTTTTTTCTCTTTAATTCTTACTTCCTACTGCTGCTTATGCTCTGTAGAAGTCCAATCTATGACATTAGTAATCTTGTCCTTGCTAAGGTTCAGAATAAAATGCTCCAGTGATAAGGAAGATTGTGAAGAAAAGTGAATTTTTTAGAGGTACAGCCCTCTTAAGGAGAGGAATGTAGGAATGACGGATGTGTTGGGTACCAGATTCCAACCCACTACAGGCTTCTAGCAGGCTTTTCATGCTGACCAAGTTAGACCAGGTACTTAGAATTAGGTGCAATGAAAGCCTCTTTCTCTGAAGCAGAACCTTCTCCCTCCCTCTAACTTACTGTTCTTTTGGAGGAGAGGATGGCAGGAGGTATGTCACTCCTTGTGAGGTAATGTCTGGTTGAGCCAGGCAGGCTCTGTGGGGCCAGCAAGGGCCCCCTTTGCATTTTATAGGAATTCAGAGAATGACCATCTTTTCTTGCTTGGAGAAGCTCTGTAAGAGGAAGATTGGGATGTGTAGGCCAGGTTTACTTACCAGGGATTGATGTGGCTAGAAGTTAAGTGATAACTGCTGAACGTGTCTAGAAAATCTGAGGTCCTTCTATAGTATAGAGAATGCTCATCAAACCCTTGTCCTGGTCAACATTTTCTCTTTGTCCACATCCTTTTCCTGGCTTAATGTTTGTTTATTTGGGGTTTTTTATTTTTTGTTTTATAACTTTTTTCTTTGGCTTTTGTATATTTCTGGTACAGGGAATTAGGGAATGGAGATAATGGGTGGGTGAGAAGAAATAAAGAAGAGGAAAATTTTTAAATGCTGACCTTTAATGTGGTAAAAATTCATGTTGACTTCGTAGTCTGGGTAAGCATATGTAAATCATTTATAAATCATATAAAAATAAACTTGTGGCCTTCCAGTTTTTTTTCACACACTTGGATATGCCTCTTGGGAAAACCACTTTAGTGAAGGGCGATATGGTTATAGTGGTGTGTAAATGGGGATTCATATTTACCATAACTGTTTGCTTTGAGTGTCCTTTAATTGATATTGAACATTGCTGGGAACTTTTCTCTTTCTCTGGTAACTTCCTTCAGAGGCGTATATATTTTATACTTTGGTCTTCTTTTGACTATAGTCCAGGGTATCAAATTGCTGCCCAGTTTTCAGTGGGCTCCATGTTTAATCCCTGTGTCTTTTGCCTTCCTTCCAAATTCAAGAATTAGTCCCTTACACTGTGCTGTTCTGCGCTGTCTGTCATCAGCGCTGCCATTGTTGTTCTTTTTAAATGGATGTTATAGATTAGTTCTGTTCTTCTGTGGGTGTGAGGTCTAAGTCTTTATATTGCGGTGCTGTATTTTTTTCCTTTCAGCTTATTTTATTTTTAATTTAATGCCATACTACCAGACACTATGTGAGTACTCAGTAGGTGTTTCTCAGCTAACGCCCCATCATTCACAGCATCCTACACACGATTTCCAGGTTGTGAACAGCTATATTTCCAATTTTTGTTCTTCCTTTTGGTGTGAACATTCTACATAAGAGAGACAGCATCTCATGGTTAAGACTATGGGTTTTGGAGTTGGTGTGATCTTGGGCAAGTTATCTTTCTAGGTTACATCTACTTTACACATTTATTTTAAAAATTAGATATATTACCTCCTCCATAAGATTGCTTTAAGGATTGAATTAAAGGTAATATTATATTCGTTAGATAACGCGGTCACCCTCCTTTGTTATTGTTACCTCATTGATCCTCAGTTCTAGCCTCTATTTCCTTGAACCTCTGTTCCTGGCATTTGACCTATGTCCTTTCTGTCAGGTTTGCAACTGTGCGATATGATCAAGGAGCCAAGAACATTCGGAACCAGTTCATGCACCTGACAAACTACAGTGTGAATAAGAAGAGTGGCGACTATGTCAGGTACTGGCTGTGAGTGAGCCAGAAGTCAGAGGAGTCATGTAGAGGTGGAAAGTTAGCACGTTGTGCTGAAGGATAACATTTTTACCTCCATGTAACATATGTGGCAAGCTGTCAGGGTCATGGAACAGTTTTGAAGCGTATTTGCTGCTGCTTCTCCATCCCCCCCCACCCCCGTTTTAGCATCACCTTTCTCTTTCGAAATCTGCCTTCGCAAGTTGTCTTCCTCATTGTCTTCTCTCCCTTGACTTAGGGGTGGGAATTTAATAGGCATATGGGACTTTTTAGAAGTTAAGAAATGAGGTCAATTCAGCACTTGGCGAAACATAGCAAAAGCTTTGAAAATATTTGTTCCCTTTGACCCAGCAGTTCCATTTCTAGGAACTTAACCTTAAGAAATAAAGGATGTGGCGGTGCCTGTGGCTCACTTGGTAGGGCACCAGCTCCATATACTGAGGGTGGCGGGTTCAAACCCAGCCCTGGCCAAACTGCAACAAAAAAATAGCTGGGCATTGTGGCGGGCTACTGTAGTCACAGCTAATCGCCTAAGCCCAGGATCTGGAGGTTGCTGTGAGCTGTGTGACGCCACGGCACTCTGCTGAGGGTGATAAAATGAGACTCTGTCTCTACAAAAAAAAAAAAAAAAAAGAAAAGAAATAAAGGATGGGCCAGGCATAGTGGCTTACTCCTGTAATCCCAGCACTTTGGGAGGTTGCTGTGAGAAGATTGCTTAAGACCAGGAGTTTGAGATCAGTCTGGGTAACAGAGTGAGACTCCCATCTCTGTAAAGAAAAAAAAAAATTAGCTGGACTTGGTGGTATACAACTGTAGTCCTAGCTACTTGGGAGGCTGAGGCAGAGGATCACTTGCGCTCAGGAGTTGGAGGCTACAGTGAGCTATGATCATGCACCACAGAATGAGACCCTGTCTCTTGGGGAAAAAAAAAAAGATATAGAAGATATTGTTAGGTGGAAAAAGCAGGTTACCAGACAGTGCATGAGTCTTAATTTCTTGCTTGAATATATAAGATACATAAAGCTATTTATTTTTGCTGAGGGGGGCGGGGGAAAGACTAGTGGTAATACTGAAACTACAGTGGATGAGTTTGTGGGTGGATGATTTTTATTTTCTTTTCTGTGCTATGATGTATCTTCTAAATATTTATAAAACAAATACTTGTATGATTGGGGGGAAAAGTTAGGAAAAATAATTAAAGAAAGAAAGAAATGAGGCCATCTCAGAAAAGGATTCAGTGGAAGGGAGTACCAGCCCAGCTGTGTGGAAATATTCTTTTTTCTCTATTTTCTTTCATCCCAATAATTTTGCCAGAAAGTGGAAAAGTAAAAAAAGAGACCCAAACAGTTACTTTCTACTTAGACTAAAAATAGATGCCTAGCCAGATCCAAGGGAAGAAAGAAAGAAAGAAAGGAATCTGGGAGTGATGGACTAGTTCTCTAAGTTATATAGGTTTCATTCTTTATCCTGTGACCAGCATTTGAATTGATTGAGGATATCATACCCACTTGGGAAGATGAGCAAAGCTGCGCTTGGTGGAGGATGGGATTGTGGGAGGCAATGGGGTGGGGGTGGAAGGGCAGCTGCAAAACATGAGATTCAGATCGCTGGACTCTTCTAGCTTTCGTGTAAAGCTACACCATTTGCCATTCTGCTGCTTATCCCGAGGTATTCCTCATCACTCTTACTGTCACTCCAGTTTGTTCTCCCTTCAGTGATGTCTCAAAAGGCATCAGAGAGGTGGGAGCTTGCTTCAGCTGCCAAATCCGTTCTGTGTTGGGTTAGCTTATTAAAGTGCTCTGCTAGATTAGCTCATTAGCCCATCCCAACACAGTTCTGGTCTAAAAATGGCATCAGAGGTTGTTTTGTGGACTCCTATGACATTCACCTCAGAGGCTAGCTCTGTATCCTCAAACATTCCTGTTAATTTAGTGTAACCATGCTTAAATTTGTTTACATTCTTGCGCATGTTTCTTCCACTCTTTCATGGTGCATCATTGTTTGGGCAAGGAAGAATTTGCTGTCTTCTCCCCTACCCCCTTCAGTAAGGCAAACCCTGTGCATTTTCATTTCCTTTGAGGAGATTGGTACAAAGGGAAACATGACAAAAAGGACCAGGAAAAAAGTGAGTGAGTGGAATCAGCAAAGTCTTGTAAAGAATCTTGTTTCTACAGACAGGCCTAGTTATATTTGTGACCTTGATTTGTGAATTTGTTTTAGTTGTGATGATCCAGAAGTGGAAGATTATGGGAACAAATGGAGCATGAGTGCTATGCTTAGATACCTGAAACAAGAAGGCAGAGACACAACTGGTGAGTATCAGGCTTTTTCCCTTTTTCACTTGTCGTCTTTGGATAATTTTACCACTGTCTCTTGCTAGGAGTCACTCTCTCTAGCTCTGATAATGTGCCCAGACATCCAGTGGGATGATCGTTCTTGGTGTTACTTTTTCCTGTGATTTGCAAACTGGAGAACAGACTTTCCATGACCCCTGCCCCAAGTCCCTTTTCTTATTTCTAGTTTGGAAGGCATACGTTTTTCCTTTAATCCTTGGAGAATTTATCCTTTCTGAATGTTGAACTGCTGAGATACTGTCAGCTTTTTATATAACATATTGCCTTTCTCTATAATGTCCCTGCGTTCAGCTTTTTCTAAGTCACTCTTTGTTATTCATGTTGCTGAGTTGAAGAGCGGGCAGTGTTTGTGTACCGGGCTTAGAATCAAAGTAGACACTATTGCTGAGCCTTGAGCAGAGTGGGAAACTGTGTGCTCGAATCTACTCTCAGTTCACAAGCGAAAGGTTCACAGGGGAAGCATGAGGAGGGAAGACAGGCTCCTCTTCCATCTGTGTCTGTCTGTTGTCACAGGAGACCACCTGTGTGTATCCCCCAGCACCTGTGTTCTTGACTGTATTGGCCTCTCTGTGGCTATGCCTGCCCTGGTAGCTCCCATTCAGGAGGCTGCCATCTAGAGGCTTTTTTGAATGAGCACACCAACTTTTACAATTATACTGTGACCTGGAATCCAGTCCTAGTAACCCATGCCTTTTAGTATTTTTTCCTTCATTTTTAATTTTTTTGTTTTTGCAGCATTGATGGCCCATGTAGAAGACCTGATCATTAAAACTATAATCTCTGCTGAACTAGCTATTGCTACAGCCTGTAAAACCTTTGTTCCTCATCGCAGCAGTTGTTTTGGTAAGGAGAATGAAGAAGCTTAACATGTTTTGTGAAGAGGGTCCTGGGAAGTTGGGATGGTATTCTGGGGCAGAAAGACTTAATGATTCTATAGGAGTTAGATGTATGTGCTGGTTTTTTTGTTCTTTCTAACCTCGTATAATATGAAGATCCTACAGTGTTGAACTTAGTTGGAAGTTCCCTAGGAGTAAGTAGCTTTCTGTATGAGAAGTAGGGATTGGAAGTAAAGTGTGGCTCTTTCTCTCAGAGCAGTCAGAAAAAGTCTGCAACGGACTGTACAGGAATTCAGCTCTAACAAATATATTCCAGAGCTCTTTGGCAGCCAGGCTGGGAACTGTTCCAAGAAGCTCTGGCTGGTACCAGTATGTGCTTTCTCCCATTTTCCGATGACTCCTCCTTTTTGTTTTAGTCTCTTTTCTAGTGGGTTCCTCCCCCTCCTCTCCTTCTTCCTCTTTCTCTGCTTTCTCCTCCCTTCCCTTTGTACTCCACCCGCCCCCGCTCCCTGATTGCACAGAGAAGGAGTAATAACCAGTTCACAACTACTGGACCAGGAAACCTGCTACCTACTGACCCACTACCTGCGATTATGGCACTGAGAGTGTCTGTGTACATTTGCTTCCCCCCTGGATACGAGCTGGTTAGTGATCGCGTATGCCAATGTTGGTAAAGTAACGCAGGCTTTCAGCAGGTGTTAGGCTTTTTAGTAAAACACTCTAGGGTCATCAACAGTGAGGATGACTAAAGCATGGCGTGGAGTAGTGTAAGTAGCAAGAATATAAGATTCACGGCTTACTTTGAAGGCAGGATAGTAGGAAAATAAAGAGTGTGGGTTTTAGAGACTGACACCTTTAGTTTGAAATTCCTTTACGTCCCTAACTAGTTTTATGATTTTCAGCTAGTTACTTGAATCCCATTTTCTCCACTATGAAATGGCAGTAATAGTATCTACCTCCTACAAGGTAGAGAACCATGAAGATCAAATGAGATGATACCTACAAAGCACTTGGCACAATGTCTGGCCCTTCAGTTTGTATTCAGTAAAAAATATTTTTTATTGTTTTTATAATTAAACATTAAAATTCTTGATTTCTTTAATGGATTATCATAATACTCTGTACTTGAGGGGCACTAAACAAAGGGAATTTTTGAGACTCTAAATAGAACACGGTAAGTATATCAGGACCTAAAATTATATACGGAAAGAAGAGGTATAATATCTTCCTAAAATATGTATCTGTTTATGTCTTCTAAAATCCTTAAATGGCTCCCTATGCTTAAATAATATAATGGAAACTTAATGTGACCCTCAGTGCTTCTTAGGATCTGATCCCGACTGACTTTCTCAGAATTCTGTTTCCCCTCTTACACTTTATAATGCATTTGTATGATACTACACATCTGAGCGCCTTTGCTTTTGTGTCTCTGTGTAAGTTTTGCAGTTTGGGTGGAACACTGTCCTCCTATCTGCTTTGCCTGCTCCTGTTTCTTTTCTAAGAATCAGCTCCACAGTGCCTCTTCCAGGGAGCCTTTCCTAGCAGAGTGCCCTGTTGCGTCTCCTTATGCTATTCTGTACTTGTTTCATTATATTCTTTTCCTTTTGCAGGGTGATGTTTTGTTTATACACACACTGCCCCAGTAGTCTCTCAGCTTTTTTTCTTGAATGCTTAATAGTCACTGTGTCCTCCCTTCTCATCTAACCCTATTCTGTAAAACCATACCTTCACCATTCCCTAGGCCTCTCCGGTCCTTTTCTAACCCTTTGCATTTATATCTGTTTTATCCTATATCTGGAATACTTTCCTCCTGTTACTTTACCTAGTAGACTACTGACATCCTTCAAGACAAAGTCAAGTATCACTTCCTTGGTGACATTTTCCCTAACTTTTTAGACGGTCCGAGTTAGCCTCCCCACTGTCTAGCCCCAGCATTCTGTCTATAACTGCGATAGTATCTGTGTATCATCTGGTATCCATTTATGTTTCTCTCTCCCCTACTGGATTGGAAGCTCATTAAGGACAATATTTCGTCATTCCCATGCATGGCAGCATCTTTTGCTCTGAAGGGATGCTCAAGAGATGTTTGTGGAATAAATGATTGGTACTCGCTTCTTTAGTTGCCTTTTGGCAGCCTCACAGAGGCTTCTCAGTGGATCCGGTTTGGTAAGGGCCTAGAGCTCTTTGAATTACTGCAAATCATTTGAGGGTGGGGATGGGGGGACTAGGAACATAACTCCAACTTCCAAAACCTTATTAGATTGAAACAAGAATTAAAAATTTCTTTTCTGTATCTACTTGGCTCTTATATAAGGGTAAATTTCTGGTAGTTCTTGGTATAAAACTCTTTGCTGTCAATAGTTAATTATAACTAATGAAAGCTTTTCTGAATATTGCCTCTTCTATGTTTTATACCCCTATGGACTTCTGGAATTTATTGAACTTAATGACAATAGAATGTTCTGATGGGAAAAACGCAGTGACTTCTCTGACTCAGTGAAATACCCACTAAGTCCATTTCATCAGCCATGGGTCTCCTTTGTATCTCCGTACTTGTGTTTAGTTTTAATAAACTTGAGTGCATCTGGAGTTTTTTAAGTTGTTGACTATCTTCTTGGCTTTTGTGGTTCTAATTCCACTTCCTGTGAGCCCTGGGATTTTGTGTGCTTCATTAACCTTCTCTCATCAGATAGGATTTTTGTATACGTGTGTGTGTGTGTGTCTTTGCCTCCTACTCACTCCTAACCTCCCCTAGGGTTTAAGTTATGGGGAATAAGCTAGTTTTTTTTTTCTTTCTTTTTTCCACTTATTTTAAGAGTAAACAGGAATTGAAAGCTTCCCAGAAGATTTTGGCTTAAACTGAGCATTGATTCTTCTAGGAGAAGCTAGTAGTCCAGGATTCACTGTATTTTTTGGGTTATTGTTTCTGCCCTTCTGTCTACAGATTTCTGCTGGAGGCATTCTATTACTATCTAAGTATTTCTGTCCTATGATTTCTTTCACATCTTTCCTCCTGTAACGTTTAGCTGTGTTTCCAGGTATCTTTAGTATTCCCATTTATTTGTTTGTTTATGCATTTAAGTCTTTTTTGTTCAGTTCCTACGGTGGGCAAGTCATAAGTCTTTTACCAGTTCATTACCATTAACAGTTTGTTCTTCTCAAAACAGATTTTACATGGATGACTTGTACATAAACCTGCATTGTATTATTAGAGTATTATTATTATTAGACTTGGAAATATTGACAGATGACCTGAAACTTAGCCATTTAATCCTTTTTCATAGGTTTGTACATCTGGAAAGGATCTGAGAAAATAATTAATCCAGATATGAAAATTAACCCTTGCCCCAGGTTCTAGAGCTAGTGAGTGAATGAACTCAAAGCAAAGTGACTCAGCTTGGAGAATGGGCCTTTAGAAGATGGGTTTTGGCAAGCAAAACATCTCGATCATAGAACTCTCAATTTATAAAATTTGTGATGCTTACCTCAATACAATAGATTTTTGACAATTTAATTTTTACTTTCTTCCAAGATTGTGAAAATGCGGTGCCTTGTGAAATAATATGCTTAAACAGCAACCTTTTAAATATGCTTAGGAAATTGGCACTGTGAGATAACTAGCTATGAGAAAACTTTTTTGATCAGTTGAGGAAAAACAGCCAAAAACAACAGGATGTTAGCTGTTCTTTAAACATGCTGACAGTAGTTTTATCTATGTACATGTGAATGGCTGAAGTGATGGGCTATGAGCCTGGTCCTCTCCTGCCTGGGATCATGTGAATAAGCTGTATGGCCTCTTGTGGAATTGATCAGCCATGCCTTGTTCTGATCAGAAACCAGTGATGTGTTTGCTCATACTATCATGCCTAGTATGCCTCTTCGTTGAATGAAATCTGGTTTGGCCTTTTATTGCTACCATTTTTGACCATTGGTAAGCTGAGGTTCTTACAGGGAGGGTATCCATAAATATTAAGAATTGTTGAAGTAATGAAAGTGGGCACATACATTCTCCAACAATATAAACTACTTGACCGACAACAGAAAAATAACAGACTCAACAAACTTTTTACTTTTTGAGATAATCTTTTCTGGCTTATCCCATGCTCCTGTTTAGGTGGTAAAAAATGAACCAAGTGTATGGTGCCCCACGATCATCCTAATGTACATTATGGTTTAATAAAAATAAAAAAAAAAAAGAAGAAGAAAGTTATGTAGGAAGTACTTACTGTATATCAAGCAAACACTAGTTATTTTCTATAGTTAGATTAGTTTCACTGGTTATCAGTTTTTGTCAATACTAGCTATATTTTACAGAGAAGGAAAAATGTTGCAGAAAGGTTAAATAAGTTGTCCGAGATCATGCAGCTAATGAATGAACGGCAAAGCCACGTTTGGGAGCCGGGTCTCTCTGGCTCTTTCTGCACCTATATAAAGACAGGCGTTGATGAGTCTGGTCACTTTTGGCAATCCTAAATCCTGGTTCTTCCTCTGTTCTGTAACTAGATCTCAGGGGAAATGATATCATCTTTTCTAGCAGATCAAGCCTGAAAGAGACACACGTTTTGCTCTAGTCAACAGTACCTAGTCCTAGATGCTCTTTTCAAATCTACCTTTACATCTGGTAGCCAGATACCATATTGATTTATTGGACTAGTTAACAAATTGGCTCTGGGCTTTTTCTTTTATTTAGTTCATTTTCCTGTGGGATTTTGCTCTGCTTTTCTCAAAAATTCTTCTCTTGGACCCCATATAAAGATTTCCCTCTTAGCTTTTCAACTCAAATCCAAAGCCAAGGTGAAAAGAATTTCCTTTATACGATATCATTTCAATGACAGTGAGTTCTGGCTAGTGTCAGTACTTTCCATTGCCTCAGGGACTACGGCTTCAGCTGGGGCTTTATTTCTGGGGAGGGTTAGTGGATCGATCCAAAATTAGCGGTGTGACATGTTTAGTAATCTCTTAGGCCTTACATGGATTATTGTTGTCTTTAGCAAATCTTTTTTTCCTGTCCCTTCCTAAATTATTAGGTTTTTTCCTTAATATATGTTTAATATATAAAATCTCCAGTAAGAATTTATTTTATGTTATTTATGATTGGTGGCTTTGTTTTAAATATTTAAAGTCTTGTGGTCAGGGTTATTTGGATTGAGTTGCTGCACATTATTTTGTCTTTCTCAAAAACTGTGTGGTGTTTTTCACTTAGAAGTTTTTTTTCTTTTTTTTTCTCTTTTGATTTTTCTTGATTATATCTTATGTGCTAATTATGGTTCAGGCGAGTTGGTATGTAATAATGAATGAGACAGGGTCCCTGTCCTAAAATGATGGGGAGGAGCAGACATGAAATGACCCATGATAGTACAAGCAACAGAGTGGTTCAGATGCTCTTAGAATACACAAGAGTTGATCGCTATGCCTAGGGAGCCATAGAAAGATATTCCTAATAGAGGTAATACAATATGTGAAGTACAGTGTCAGGACAGAATGTGGCATTTTTCGTAATGTGTGACTTAGATAATAGCCTACATAGAATTGGGGGACAGGAGATAAGGTTATGGAGGTCGATTGGGGCCAGATTGTAAAGAATAGACAAGTTTAAGTTAATCCTGTAGCCAGAAGATAGCTACTGGAGATTTTTGAGAAAGGGAACATAGGATTATATATATATTTTTAACTTCTATCATAATTTGACTCAATGCTTGAGATGACAGAATTACAACAAAGGGAATACTATTTTCTATTTCTATACAAATAAAAAAAAAATTGCTGGGTGTAGTAGACCATGCTTGTAGTCCCAGCTACTAGCAGTGACTAATTTAAAATCTTCTGGGAACCAGCCTGATATTAGGGTCTGTTACTGAGCCAATTTACTGTCTGTCTCTGTGAGTACTGGATTTGTTTTTTAAGAAAAATAATTCTGATGGCTTCAGAGAAGGAACTACAGCAGGGAGAAGACAGTGCTAGGGAAAGAACCAAGGCGGTAAGAGGTGTGCAGTGATAATAGACACTTGACAGTTCTCAAGTAATCCTCCTCATAGATATCTACCCAGAATAGACGAAACCATATGTTCACACAAATATCTCTACACAAATGTTTATAGAAGTTTTATTTATACTTATGAAAAATTGGAGACAACCCAAATGTCCATCAACAGTTATGGATAAAGTATGGTATGTCCATATCATAGAATACTAGTCAGCAATAAAAATGATGAACTATATTATTGATATCTGTAATAACATAGGTAAATCTTAAAAACTCAACCCGAAGTGAAAGAATCTAGTCTCAAAAGGCTACACAGTACATTTGTTCTGTTTATTTGATTTTCTGGAAAAGGCAGAAAACAAAAATCAGATCAGTGGTTGCTGGGGGTGAAGGGATGGGGATAGACTGTAGCTGTAGAGGGGCACAAGGGAACGCTTGTGATACATTTGTTTTACATTCATTGTGTAGTATTTAAACAACTATATATATTTGTCAAAACTCATCAAAGTACACATTTGCAAAGGGTATATTTTATTGTCTGTAAGTTATACCTTTACAAATCAGTCTTAAAATTGATACATGAATGCACCTCGAAAACATACTAAATGAAAGGAGCCAGATTCAAAAGAGTATATACTGTATGATTCCGCGTAGATGAAATTCTAGACTGGGCTAAGTTAATCTCTTAGTTTTGGAAAAAAAAAAAAAGACTAGCAGTTGTCGAGGATTGGGAGGTGTATTTACCAGAAGAGGGCATAAGGAATCTCTTTGGGGTGGTGGAAATATTCTGTGTGAGTTGAGAGGTGTGTGAGTTACATGCAGGTATCCAGTTAATAAGGGTTATCAAATTGTACTCTTTTGTTGTTGTTGTTGTTGTTGTTAAATTTTAGCTAATTCGTTTTTGGAATTACGAACGTTTTAGGTAGAAATGAATTTACACAAAGGTATGGAGATTAAGCTTTAGGGCTCCTCAGTTAAGAGGAATGATTTCAAGGTCCTGAGAGGATGCCCAGGATATGTTCACATGGTTCTACGTTCTTACAAAATTTCATATGCCCTGCGATATGTTCCGATGGTTCTACGTTCATACAAAATTTGAAAAAGTTAAGATATACTTAACTGCAGCGTGGGTTTAATGGGCTATATTTATGTGATTTGCAGCCTCTTCCATGTATTTTTTTTCTTATTAAATCATAAACACATAGATCATGTATATATTAGTGCGTTTACAGGGTACAATGTGTTGATTTCATATCGAATTAGGAATGCTTACATCACACTGGTTAATAGACACCTCATCTCATTTACTTAGTTATTGTGCTAAGACATTTATCTCTATACTAATAGATCTGACATGTACCCTTGCATTATGCACTATTGCTGTGATCCCACCACTCGCCCTCCCTCAATCTGACCTCCCCCCTCCCCTCCCATCTTCCCCTCCTCCCTCCTTCATTTTGGGCCATAGTTGTGATCTATTCTTTGTATGAAAGTGTGAGTGATTGTAAATTGGTTTCATAATAGTACTGAATACATGGGATATTTTTTCTTCCATTCTTGAGATACTTTACTAAGAAGGATATGTTCCAGCTCCATCCATTTAAATGTAAAAGAGGTAAAGTCTCTATCTTTTTTTAAGGCTGCATGGTATACATATACCACAATTTATTAATCCATTCATAGGTCGATGGGCACTTGGATTTCTTCTATGGCTTGGCCATTATGAATTGAGCTGCAGTGAACAATCTGGTGCAAATATCTTTGTTATAAAGTGATTTTTTTGGTCTTCTGGGTATACACCTAAGAATTGCAGGATCAAATGGCAGGACTACTTTTAGATCCCCAAATATTCTCCATATTTCCTTCCAAAAGGGATGTATTAGCTTGCACTCCCACCAGCAGTGCAGAAGTGTTCCCTTTTCTCCATGTCCACACCAACATCTGTAGTTGTGGGATTTTGTTACGTGAGCCAGTCTTATGGGAGTTAGATGATATGTCAAAGTGGTTTTGATTTGCATTTCTCTGATGATTAAAGATGAGCATGTTTTCATGTGTCTGTAGGCCATGCGCCTGTCTTCTTCAGAGAAGCTTCTGTTCAGGTCCCGTGCCCACAATGAAATGGGATTACTTACTCTTTTCTTATTAATAAGTTTGAGTTCTCTGTGGATTTGTCAAACCTTTGTCAGAAGCATAACCTGCAAATATCCTTTCCCATTCTGAGGGCTGTCTGCTTGCTTTACTTACTGTGTTCTTGGCTATGCAGAAGCTTTTTAGTTTGATCAGATCCCAGTAATGTATTTTTGGTGTTGCTTCAATTGTCCGGGGAGGGGGTGGTGGTGTCTTGCTCATAAAGTATTCTCCTAGGCCAATTTCTTCAAGTGTTTCTCCTGCACTCTCTCCAAGAATCTTTATAGTTTCGTGTCTTAAGTTTAAATCTTTTATCCAGTGAGAGTCATTTTTTGTTAATGGTGAAAGGTGTGGGTCCGGTTTCAGTCTTCTACAAGTCGCCAGCCAATTCTCCCAGCACCATTTGTTAAATAGGGAATCTTTCCCCCAATTTATATTTTTGATAGGCTTATCAAAGATCAAATGACAATCAGTGTCTGGATTCATCTCTTGGTTCTCAATTCTGTTCCATACATCTACCTCTCTATTTTTGTGCCAATACCATGGTGTTTTGATCACTATAGACTTATAGTATAGTTCGAAGTCTGGTAGTGTGATTCCTCCTGATTTGTTTTTATTTCTGAGTAATGTCTTGGCTATTTGAGGTTTTTTCTGGTTCCATATAAAACAAAGTACTATTTTTTTCCAGATCTTTAAAGTATGATGGTGGTACTTTGATAGGGATTGCATCAAATTTGTAAATTGCTTTGGGTAATATGGACATTTTAACAATGTTGATTCTTCCTAGCCATGAGCATGGTGTGTTTTTCTATTTGTTAACATCTTCAGCTATTTCTTTTCTCAGAGTTTCATAATTCTCTTTATAGAGATCTTTCACACCCTTTGTTAGGTACACTCCCAAATATTTCATCTTCTTTGGCACAACTGTAAAGGGAATAGAGTCCTTGACTGTTTTATTTTGACTTGATTATTATTGGTATATATAAAAGCTACTAATTTGTGAGTATTGATTTTGTATCCTGAGATGCTACTGTATTCCTTGATCACTTCTAAGAGTTTTGTGGTTGAGTCTCTGGGATTTTCTGGGTATAAAATCATATCATCTGCAAAGAGTGAAAATTTGATATCCTCTGACTCTATTTGTATATCCTTGATCACCTTCTCTTTCCTGATTGCGACTGCTGAGACTTCCATTACAATGTTAAAAAGCAGTGGAGACAGTGGGCATCCTTGCCTCATTCCTGATCTGAGTGGAAATGTTTTCAATTTTACTGCATTCAATATGATATTGGCTGTGGGTTTGCTGTAGATGGTCTCTATCAGTTTAAGAAAAGTCCCTTCTGTACCTATTTTCTTAAGTGTTCTGATCATGAAAGGATGCTGGATATTATCAAAGGCTTTTTCTGCATCAATTGAGAGAATCATATGGTCTTTATTTTTTAGTTTGTTTATGTGATGTATTATATTTGTAGATTTATGTATATTGAACCAACCTTGAGACCCTGGGATAAAACCCACTTTGTCATGGTGTATAATTTGTTTGATGTGTTGCTGGATTCTGTTTGCTAGGATTTTTTTTAATTAATTATTTTTTATTAAATCATAACTTTGTACATTGATGCATTTATGGGATTCAGGGTATTGCTTCAATATACAATGTGAAATGTTTACATTGAACTAAGTAACACATCCATCACAATTATACTCATTTCTTAATAGTTTTGAAATGTACTGTTGCATCATGCACATTAGGTGAAGTCCCTGCAAATGCCCTCCCTCCTCCCATATCCCCCCTCCCCTCCTCTCTCTTTCCTCTTCCCTTCTACTTTCTGGATGATAGTTATGTTTTGCCATTCGTATGAGTGTGTAGGTGGTTATATATTGATTTCATAGTTGTATTGAGTACATTGGATACTTTTCTTTCCATTCTTGAGATACTTTACTAAGAAGAATATGTTCCGGCTCCATCCAGGTAAACATAAAAGATGTGAAGTTTCCGTCTTTTTTTATGGCTTAGTATTCCATGGTGTACATATACCACAATTTGTTAATCCATTCATGGGTCGATGGGCACTTGGGATGTTTCCATGTCTTGGCTGTTATGAATTGGTCTTCAATAAACATTCTCGTGCACACGTCTTTGTTGTAAAATAATTTTTGATCATCTGGGTGTGGAAGAGGAATTGCAGGATCGAATGGTAGGCCTACTTTTAGTTCCTTGAGTGTTCTCCAAATTTCTTTCTAAAAAGATCGTATTAGCTTGCATTCCCACCAGCAGTGTAGAAGTGTTCCCTTCTATCCACGCCAAAATCTGCAGTTTTGGGATTTTGTGATGTCGGCTATTCTTACTGGAGTTAGATGATATCTTACAGTGGTTTTGATTTGTATTTCTTTGATGACTAAGGATGATGAGCATTTTTTCATGTGTTTGTAGGCCATATGCCTGTCTTCATCAAAGAAGTTTCTGTTCAAGTTTCTTGCCCACATAGGAATGGGGTTATTTATTCTTTTCTTATTGATTAGTTGGAGTTTTCTGTAGATTCTAGTTATCAAACCTTTGTCAGAAGCATAACCTGCAAAAATCTTCTCCCATTCTGAAGGTTGTGTGTTTGCTTTACTTACTGTGCTCTTGGCTGTGCAAAAGGTTTTTAGTTTGATCAGATCCCAGTAATGGATTTTTTTGGTGTTGCTTCAATTGCCCAGGGGTGGGGGTTGGGGTGGGAGGGTCCTTCTCATAAAATATTCTCCCAGGCCAATTTCTTCAAGTGTTTTTCCAGCACTTTCTTCTAGTATTTTCGTAGTTTCATGTCTTAAGTTTAAATCTTTTATCCAGTGAGAATGAATTTTTGTTAATGGTGAAAGGTGGGGGTCCAGTTTCAGTCTTCTGCAGGTCACCAGCCAGTTCACCCAGCACCATTTGTTAAATAGGGAGTCTTTCCCCCACTGAATGTTTTTGATAGGCTTGTCAAAGATCAAATGACAATAAGCAGGTGGGTTCACCTCTTGGTTCTCTATTCTGTTCCATAAATCTACCGCTCTGTTTTTGTGCCAATACCATGCTGTTTTGATCACTATAGATTTATAGTATAAAGTCTGATAATGTGATACCTCCTGATTTGTTCTTTTTTGTCTTCCTCTGGCAGTGTTCTTGATGTTAGTAGAGACGGGGTCTTACTCTGGCTCACATGCTGTTACATACAGGTCTCGAACCTCTGAGCTCAGGCAATCCACCCGCCTTGGCCTCCCACAGTGCTGGGACTACAGGCGTGAGCCACCACGCCCGGCCTCCTGATTTGTTCTTATTTCTGAGTAATGTCTTTGCTATTCAAGGTTTTTTTCTGATTCCATATAAAACGAAGCACTATTTTTTCAAGTTCTTTAAAGTATGACAGTGGTGCTTTAATAGGGATTGCATTAAATCTGTAGATTGCTTTGGGTAGCATGAACATTTTAACAATGTTGATTTTACCCAGCCATGAGCACGGTATGCTTTTCCATTTGTTAACTTCTTCAGCTATTTCTTTTCTCAGACTTTCATAGTTCTCTTTATAGAGATCTTTCACGTCTTTTGTTAGGTGAATTCCCAGATATTTCATCTTCTTTGGCACTATTGTAAAAGGTATAGAGTCCTTGATTGTTTTTTCAGCTTAACTATTGTTGGCGTATATAAAAGCTACTGACTTGTAAGTATTGATTTTGTATCCTGAGACTCTGCTGTTTTTCTTGATCACTTCTAAGAGTTTTGAAGTTGAGTCCCTGGGATTTTCCAGGTTATAGGATCATGTCTCAGTGAAGAGTGAGAGTTTGATCTCCTCTGATCCTATTTGGATACCCTTGATCACCTTCTCTTGCCTGATTGTGATGGCTAAGACTTCCATTACTATGTTGAATAGTAGTGGAGACAGTGGGCATCCTTGCCTCGTTCCTGATCTGAGTGGAAATGTTTTCAATTTTACGCCATTCAATATGATGTTGGCGGTCGGTTTGCTGTCAGTGGCCTCTATCAGTTTAAGAAATGTCCCTTCTATGCCTATGTTCTTAAGAATGCTGATCATAAAAGGATGCTGGATATTATCAAAGGCTTTTTCTGTGTCAATTGAGAAAATCATACGGTATTTGTTTTTTATTATGTGATGTATTTTATTTATAGATTTTCATATGTTGAACCAACCCTATAACCCTGGAATAAAACCAATTTGATCATGGTGTATAATATTTTTGATATGTTGTTGAGTCCTGTTTGCTAAGATCTTATTGAATATTTTTACATCGATTTTCATTAATGATACTGGTCTATAATTTTCTCTTTTTGTTGGGTCCTTTCCTGGTTTGGGTATCAGGGTAATATTTGCTTCATAGAATGTGTTGGGACGTATTCCTTCTTTTTCTACGCTTTGGAAAATGTTGTATAATATAGGTATTATACAACCTCTTGAAAGGTTTGATAGAATTCGAATGTGAAGCTATCTGGTCCTGGACTTTTCTTCTTAGGGAGATGTCGTGTTGATGATGCTATTTCAGTAATTGATATAGGTGTATTCAAGATTTCTAATTCTTCCTGGTTGAGTCTAGGAAGGTGGCATGCTTCCAGGTATTGGTCCATTTCCTTCAGATTTTCATATTTCTGGGAATAGAGATTTTTGTAATAATCATTGTGGATTTTTTGAATTTCTAAAGCGTCTGTTGTTATTTTTCCTTTATCATTTCTGATAGATGATATTATTTTACTTTTCTATTTCTGGTTAGGTTGGCCAAAGGTTTATCAATTTTGTTAATTTTTTCAAAAAACCAGCTTTTTGTTTCGTTGACCTTCTGAGTGATCCTTTTGTTTTCACTTTCATTTAATTCTGCCCTAATTTTGGTTACTTCTTTTCTTTGGCTGGGTTTGGGGTTGGAACATTCTTCCATTTCCAGTTGCTTGAGATGATCCTTTAAGTTGTTGGTTTCCTCTCTTTCTGTTTTCTTGATGAAGACTTCCAGTGCTATAAATTTTCCCCTTAAGACTGCCTTTGCAGTATCTCATAGGTTTTGATAATTTGTGTCTTCATTATCATTTAGTTCCAGAAATTTGGTGATTTCCTTCTTAAGCTTGTCTTTGACCCAGCTATCAGTCAGCGTAAGATTATGTAGCTTCCATGACTTTGTTTGAGTATGGAGATTCCCATTGCTGTTGAGTTCAACTTTTATTCCTTGGTGGTCTGAGAAGATACAAGGAATAATTTCTATACTTTTAAATTTGCCGAGGTTAGACTTGTGTCCAAGGATATGATCTATTTTGGAGGATGACCCATGGGCTCATGAGAAGAATGTATATTCAGTTTTATTAGGGTGAAATGTTCTGTAGAGGTCTGTAAAGTCCATTTGTTCTAGGGCCAGGTTTGAGTCTAATAAATCTTTGTTTAGTTTCTTCTTGGAGGATCTATCCAAAACTGTCAAAGGGGTGTTAAAATCTCCAACTATTATAGTGCAGGAAGATAACAAGTTCATATCCATTAGGGTCTGCTTTATGAATTGAGGAGCATTCTGGTTGGGTCCATAAATGTTAATTATTGAAATCTCTTCATGTTAGGTGTTTCCCTTGACAAATATGTAGTGACCTTCCTTATCTTTCTTTATCTTTGTTGGTTTAAAGCCAATTGTATATGCTACTAAAATTGCAACCCCTGCTTTTTTCTGGTTTCCATTTGCCTATAATATACAAGTCCATCCCTTTAACCCGAGTCTATTTTTATCCTTTAACGTAAGGTGAGATTCTTGTATACAGCAGATGGCCAGTCTGAGTTTATGTATCCAGTCAGCCAGACTCAGCCTCTTTAGAGGACCATTTAAACCATTCACATTAATTGAGAGAATTGATAAGCCTGGTTGTGTTTTGGGTGTCATGATTTTCGGATGTCCAGTGGACAATTTTAATCCTTTCACCACTGTGGAAGTTGGGTTTTGTTCAAAAAAAATTCTGGGTGAGTTTACTTTGGAGATAGAGCATTGTGCTGGTCATCGTGGAGAATGTGTCTGAGAATATCCAGGAGAGCTGGTTTAGTTATGGCACATTCCTGCAACATGTCTGTGTCATTGAAGTATTTGATTTGTCCATCCCAAGTGAAACTCATTTTAGCTGGATAGAGGATCCTAGGCTGAAGTTGTTTTGTTTTAAGAGATTGAAGGTTGATGACCATCTTGTTCTGGCTCGAAATGTTTCGGCTGAGAGATCTGTAGTCATTCTGATATTTCTCCCTTTGTAGGTGATGCTTTTCTTACATCTGGCTGCTTGCAGAATTTTCTCCTTCATCTTAACTTTGGCAAAGTTAATCACAAGGAGTCTAGGAGATGGTTTATTTGGATTAAGTCTTGCTGGGGTTCTGAAACTGTCTGCTATCTGAAGTTCTGTATCTCTTGCAATGTTTGGAAAATTCTCCTCCAAAATCTCTTGTGAGTATAGCATCTGTACTTTTAGGACCATCTTCTTCTCCTTCAGGAATTCCTATAAGATGAATGTTTGATCTTTTGGAGGGATCCCACAATTCTCTCAGAGAATGATCAGTTTTTACTCTACATTTGCCTGCCTCTTTGAGGCGTGGTTGGCGTGCTTCCAAGTATTGGCCAATTTCTTTCAGATTTTCATATTTCTGAGAATAAAGTTTTTTATAGTATTCGTTGAGGATTTTTTAAATTTCTGAGGTGTCTATTGTTATTTCACCTTTGTAATTTCTGATTGATGATATTATGGACTTTAATTTTCTATTTTTGGTTAGGTTGGCCCCAAGTTTTATCAATTTTGTAGAATTTTTCAAAACAACTTTTTGATTCATTGATCTTTTGAATAATTCTTTTGTTTTTGATTTCATTTAATTCTGCTCTAATTTTAGACATTTCTTTTGTTTTGCTAGGTTTGGGGTTGTAATGTTCTTACTTTTCCAGTTGCTTAAGATGTCCCATTAAGTTATTGACATCCTCTCTTTCTGTTCTCTAGAGGAAGGCTTGCAATGGTATAAATTTCCCTCTTAGGACTGCCTTTGCAGTATCCCACAAGTTCTGATAATTCATGTCTTTATTATTGTTTTGTTCCAAACATTTGGCAATTTCCTTCTTAATCTCATCTATGACGCAGCTCTCATTCAGTGTAAGGTTATTTAATTTCCATGTCTTAGTGTGAATATGCAGATACCTGTTATTGGTGAGTTCAACTTTTATTGCGTGATGATCAGAGAAAATACAAGGAATAATTTCTTGAGCCACAGGTGCCGAGCCAGGAATAATTTCTATACTTTTAAATTTGCTGAGGTTAGACTTGTGACCTAAAATGTGATCAGTTTTGGATGATGTTCCATGGGCTGATGAGAAGAATGTGTATTCAGTTTTGTTAGGATGAAATGTTCTGTAGATCGATGTCTGTTAAAATTCAATTCTTGTATGGTAAATTTGAAGTCCAAAATTTCTTTGCTTAGTTTCTTATTGGAAGATCTATCCAATACTGCCAAAGGAGTGTTAAAATCTCCCAACTATTATCGTGCTGGAAGATATTAAATTTTTCATGTCTCTTAGGGTCTCCCTTGTAGGTCTCCCTTGAGGAGCATTCTGGTTGGGTGCATAAATGTTAATAATTGACATCTCATCATGTTGAGTGTTTCCCTCAACAAATATGAAGTGACTGTCCTTGTCTTTCCTTACTTTTGTTGGTTTAAAGCCTAGTGTATCTGCAAATAAAATTGCCACCCCTGCTTTTTTCTGATTTCCATTTGCCTGGATTACAGGTGCCCATCTCTTTACCCTTAGTCTATATTCATCCTTTAAGGTAAGATGAGATGCTTGTATGCAGCAGATATCTGACCTGAGTTTTTATATCCAGTCAGCCAACCTGTGCCTCTTAAGAGGACAGTTTAAGCTGTTCACATGAATTGAGAGTATTGATAATCCTGGTAGTATTTTGGGTGTCAAGTTTTTCGAAAGTCTAGTGGACATTTTGAATATTTTCACTACTGTTGAAATTGCATTTTGGTCAAGAATTTCAGAGTGAGTTTACTTTGGTGGTAGAGCATTGTGCTGGTCATTATGGGGGAGGACGGGCCTGAGGATATCCTGAAGAGCTGGTTTGGTTACGGCAAATTTCTTCAACATGTCTATGTCATTCAAGTATTTAACTTCTCTGTCATAAATGAAGCTCAGTTTAGCTGGATACAGGATCCTGGGCTGAAAGTTGTTTTGTTTTAGGGGATTGAAGGTTGATGACCATCCTTTTCTGGCTAGAAAAGTTTGAGCAGAGGGTGGCGCCTGTGGCTCAGTGAGTAGGGCACCGGCCCCATATACTGAGGGTGGCGGGTTCAAACCTGCTCCGGCCCAACTGCAACGAAAAAATAGCCGGGTATTGTGGTGGGTGCCTGTAGTGTAGTCCCAGCTAGTCAGGAGACTGAGGCAAGAGAATCGCCTAAGCTCAAGAGCTGGAGGTTGCTGTGAGCTGTGACACCAAGACACTCTATTGAGGGTGACAAAGTGAGACTCTGTTTTAAAAAAAAAAGAAAAGAAAAAGTTTTAGGAGAAAGATCTGCAGTCATTCTAATATTCTACACCTTGTAGGTTATGATTTTCTTAAATCTGGCTGCTTGCAGGATTTTCTCCTTCATATTAACTTTGGTGAAGTTAATTACAATGTGTCTAGAAGATGCTTTATTTGGGTTGAGTCGTGCTGGGGTTCTTAAACTGTCAGGTATCTGAATTTCAGTGTCTCTTGCCATACTTGGGAAGTTCTCCTCAAGTATCCCTTGGAGTAGGGTATTTGTGCCTGTTGGACCATCCTCTTCTCCTTCAGGGATTCCTATGAGGCGAATGTTTAATTATTCTTTTGGAGTGGGCCCACAATTCTCCCAGGGAATGATCCATTTTTGCTCTCCACTTCTCTTCCTCTTTGAGCATTTGGGAGCATTCAGAAGCGTTATTCTTCTGACTGCTCCATTCTGTTACTGAGGGATTCTTCTGTATTTCTCAGATCTTTGAGGGCTGCAAGTTCTTGCCTCAATGTGTCAAAATCTTTGGTGATTTTTGTCTTTGAATTCATTGAATTCTTGAGACAACTTTGGAATTGCTCCTTGAATTTCTAATTCCATCTTTGCCTCCATTCTGTTAATCTTATTTGCAATCCAAATTCTGAATTCAATTTCTGACATCTCAGCCGTTTGTTTATGAATGGGACCTTCTGTTGTTTCTCCTTTGTCATTCCTTGGGGGAGTTGATCTACTCTGATTATTCGTGTTGCCAGAATTTTTCTGCTGATGCCACCCCATGATTATTTTTCACTGTTTGTCTAGAGAAGCTGGCATGGTGAAGTTGAATTGAGGGCTCCTGGAGTTGTAATTGATCAGCCCTTTACCAAAGAAGTAGGACTGGTGATTGCCGCTTTTCCCTTAGAGCTTTATAAAAGTCCCATTCAGAACTACTGCCTGAAACTCTGGGGACCTGCTTGGTGTGGTGGGGCTAGATGGCGCTGACTGGTGTTCAGCTAGTGTCTTTCCAATCCTAGTGAATCAGTGGCTTTGGGCTAAAATCTCAGCTGTGGAGATATATAAGCAACTAAGATACCCCACTGCCCCACAAGCAACAACTGGCAGGGGAGAATCCCACACTCCCATAACCACACAACCAGGGTACAACTTTGGTGGGTCCCCAGGTGATTGGCCCAGGTCAGGAGTACCAAACTGATTGTTCTGGTCAATATAAACACCGATCTGGTGGGAGAGTTCAAAAGGTTTTCAGAATCTAGACAGGGGGGTCCACTGGCAGTTCAATTTGACCCCTGGGGTACTGCTGTGTGTAGGTCTCTGGGGCTGGCTGGGAGCTGGAGGGCAGAGCTGCTGGCCTCTGGCTGCAGGATCTGGGCGTGAAGCTGGAGAGTGGAGTTGCTGGCCTCTGGGGCCTCCAGTGTCAGGTGTTGCAAGAGCCAGGTAGGAGTCCTGGCCACAGGCTACGGGTCACAGAAGCCTGCAGGAGTTCCCGGTTGCAGGGGCTGGGTGGGAGTCGCCTGCTGCTGACTGCAGGTGTCAGGAGCCAGGCAGGGAGTCCCCAGCAGTGGGCCACATGGGTTGCAGGAGCCGTATGGGAGTCGCTGGGTGGAAGTCACTGTTCGGGAGTCTCCAGCCGTGGGCCGCGGGTTTCAGGAGCTGGGTGGGAGTTGCCGTCCGTGGGCTGCAGGCAGCGCGTCTCAGGAGCCTGGCAGAAGTCGCTGGCCAAGGGCTGCAGGGTTTGCAGGAGCCAGAGGGCGGAGTCGCTAGCCGTGGGCTGCACGGGTCACAGAAGCCAGGTGGGAGTGGCCACCAGGCCACTGGTAGCAGGAACCCGCAGGGAGCCAAGCTGTCCACTCCGGGCTACTGAGCTGGGGACCCCCGCCGTGGTCAGTAGCACAGGACCTGAGCTCTTTCCAACACAGGGCAAGTCTCTCTCCACTTGTGACTCCTCGCCTCTATTAAAGTTATACTTTCAGCGCAACTGCCCCACAGCTCATGAGGTGCCCCATCCTTGCAAAAATCTGCCAGACGCTCTGGATTTTGCAGGGGGTAGTCTTCCAGACCACCAGGAGAGGGGGGAGAGATGGATTGGGAGGGAGTTCAGGAAGGTAGGAGAATTCCAGATCAACTTTTGGCCCAGACAAGGTACTGCCTAGGTTTGCAATGGTATTTCTCCATAGAGGGAGTCCCCGCCCTTACTGTTCTCTCCCCTTTGGTGAAACAAAAGGTCCTCTGTTCTCTACTTGCCTCAAGCCGCTGTGTGGTGGGGAAGGATTCCTGTCCTCTTTGGGATGGCTTTTGTACCTGTAATTTGTTTCCTTGGGGTCCTAGCTTGTTGCAGCAGGGGTGATACAAACCTATTGATCCTCACTCTCATCTCAGCTCCCAATCTTCTGCTTTATTGGGTTAATTCTGGCCATTATTTCTCCGTCTGGATGGGATCCTCAGCCAAAAGCTGGCTTCAGTCGGCCATCTTGCCTCTGAAATTGTACTCTCAAGAGCTATCCATTTCATCATATGTAAATTATACCTCAAATGGGAATGGAGAGCTGGACATAGTGCCCTGGATACATAGATGTTATCCTAGCACTTTGGAAGGCTGAAGTGGGAAGATCACTTGCAGCCAGGAGTTCTAGACTAACTTGAGCAACATACGGACATCCTATCTCTACAAAAAAGGGAAAAATTTACTGAGTGTGGTACACCATACCTGTAGTCCAAGCTACTCTGGCGGCTGAGGCAGGAGGATTGCTTGAGCCCAGGAGTTTGAGGTTATAGTGAGCTGTGTTGATAGGATGAAACCAGGCATCAGAGACACCTTGTCTCAACAACAACAACAACAACAAAAATACTAATGGAGAAGATAGGCTGGATTAAAGAGAAAGAAAGACAAAAAAAGGGCGGTGCCTGTGGTTCAGTGAGTAGGGCACCAGCCCCATACACCGAGGGTGGCAGGTTCAAACCCGGCTCCAGCCAAACTGTAATGGCAACAAAAAAATAGCCAGGTGTTGTGGCGGGCACCTATAATCCCAGCTACTCTGGAGGCTGAGGCAAGAGAATCGCCTAAGCCCAAGAGCTGGAGGTTGCTGTGAGCTGTGATGCCACAGTACTCTACCGAAGGTGACAAAGTGAGACTCTGTCTCAGAAAAAGAGAAATGATGTATTTGGGAGTGGGATAGAGGTAGTTTTTCTAGCTTTGGGACCTGGTAGATAGGGCATTTTCCAAGATGGAGCTAACAGTTTTGGAGAAAAATAGCATTGACTGTTTTTTTGAGTATTGAACCACCTATGGGATATCCTCATGAAGATGTCTAAAAGGCACATTTGGAGTTATGGATTTGGTGTCCAGGAGACAAAGATATGATTTGAATATCATCATCATAATATTAATTGCTGCCATGAGAAACCCTGAAATTACCCAAGAAGAAAAGCAGACTTAAGGAAGTAAAGAGATCTGAGGATGTCACCCTTAGCAAATGTACCATCGAATAGCTGAGCAGAAGAGAAGGAATGAAAGGAAAGACGAAGAGAATGAGAAGATAGCAGTGTCTGGAACCCAGGGGAGAAACAAGCTTCAATGAGTAAGGGGTGGTCCAGAGTTTCAGATACTGGCAGTAAGGTGGTCCTTGGTAATCATATTGAGAACAGTGAGTTATTAAGAGAGTAGGAGCAGAAGCAAATTCTTCTTCTGTGAATTAGGTATTAAAGTTCAGACAGCTAAGAGTAGATTACTTTTTCAAGAAGCTATATTAAAGAAATGGAGAGATAAGGGCATGAATACAGCGTAGGAGGTAAAGCTTTTTTTTTTTTAACCTCTGGCTAGTCCAGATTTTCAAATTTGTTTTGAGTTAGCTGGGGGCTGAAGGAAAAATTTCTTACCAAAGAAAAATGTCTTGAGGAAATATTCATTAAAATGGTATCTACAGTCCTGCTTTTTCATGATGAGGAGAACATAGAGGCATGAAGAGGAGCTATCAGAACCAGACAAGCCAGCAAAGTATTTAAATAGTGGATCTCACAGATTTTTGGTTATCGTGGTTTTTTAAAATTTGAGATTAACATGTGGGTACAAATGATTAGGTTACATTATTTGCATTTGTTAGGTAAAGGACTAAGTTGTAGTTTAGGGTTTTTGTTTTATAGACAGGGTCTTTCCCTGTCACCCTAGCTGAATGCGGTAACCTAATCACTGTGCACTGACTGCAAACTCCTCTGAGTTCAAGGGATTCTCCTGTCTCCTGTCTCAACCTCATGAGGAGCTGAGTCGACAGGTGTGTACTATGGCTGGCTTATTTTTTTATTTTTATTTTATAGAGATAAAGTCTTGTTCTTGCTCAGGCTGGTCTTGAACTCGCCTCAAGTGATCCTTCTGCCTTGGCCCTCCAGAGTGCTAGGATTACTGCTACCCCCGCCTCATTGATTCTTAATTTGATTTTACTTTATCCTCATTTGTGGCTGATCCTGCAAACCTAATCAGTCATTATTTTAACCTTGTTTCTCTTACTCTTATTAATATTAACATTGTATAAGACAGTTGAATCCTGTGTCTCAACTTTTAAAAACTGAAGAGAATATTATTTTTTTTCTTGAATCACACATTATATTCTCTCTTGCTTGCATAATGTTAACTTGGACTTGTAGTCTTAGCAATTATATCTTTCCTTTTAAATGCTTACTTAGTGCTGTATCACAAAAGATTTTTCTCAGGTTAAAAGGAGAATATTCAGTGGGATTACTGAAAATTAGGTCAGATATTCAGAAGAATGTACTAGCCATAAAATCTATGAATTTGGGCAGCACTTTTGGCTCAAAGGAGGGCGCTGGCCCCATATACTGAAGATGGCAGGTTCAAACCTGGCCCCGGCCAAAAACTGGAAAAAAAGAAAAAAATCTATGAATTTGTTACCAAAAGAAGATAGGTGAAAGAATTCCTTTTCTTTACATTTTACAGTATAGATAATATGTAAATTTTGTATAGTTACATGAAGCTAAAGCCATCTCAAACTCTTATAAGGTTTATGATTATTTTTGGAAATAATTGCTATGGGAGTCGACTCATTCATGGAAATTTCCCTAGGGGGTTTAGAACGTGTGTGTGTGTGTGTGTGTGTGTGCCTGTATCCTTACCTGCCTAAATAGGTTATAGGCTTACTAAGCATCCACGTATGATGAGCAGCGGTTTAAAGAGAGAGGCTAAAGAAATCTCGGTGAGAGATGATTTCCCCAGCTTCCACAGTGGAGAGTCATGAGGACAACCAGGTCTAAAGTCAGACTGTGTTCTGGGGATTTTTGGAGCTACCTTTTTAGAACTATCTTCTGTTTATTTTAGAGGACTGAGAAATGAAATCCTTCTTAAGACAAGAAAATTTGTATGAAAATTATTTTTCTGGAAATACCTAGTCGTCCGCTAGTTAAATAGTAAGGAAGGTAGTCTTTTTCTGTGGGAGGAAAGATGTAAGCACTTTATTGTAGGGACACAGAATGGGATGTTTGGGAGTGAGTGGGACTTCTGAAAGTCACTTGTATTTAATACATATATATTCCAAGGACTGTGCACTATTGTGGTTTCTGTAGAGAGGGTCTCACTAATAATAATATGAAGGGTTCCAAAGTTAACTCTCATCTCCAAATTTGTTAAATAAAACCAGGCATCTCGGGAGGAAGTCCTGCTTATGGGTCTTTCTTTGCTTCTTGTAACAGTCGGGGAGGTAAAAGAAGAGAATCAGTAAAGAATCCAGAAGCCGTGGAAATTTGATCTTTGGCTCCCTGCTGCCTTAAATAATATTAGTGGTACAATAATATGTGTGGTCATACTTCTGCTCTGGCTTTCTCTTCTGTCTGTATTGAGCTAGTGTGTTTCATTTTCTGTCTTTAAAGGGAAATTGAAACCATAGGACAGGGAACAGAATACATATATTTTACATTTAGATGTCTTTTTGACCTAAGTTGTGAAAGCAAGATCACGGTCTAAGAAAATGTGATAGTAGGATCCTAGAGAGTTGCCTTTGGTAGATTTTTCTGTTTTCAGGGCATGGCAGGGAGCTGGTGGGGCAGGACAATGCACAGCAAACCCAAGGCAGTATTGATTTTGGATATGTTTATTTTACCTCTTTTCTCAACTTATTTTTTTTTTTGCCCATAAACATAGCAGAATTGTGCTTGTTAACTCTATTCTAGAGTCAAATCTCTCTGTTTCTTTCTTTCTTTCTTTTTTTTTTTTTTTTTGAGACAGAGCCTCAAGCTGTTGCCCTGGGTAGAGTGCTCACAGCAACCTCCAACTCCTGGGCTCAAGCGAGTCTCCTGTCTCCGCCTCCCAAGTAGCCGGGACTACAGGCGCCCGCCACAACGCCCGGCTGTTTTTTGGTTGCAGCCGTCATTGTCGTTTGGCGGGCCCGGGCTGGATTTGAACCCGCCAGCTCAGGTGTATTTGGCTGGAGCCTTATCTGCTTGAGCCACAGGTGCCGAGCCGTCTCTCTGTTTCTTAGGAACATCAATAGAGTGGATGATTAAAAACAGTAGAATTTTTATAGCATTGTTTTATTATCTCTAGAACTTAATTAATTTCTCTTGAACTTGAAAAATTCTCTGCTTCTACTTCCACTTATTTACACTCAGTGAGTCCCTAGCCTCTGATGGGAGTTGATTGGATTGAAACTTTGTGTGGTTGTGACTTGCAAGATGATCTTATATCCTGTGTTACATTGTATTTCTAGAACTCTATGGCTTTGATGTGCTCATAGATTCTACTCTGAAGCCATGGTTGTTGGAAGTGAATCTCTCTCCTTCTTTGGCCTGGTAAGTCAGTTCCGTCAGCTAGAAAAAACTTCAAGTAGCACTAAAACACTTTCTTTTTTATTTTTATTTTATTTTTTTGTCATTTCTCTTGGCACCAGAAGATTCTTCTCCTCGTTATTAAAGATGAATAGAATTTTTTAATTTAAATGGTTTATTGTATGTTATCACAGTCTGCATGACCACCATGAATCTGTCTTCCTAGTCAATTTGCAATATATATTTACTGTTTATTATGCTTCTAAGGAATGGTTCCTCTTTTTTTTTTTTTTTTATTTGAGATAAGATCTTGGTCTTTTGCCCAGCTTAGAGTGCAGTAGCATCATCATAGCTCACTATAACCTCAAACTCCAGAGCTTAAGCAATTCTCCTGCCTCACCCTTTTGAGTACCTGGGACTATAGGCATGTACCACTACACGTGGCTATTTTTATTTTGTTTTTTTGTAGAGATAGGGTCTTGCTATTGCCCAGGCAGGTCTCAAATTCTTGGCCTTAAGCAGTCCTCCCACCTTGGCCTCCCAAAATGCTAGGATTATAGGTATGAACTAAGATGCCCAGTCTGTCCATTCATTTTTGTCCCTAGTTGTTTTTTTTGTTGTTGTTTTTTTTTTTTAATGGTAGGTATTCTTTTAAGGCTAAAGAAATACATATGACATTATGCTTCTTCTATTACCAAAAGTTTATATGACTCAAATGCTATGAAGATATAAAGCTGGACCTAGGGAAGTGTAGATAGTATCTGGTCCTTCTACCCTATCTCATGTTCTGATACTCATCCAAAATTAAAGTCCATAAAAGTTCAAACAATCTTAAAAATTTTTTAAACCAACCTACTATTTAGAAGAAGAAAATAAACAGAATTTTCAATACCAGAGATTCTTCTTCTTATATTTGCAGCTACAGCCAGAATTTTTATTAGCTATACACTTCTCTAAACAGAAAGTCCTAGAGATTTATGCCAAAGACCACCCAGCTGCTGAGTTTTTAAGGATGGGAGATAGTGGCAAAATGCCAAATAATCAAATAAAGACAGATTGACTACTTTGTGGAGTGGGAGTTTGGCTTAACCTCAGTAGTAAGGTGTAGAGCTAGCTAATACAGATGGTTTGGAAGTTATGCCTCACTTTTGTCAAGTCATCCTTTCACAGATTGCTTAGTAAAGTGTATTATACCATGCCGGAGGTCCCAGAGCAATTTACTGGGGATGGTATGGCAGCAAAAGTGGTCTGGTTCATGGGGGAACACCTCAACACCAAAGCCAGCATGGCAGCCACTGCCACAAAGGGGCCTCTTGCTTTTAGTCCATGTTGTTTTTCTTTCCACGCAGGTTCCTCCTTTATCATCTGGTGAGATTTTGATATGACTTGTATGTTTTTGCCCTATTTGCAAGACTGCAAGCCTAACTTCTTAGGCTTTAGAAGATTTAGAACAGAAAATGAAGACCTTAAAAAAAGGACAAAGGTAGCCAGAGTTTCCTCTCTTGCATGTGAATGTGATTTGACTGTTACAGCAAAAGAAAATAAAATTGAATGGCAGGAACACTCATAAAGACCACACTAAGAGTCAGGACCTCTAAAATCCACAGTGATGGCTTGGTGCCCGTAGCACAGTGGTTACGTTGCCAGCAACAGACACCGAGGTTGGCAGGTTCGAACCCGGCCTGGGCCAGCTAAACAACGGCAACTGCAACAAAAAGTAGCTGGGCATTGTGGCGGGCACCTATAGTCCCAGTTACCCGGGATGCTGAGGTAAGAGAATCGCTTAAGCCCAAGAGTTTGAGGTTGCTTTGAGATGTGATGCTACAGCGCTCTACTGAGGGCGACATAGTGAGACACTGTCTCAAAAAAAAAAAAAACAAAAAACACAAAATAAAAAAAATAAAATCCACTGTTACAACAAAGCAGTATTCTTTGACTTGTGCAAAATTTGAATTGTATAAGACCTTATGGAATAAAAAAAAATTGCATGTTAAGGAATCAATGCCTTGGTGCTGAGCCTGCCTTACAGAGGATGAGTTTAACAAGAGGCTTTCATTCCCAGTATTTTGGCCCAGATTTCTTTTTCTTTTTCCATGGATTTGATGTGCTTTATGTGTTGCTTCTCATTGACATTTGGAAAGTTTGCTATATTGGGGCCCATTAGAAGGCAGCTATCCCATTAACTTAAAAAATTATCACTTACTCTTTTTGTCCTCTGTTCTGTTAGTGATGCACCTCTGGACCTAAAGATTAAAGCCAGTATGATTTCGGATATGTTCACGGTTGTAGGTGAGTAGTATTTTCTGGCCTGGACTCCCAAAAATTAACTGGAGCATCCATTTTGTCAGACTCCATATATATTGCCAATTGGCAGTTCCTAAGCCATGCTTTGAATGTTTTGTACTAAAAAATTATATTTTCAGGGAAATGTTTATATATTTCTACTCCCCCTGGCTCCATCCTGTCCTGAGGCTGAACCACAGCTAAGGCTGAGACCTAGGGCACAGGAATTATGAGCTGTGGAAGAGAATTAAGCAAGGATCTGGAGAAAGTATATTTTTCTCAAAGCTGGGAAAATGAAACTCGCTGACAAAACCTTGTTACAAAAGGAGACTGGCTATATTTCTCTTAGATGATCTCTGCTGGTCTCAACCTGATCTCTTCTGTGGTAGTTACAGCCATAGCAGCCTAAGGAAGAAATCCTGTTTTAAGTAGATAAGCCAACACTCTGAAATGGAGATATGCAGACAGGTGGGTATGTTGAAGGTTTGTTGTTTTTTTGAGTACTACAAAAAGACATAATAAAATTTATTTAAGGTGAACTAGAACCTGATGTACCAGCAAATTCTGTAAAACTTAGCTAACTCTATTCTCCTTGGAAGAGAATCTGCTTCTTTTTAGGAAGTAAGTGAAATTAGCCAAAGTTCTATTTTAAAAAAATAATCTACAAAGCCCATTTTAAAAATTGCCAGTAGACCACTTTCTCCAGTTCTAAAAGTAGATCGTATAACAGGACAAGACTGTTCACTTGCTTTTGGATTCTCCTGGTAAAAACATCGTTTTCCAGTCATTATCTAGGAAGTTACTTTAAAATAACTTGTTTTCATTAACAACTGTGTGTTTTAAAATGGTGATTTGTACATTTATTCTGAGGTTCATCAAAAGTCCACCATATTGCTTTCTCAATCAGAATCACGTTTTACCTATACAACCAGCAAGGTTGATTTATCTGCATATTTTTTTCTTGTTCTCTCCAGTTATGGTGGTTCAAAGTTCAAGCAAATTTTATGTATGGGAGAGTCACACATAGTCCTCTTGGGGATGGATCTCTATAATATTTATGACTGTGAAACTGAATCTGTAAACCTGAGGAAAGGGTGCGGCCAAACCAGCTAATTTCTTAGAACATGGCAGATTTTAACATTCCCCATTCCCCATTCAGGGTTTGTGTGCCAAGATCCTGCCCAGCGGGCATCAACACGGACAATTTATCCCAGCTTTGAGTCTTCCAGGAGAAACCCTTTCCAGAAATCTCAGGTAAGCAAATTCATCAGCAGAAAGACTCAAAAGAGGCTTACTTCGAAGTGACAGCTCATGCACCTGAGGGAGCTGAAGCCTTGGGGCTATGAGGTCATTCAGAGCAGGAGAATTTGGGGATCAGTCTAGACAGCAGGCAGTTATTTTCACTGTGGCCAATAGCTGTGCTTTCAATGCTTTCCAACAAACTTACTTTCTGTATTTTTATGTCTTTTCTTTTTTTAATCTTTCCCTTTTCCATTTTCTCTTCTTTTAAAAAGCACCTTTCCCTCCCTCAGATTGATATGCTTATGAACAAAGCACAGAGACGGAGCCTACCAAATTCTTAGTCATTACTGCCTCCTTGGGATCTTCAGACTAGCTTCGTAAAGATGATGCTTCATTGAAAGTGTCTTCTCTACAGGGGGTTCTCTTGCGAAAGACCTTCCATAATCATGAGTTAATTGAGGCTAAATGAGGTGGATGCCTAAAGAAAGATGTGCATCTCTGAAGCATCATTTGATCAAGCATTGCTTCGGTCTTGTGTATCCTGCATGTTTGGTCCAGTTAAATCAATCAGCTAATCCTTCTGTTTACTTAATTTTATTATCTTGTCAGTCCCCGCCTCTTTTGACCCTGCTTATTTCCACTTCTGTATCCTCGTCTTTAACATTTCTTCTTAAAAGATCCGCCTTCCTCCTCTCTTCCCATCTGGTTTAATTACCTTGCCTGCTCAGGAGTTTTGGAGATCTTTTCTTACTAAATCCATTCTGCTCTTTTATGACCTTTAATTTTCATTTCAGCATTATTTACTTATTCTATATTCCATTGTTTTGCATTCATTGATTTGCTGCTTTTAAATTGGTACTCCTCCTCTGCTAGATTGTAAGCTCTTTGAAGGCATAAACAGCTTCTTTTCCTCCCTCCTTTCTTATCCCTTCTTCTCCTTTCCTTTTGTCCCTTTTCCTCCTTTTTCACTGTAGCCCTTTACTCCCTTTTTTTCTCCCATCTTCTGCTCCTTTTCATCTTCTTGTTCCTTTTGCTTGCATTTAGAGTAGCGCTATTTCTGTTTGCCAAGCTCATATATTACTATTAATTCAGATAGTTTTTCATTAGAACAGAGTTTTCTAACTCAAACACCTGTGGGTTCTACATGTAATTTAACTGAGTAAATAGGGGCAGGTGTAATAATGCTAAGAGTGATGTGGCTAAGGTAAACTGGAGTGTGCGTACTTCATCTAAAGAAGCAGTTGTTTTGCTAATGTGCTCTAGCTGATCACTGCCATGCATAAGTATGGGTCAAGTATGTGAGACCTTCCTATTGTCAAAAGAAATCAGAAATCTTACTTTTAAATATTGTCAAATAGTTCAGTTAAATAAAAAAACTTTACAGGCCAAACATAGTAGCATTGCTCAGTCTTTGGGATTAAGTCTATGGTCTGTCTGTCTGTGACCCCCCCATGCTCTAGGGTGATTCGCTAATTAGTGTTAGGATGTGGAACAGCATGTACTATATTTTAAGAGGTATTTTCTTGGATCAGAAATGAAATCAGGAAACAGGGTTGTAATTGATCAGTGCATCAACACAGATCAAAGGGTTTTCTTTAATTTTTAATAAGAAAAAGTAGAGGATTAACCTAGGTGTGATAGGAAAATATAATCTAGGTAAATTGTTTGTAAATTACCCTGCAAATTGTTTCCTGCACTATCTGTGGCAAATGCTGCAGTGTTGATTGTGTATAACGTATCATCAATGTTTATGTGCAGCTTTGACGCAATTTCTGCCAAGTTTCACTTCTAGAGGTAGCTATGTGCCATCTTAGATGATATGATCCTTTTCTTACCTTTCCTATCAGCTTTTGTTGGCAGATCTTGGCAGACTATAGATAATCTATTGGACACTTGTTTTGCTAACTGGTAGGTACTGGCATGATTTCATGTGTAAGCAGCCCACAAGACACTTACATGCAGGCCAAAGAACTGTAGGTCATTTGTGTGTGCTGTGTCAAACACATTTGTCAGGTGGACTAGTTAACCACAGGATTGTCAGTATCTGGTAGTAGAATTATTCCCTTTGTGATGAGAAGTTGAAGTTGGAATACAATGTATATGGCATAGGAGGAAGCAAGGTCATTTAAATGAGTAAACAGGGGCAGGTGTAATAATCCTAAGAGTGGTGTGGCTAAGGTGGACTGGAGCATGCATACTAACTTTAACTCTAATTTTCAAACCCCACAGTATAGGGCTTTTGCTTTTGGTCTCTGCGTGGACATTGTTTTTTCCTTTTTATATGTCATAGAGATATAGGAGATCTCCTAGATGTAGGAGATGGAAAAGGTAGACATGTTAGGAGGAGATAAGGCTTTATTCCATTTTTCTGTCTTTTATAGCGTCCAGTGTCTGCACAGTTTCAGTCACCAAATGCCAAACAGGTAAGTTCTGGATCATTTGGAGATTTAATTCAAATTCTGTTTCCATTCCCTAAATGGAAAGCCTTTTAGCTTAGTTTTTCATGGTACACATTTTATTGTACCTGCTTTGCATAGTTTAATCACATAAATAAATAAAAATTAATGCATAGATGTCTTCTTGGTTGTGGAAGAGTAGAGGATGCAGGAATTTAGGAATCCTCTTTTCCCGTCATGCTTATGCTGTGATAGAGACCTTTGAATTTAATGGTGAATAGTGTATAGAGGCAGGCGTATTTGTCACTTGGACTACAGTATTCCAGAGAAGAAATATTACAGTTCACAAATGGATTCTGTTTTGTTCAGGCATCGTATGAGACAAACCATTACCAGTGGCTTAATTTTGGGTGTCGAGCTGTGTTTGAGTTTCTTAACAGATAATACTTCATATATGTATAAATATACGAATAAACATATTCACAGTTTATGAATTTTAGAAACTCTGCCTTAATTAATGTCTCAGTTGCTACCTTTAAAATAAAGACAAACATCTTTTCTTTTTGAATGGTCAGCATTTGCTCTCTTACTGTTCTTGTTAGTATTTGAGGTTAATTGTCACTTTCTTCTGCACAGACTTTAAAAAACGTCTTTTTGTAGTCCTAGGCTAGTGGTGGGAATTGTGCTCCTGCTGTCGATGATTTAGTATGAGGGATGTAGATGCAAATGTATCACTGGAACTATGAGTTATTTACCAGAAGTCTCCAGTATATTTATTTTGGCATTTGTCCTCTCTGTGTAGTTTCTGGCAATCTTGGAAGCTTGAGTTGTAACTTTCTTAGCTACTGTTTCTGATAAAGTGATTCATATGGTTTATATGACTCCAGAAATGAAAGGAAGTGTTACTGGTTGCCTTGTGTAGTATTTGGTAACTGGTTAATGGGCTTCTGTAATATGAATTTTGGTGTTAGTTGGTAGAGTTCAAAGCTCAGTAACATGGTGTGCTTTGTGTTTAATAAGTACCTAAGTGTGCCAGCTGCCATCCATGGCAAAAAAATAAAACAAAACAAGGCTGTTGACTTGAAAGAGCTTACATTCCCTGAACTGATGTACTCTGAGGAGAACAATAGGAAAGGAGTGCTCTGAGAGCTCAGACAAACTTTGACTTTGACTCCAAAGAAGTTCCTTTGATACGCAAATCTTAATTTCTCTTTATACATTTTAATTCCATTGCATCTAGATGCATTGCTTCAGTTGCCCTAGGTTACAGGAGGCTTGTTGGAGAGCAAGGCCTCTTTTTAGTAGTTACATGTTTGAACTTGCTTGCTTGACACAAAATCTTTCTGGTTTTACTTAGCCACCTTTCTGCATGTTGGGTTTTTGCAGTATTCTGCTTTGTCATTGTCTTGTTGTTAATGTAGTACTCTTAACTCTACAGTGGTTTAAACTGTCAGAGCTAAGTAAAGATAAGAAAAGGAAAAGAGAAGAAATTCCCTGTACTGGCCACTTACATTGCCAAGTTTTCTTTTCCTTTTGTAAGAATGTGGATTCTGGGCGGCGCCTGTGGCTCAAGGAGTAGGGCGCCAGTCCCATATGCCAGAGGTGGTGGGTTCAAACCTAGCCCCAGCCAAAAAAAAAATAAAAAAATAAAAAAATAAAATAAAATAAAAAGGAATGTGGATTCTTTGCCCTTTTTCTGCCTTTTTTTTTTTTAATCTGTTTTATCTACATTTCTCCCTTCCCTTGAATGTCTGTGGTTCAAATTTTCCACCTACCTGAAACAGTATTGTATGATATTGTGGAAAGAACATGGACTTTAGAGTGAGACAGACCTGAATTTAAATTAGACCTTGAGCAAGGCCCCCTACCTCTCTGAGGCTCAGTTGCTACATCTGCCAAATGGGGATAATAATATATACCTGGAATTATGGGGAGAAGGAAGTGATAACACATAGGTAAAATGTTCAGGATAGTGCTGGACATGTAGTTTAAACTTAGAAATTTAGTCACCTTCACACTTTTAAATCCTAGAATTCAATTTCCTTTTTCCCATTGTCATTATCTGGTGTTATTTTGATAGTCATCTATTTATAGTCATGTTTTCATACGTGCCATCATCCACAAATGCTGTTTTATTTATTTGCTTATTTCTCCTTCTAGATGTTAATGAAGATTCTAAATAATGCTTCATCAATACCCATCCTGGAAATCACTTCCTAACTTGATTCACTGCTATTTATCTTACTTTACAGTTACGTTTTTAAACTGTTTTTAGTTTTTGTCAATGTATTATGGTCATTATATCATAACACTCACCCCTGATTAGAAATATAATTTGGAATCAAAATGTTATGAAATTTTTCATATGCTTCTCTGAAGTCCAACAACTTTAAAATATGTTTGCTTTAGTCTTCTTTTTTTGTATTTTTGTCCCCCAAATAAAACCTTTAAAGCATATTTTAAAATAAATCATACAGCCTCCATACTATTCTTCATGAGCCCATTATACTTTAAATGTTTATGGATTTTTTTCTTTTAATATTTGTTCCATTATTTTACTAGGGATTCGAGTTAGACTTACCAGGCGGTAATCACCAGGAGCATACTTCTTACATTTTTGAAGATTGGTACCTCTTTTGTTTTTTTTTTCTAATCTTCTGGTACCTCCTCAGTTCTTCATGATTTTTCAAACATGATTGTAAGTTGCTTTGGTAAGTTTTTTTTTTTTTAATTAAAGCCAGTTCCCTTAATATTAAGATGTATGTCTCTTAGACCTGCTGACTTACACACTAATTTTCCAGATGTTGTATATCTCTTTTTTTTACTGTAACAGAAGGCTACTTGCTTACTTTTCCCCCCCACCCCCCAATTTCAAAGTATATTTCTGGTTATCATTATATTTAAACCTTTGCTTAGAAGCTTTTTTCCATTTCTTGATATGTGGCCATTTTGACTTTTTTCCTTTCAGTTAGCATTAATTTATTTCGCTTTTTAAACTTAATTTTAACTTTTATGTTCTAGATGACAAGATGCATCACATGTAAATTGAGCTATTTCTAATTTCTTTACTCAACTTCATAAAACTACATTGGTAGATTTTTATTCTTTTCTTCTATTCCTTGTCAAATAGATTTTATTTTTGCCCCTCAATTATGATATCTTTTAGGATCCCTTATCTTTTTTCCTATTCTACATTTTGTCAGATTCTTCTCATCGTTGGTACTTGCCAGCTTTCTTTAGGCTGAGAATCATTTTTCTGATTCAACATCTGTTTCATACTGCTTTGAGTGGGGAGTGGTGGTTCCAGTCTCAGTAATTTTACATTCTCAGTTCTTCCTTAGCAGTAATGATTAGATAGGCAAAGGTTTTTTCTCTTGGTAGATTTTTGTCAAATGCTTTTTCTGCATCTATTTTTTTTTTTTTTTTTGGCCGGGGCTGGGCTTGAACCCGCCACCTCCGGCATATGGGACCGGCGCCCTACCCGTTGAGCCACAGGCGCCGCTCTTGGTAGATTTTTGAATCATAAGTTGTACTAATGACAATTTAGTATCTTTGATGCATGTTGTGTGGCAGAATTCTTAACTTGACAGCAATTTGAAAGTTTATAATTTATCTGATATTTTAATTCATGTCACCTAACCAGAGGTGATTATTCTAAGTTCAGAGGAACCTTATTTCCTTAGTGCATTCAGTTGACCCATGGGAATATATAGATTTATTATTATATCTGCCATTCACAGAATGTAGCTGAAAAGTCAAAACCATAGACTGACTTACTTTTTACTGTTTTGTTCTTGTTTTTGATAGTTCTGATAGCCTTTAAAATCAGTCCAATTCCTTTTTTACCTTTGCTTTGCTTTTAATCTCCGAGTGTATCTCCTTGGCTCTCCTACACATTTCTTTTTTTCTCCCTCCTCCTTGTCCTTTTCTCTTCCCATTCCTTTTTCTATGCCTTTTCTTTTCACCTGTGTCTATAATTCAGGTCACATCCCTTCCTTTCTCAAACCTCCTGGAAGCCTAGGCCTGAATTCCTGCATACTTCCCCCCCAGCCCCCAAACAGTCCACATATGTGTACATAGTAGCCAGAGCTAGAATTGTGGGCTGAGTAACAAAGGAGTGATTGTGTATGGGAGATAACTCTTTGAAAGTGATGGCAGAGAAGTTGAAGAGTTTGGGGGTACTAATTCATTTTTTACAAGGACCACATAGTAGAAGAAGGTCGCAACACTGTTATCTTTATTTCTAGAAGCCAAAAATATTAAAAGCCATTTTTAAAAACCCACAAAAATTGGAGATTCACATGAGATGCCATTCAGTAGTGATTTGACTTGTGTTCTTATAAATACAGCCATGTAGTAAAACAATTGTAATATGTAATAACTATTTCTTTCTTTTTTTCCTTTTCTTTTTTTTTTTTTGCAGTTTTTGGTCAGGGCTGGGTTTGAACCCTCCACCACTGGCATATGGGGCTGGTGCCCTACTCCTTTGAGCCACGGGTGCCACCCGTAATAACTATTTCTTACAATATTTTCATTAACCTTTTAATATAGATTTTAGTTTATCAACATTATTAAACAACATAATTTTTGTTCTAAAATGCTTAATAAAAAATCTTTATTTTTATTATGTCATTTAAATGAATGCTTATTTCTTACTCTCCTCGTATAATTTACAGCAACTTTAAAGTACCCTTATATAGCATCAGGTGAGAAGGCTACTTGACTTAGGAGGATTTACTGCTAATGGCTTTATGGTCAGGGATATGCTGTCATGTGTAAACTAGATATTGGCAAATATTAAGTAGTATGTGGTTATTTACTATTTTGGCATTTCCAAATTATATATAAATAAATATTCATACTTCTTATTACTTTCATAATTTTATTACTTATATTGGTTTCCTTTTTAATTTTTTTTTTCTTTTTGTTTTGTTTTTGTTGAATCTCACTTTGTTGCGCTTGGTAGAATAGCGTGGTGTCATAGCTCACAGCAACCTCAAACTCTTGGGCTCAAGTAATCCTCTTGCCTCAGCCTCCCAAGTAGCTGGGACTACAGGTGCCCGCTACAATGCCTGGCTTTTGTTTTAGAGACAGGGTCTCGCTCTTGCTCATGCTGGTCTCCAACTCCTGAGCTCAGGCGATCCACCAGCCTCCGCCTCCCAGAGTGCAAGGATTACAGGCCATTCTTTCTAAAGCTTTAAACTTTCCCGTATAAATCCTCTCATTTCAATACGTACTGCTCAATGTATTTCCAGAGATTGAAGGGAGTTAAAATATTGCCCAAAATCCTGTTGCAAATTTTAATTCTGACCATGATTGATCTGTATGTCCCCATTTTCATTCATTTATTTATTCATTCAACAAATATTTATTTATCTACTCTATGCCAAGTACAATGTACTGTTTTAAATGTTGGAGATACCACAGTAAAAGCTATACAGGTGAAAGCTCTTGTACTTCCCATATTGCTTGCATCTACCTGTTGATTTCTTGGGTTTTCTTAATACAGATATCTCATCTTGGACTTGCCTATCAGACAATTTATTTTTTATAGCTCCCATGCTGAATTTGAAGATTAGTGTGTATTGGTATCCCTTGTGTTCAAAGGTAAAATCATTACAGTCTAACAATTAAGTTCATGAACTCACCACCATTTGCTTATGTTAGCAGCACTGTACAAACAACTCAGTAAGGTTTTATAACCTGGGTATATCAGTGTCTCACAGGTGTGTATGTTGATGTGTGGTGGTATCTTGCTGAGTGGTATTCATTACTGTTGCGTGTTTTTGTGTGCCATCACAAGCATGTTGGAGCTTGAATTAGAGCACTGAACAAATATTAAATTTCTTGTTGAACTTAGGAAAAGTAGAAGTGAAATGAGGGACATGTTAGTCCAAGTTTATGGGGATAATGCCATGAAGAAAATGGCAGTATACAAATAGATTAAACGTTTTTCTAAGGGGAGAGAAAGTGTCACTGATGAAGAGAGAGCCAGGCAGCTAGTAAACAGCAGAACTGATGAAAACATTGCAAAAATTTGTTGAATTGTGTGTCAGAATTGTCGTCTATGAGAAGTCGAGCAGACTAAGTAAACATTGATAGAGAAACAGGAAAATCTTAACTGAAAATCTTGGCATGAGAAAGGTATGTGCAAAAATGGTCCTGAAGGAGCTCACTGGTGAACAAAAGCAAAGGAGAGTTGAAGATTGCCAAGACCTTTTGGAGAGGCAAGATGAGGTTTTGGGCTGCGCTGTCTCTGGTGATGAAACATGGGTGTACCTAAACAACCTTGAAACAAAGCATTGAAGTGCCCAATGGAAGTCAGCCAATTCTCTACAACCCAAAAAATTTCTGTCAGTTCAAATCAAGAGTGAAAATGATGATACCATTGATATCAGTGGGATTCTTCATTATGAATTTGTGCCACTTGGACAAACAGTTAACCAAGTTTACTCTATGGAAATGCTGAGAAGGCTGCATTAAGAAGTAAGACAAAAACAACCTGAAATTTTTGCTCCTGCCTAATGATAATGCACCTGCCCACACAGCACGGTCTGTGAGGGAGTTTTTAGCCAGTAAACAAATAACTGTATTGGAACACCCTCACTCTTTACCTGATTTAGCCCCCAGCGACTTTTTTCTTTACCCAAAAATAAAAGAAATATTGAAAGGAAAATATTTTGATGATATTCATAACCTCAAGGATAATCCATGGGTCATTATGAAAGTTTTGAGATAACACAAAATTCAAGAAATGTACAATCCATGCAGATGGAAATGAAGTCTTCCCAACAACACTTATAAACCAAACTTTTTGAAACTTGGATAGGTGAATCAAAAAGCACCCTGTCGACTGTGTTTCTTGGAAGTGAAATAATGGACCATGATAGTGTGTCCTAAAACTTTTGTAGTGACCTATGTATTTCAACAGCTCTGATTGCCATTCCAGAAAAAGAGTTTCAAAATTGCTTTGATGAATAAAATAGGCATTGACATTGGTGCATAGCTTCCCAAAAGTAGTACTTTGAAGCAATGAGGTATGTAACACTTTGTCTAGGATGAGTTCTCAGACTTAATTGTCAAAGTTTATATTTGTGTATCTTAGTTTGTTCAGGCTGCCATGGCAAAATACCCCTGACTAGATGGCTTAAACAATATAAATTTATTTTTCACAGTTCTGAAGGCTGGGAAGTATATGGTCAAGGTGCTGGCAAGGTAGATTTCATTCTGAAGTTTCTTTTATAGGTTTATAGGTGGGGGGACAGGCAGAAAGAAGGAGAGATTAAGCTTTCTAGTGTCTCTTAATAAGGGCACAGTGTTTTCATTAGACCTGGGCCCCCCTTCATGACCTCATCTAACCCGAGTTATCTTCCCAGGGCACCATCTCCAAGTGCCATGAATTTTAGAGAGAAACAGATCTTCAACCCATAACACCAAGTCCTGCCGAAAAGGCCAAAAATTAATTACCAAAATGCCTTTCTATAGGTAGTCTACACATAAAGACAAACAAACAATAGCTCCTGAAAACTGGGCTGCTTCCCTTTGGTTGAAATTACTTCCAGGAATCTAGAAGACATTTTGCACCCATTGTTGGTTCTCTGTGCTTGGCAGATTTGTCTTATTTTATCTGTCACTTCATGTCTTTTGATAATAGTGTATTATCATGCTTGGAACCATCTGACTTCCTTTGTTATCCCTGTTTTTCTGCTTGTTATAACATTAAAATCACTTAACACGTTTGTACTCAGAGGACCTCCCTGATCATCATTCAGAAGCTGAAATAGCCCACTTCTTCTTTTGGGACCAGTGATGGACTTGGCTGCCTCCTTGGGGTACTCCCCAGGGCCAGTCATTCTTGTTCCATGTCTCTTGAAGTCTAGCAACCACCGTGTTTCCTAAATTGTGGCCTTTTGGTCACAGCCCTTATTTATGTCACTGGTGACTCTCATCTCTATGTTTCCCCAATCAAGTTATAAAACATCTCACAGACCAACTTTTTAATTTATAGTATAATAGATTAGCCCTAGGTTTTGCATCTTATGTCTCAATTCTAACTCTCCTTCCCCACGGCTGAAAAGAACATATTTACTGAAATAAATACACAATTATTAATACTGTTCCATTGGGGCTCTTGGAATATGGGATGTTCTCTTGAACCAAGATTAGGACTCAGTAGTAGCTGAGAAAGTCACATGGTTCTCATTCTTACTTTCCACATATTTCTCTCTCAGCCCATGCTTTTCTGTTCTGTTTTCTCTTTGTGCCTTTGCATTTACTTTCATATTTCCTAGGCTTTCAGACTAGGAGATTAATCACAGAAAATGGGCTGTGGACTTAAGTTACAAATACTAGGAAAGATAATGATGTGAGGGAACATACAGAGGGAAATGAGGAATGATGAAACTGTTTTTTAAAAACTTTTGTTATTTTTATTTTCTTCTCCTTAGCGTTCTCGTCCACTCTCTGCCAGTGATGCGGAAATGAAAAATCTTGTGGGCTCAGCCCGGGAGAAAGTGCCGGGGAAGTTAGGTGGTTCTGTGCTTGGTCTGTCAATGGAGGAGGTAAAGATAACTCCACTTCATGCCTTTGTGAATTTAAATAGGGTTCGGTGAAAATTAGTGAGTGATTCATAATATTTGTGAAAAACTCATATTTAACATTGAAAAGAGAAAGACTCAAGATGAGAAATTTTTTTTTCCTCAGTAAACATCGTTTTAAGTGGAATTTCTCCCTATGTATTTCTTCCATATTTTTGGGTCCTAACTCTCTTCCTTTGTACTACAGCCTCATGGATTCCAGTGTTCAAAATTGGTGCTCATTTTATTGATTTTTCTTTTTCCATCTAGATCAAAGTTTTACGGAGGGTGAAGGAAGAGAATGATCGGAGAGGTGGATTTATTCGCATATTTCCTACATCTGAGACGTGGGAAATATATGGGTGAGGTGACTACCTTTTTTAAAAATCTTAAGTCCATAGAGGAGATTAACTGTGGCACACTGTCATATTGCTCCTCACTTGATGCTTTCTTGTTTTTTATTATTTATAATAAAATTTGTAATTACCCAGCCCAAGAACTAGATCATTAACAAATAGTACTTTAATCTACCTCTATATTATTCCTCTATTTTTTTAAGCCTCGTAGTTGGCTAGTTTCATACTAACTAGCTCCCCTAATTAGACATTGTCCTAAACTTTGTGTTTATCATTACCTTGATTTTCTGTGATTAATCTCCTAGTCTGAAAGCCTAGGAAATATGAATTTTTTTTTTTTTGGGGGGGGGGATGTTTTTTTGAGACACAGTCTCAAACTGTCAACCCTGGGTAGAGTTCTGTGGCGTCATAGCTCACAGCAACCTCCAACTCTTGGGCTCAAGCGATTCTCCTGTCTTAGTTTTTCTGTTTTTAGTAGGGAAGGAGACTCGCTTTTGCTCAGGCTGGTCTCGAACTCGTGAGCTCAAGCTATCCACCCACCTCAGCCTCCCAGAGTACTAGGATTACAGGCGTGAGCTACCATGCCGGCCCATATGTTGGCATCTTTGTTGAAAATTAATTGGAATATATACATGTAGGTCTATTACTCAACTCTTTTCATAGTTTCATTGATTGCTCTAGCTTTGTACTAAGCCTTAATATTAGTATGAGTCTTCCAACTTTGTTCTTTTTCAAAATTATTTTGACTATTTTGTGTTCTTTGTGTTTCCAAAGTAATTTTAGAATTTCTTTGTCAGTTTCTACACAAAAGCCTACTTACTGGCTTTGGTTGGGATTGCATTGAGTATACAGATTAATTTTGGGAGAGTGGAGATCTTAACAGTATTGAGTTGAGTTTTCCAATCTATGTGAACAGGTATGTCCCTCCATTCCTTTAGGTCTTCTTTGATTTATTCTAACTTTTTTTTTAATATTTTAATTTTTTTGCTGCAACCTCCAGTGTGTCAGTATCTAACAATGTTTTATAGTTTTAAGTGTAAAAGCCTTAAACATGTTTTGCTAAATTTATCACTTAGTATTTCATGCTTTTGCCTGATAATTTAAGTGGTATATTTTTAATAGTTTTATTGAGGTATAGCTGACATACAATAAACTGTACATATTTAAAGTGCATAGTTGGTAAGTTTTCACGTATGTATATATCTGTGAAACTACTACCACTATCAAGGTAGTGAACATCACTTTCAAAAGTTTCCTTATGCCCCTTTGTAATTGTTCTCTCTTGCCCTTCCCTGCCCTATCCAGCTCCCAGACAGCTACTAATCTGCTTTCTGTAGCTGAAGATTCATTTGCATTTCCTAGAATTTTATATAAATAGAATTATACAGTGTATTTTCTTGTTTGGCCTTTTTTACTCAGCATAATTATTTTTAGATCCATACATGTCACAGCATATATCAGTGGTTTAATTCCTTTTTATTGCTGAGTAATATTCTGTTATAGGCACAAATAATTTATCTTTTCATCAATTAATGGGTATTTGGATCGTCTGTAAGCTTCTGTAAACATTTATGAGTCAATTTTTGCATGAATATATGCTTTCATTTCTCTTGGGTAGAGATATACTTGTGGGGCCATGTGCGGTGGAGGACCCTTTGAGTTATGCCGGAGGCTGAGATGGGAGGATCCTTTAAGCCCAGAAGTCCAGCCTGCGCAACATAATGAGACCCCAATCTTAAATCTACTTGTTCAATGACTGGATCATATTGTGTATGCTGAACTTTTTTAGAAACAGCCACACAGTTTTCTAAAGTTGTTGCATTATCTTACATTCATGTCATAAGTATATGAGAGTTCTAATTCACCTATTTCCTCAGAAATAGTTGGTGTGGTCAGTCTTTTTAGTTTTAGCTCCTAGGAGGTGTGTAGTAATATTTATTATGGTTTAATTATCTCTTCAATTTTCTTCAAATTCTGTAGGATTGTTATTTACTGTGTATTTGGTATAATTCACTATTAAAGCCATCTTGGACCTAGAGTTCAATTTCGATTTCTTTAGGAGACATAGGGCTTTTCAGGTTATCTATTTCTAGTTGAATGGCTTTTGGTCATTGGTGTCTTTTAAGAAATTTGTTCCTTTCATCTATGTTATCATATTTATATGCATAAAATCATTTATAACATTCCCTTATCCTTTTACTATCTACAGAATCTATAGTGATGTTATCTGTCTCATTTCCGATATTGGTAATTTGTTTCTTCTCTCTTTTTTTATACTGATTAGTTTGACCAGCGATTGATTAATTTTATTGATCTTCTCAGAGAATCAGCTTTTGGTTCCATTGTTTTTTCATTTCTTTCCTCTAGTTACAGTTCATTGATTTCTACTCTAATCTTTGTTATGTTTTTCTTCTGCTTAACTTTGGTCTTCATTCACTTTTCCTGTTTTCTTAGGTGGAAGCTGAGGTTGTTGATTTGAGACTTCTCTTTTTTTCCCATATAAGTGTTTAAAGCTACAATTTTTTACTAAGTACTGCTTTAGTGATATTCTGCATATTTTGATTGTTGTGGTATTGTTTTCACTTTATTTATAATACTTTTTAATTTCTCTGTTGATTATCTTTTTACCCATGGGTTATTCAGAAGTTTTTTATTTAGTTTTCAAATGTTTGGGGTCTTTCCAGAGAATCTTACTGATTTTCCGTTTACTTGTATTGAGGTCAGAGAACATACTTTGTATGACTTCAGTCTTTTTAAATTTACTAACATTTGGCGTATGGCCCAGAATATGGTTTATATTGGTAAATGTAACATATACATTGAAGAGAATGTATATGCTGCTCTTTTTGGGTCTGTAACTGTTTATTAGGTCATGGAGTTTGATAGTGTTGTTTAGATCATCTCTGTTTACTAATTTTGTCAATTATTGAGAGACTGGTATTGAAAGCTTCAATTGTAATTGTGAACTTTAAATTTCTCCTTTTGGATCTGTCAGTTTTGCTTCTCATGTACTTTGGAACTCTTGTTATTTGGTAGGTATGCTTTAGGTTCATTGTGTCTTTTTTTCTCCCAAGGTAAAGGGGATGTTTATTGTAGGTCTCATGGTATCTGGAAAGCTCTTGGCACCAAGGTTACTATTTTCCTTTCCAACTAGCCTCCTCTAGCCTCTGCTCCAGGCTCCTCTCTCAGTAGACTTGCCCCTTCTGCAAGCTTACCTGGTTTCCCATGGCCCAGGGTCACCTTCTGAACCTATGTGACCTCTCTGCTCCATGGCTTATGTACTCACTGTCCTAATTCTCAGGTTCTGAAAGAAGAACCTGATTGGTCTAATCCTGCTAAGCCAAAGGGAATTATTTGTTTTGGGGTTTCCTTCCTTGTTGACAATGAACTTTTCATTTTGTAAAAGTCTGTTGTATAGTTTTATCCTTTGTGCCACTGTGGAAGCTAAGTTTTGACCTTTAGCTTCTGGTTGTTTAGTTTGCTGGTGGTCCATAAGTGGTAGTCAGTGTTGAGAATAGGTCTAAGTATTTCCTGTAGAGCTGGTCTTGTTGGGGCAAATTTCCTCAGTTCTTGTGTGTCTGCAAAAGGTTTGATTTCTCCATCAATTTTGAAGCTTAGTTTAGCAGGATATAGAATTCTGGGCTGAAAATTGTTTTATTTAGAATGTTGAAGGTAGATGACCATGCTCTTCTGGTTTGGAAGGTTTCAGTTGAAAAATCTACTGTCATCCTAATGGATCTGCCTCTGTAGGTCAGTTGGTGCTTACTCCTGGCTGCCTGCAGAACTTTTTCTCTGATCTTGACTTTGGACAGGTTCATTACAATGTGTCTTAGAGAGGCTCTGTTTGAGTTGAGATGACCCGGGGTTTTACATCCATCTGAAAGGAGTGTGTCAGGGTCTTTAGTAAAACTTCGGAAGTTTTCATTTATGATAGTTTCCAATAGGGCTTCCATTCCTTTGGGACAATCTTCTTCCCCTTCGGAAATCCCTATTATTTGTATATTTGAATGTTTCGTGGAGTGGAGTCTTGTAGTTCTCTAAGGCGCCTGTTCTGCTTGTTCTCTCTTCTTTTTTGCCTCTTTAACTACCTGGGTTAACTTGAAAACTTTATCGTCTGGCTCTGAGGTTCTTTCTTCTTCATGGTCTAACCTATTTTTGATACTTTCACTGCATCTTTACATTCCCTGATTGTTTCCTTCATTTCCTTAAGCTCCACCATATCCTTTCTATATTCTATATATCTCTCATCCAACTTTTAGTTCTCTTTTTCCATTTTTTTCATCCATTTCTTTTATTGTCTTTATCATCCATATTTCGAATTCCCTTTCTGTCAAGTCCATTAATTGTTTATAGGTGGAGTCTTCTGCAGTAGCTGCCTCATGTTTCCCTGGGTGAATTCCCCTGTTTTGGCTTTTCTTGTTGCCCGAATTTTTCTGTTGGTTCCTCCTCATGTGTTCTTTCTTCTTGTTTAGCTCTTTGTCTTCCTTTTTACCTCTCTTTTTTTATTTTATTATTTTTTTAAATTTTGCTTTCAATTTCAACTGACTTTCACTCATCCACTTCAAACTAAGTTTGAAGTTTTGTTTTTTTTCTTTTCTTCCTTTTGAGATTCTCTTGCCCTTTGCCTACCAAGTAGCTGGGACTACAGGCACCCGCCCCAATGCCCAGCTTTTTTTGGAGAGTCGGGGTCTCACTCTGGGTCACTCCAGCTCAGGATTGTCTCAAACCTCTGAGCTCAGGCAATCTGCCTGCCTCGGCCTCCCCACAGCGCTAGAACTACAGACATGAGCCACCATGCCCTGCCCTCCTTTTTATTTCTCACTGCCTCCTTTGTTTCAAACAGAAGTCCTTGTTCTTGATGATAGTATGTTTCAATATATCGCTGGGACACCAGGTGGTGCTGTGGATTTTTTTAGGAGAGGGAGAGCACAGCCAGTAACCTCTATGGTCCTTAGGCCCTTATTCCAAATTTAGTTGCTTTCGGTGATTGTGTGATTGTTTCCTCAGTATTCAGACCCTACCCAGTTGGGATCTTAAAGCTTGCAAAAATCCCTCTGGGGCAGGTCTCACAGTGCCTCTGGACTCTAGTTCCCATGGGGTGGGGGAGTCCCTCAGCCTGTCCTGAAAGTAGAGTTCTGATCCTGGCAGGTGGAATTAAGATGGCCATGCTTTAGGCCCCTGCCAAGACCTTCTCAAAGCCTTCCCAGAATGGCAGCCCCCTGGCCACCCAGACCTTCTCGGTATGGCTGCTCTGCCAGCCATCAAACCTATGATAGGTCACTCCAACCAATGTTCAAATCTGGTGCTGTATACTGTTTGAGTCCGCGTACTCTTCCAAGCTTTCCACTCAATTCACAAATTCCCCCAACAACTGAAAACTTTGGAAGGGCTCCCTCTGGTCCCAGAACTCTGTTGGGGGCCAGCAGAAACCAGCTAGTCTCAATCACTTACCTAATTCATCATATTTCCACTGTTCCGGATCATACTGGATCCAACTCACCACCTCCTCACTGTGCTCCCTGAGCTATGACTCTGGGTAAGGTTCCTGCCTCATTAGGTCTTCTTGATAAATTGACTTCATTTTTTCTTTTTTTTTTTTTTATGGTTTTTGGCTGGGGCTGGGTTTGAACCCGCCACCTCTGGCATATGGGACCGGCACCCTACTCCTTGAGCCACAGGCGCCACCCTTTTTCTTTTCTTTTTTATGCTTTTTTTTTTTTTTTTTGAGACAAAGTTCCACTTTGTTGCTCTCGGTAGAGTGTTGTGGTGTCATAGCTCACAACAACTTCAAATTCTTTGGCTACAGGTGCCTTCCACAATACCCAGCTGTTTTTAGAGATGAGGTCTCTCTCTGGCTCAAGCTGGTCTTGAACTTGTGAACTTGGGCAATCCACCCACCTCAGCCTCCCAGAGTGCTAGGATTACGGTGTAAATCACCGCACCTGGCCTAACTTCTTTATTGTTATGAAATAACCCCATCTCTGGCATTGTTCTTTGTTGTGAAGTCTACTTATCTGCTATTAATATCCTCTACACGAGCTTTCTGATGACTTTCTTTTCTGTTGTTTTACCTTTAATCTTTCTGCATCTTTAGAGTTAAAGCATGTTTCTGATAGATAGTGTGTAGTTAGTATTGAGTTTTACATTTTAGTTTGATAGTGGTGAATTCACTCAACTTACACTTGTGTGAAAAAGTCTTTTGCCTTTATGTTTGAAAAATTATTTTAACTAGTTATAGAATTCTAGGTGGATACTTTTTCTCAAAAATAACTTTTCATCATCTTCAGGCTTGCATTTTTCTGATGAGAAGTGTGCAGCGGATCTTATATGCACAATATCTTTTTCATCAGCTGGTTTTTAAGATGATGACTTTATGTGTGGAATTATAGACAGTGGGGACTTGGAAGAGGGAGAGGATGGGAGGGGGTTATATGATGAGAAATCACTTGGTGGGTACAAGGCATGTTATTTGGGTGATGGATATCCTAAAAGCCCTGACTTGACTACTACACATGTAACAAAATTGTACTTGTACTCCATAAATTTACATAAATTTTTAAGAAATATTTGTTTATGACTGAATTTCAGCAGTTTGATTATGATGTGCCTTAGTGTAATTTTTTGTTTCTTTTGGGGATTCATTGGACATCTTGGTCTGTGGGTCTGTAGTTTTCACCAAATTTGGAAAACTTTTGGCCTTTATTTTTTCAGTTTATTTTTTCTATTTCCCTCCTTTCCTTTCTTCTTTTGGGACTCTGCTTACATGTTACAGTGGTTCATATTTTACCACAGGTCTGGCTGTCTTCATATTTTTTCAGACTTTTCTCTCTCTCTTCTCTTAATTTTGGATGTTTTTCTATTTCTGCATAATCTCTAAAGTCATTCATCATTTTGTCTGTACTGCCTAATCCTCTCTTATTTCTATCCAGTAAAATAACATTTCAGATATTTCATTTTTCATTTGTTGAATTCCCAGTTACCTTTTATGTCTTCTGTTTTCTCTTTTTCATTGTTTTCTTTAGATCCTTATAACATATGACATTTATAATACCTTTTAAAATCTTTTTCTAATTCTGTTATCTCTGTATTTCTGTGTCTATTGACTGGTGTTTCTCCTGTTTATGGATCACATTTTTCTGGGTTTTTTTTTTTGGAGACAGTCTCACTGTGTCACTGTCAGTAGCGTGCCTTGGCCTCACAACTCACAGCAACCTCAAACTCTTGGGCTTAAGTGTTTCTCTTGACTCAGCCTCCCAAATAGCTGGGACTGCAGGCGCTTGCCACAACACCTGGTTATTTTTTTGTTGTAGTTGTCATTGTTGTTTGGCAGGTCCAGGCTGGGTTTGAATCTGTCATCCTCTGTGTATGTGGCTGGCGCCATAACCACTGTGCTACGTGCACCAAGCTGGATCACATGATTCTTGTTTCTTCACATGTACAGTAATTTTTTATGGGATACTGGACATTGTAAATGTTATATTGCTGAGAATTTGGATTTTATTGCCTTCTTTAAACCCTGTTGAAGTTTTTTTTTTTTTTTTTTGGTCAAGCACTTAAATTACTTGTAGATAGCTTAATCTTTTTCAGCCTTATTCTTAAGCATTGTTATAGTTCATTTAAAGTACCTTTTTGTCAAGGTCTAGAGTGGTTCTACCACTAACAACTGTTTTGGGGTACCTTTTAAATAAACTCCATCTTTAATGAGATCTGCATTCATAATGACCCATGTACAAGAAGTAGTCTTGAATTCCCAGGCTCAAGCAATCCTCCTGCCTAGTCTCCCAAGCAGGTGGGACTACAGCTGTCCTCCCCCACACCTGGGTAATTTTTCTGTTTTTTTTTTTGTAGAGATGGGTCTTGCTCTTGCTTAGACTGCTCTCAAACTGTGGGCATCAAGTGATCCTCCTACCTCAGTCTCCCAGAGTTCTAGGATTACAGGCCTGAGCCACTGTGCCCAGCCTTGACCTGCTTCTTTTATGGAAGATTATAATAGGCATGTCCTTATCTGTGAGGCATATGTTCCAAGACTCCCAGTGGACACCTGAAACTATGAATAGTGTCAAGCCCTGCACAATCAACTTTTGAACAACACGGGTTTGAACTGTGTGGATGCACCTGCATGTGGATTTTCTTCTGTGTCTGCCACCCCTGTAACAATAGGACCAACACCCCCCTTCCTCTTCCTCCTTTTGATTTTCTTAATAGTCCTTTCTTTTTTCTAGCTTACTTTATTGTAACAATACAGTATATAATACATATACAAAATATGTGTAATCGACTATTACTGGTAAAGCTTCTAGTCAACAGTAGGCTATTATTAGGTGAGTTTTGAGAGAGTCAAAGTTGTACACAGATTTTTAATGCACAGGGTGTCAACTCTGTATCTTATGTTATTCCTGTATACACATATCTATGCTAAAGTTTAACTTATAAATAGTAAGAGATAAATAACAAACTACTAATAAAATAGAGTGGTTATAGCAATAGACTGAAATAAAAGTTATGTGAATGTGATCTCTTGGAATTGTTCTGTACTCACCCTTATTCTTCTTGTGATGATGCGAGATGCACATGCCTGCATGATGACATGAAGTGAAGTGACGGAGCATAAGGCTTCTGTTTACCTTCGGTATCCCCGCATCTGTGTAGACATCCCTACTTGCAGTGAATGACTTGATGTCTCTTATATCAGGGGATCCTTTGCTGACATCTTCACAGTGTCAGTGCTTTCTGGCACAGCATGCTGCTGTCAGTTGCTCATATTTTCCACCAAAAATTTAACACCGTCTTAACTGAGCACTTACCATGTACTGTGGCCATCACATTTGTAGTTTGAAGCGCAATAGCAAAACTGGCACACATTTCCTTTTCCTTCTTCACAATTTCTCAGATTTGTTCTTATCTTGCAACCTGAACATACCATTTTTTCCCCCTTAAGTCAAGAACTTTCACATTTCCACTTAAAGGAAGCACGTTATGGTTCCTCTTTGGCATGTCCAAGTGCCAGCATCTCTACTCTGCTTTAGGGCCATCAGCAAAATAAAGGTTCCTTGAACACAACCACTGAAATGAGATAACAAGTTGATATCAATCTGATAACAAGACAGCTGCTAAGTGACTAATGAGCTAGGAACATCTATAGTGTGGAGACACTGGACAGAGGGATAATCCGTGTCCCAGATGGGAGGGGACAAGAGGACTTGAGATTTCATGACATTGCTTAGGACAGTGTGTAATTTAAAGCTTGTGGATGCTTTATTTCCCGGAATTTTCCATCTAATATTTTTGGACCATAGCTGACTGTGGATAACTGAAACCTCAGATAAGGGGAGACGACTAGATAAGTTGAGAGGATAGGGAGAAGACGTGCAGTCAGAGGCAAAGTGTCAGTGGGAGACGTGCGTGGGAAGAGAATTCTAAGGTGACTTGCCTGGCCGCACTGCACGGTCAACGTTGGGCAACTGTGTGGAGAAAGTGGGAATGAATTGGTGGTACACATTTTCCAGTTCTTAAAGGTTTGCAAGAGAGGTCTTTGCCTCCTGCAGCAGACGTGAGGGAGCCACGGACACCTCTTAGACTGAGGAATGGCATGCTGGAAACAGTCTTCCATCTACATTTTCATGTCCCTGATGCATCTCCCATGCCTGACTTCATTTGACCTCTTTTGTACATAAGCTGTTTCTGTTTAGAAAAAAAATCTTTCACTCTTACTTTCTGAATTTAGTATATCACCTATTATTACTCCAAGAAATGCTACCTTTTCTTTCTTTTTTCTAAACTAAGTCTTTTTCTTTATTATATTCTATTTTTGCTACTCTAATTATTTTATAACTTTAATTTGAGCAACTGTCTCTTTCTTTGCTACTTTAGAAACAGTGTATATCTTTGGAAATAACATCTAAGTAACCTCTCACGTCAGTGCTTGAACTAATCTTAAGAAATAACCAGTTTCCTTCTTTGTTTTTCAGGTCCTACCTTGAGCACAAGACCTCCATGAACTATATGCTGGCAACACGCCTCTTTCAGGACAGGTGGGGATTTGCTAAATTTATAAATTAGGACTATATCACAAGATTAGGAGAAAGTATATGCAGAAGAAGGAAAGGGACTTCCTAAAAAGCTTCATGTAAAATCTCTGATAGAAAAGGCCTCCAGAAAATATGAAATAATGTCTCATTTTTCCAGAATTTATTATTAACTTTCAGCACTTTATAACATTTCCACAAACCAAAAATTAAGCCATAAAGATCTTTGAGCAATCTGCACAGATGCCCTAAACTTTATTCTTCCAGAAAGGCTCTTAGTGCCTTGTAGGGATGAAGTTTGAACAGACATGATTATCTGTTTTTCTAGACCAGAAGAGATTAGAACTATCAGATCAGATAAAATGAAGGGGAGGTAATTCACAACATAAATATACAGAGACTTGTAAGAAAGGACAACCGATAACCTCAATACAAGAGAAAATAGGGGGAAATGATGGAAAACAGACATTGGCATTAAAATAACACAGCAGGCACAGACTCCTCAGTCTCAACATACTTTCCTAGCTCCTGAGACATAATTACATTTGCCAAAATAAGGCACCCTATTTATTTAGAGAAACTTATATTATTTTGAGGCTATATAAGCTTTTTTGAGGGATTCTCAGATACTCAGATTTCAGCTATTTCTTATAATTTCATGATCTATTATCATAAATAATGGGATTTGCAGTTTCTATAAATTTGTGGTAAGTAATCACATTGTAAAGCTTCTAATGAAAGAGATCTTTGGATTCACTTAGAAGACGTAGAATGTCAGTTCTTTATATATAATCTAGAGTTTTTGAAAGGTTGCCCCCACCCCCTGAAAACTTTTACAAAGTTTCTTTATCATTAGAGTTCAGATACTTTGCCAGAATGTGCTCTGATATGTCATTTTTTGTTATTTTGGATTTGCATTGGGTGAGTCCTTTCCATCTGAAGATTTAAATCTTTCAACTGCAGGAAATGTTACCTTTATTCTTTCTTTTCTCTCCTTGTGGAACTCCTGTTTACTGTTTTTATATTTTGGACCTCATGTCTTAGCTTTAAATTTTTGGACCTTTGGTGGTTCACACCTATAAGCCTAGCACTTTGGGAGGCTGAGGCAAGTGGATTGCTTAAGCTAAGGAGTTCAAGGGCAGCCTAAGAGTGAGACCCTGTCTCTACTAAAAATAGGAAAAATTAGCTGTGTTTGTGGCAGGCCCCTATAGTTCAGGCTACTAGGGAGGCCAAGGTAAGAAGGTTATTCGAACCCAGGTGTTTGAGGTTGCTGTGAGCTATGATGCATGGCACTCACTCTACCCAGCGCAACTCTGTCTCAAAAAAAAAAAAAAAATTCTTGGACCTTTCTTGAATTTTGTCTTCTAAAACTCTTAAATTGGTCTTCAGTGTTGTCTATTTTGTTATTTATTACCAGCACAGGAGAGGGTTGTTTGATTTACTTTTTATTTTGGCAGGTATGATTTTAATATCCAAGAATTGTTTTTGCTTTTGATTAGTTTTCATATTTTATGGATGTGATGTCTTTTCAAATCTCTTTTACTATATTGATTATTGTGTGTGAAGTTCCTTTATGTTTTTTGCATTATTTTAATTTTTCTGTATTTGTTCTGATTGTTCATCTTATTTTCTGGTTTTTACTGTAATATATCTTCAAATGTGGTGTTTTTGGACTGTCCAGTCCTTATTTAAAAGTAATGGACCATTTGCTTTACATAGGTCGTTTATATGGGTTTCTTAATAGGTGGTATAGGTCTATTTTTAGACTCACGTGGACTCTGTCCTTGAGGCTGGATCTTTCTGTATTGGGTTTCCTATACGGGGGACAGTGGGCAGAGCAGGCGATCTGGAAACCACATACTAGCTAAAAGTAGGAAGCATTCCCCTACGAGGAGCATAACAATAAAAAATTGGAGATATAATAATGTATGTGCTTTCTTATTAGCACATTAAAAAGCAAGATCCAGCAGAAGAACTAGTAGCTATAATAATTTTCAAAGATTGATAAGTATTGACAGTATTTTGAGATACTTGAGATAGTTCTAAAGTAATATGAAAAAAAAAGATGTTATTTCTTTTGGTAATGGGTGGCTGTCCACATTTATGTAGAGGAAATGCTTAATTTCAATTAGGGAATGTAACTTCTTTTTCTGTCCAAGTTAGTGTATTCCCTGCATTCTTTTTTCAGGCTTGGTTAACAACTCTTGTTTATAAAGCATTCTGAAATCTCTGATTAAAAAACCCATAAATTTCCCTGTTTAGCATGAAAGGCCTTCCTTGATGATCTACTCTTAACTTACCTTTTTAGCCTGATGTCCACTTTCCCTCACAACCTATGGCCATATATCTATTTGCTCTTTTATACTTCCTTATCCTTACAAACTCTCCTGATGAATGGACTTGAGTTCATCCTGAAGTTCTATGTTCTTCCTTCTCTTAACCTAGACTATGAGGTACTCCCCGCCTTTCTTGTATCCCTCAGTCTGATTTAGATTCCTAGGTTATATTATAATTGCCTGTTTACTAACTTGTACTTGATAAGTTGACTCTTAAGAGTAGGTGTTTTGTTTTGCTTATCTTTGTCAGTATCAAGAACTTAGCACTCGCTAGTCACATACGAACAAATATATTGAGAAAATGAAATTGTTATTTGTTGCAAGTCTCAATATCTTCCTATAAACTTGTTCTCTTCAATCTGAATTGATGTTTTTCCCTTGCAAATCTAATTGTGTCATTATCAGAACCACTTTCAAACTAATTCTATACTCATTTTTTTAGGCTAATTTTTCTTTTTTTAATTAAATCATAGCTGTGTACATTGATATATTCATGGGGCATCATTCACTAGCTTCACAGACCGTTTACCAAGTTTCACATATACCCCTGTAAGATGCACCACTGGTGTAATCCCACCAATCTCCTTCCCTCTACCCACCTCCCCCTCCCTCCCCTCCCTTTCCCCCTATTCTTAGGTTGTAACTGGGTTATAGCTTTCACCTATAGGTTATAGGTGAAAACCCTAAATTAGTTTCATAGTAGGGCTGAGTACATTGGGTACTTTTTCTTCCATTCTTGAGACACTTTACTAAGAAGAATATGTTCCAGCTCCATCCATATAAACATGAAAGAGGTAAAGTCTCCATCTTTCTTTAAGGCTGCATAATATTCCTTGGTGTACGTATACCACAATTTGTTAATCCATTCATGGATCGATGGGCACTTGGGTTTCTTTGATGACTTAGCAATTATGAATTGGGCTGCAATAAACATTCTGGTACAAATATCTTTGTTATGATGTGATTTTTGGTCTTCTGGGTATATGCCCAGTAGAGGGATTACGGGATTGAATGGCAGATCTATTTTTAGATCTCTTAAGTGTTCTCCATATCTCTTTCCAAAAGGAATGTACTAATTTGCATTCCCACCAGCAGTGCAAAAGTGTTCCCTTTTTTCCACATCTGCGCCAACATCCCTGGTCTTGGGATTTTGTGATATAGGCTAGTCTCACTGGAGTTAGATGGTATCTCAAAGTAGTTTTGATTTGCATTTCTCTGATGATTAAAGATGATGAGCATTTTTTCATGTCTGAAGGCCGCGCGCCTGTCTTCTTCAGAGAAGTTTCTCTTCAAATTCCTTGCCCAGCCTGTGATGGGATCCCTTGTTCTATTCTTGCTAATGCGTTTGAGTTCTCTGTGGATTCTGGTTATTAAACCTTTTTAGGCTAATTTTGTCTGCCTTCTGTACCTAACTCTCAATTTCTCCGTCCTATTCTGGCAAACAGTATGTGTCTTACACTGTGGCAGTAGTTTAAACTCTGGCTGCATATTAGTAACACCTGGGGATCTTGTAAATCATGTTTATGCCCTGGCCACTTATCTCCCCTAAAGTCAAGTATTGGTATTTAAAAGCTGCTCAGGTGATTGTGTTGCGAAGCCATGATTGCAGATCGGTGGAGAAAACTATTACCTGGGTGAAAAATTTAAAATCATCTTGAGACTTTCTGATGATAATGTGGCAATATCAGGACATTAGCATGGATAGAAAACATGGGAAAGGAAAGACAAAGCATCTTGGTGAAGACTTAACTTTTTCATTTGATTTTTTTTGTAGATAGACTCTACATTGCATTTGTCTATTAAAAAACCAATACCAGAACAAAATGGAAAAAAAAGAGAGAGAGAGAAAAAAAGAAAAAAAAAAAAAAAAACCCAATACCAGAGGTTACATGTTACGTATTTCTATTTCCATAGCATTTTTTGAAATGACAAAATTTTAGAGTGGAGAATACATTAATCAGGCAGAAGGTGGGTAGGAGGTGTGTGGTGTTATAAAAAGTTAACATGGAGAATATTTAGAGTAAAAAGTATTCAGTGTCTTATCGGTGGTTGGTGACACATGATAGTACACAGTAATAAAATTGTAGTGATCCGTACACAAACGTATACAAGTAGAACTGGGAAAATGCATAAAAAAGTGTTAAGTGAAAGGAAATTGAGGATAGAATGTTTTTAAAGGAAAACAAAAGCCTATTTAAACGTGAATAGCACTGTAGTGGTTAGAGCCCAACTTTAATTTAGAGACAATGGGAAGCATCCTTTTTTAGAGGTTTTTTCCTTTCCATTGTGGAAAACTTATTTCTGATGAACATTCTTTTTGAACCCCCTAAGAATCGAATTTGGTTTCCTTTTCAAAAACAGTGCAATGAAAGTAGGAAAAACAATGTGATCCGAGACTTAAGCCCTAGGTTTAAATGTAAACCTGTTAAGCTCTGACATTAGCAGGTCACAAAATCATCTTATCCCTCTCCTTTATATAAATGGAGCTAATACCAACCTTCTTCAAATGGCTGTTTCGAGGAATAAGTGTAATCAGCTTTGTAAATAGATAAACACAAATAATTGTTATAATTTTTCTCTAGAATTTATTTGTCCTTTCCCTTTTGTGTTTTTATTAATGTTCCCTCTAGTTCACAGCACTCTATTTTTCTCAGAAAATGTTCTTAATTTGTCTGCCTTTCCCCAAAGCTGCCCTCCCTGGTCTAATTCCATATTGAATTTCTATAATAGAAACGTCAGGAGTGCATGTATATGTGAACTTAAGAGAGACTATCTCAATAGCATACTCTAACCCGGTTTTCCTTTCTACTTCTGTAGGGGAAACCCAAGAAGAAGCTTATTGGCAGGAAGAACACGGTAACTGAATTTTAAAAGTTGAGAAATTCTTTCCATGTGCATAATATGTGACCATGCACAGACTAAGTATAATACTTTACATAACCATTTTCAGTTTGGCTCAGCTTGAATAGTAACAAAAAAGTTTCCCTTTTAAAAAGATTCTGTGGCTACTTTTCACTAAGTTTGAGATTTACTTTATTATAACTATAGTTATATCATTTCAACTAATAATAATAGTGTTCTCATTTGGCTGTGTGAGAGTGACGAGAGTGTTAATGAGGTTTCAAGGTTATTGTCATTTGTGTTTTGACCTTGTCATAGCTGAGGCATTCAACTGTGTGCCTTATGAGACTGAGCAGAACCTGCTTCCAGTTTGCCACAGATCTGGAAGTTCACAAAATACCTGAGGCTTTTTATCTAGGCAGAGTAGGGAAAGGTCGTAGAGTAAGGGCTAGGATGGCTTTGCCTCACTGAAGGTTACATTCACACAAATACTTTTGAACGTAAATACACACCTTTGGTTATAGAGAGTTTGAACATTTGTGCTATACCTATTTAATAAGCATTGTGATAACGGTAAGAAAGGAGCCCTTCTATGTCTAAGTTTTTGTATTACATTTAAAAATTAAGATAAACTTCGTTTCTCATCTAGGCGCTTTAAAGCATAAATGTAATTTTTCTGTGAAGAAAGAAAACATTATGATTTCCATTTAGTTAAGGGGACACTGAGATCAAGTTTGTAGCTTGTTTCCAAATAAAGCCACCCTTAGTTCATAATTTTTCTTTATTTTTTAGTCAAGGAATATGCTTCCCTAGAGTATACTGCTTCCTAGAATAGTTTGTGTTGTGGGGTATACAATTGGAAAACTGGGAAAAAAGAAAAGAAAAATATCTTAAACAATAGAAATATGTAAAGATCAGTGGGTTCTGTCCTTTGTTTTTTGGCACTCATTTTACATTGCCACCAGTAGGGGTCCTTTGGGTGGTATAGAAACGTAAGCAAATGAAAGTTGGTATACGATAGACCATAGGCTGGAGCAGGAAACACATCTTAGTATATTTAAAAGGACCTAAATGATACAGAGTGTGTTCTTTGACCACAGTGGAATTGGATATCAAAAACAATAGGAAACCTCAAGTATTGGGAAATTAAACAGTCTATTCCTAAATAACCTATAGGTCAAAAAAGAAATCACAAGAGAAATGAGAAACTATATGAAAATGAAAGTGCTGTAACATCAAATGCTGCTAAAGTAGTGCTTTAGAGGAAATTTATAGCTTTAAATGCTTATATTAGAAACTGAGGACCAAATTACTAATGTTCATTTTAAGAAACTGGTAAAAGCAGAATAACTCAAAGTACGTGGAAGAGAGGAAATGATAAAGGGCAGAAAACAAATCAAAGACAAACAATAAAATTAACAAAATCCAAAATTTATTCATTGGCAAGCTAACAAGAGTTGATTAATACTTAGACTGATCTAGAAAAAAGAGAAAGAAAACACTAATAACCAATATCAGATCTAAAAGAAAGGATATCACTACAAATCCTACAAACATAAAATGGATAGTAAGGTGGGAGAAGATTTCAAGGAAATATTATTAATAACCTTATTCCATTACTTTGACAATTTAGATGAAAAGACCATATTTCTTCGGAGGGGGGATATTTACCCAAACTGATACCACCTGAAATAGAAATTTTGAAGACTCCTGTGTGTATTTGAGAAAATTAAATTTTTCCTAGCATTCTGGGAGGCCCTGGTGGGTGGATCAGCTATGCTCAGAAGTTCCAGACCAGCCTGAGCAAAAAGGGCTGTCATTTACTGAAAATAGAAAATCTAGTCTGGCATTTTGGTGGATGCCTGTAGTCCCAGCTACTCCAGAGGCTGAGACAAGAGAATCATTGAGCCGCCAAATTTGAGGTTGCTGTGAGCTATGATGCCATGGCAACTCATACTCATGGTGACTAAGTTTCAAAAAAGAAAATTGAATTTTTAATCAAAAACCTTCCTGCAAAGAAAACTTCAGGGTCATTGGTTTCACTGGTGAATTCTGTCAAGTGTATAAGGAAAATTAGCACCAACACTGCATAAACTTTTTCAAAAATACAAGAAGGGATGCTTCCCAATTTACCTTATGATGCCAGCATTACTATGATACCAAATCCTAATACAGATATTAAAAAAGAAGTAAATTATAGATTGTGATTCGTGAACATAGACACAAAATTTCTTAAAAGGGTGTTAGCAAATTTAATCTACAGGTATATAAAAAGGATAATGTATACGACTGAGATTTTTCCTAGTAATATAAATTTGATGTAACATTTGAAAATTAGTCAACATAATTCGCCATAATAATTAAAGGCAAAAAACTAGACAATCATTTCTTTAGATACAAAAAAAAAAAAAAAAACTGATGAAATTGAACATATTTATGAGAAAAACTCTTAGCAAATCAGGAATAGAAGGGACCTTCTTTAATCTGATAAAGGCCTTATGTGAAAAACCTATTGCTTTCATCATATTTGTTAAAATATTAAAGGCTTTCCCCTTATGATTAGTAATAAGGCAAGAAAGATGTCCACTCATACCACTTTTATTCACACTGTACTTTAACACATTGCCACACTAGAAAAAAAAATTTTTTTTCCTTGGGGCCATGGTGTTTTATTATAAAAATAGAATAAAAATGTCAAAAACATAATGATCATTTTTTTTTTTTGAGACAGAGTCTTACTATGTCGCCCTTGGTAGAGTACTATGGCATCACAGCTCACAGCAACCTCAAATTCTTGGGCTTAAGTGATTCTCTTGCCTCAGCCTCCCTAGTAGCTGGGACTATAGGCGCCTGCCACAACGCCCGGCTATTTTTTTGTTGTAGTTGCCATTGTTGTTTGGCAGGCCTGGGCTGGGTTCGATCCTGCCAGCCCTGGTGTATGTGGCTGGCGCCCTAGCCTCTGAGCTACAGGAACCAAGCCCAATGATCCTTCCTAATTTAATGAAAATTTGTTTTTTCTTTATTGTTTTCTGTGTGTGAGTAATATGCAACTCACATGGTGCTAGAATCAATTTTTACACTTCATGTCATGTAAGTTGTATGTGACTCATGACATACTTGTTGAATATATTTCTGAAAATTGACTCTGTTCTCATTCAACAAGTATTTAGTTTTGTCTGGAGTGGATCTAGTATAGTCCTGGATGACAACCTGCATCATACCCCACAAGAATGTGCAACATTGTCACATTGCCACTTACTAACCTGTTGATTTTGATCAAAGTGCAGCCAGGCAAACATTCAAGGAGAAGTGCGCAATTGGAAGTTATGGTAATTGGAGGGCACAGTATAGCACATGCGGCCTGTGTGGGCCGGCTGGATGGAGTAGGGTGACTGGAGGTGGGGGAGACATGCTGATTGATGGCAGCAAAAACACTGAGCAGAGGTTTTTCACAGCGGGCAGGTATGCTGTTTACTTTCCTCCCTATCTGCTAGTTCTGCGTTAGTATAGCTTCTGTGACCAAAGCGCTTTTTGTTCTCAGAGGAAAAGAAAGTGAGTGTAAGTAATTATTGGAGGAAATGGGAACAAAGTTTTGGACATGAGTGATGAAAATGTTGATCTATTCAGTGATGATTCAGAGGAGTATTGTCCTAGAGGAGATAGTGGTTATGGCTCTGATAGCAGTTGCAGCCCACTGAGAAAAAACTAGAAGAACATTACATGAAGATCTTCTCAGTTGTGAAGGTTATTCAGAATCTCTTATTGAAAGAATTGAATCAGTTGTAGCTGATTTCAGTGAGAGTGATTCTTCATCAAATGTTTCTGAAGAACCTATAATAACTAGTATAAATTCTTTGACCTGGGGTCCAGTTTCAGGAAGTAACATAAAGATTTTTTTACTTTGTTGAAAGTAACCCTGGTGTTCCAACCAAAATTGCACCTTATGATTTTTCAAATTCTTCATAATAGATGATGTGGGGTGGCGCCTGTGGCTCAGTCAGTAAGGCGCTGGCCCCACATACCGAGGGTGACGGGTTCAAACCCAGCCCCGGCCAAACTGCAACTGAAAAATAGCCGGGTGTTGTGGCGGGCACCTGTAGTCCCAGCTACTCGGGCGGCTGAGGCAAGAGAATCGCTTAAGCCTGGGAGTTGGAGGTTGCTGTGAGCTGTGTGAGGCCACGGCACTCTACCAAGGGCCATAAAGTGAGACTCTGTCTCTACAAAAAAAAAAAAAAAAAAAAATAGATGATGTGAAAGAATCTAATATCTGTGTGAGTCAGACTTTACAAAAGTGTAACATCAAACCCTACTTTCAACTAAAATGTGCTGTGATATTAATTCTCAAGAAATGGAACAATTTGGGGGAGTATTTAGGATGGGCCTTAGTAAGAAACCAAGGCTTCCAGACTATTGATCAGAAAACATTTTGTATGACAATTCATTGAACAAGCTTATATCATATAACTGCTTTGAAATGCTTCTGAGAATATGGCATTTCTCTAACAATGAAGAATATCCTCCTGTTGACCTTCTCTTCAATATCCAGCCACTTCTTGATCATCTTGAAAGGTTTCAGGTTGCTATAGTTGCAAATTTAGAAATACGTATTGAGGAAACAATAGTGCCATTTTTTGGATTTTGAGTTTCATGTAGTACATAAAAAATATGCATGTAAATTTGGAATAAAACTTTTCAGACTTTGCCTGAAAGAGAGTTATACCTGGAATGTGAAAATGTATCATGGGAAGGAAGCAAGATGTGGCATTCCTGCTGTTTTGTCTGCAGTTATCATGAAGCTGAAAGTTTACTAAATAGTGGATGTGTTGTATACACTGACAACTATTACACCAGCATCCACCTAGCTCATGAACTCTATGTATCTGGTGGGCACACTAAGAAGTAACAGGAAACTAACTCGGCCAGATGTAGGAAAGGCAAAGCTGAACAAGAACAAGGTAATTGTTTGAGAAAGTGACATGGAGTTGTCCTCAAATGGAAGGATTAGAGACATGTACTGATAGTAAGTTCTATGCATGGTAAAGACACTAAAGCAGTTTAAACAAGAAAAGGTGTTGTATAAAAAACATATGTGATTGTAGATTATAATAATTTGAAAGTGTTCATTGATCTCTCAGATCAACTGAAGTCATACTCATGTTGTTTGAGATGAGGCATAAAGTGGTTCCGAAAATTAGCAATAGAACTAATTACAGGATCAGCTCTGGTGAACTTGCTTGTTCTCTACAGAGCTGTGAACAAAGAGACTCAATCGTAAAATTCAGAAAACTGCTCCAGACAGATCAAACACCTACTGCAGTGCTGTCCCTCCTATTACCACCTGTGACTTGTTCTTTCATGAACAGGAGCCCTGTCAGAGGAAGATGGGCTGTGTATTTCAAAAACACAAGCTGAGAAAGAATGTGGATATGTCATGAAAAGATGTAAACAGCATGGAAATGCAGCAAATATAATGTGTACTTTTGTGTAGAAGGCTTTTTCCTAAAACATACATCAATAAAGTAATATAAAACCTTGACAATTAGTCATATAAAAGTAACGTGAAAACTTGAAAAATAGTTAATAGCTGGGCATGGTGGCTCATGTCTGTAATCCCAGCACGATTACTTGAGCTCAGGAGTTCGAGGCTTGTCTGAGTGAGAGTGAGACCTCATGAAAAAACTTGAAAAACCCAGCTGGGCGCTGCGGCGAGCTCCTGCAATCCCACTGGCTTCGGAGGCTGAGGCAGCAGAATGCCCATAGTCTGAGGTTGCAGTGAGCTGCAACGCCTTTGCACTCTGCTCAGGGCAAAAAACCCCACAATAACAATAAATACAAATAAATTTAAAAAAAGAGAAATAGTTCATAAGGGTAAAATATTTTTCTTGATTTGTCAAGTTTAAGTGTAATTTAAAGGTAAACATAAATAGAAAAATAAAATGCATTGACTTCTATTCATTTAATCTGTGTTTTTAGAATTATCAGTATTAATTGTAGCAAGACCCTCAATGAGTAAGATTTTCATGAACTGACTGCAGGGTTTTACCCAGGGGGCCACCTGTCATGTAACATGTATGCCATGGCATGGCACCATGAGTTGCCTGTGCACCATCCTGCTCCCAAGGTCAAGAGATTATGTGAGTTACATACTTTTCAAGAGGCCCAAGGTTCAAAACTAGCATGAGTTAAATATAACTCACACAACAGTTAATGTGTTATTTCCTAGGTAGCATAATAAAGCAGGAGAGGGAGGGAAGAAATGTATACAGATTAAAAAGGCAGAAGTAAAATGGTTTTGGATGACACAACCGGGTTAGTAGAACATCCTGAAATGTCTACAGAATGACCGTGGAACACAGAATTGCATTTAGCAAGGTCTTAGAATACAAAATGAATATATAGTGCTAGAATGTATTGTATTTTAATATATGATTAGTACATAATTGGAAACATTTTACAGTAACATTTGAAAATATGAAATGCTTAGGCACAAATTTAACAAAACATGTTCAATATCTGTACACTAAAAGCTGTTAAATGTTACTGAAAGAGATTAAAGAAGAACTAAATGAATGAAGAGACATGCTATGCTCATGGATTGGCAGAATTAATATTTTCAAAATATCTATTCTTCTCAAATTGATATAAAGATCCAGTGTAATCTAAATCATTATCCAGTAGCTTTCTTTGTAGAAACCGAGCAACTCATAAAAACTTTATGTGGAAATGTAAAAGACTTAGAATATCCAAAATAATGTTGAAAACGACTTAGAGTACCAACTTAAATACTAAAATTCTGCATTAATCAAGACTTTAGCAACTGATCAATGAAACAGATTAGTGAGCCCAGAAACAGAACCACATTGATATGCTCATTTGATTTTCAACAAAAGGTGTATGTAATACAGTGGGAAAAGGAAACTTTTAACAAATGGGGCTGACATAACTGGATGGCATATTTAAAAACAAAGAACCCCATCCTCTGTCTCCTGGAGAAATTAGAGTTGGTTCATATACATAAGCACAAAAGCTATTATTAATACTATACAACTTCTTGAGAAAAACATAGAATATCTCTGTGACTTTGGGCTTGGCTCAAGTTTTTAGGCATGACATAGAAAGCAGTAAACAAAAATAAGTTAAATTTTCTCAAAATTAAAATTAATATAAGGTAAAATTAGGAAAATCATTAAGCAAATGGTAGACTGTGTGAAGAAACTCGTCAATCATATCTGACAAAGGATTTGAATCTAGAAAATAATACAACTTAATAAGAAAAAGACAACCCAGTTACAAAAGGGTAAAATATTTGAACAGACACCTGAAAAGGAATTGCCAATGTGCTTACCATTAGCTATGAGGGAATTACAGGTTAAAGCCATGTTATAGAAGTAAACAGCTAATACGGAGCAGAGTGGATCCATTGGGAAGGGGCATGAGAACTTTCCGAGTTGATAGAGTTTGGGTTATATAGCTCTAAATGTTGGTCAGAACGCCTTAAATGGATGTTTAATATTTGGATATTTGTCTATATGTAATTTTTAGCACACTGCAAAATTCTATTAGACAAATATTAAACTCAGTAATGATATTTGCAAGTTGAAATATTTAGGAGCAGAGTGCACTGATATCTGTCACTCTAAAATGCTTTAAAAATGAGATGGCTTGATGGATGGATACCTGATTGGATGTATAGGTAATGAAACAAATATAGGAAAATGTTAATTATAGAAACTAGGTAGTGGGTATATGGATATTCACTGTATAATTCTTTAAACTTTTCTATTTTAAATATTTTCATAAGAAATTGTTAGAAAAATACAATGAAATAGATGTAACTAAAAGGTATTACAACTTATTTATAAGAAATGTAATTGCTAATGAATTAACCAATATTTATAGTCAGCTATATGCTGGGAAGTCTCCTAGGCATCATAGATACAGTGACCAACACCATAAGCATGGCCCTTGCCTTCATAGAACCTACAATTCTTGTTTATCGGGTTTGTATTTTCCCCCACATTCCCTATCTTCCATCCCTTGTACAATTAAGGATTTGCCTGTTTAACAAGAACAGATAAACTATGAAGTATCTTAGTTCACAGTTGTTATGTAGCTTCTCCATGTCTCTGAGTTTTAGGATTCATGCTTTCAGAAGCTTTTTTATTGAGTTTTTGCTGATAATTTTCCCAAAAGAAATCTTTTTGTCTCCTAAAGAGTAGAGTTCTTGGCAATGTAGGCAGAAACACTCTTGTTTATGTAATGGACAATGGCTCATGAGTGTAAACACTGGGCTTTAGTTTATCAGGTTGTCTACTCATTCAGTTAGGATGACCCAAAACTGTCTGAAATCACTGACAGATTCAGACAGAATCACAATTACATTTTTAAAAGACATGTCTTTAGAGAGACGAATATTTGTATGCTTAAGAGATGGAAATGTCAATGTTAAGCTAGACTCATGTTTGCCTATACAATTATCAAATTTGACCAAGTTGGCCAGACATTACTAAATAAATGGTTTAAGTGATTTTGTTTTTCTGTCAGATTTGTTTTATTTTTTTGTTTTTTATTTGACTAAATATTTTCATAGCTCTCTGTGTATGTCTGTACACACTCGTGTGTGTGGTTCAGTCTTTGGGACTATGATAAGATAGGTTTGAACCAGTTTTAAAAGTTCACTAATAAGGTTCCCATTTCTGCTCCCAGTGTCAAGACCTTCCTGTTCTTGACTTAATGTCCTGCTCTGGAGAGAAGACCTCCAAAAGATTTACTATCCGTTCTATCCACCCTGAAATCCCGGGCAGAAGGTCCTAAATAGACCAAACAATACAACCTCATGCTCAGGGGAGTTAGGATAATTATGCACACTTGAGTTCTAGAAAGAGAATGCAGAGCCAACAAGTTAGTTTTACTTCTGAGTACACAGAGTTGACTACATGCTTGCAGACACTGATAGGGATACATCTTTTCTGATCCTATTACTCAGAGCCCTTTCTTTTTTTGGTGATTTGGTTATGTCTGCCTTCCCTTTACCACCTAGTCCTTGTCTAGACTGGGCCTGACAACTGTCACTTCCCAAATTCCTAATATGGCCCCTTTTCCCATCCCATTTCTCATGCGTGGCCTGATTATAAATTTGGCCTTGTCCTACATCTGCTGCCTGCCCTTCTCCATACCTCTGACTCTAATTCCTGACCTGTACTCAACATCTAGAGAGTCTCCACCTCTCCTCTTGTAGCCCATGGGGCAGAAGCCTTGGTAGTTCTTCACGTCAGCATACTTGAGATTTAGTGCATCTCTGGGTCTTGGTACCTTTTCGCTAAGATACTTCTTCTTTGGGTCTCTGTTATCTTGGTGCTACTTGCCGTGTTCATAGATTATCAGCCATTTCCCCCCTCATCTCAACCTCTGCGAAATCAGATTTTGTATACATTCAAAGGGATATTTATATAATGCTGAGTAGATCATTTTCATTATATAAGGCAGGGGTCCTCAAACTGTGGCCCGTGGGCCACATGAGGCAGTGTGATTGTATTTGTTCCCGTTTTGTTTTTTTACTTCAAAATAAGATATGTGCAGTGTGCAGAGGAATTTGTTCAAAGTTTTTTTTTTTTTTAACTATAGTCCGGCCCTCCAATGGTCTGAGGGACAGTGAGTTGGCCCCCTGTTTAGAAAGTTTAAGGACACCTGATAAGGTATTGGGTAGCACGGAATACTTAAAGGTACTTAAACATTGTCTTCAGATATATACTTTTTTCAGAACATTTAATGAATTCAGATAGGCTATTAGTGAGGTTTTAATGTAGATTCCAATCTTCCCCTTTATCTGTCATGCTTTTAAAGAATTCACTAGAGTTATCATGCCCAGTCTATCATGCAGAATTATGTCAAGCTTACCCTTGGAATAAAGGAAATAATTTTATGAAGACTGTAGCAACCATATTGTTTTCCCCCTAGAATGGCTGCTGATGGAACACCAGAATTGAAGGTAGAGAGTATGAATTCAAAAGCCAAGCTTCATGCTGCTCTTTACGAGAGGAAGCTTCTGTCTCTGGAGGTGCGAAAACGTAGACGACGGAGTGGCAGATTGAGGGCAATGAGGCCAAAGTACCCAGGTACCTGCTGGTCAGCTTTCACCAAATCTGTTACATGGGTTTTATCGGACTAAGTTAACCAGCTGCTTATTCACTATTTAATGAGTCAGAATCTTCTTGATCACATACATTTTTTGTATATTCCCTTTTTCCTGAAACTTAATTTCAAAAGGATAAGTTTTAAGCCTTCCATTCAGATATGAGAAATATCTGAAGCACACACATTTTGGCTGTTACTCTTATTCCAGCATCATACAAATCCCTGATACTTTGGAAATATTAGCCTGAGTTTAATAGAACCCTGAGCATTGCTGTTTACATTTTATGTAATTAGATAAGTTCAGTTCGTGCTTTGCCATTGCTGAAAGGCATGCTTATGTTAGACAAAGTAGAATTTCTTTCTCTCCTTGTTTCTCCCATATTGCAGTTCTGTTTGTAATTGACTGATAGACTAACTTCGTTTTTTTTCTTTTTTCCCCTCTTTTGTTGAGCACCTGTATCTGGCAACACATTAGTCACTGGTCTCTGTCCTCAGAACTTTTAAGACAGTAAAAGAGGATAATGAATAAAACACAGGACAGAAAGATATTCCCTTACTTCTACCCTTTATGATGTGTGCTTTTCTAAAATCCTTTAACTGATTGTAGAAATTACTCAACCAAAGATTTTTTTTTTTTGCTTTAAGTTGTGAGAGAGCTGTTGATATGATGAGAAATACCAAATTTAATGAAGACCATTAATAGGGTCTTAGAATATATAAGGATAGAGAGTAACATGTAGTTGCTGTTAATTTTGTGTCTTATTTGTTGTTTGTTTATAAATGGGTCTTTTACTACAAAGATAAAAGGAAGGTTTTGGGAGAGAGGAAAATTTAATCCTTTTTTCAGCAACATTAGTGATTCTTCGCATTTAGTGATTACCCAACCAGCTGAAATGAATGTTAAAACTGAGACAGAGAGTGAAGAAGAGGAAGAAGTTGCACTAGACAATGAAGATGAAGAACAGGAGGCTTCCCAGGAGGAGTCTGCAGGGTCTCTTGGAGATAATCAAACCAAATATACACCCTCATTGACTGTTATGGTAGAAAATTCACCCAAAGAAAATTTACTGAAAATTCCTGAATGGAATAATAAAAGTGAACAGTGCTGCAAAATTGAGACTCAAGAGCCGGAGCCTAAATTTAACCTGATGCAGATTCTGCAAGACAATGGAAATCTTAGGTATGTACCTTTTGTGATTATACTAGTAAAGCTAATAATAGATAACTTGAACTGTGTACCTTTATTTTTCATTTAATATTTACAAAAGTCTTAGGAAATAATGACTATGGTAACAAAACGCTATCATTGAAACTGAGCCTTAGAGAAATTAAGTAACTTATTCCTGGTAGACCTATAGTGTAAACCCATGCCCAGCCTCTAGAGCAGTGGTTCTCAACCTTCCTAGTGCCCAGCCCTTTAATACAGTTCCTGTGGGTCGTCACCCACAGGTTGAGAACCACTGCTCTAGATGATTTTAAGCAGATGAATGATATAGTGACATCTTGTTTTAGATAGTAAATTCTGGTTGCACAGTGGGATGGTGACTGATGAGTAAAGAAACTAAAGGCAGGGAGATGAGCTAGGGAATGTTAGACTTGTCCAGAGCCAGGAAGATGGAGGCCTTGATCAGAACAGTCCTATAGCAATGGAGGGAATTGGGATGGACTTAGTAAAACTTGCAAGGTAAAATTGACAAGACTAAGTTTTCCACATTTGGCAACTTGGTGATGCTATTCAACTCAAGGAATGTAAGAGTTGGTTTCAGAATAGAAATAATGTTTCTTTTTTTTTTTTTGAGACAGAGTCTTACTATGTCGCCCTTGGTAGAGTGCTGTAGTATCACAGCTCACAGCAACCTCAAACTCTTAGACTTAAGTGATTTTCTTGCCTCAGCCTCCCAAGTAGCTGGGACTACAGGTGCTCGCATGCCCGGCTATATTTTTTGTTACTGTTCTCATTGTTGTTTAGCAGTCCCTGGCTGGGTTCAAACCCACCAGCCCCAGTGCATGTGGCCAGCTCCCTAATCACTGAGCATTGGGCACCGAGCCAGAAATAATGTGTTTCAGCTGGGACTCAGTGAGGAGGGAGTCTGGGCTGAAGTCCAGCAGACAGGTGAAAATAGTTGATAGTTAAAGCCTTCAGAATAGACAGGATTGTTCCATTCCATTTAGTTCAGAAAGCAGAACAGGAAGAGAATCTAGCTCTGGGAATACCACTGTTCAATGGGTAAATCAATAAAAAGACCCCCAAGAAATAGTAGTCAAAGAGATAGGCATTAAACTGGGAGGGAGCAATGTGGCAAAAACTACAAGATGAGAGTTTGACGTCTGTAGAGGGCCTCAGACGGTCCCTAAGGACAAGCAGTGTAGAGACTTGTGGCCTAGAGCCTGCTGAATAGATGGAAGAGCAGTTGTTAGCTGAGAAAATAAGAAAGCAAATGTGCACTGACTGGCTAAGGGTTTGGCAGTGAAAGGAAGATGAGAATGAATGAGGGAGAGAAGCAGGGATTCTGGAGCCTGTTTATCAACCAAGGGAAAGGGTTTGCTGAGAAGAGGATTAGGGGGGCAGATATGGAGATGCCAGTAGAGAAGGGCCCTAAGGGAGGTAGAAAGAGGTTAGTGGAGGGGTGTCATTTACTGTGAGTCAGAAAGAAAGGACTACAAGACGTCTTTTCAGTGGTAGATGTTGAAGAGCAAGGGAGTTTAGGTATTTATGCTTGATGGCCTTTATTTTCTAACTTAGAGGCCAGTTCTTATACTGAAAGGTGGGAGAATGACATTAGGGTCTGGAGGGGCAGAGTTAAGGTTTAGAACGGTGTTGTGGAGAATGAAAATAGTTCCATTAGTGAATAACACACACAGAATTCATTCAGAAGACCTGGGCTGTGACTGTTGTAGTGCTACCGACTGGCTATGTGATCACAGGCAAGTCAAACAGCTTCTCTAGGCCTCAGTTTCCTTTTCTGTCAAGCCAAGATAGGGAGTTAGATAACTATTTTTCAGAGTACTTTGTGGAGGGAAAAAAAGATTCCACTGAATTGAAGATAGAGCATCTGAAAACCGCTGGACTGTATTCTGAGATCCTTTCTAGCAATACCAGTAACATTCTCCTTAGTTGTAGAAATAAATTATTTTTTTCATAAATTTTATGGCTATCACTTTCCATGAGTAAACTGATTAATTGTAGGATGTGTTAATATAAATTGGTGGTTTTACTACTGTGTTCCCTGAAGCTTCCTATTATCCTGTGGGGTATCTCAGGGGTTCCTGAGGGGCTTAGGGAAAGGTCCATGGCAAGGGTTCAAGACTCTCAAGGACAGCCTCCTTGTAATATATTTTACATGCTGAAGATCTACATAACACTTTGTTTTTTAAAAATAGGGTTTTTTTTTGGCAGAAATCATTCTGGTTGTTATTTTTTCATCTTTTTTTGGTTGTTTGTCACATGATTAGCTGACCAATATGTCTAGCACTTTAGAGACAATCGCAGAATTAACACCCCAGGAATCTCATTAATAAGGTTACTAGAAGCAGAAAACTCAGTACTTGTTCTCATTTGATTTGCAGCAATGATTTGTGATAAAATAACAGTTAAAGTCTCAAGTTAGGATCAATAATTCCCTTATCCAGAAGACCTTCATATTTTAGCATAAAGGGATCGATCAGTGAAATTGAATATTCTGCTACATTTGGAGATATCTGAAACATGCTATTTCTTGTGCATTTTATTGCAGATGAATTTATTGAATAAAGTTGAGGATCTTTTTAATTTATTTTGACTTGAAAGTAATTTGTTGTAGAGGTGAAGCTTCTGGGAATGGTTGAGGGGGCAGCAGCATATGCCTTATAGAACAAGAATATACTTACTGTCTTTGTTGAGAAATATTTGAAAATGCAGATTTATTGTTTCAGAGTCACATTGTACTGCTATAAATGATTCCTATGAGTAAAAAGGATCCAGCCTTATTTATAGTTAATGTTCTGAAGCTCTTATGCATTAAGTTCTCAAAAGCAAATCTACTCCTCAACCCGACTTCCCTGCCCTTCAGTTCTCCAACACACAAGTGGAAGCTAGACTGGGCCCTCTTAGGATTCCAGTTTACTCTGGACAAGTTCTTCATCTTAACCCTGGGGGAGCAGTGAGAAGAAAGCATTCAGTGATTGCATGTGTGAGGATTGTAAACAAAGTTTGTATTGGACCCTAGTCTTCACTGATGTAATTTTGGCTACAGTGTCAGAAAGCCGATCAGCTGAAGTAACCAAAAACTTGCCTGAAAGAAAACAGATCTGCCACAATTGGCAGCTGAAGTGAAAATCGTCAGTGTCTCTCTGGTACTTCTGTCTTCCAGACTCTAGCTTGATGGGGATTCCTTGTTTTCAGCCTAGACCACCAGGCAGAAAACAGATGGGTTCTTCAGTGGTGTTGCTGAGGTGCCTTTCACCGTATTTAAGGTTTCTTTCTCCCACTCAACATCTGGGCTTGTCCTGGCTCATCAGTTCATCTATGCCAAACTCTGTTGGACCTCACTCATTTGTTCTGGGCTCCAGCCATTACTGTCTTGTAGTTGAGAAAAGCATGACCTTAAATTTTAGCCTAAAAAGTTCCTTTGTAGGATTTATCTATTTCCTGCTTTGGATGTTTTTATACACTAGAAATATTAGTTACCGTAGCAAAATCCATACTTTTCCACTAACTGATAAAATATGTTCTTGAGGACTTCCAGTGAAAAAACCTTTTCTCATTAATACAGTGGCTCTGGTGCAGAGTCGGTACTTCTCCTGTTCTTTCCCCCAAGATAGTTGTTTAAAAGTTCAAAAACATAATGCGATGAAAAGGAAACCTGAGTTTCTCTTCTTGTTTTTCTTTCCCCATATTAAGAAGAGAAAATAAATAGGATTCTCCATCTCTGATTCTTTTAATAGGAAAAACAATTTTAAACCTCAGGAACTGTTTAGAAGGAATCTTTATTTAGGGCTATAACATGGGCTTCATATTTCTTAGCCATCCTAATAGAAGTATCCTCAAAGGCTACATTGAGAGAGGCAAGTACACATTTGATAGGCTTACAATTCTGTCTCTTAACGGTGTGTTGTTTTGGATTTCTATAGCAAAGTGCAGGCCCGAATAGCATTCTCTGCCTATCTGCAGCATGTTCAGATTCGCCTGATGAAAGACAGTGGAGGTCAGACGTTCAGTGCCAGTTGGGCTGCCAAAGAGGATGAACAGATGGTGAGGCTCTCTTCTTATTGGAACATTTTTACTTTCCCTTTTCCTTTTCTTCCCCACCCCTCCTTTTTTCCTATTAGAATAAAAAACAATATATTCTTCTGGTGAGAGGATTATCATATTATAAAGTTTCTAGATTTCTCTTATTCTAATGTGAAGCAAATCTGGAGCCATGTTCATTGAACCATGTAGTGAAGACATCAATTTATTTCACTTTGGAATGGAAATTGATTTCTAATTGATGTTAAGCTCTATGCAAAGCCCTTAAAAAGAATAACAATTTCCATTTCTTTCTCAGGCAATCTCGCATTTTATTAACTCTTTGAGGTAGGCATTAGCATACCTATTTTACAGATAAGGGAACAAAAACCTGAAGAAGCCAAGTCTGTTATTCCACAGCTTGTATGTGGTGAGGCTAGAACTTGAACTTAGATGTTATGATTGTACGTTGCTTGCTATTCTATTGTTTTCACGTTTCATTTATTTTCACGTTTCATTTATTTTCTGTCCTGAGGAGTCAAGTTAGCTCTTTGAAAGTCAACACCTTGTCATAGCACATTGTCCTCTGACTTAACATGTTTTCTTTACTAGTTGTAACTTTATAGAATTCTTACATTACTGGAATCAAATGTGTAATCATTTTTGCTGTATATCAGTTATTTAAGCATGCCTGGGATTTAACCATCTAGGAAGGGTTTTGACACAGAGCTTTAAGCTTCAGGTAAGGTCAGAGCTTATAGAAGAAGCTATAGCCTTTCCATAACCTTTTTAACAACAGGGATCTGTCATCAAAAAAAAAAGGGACCTTTAAGTCTGAGGCAGCTTCATCTTTTATTCTACTCAGTGATGACCCTATTATAATTAGTCTTCCACATACAAAAGACAGGTCTTTATGCCAGGCTTATTATAAAAACATGTTGGTTATCCCAGAAAACAACTTGTCAATTTAAAGTAATCAATATAACTCAGAGATAAACCCTTGTGTATTGTGAATAATCCTTCAACCATCAGTGGAAAATGTTAGCTCTGCTCTTTCCAAGTGGAAAATTGAAACTGCATTTTTAAGAGTCAGTTTGTCTGCTCCACTGTGAAAAACTAATGTTTTAATATTTTAGCTTAACCCACCCTATGGTAAAGGCAGCTGAGTAGAACTATGAAATTTAACTCTCTGATTATGAGGCTGTTCCATTTATGCTGGAGTAAACTGGCACCAAAGGACAATGAGCCAAAATCAAATTCAAGAGGGAAAAAAATAGTTGAGAAAAGAATAACCACCACAAATGCTGGCTTGCAATTCACACGGAATTTCTGTGGGGCTTTCTACAAGAATATTTAGTATCATCACTGCAAAACTTAATACCAGTTCTGTGCATTCCTTCTTGAAACTGTATCTAACAAACCCCAACCCATTCCTAAGGATTGTAGCAGTGGCCTTGCTTATGAGGAATGTAGATGTAAAGTTGCCCTCTCTGGTCTGGGTTAGTGTTTCTTTATCTCATAGCTCACAAAAGGCACATCAACAAACTCTATCACCAGTTTTATTGTACTTATAGAGATAAAACATCTTGAAGGCTCTTGGCCTTACAAAATCTCTCTTTGAAGCCTTTATAATGTTATCAGTCATCTGATTGGTATCTGTCCAGATATCAAAATCCTTTGGCCCCATCTTAAGTGAGACATACTCTTTCTTTCCCTTAATGACTTTCCATTGTATCCTCCTTGCCAACCCCCAGCTCTGAAAGCTCCCTTATCCTTGGGGAAGGGAATAAAAGGCATTACCTTTCACACTACTATGGCAGTTCTTTCTTTTTCTTTATCACTAAACTTTTTAAATGAGTAGTTTCCATTCTTCACCAACAGTCTTCTTTACCCCTACATTTTCCTAATACCTTCCTTTTACTCTCTTTATTGAAAATGTTCTCTTGAAATTATCCCTCAATGCCAGATCCAGGGCCTTGTCTGAGTAGTGGTCTTTCCAGTTCCAGTCTCTTGGAAGCATTTGACTTGGAACACTTTCCTCCCTTATCCTCCGTGACACAATTTTATACTAGATTTCTTCCTTCATTTTGGATGTTTGTTTCTACCTTATTTTTTTTTTACCTGAATCTTCATCCTCTTTTATAAATAATGAATATTTCTGTCCTCTTTTTCTGCCTTCTCACCTTTGATGATTTCATCTGTTTCCATGATTTTAGTTTCTACGACCTGCTTTGAATGCTATTTTCCCTAAATAGCAAATAAATAATCTCTCTGATTATCCTATTAGAAATGATAGCTGCTCTTTGAATTATTATAGCACTATTATTATAATATGACTACTGCTTTGTTACATAATAATTTGAATACATATTTGATTTTTATTTTCTAATTGCCACCTTATTGAGGGAAAAGAGTAAGTTTCTTTTGTTTTAACTTTGTATATCCTTCACATACCTACCATGTTTGCTCTGGGTTTTGTTTGGTGAAATGTATAATATATCTCTTCTCACATCTCTGTGATATAATCCCTTCATAGCTTGTCCTCTGTTGCTTAGCATAATCTATTCCTTTTTTCCTCCCATAACTCTTTTAATTTTTAGGAGCTGGTGGTTCGTTTCCTAAAGCGAGCATCAAGTAACCTCCAACATTCTCTGAGGATGGTATTACCCAGTCGACGATTGGCACTTCTAGAACGCAGAAGAATCCTAGCCCATCAACTGGGTGACTTTATCATTGTATACAACAAGGTAATTGATTTATCTGTTAGCCTGTTGCTTTGAATTGCCACACACTGTCAGAAACAGGTTAGAAACCTCTGTCAAACTAGGTAGAAAGGTTCTTTTTCTATTCTCTAGTGTTATCATCCTCTGTGTATTACTGTTAAGGAGGGAAGGACTCCACACCTTAACCTGGGATGAAAAACTATTTGTTTGAGTTAAGCTCAGTGGCCATGCTTAACTCTTAACAAAAGGTATATTCCTTTGAGCACTATTGTACCTGTGATGAATCCTGAGCTATGTGAATCTACATTATTGTTATCGTGCCTGTGGATAGTGGTGAGCTTTGACTATTTGAGAGGAAATTTAAACTGTGGATTTGATAGATGATGTATTCTTCCTTGAGAAAGTTATGATGTTTCTTCTCTGAAACATTTTATATAATGATATCATTTTACAGTCAGGTCCGGGAAACGTGCTATTAATTAGACTATTTTACAAAGCATCCTATAACCAAAGGTCTCAGGGTGCACTACAAATATTGAATATGGTCAGTTTGCAGATGGAAAAGTTGAGGCTTAGAAGTTTAAATAGCTTTTCAAAAGTTGTATAGAATTGTTAATACAATATCAATGCACCAAACCCATATTTATAACTTTATTTATAAAATTATTGTTAAGAATTTTGTTATATCTTATATAAGTGTCTTATATAATTTGTAAGTTGGTATAAGAAAGAGTCTTTTCTAAGAACTATTTTTCCTCTCCTAATTGCAACAAAACCACATCTGTGTTGTCATACTGTTAAAGCTGCAAGTGTAATCCTGGATATTGCCACGCTACTATAAGAAGCTCTTTAATCAACAGGCTAAGTAGGAAGTAAAAACATGATAAAAATTTATTTGTGTTTTATTTGGGAATTTGAAAACATTTCATGAAATAATGGCCAAAAGTAAAATATAAATTTATAGGTGACAAAACAAGAAGGAATTAAATGACTTTAGTATAAGGACAGATTAACTCAAGGGTAATGAAACTAGAATGAAGTGCCATTTATCAAGAGTCAATTTTATCTTGTTTTTGTATGGGGCTTGGGCACTGGATAGGAAACAGAACAAATGGCTGAAAAGAAATCAAAGAAGAAACATGAGGAAGAAGAGGAAGATGGGGTGAATGCAGAGAACTTCCAGGAGTTCATCAGACAAGCAAGGTAGAAGATGTTCTTGATTAATGAAAACCATCTTATTCCATCTTTTATACTGCCCATTAAATATCCAGTATGCTCCTGTTTCTGACATGTGAATGTGAATGAAGTTACTCTCAAAGTCAGGCACAGTGGCATGTACCCATAACCCTAGCTACTTGTAAGGCTGAGGCAGGAGGGTCGCTTGAGGCCAGCCTTGGCAACAGAATGAGACTCTGTTTCTAATGAAAAAAAAAAAAAAAAAGAAAGAAAGAAAGAACAAGAACAAAAAAATCACTCTCAGAAGGAGAGAAAGTTTCATAGGCTTGGCCGCTTCATATCTCAGCCAATTATGTTGCTGTTGTCATGGCTTCAGTTATCAAAACACTGCTGCTGGGTATTCGGGCTATAGTACTGAACAGCTTTCAAAGTACACAGCACTCAAAATGCTGAGAGAGCCTTTGGAAATTTGAAGTTAGAAGCTGCTAGTGTTTACTGGGTCTGAATTTATCCCTGATCTACTGATGGAGTGGAGATGACAAAATTTTGCCTACACTGAGTGGGTTGAGAAATTGGCAGTTTCTCAACACCGTGAGGGTTATGCCTAATTTATATAAAATAGAGCAAGTTTTTCATGCTTAGGGTTAGCCTTTAGGAATAGAAAATCTGAGTATTCAGTTCTCTCTCTAGATGTTAAGTCAGCTAGGCCATTTTGCTCATTTATATTAAATTTCCAAAGGAGGAGACAACAAAGACACTTAATAAACTTATAGAACTCATTTCTAAGTGGAGAATTGTACAAAACGAGTAAAATAAGAAAGGATGAAGCAACCCATCCAAGGGATTGGTTTCAACCATCCAAGTCACAATAAGGGGAAAATCAATAGAAAATCAGTAGTGTTAATTTATGAAGTTAAATCAGGTTGGGATTTATCTGTCATCAGCATAGTGTGATCTTTATTTAATATCTTGTACAGACGTCACTATAGTTTCAGGATCATGCGCTTAAACTCACAGCAAACAAATACATCATTTTGTAGGAGTCCGTGATTGTATGATAGATATTATTTTGTTGACATTCTTGGGTTTTGAGTAATGTGATCGATAAAGCAGGTTATAGATACAAAGCAAGAAGCATCAAGGTTATAAAAATCGAAAAGGACTAGATTATGTTTAGAAAATAGCTCTGCTTTAAAGCTAAAAGATTAATTTCTGATTCCTTCTTCAGAGCTTCAAAATCCCTAAAAATATTTAAAAAAAGAAGACCCATCCTTCCTTATTTATTTTTGTTTGTTTATTGGCTTTTGTTTTTGTTTTAGTTTTTTTTTTTTTTTTTTTGTAGAGACAGAGTCTCACTTTATGGCCCTTGGTAGAGTGCCATGGCGTCACACAGCTCACAGCAACCTCCAGCTCCTGGGCTTAGGCAATTCTCTTGCCTCAGCCTCCTGAGTAGCTGGGACCACAGGCGACCGCCACACGCCCGGCCATTTTTTTGTTGCAGTTCGGCCGGGGCCGGGTTTGAACCCGCCACCCTCGGTATATGGGGCGGCGCCCTACAGACTGAGCCACAGGCGCCGCCCTTGTTTTAGTTTTTTGAGACAGAGTCTCACTCTGATGCGTTGCGCGGATTGCCATGGTGTCATAGCTCACAACAACCTCAAACTCCTGGGCTCAAGCGATCCTCTCGCCTCAGCCCTCCAGGTAGCTGGGAGTACAGATGCCTAGCTATTTTTAGATACAGGGTCTCACTCTTGCTCAGGCTGGTCTTGAACTCCTGAGCTCAGGCAATCCACCCGCCTCACCCTCCCAGAGTGCTAGGATTACAGGTGTGAGCTGCCATGCCCAGCCCAAACCCATTCTTTTAAAAAGTGATGTGTATTTCCCCAGTAGGTCTAACTGGTTCTAAAAGTGAATTACACATTCTGTTAACTAATTATGTAGATTTTGAGATAAAGTATATTGGAACATATTACTTCTGATTGTGGATTAAGTGTTGACTGTTGGGACATGTGTGGTAGCATCAGTTTGGAGTGAGTAAATGGATAGTTCGTCAGGGCTGGTAAATTCAAATACCTGCAGGAGTCAGCCAGAGAAACATAAATTATAAAATGGGCAGAGGAGAAAGCAGCTTGTATTTTGACCAACCATAACCTTTGGCATTTAATATTCTGTGAAGGGCCAAATAAAACACACTGACAGGCGGAGGCAGCTGCCCGTTTGCAATGTCAGCTGTGGATCTTTGATAGTTACTTGTGGTATTTTTCGTGTGACACTTAGCTATTTTGGAGGCATTGGGACATACGCTGAGATTCATACCAATAGTTTCTAGGTTCTCATTAAAATGTGTTCTGAAGATGGGCTAGGTTCTTGGTAATGACACAGCCATGCCTCACTTCTGGCTACTTACCTGAATACAGGCAAGCTTCAGGAAAAAGAAAAGAAAAAGACTGTTGAGAGGCTGCTAACTAGAAGACTTCCTTAGGCCTTCTCCCGCTTCCTTATACTTTGTATTGTGTGAATGTTCATAAACAGGATATAATTTCAACAGTTAGAAGTGACCTTGCATTGTGTAGAGTCTACACAGTGAGGTATCCCAACTTGTGGCCTGCAGGGCCTCATGTAGATTTTGTGAGGACCTCTTTTGCTTTTCTGTGGTGTTAGATATCACGAAAAGTATGCACAGACCTTTTTGTTTGTTTGTTTGTTTTACTAATTAGCTTTTGTTAGTGTTTGTATATTTAATGTGTGACCTAAGACCACTCTTACTCTTCCAGTGTATTAATAGACAAAAAAGAAAAGGTCAGATACCCCTGGATGGTCAGGGAACTCATTTGAGGTTATGCTGGTGTGTTTCCTTACTTCTGAGGGAGGCAGTTAAAATGACAAATGGCTCCTTTAATAAAAATACTTCCATTGTATGGAAGTTGGGTGGGTAAACTGTAAAGGGACAGAAGTATTTCAGACTCTGTGGGTTATGTACGTATGGTCATTTTTACATAATCTTCTTCAAAAATATTTTAAAAATTCTTAGCTGGGGCTATACAAAAACACATTATTGGTCAGGTTTGGCCCACCGTCTTGAGTTTTTTTGACTTCTGATAGAACGTGGCTGTTCTGTGGGTGACTGCTGAGCACTTGAAATGCGGCTAGTATAACTAAGGAAAAGAATGTTTCATTTTATGTAATTTTAATTTATTTTTTTGTTTGGGGTTTTTTTGTGTTTGTTTTTAGCAACTCCACTGGGCTATCTAATTTTAATTTTAAGTAGTCACATGTGACTAATAGATTCATATTAGACACTGCTCATCTAGAAAATTCACTGTGTGATACATAAAGCCTTATCGTGGCTTAAATTTTTAAGGTTGCTTGCATTTATATTTCCTTTTAACCATCTATTACTAGGGAATTTTCAGCTTGTGCTTTTCATTTTCTGCTTTTCTAGCTAATTCTGTTTCCATAATAAAATCTGGTGGAAAGATTTTCCAGGATAGCTTCCTGCCTGACCGTACTTTTTCTCCTCATTTCAGTGAGGCTGAACTGGAGGAGGTTTTGACTTTTTACACCCAAAAAAACAAGTCTGCCAGTGTCTTCCTGGGTACTCACTCTAAAAGTTCTAAGAACAGCAACAGTTATTCTGATAGTGGGGCAAAAGGTGGTAAGTATGCTGGTTAATAAATGAAAAATAGAGCAAGTGAAGAAATTAGAAATGCAGTGGGGAGTCAAGAATGATGTGTCGGCTAAGCACTAATAGTGTCCAAGGTGGTGAATCTTTGTAGCATAGGGTGAAAGTGGAAGATCGGGAACAGTGGTTTTTGTCCTAAAAGCAGAAGAAGATTATGATCTGTTTTGTTTTTCCTATGGTCATTTACAACAGCAAGCTTTTCAAGAAAAGGTGGTAATAGTTAACATTTAGTGAATACCCTGTTTCCCCGAAAATAAGACCTACTTGCAGGAAAGATAAGACGTCCCCTGAAAATAAGACCTAGCGCATCTTTGGGAGCACACCTTAAAATAAGACACTGTCTTATTTTTGGGGAAACAGGGTACTTGACCTTACTATCTGTTGGACATGATCATGTTTTTTACTTCCAAAAATCATGTGGAATAAGCAGTACAATAAAACTTCCTTACAGACAAAAAAAGATCCAAAAGAGACTAACTTGCTCAAGATTACTCTTCACCATGCAGGGACATGACTTTGATCCATAGTCTGCCTGACTCCAAGCTTGTGTTCTTAATCTCTGCTTTCCTGCCTCTCCTACTAATTGTTTCTCACTCTTGTCAAGTTTGTGCTTTTTCTAGCTCAATACTTTTGACATTTTGAGTAGAATTCTGTGTTGTGTGGGGCTGCTCCATAGCTGATGTGATGCCTCATATCATATCATCATTCTACATGCTGTTCGCAGGCATCGTGATAACCCAGAATGCTTCCACATACTGAAGAACTCCATGAACAGGGATTTTAGAATTGTATACGGACTGGGCTAACTCACATGATCATGTTAAAAAAAATAATAGTAACATTATAAACAAAGCTCTCTTCTTTCACCATAGGTTCATTTAAAACCTAGATAGAAGTAGGAGGCATAAGTAATCAACATACTAATTTTGTCAGTGTGTACTAGACTCATACATGGAGACTTCTTCCCTGCTCTTAAGGCTACCATAATGTGTTGTGGAACTAGCTAGGGAAATTTGTTTTTTGTGTGTTTTTGTTAAGACAGAGTCTCACTCTGTTGCCCTGGTTAGAGTGCAGTAGCATCATCATAGCTCACTGTGGCGTCAAACTGCTGGGCTCAAGCCTTTCGGGTAGCTGGAACTGTAGGCATACACTACCATGCCTGGATAATTTTTCTATTTTTTGTATAGACAGGATCTTGTTCTTGCTCAGGCTGGTCTCAAACTCCTGAGCTCCAGCAGTCCTCCCACTTAAGCCTCCCAGTGTGCTAGGATTAAAGGTGTGAGCCACCATGCCTGGACAGAAATTGTTCATTTAAAATGTGGAATGAATTTTTCCAAAGAAAGAGTATTAATTTTTTAAAATGGAGTTGGTTCATAGGCTAACCCAGAAAAGCCCATTTAACACATCATTTCATTGAAACATTGTATTACTAGAAGTCCTCTTGAATCCAGACCTCTTCTTTGAGTTTCCTAACTTCATTCATCCTTCTACACATTTTTACTGAGCCCCTATTATGTGTTAGGCACTTTGATAGCTGCTAGGGACAAATGACCAGGACTATCATAGTCTTCAACATTACAAAGTTTGTTGTCAAGTAGATGAAGTTGGGTGAATGAATACAAGAAGGTTGATGGAAGCCCTGAATTGCCCCCGTAATTACAAGTGTTGGGCAAGGGAGGCTGAGGAATTCTTGTAATAAGGTTAGGGTGGAGAAGTGTTCTAATCTGGGGAGGTAAGGGCATTCATAGATGGGTAGATGGCTATTCATATGGTAATATCTCCCCTGGCAATAATGGGGAAGCCCTAACAGCATGTAGTGGCCACCCCTTTGTACACGTGGGTCATTTGACATTCTAGGGGTCATGTGTTGAGGACTGCCTTTACCTAAGAAGAGCTATACCTGTCTATATCTATTGGTAAGTCTCAGTGACGGAAACAACATTATGACTTTTGATAGTATAGTATCTGACTCATTTCAAACATGAACAAACAAGAGTGTGATAGCAGTGCCGCTGCTGGTGGTGATAGAGAGGAAAGAATTCATGTGTCCCTATTCTTTCACGCTAAAAGATGATCTGGAAGTTAAAGTTTTTGTATGAACCTAGTCCTTAACAAAGATTTTAGACTATTTCCCTACATGATTAACTCTGGCTATTCTGTTTCAAAATTCTGTAGAAGAGAAAAATTAATTTATTAGAATGTTTTTATTGAATATATTGATAACCCTATCTCAAGTAAAATAGGCATTTAGGATACAGAGCCATTGTAGTTATCCAGATGTACTGACATACAGTGGGGCTGCTCTTTTATCTCATGGTAGCTGCCCTGCTCCACATATTACTTCTTGGGTCCAGGGGGTACCCCCAATCAACTTGGTCTCTCAGACCACAGGCCCCCACCCACCAGTCTGAATTCCTGGCAGAAGCATCTAACTGACCTTAGTTTTGTTTCTAGGCATGTCTAGCTTGTTGGTAGTCCACAGGTGGCCGTCCTTGGTTTAGGTACCTTTCTCTGGTTCTGTTAGCTGGAGTTGGGGTTAGAAATAGTTGGGAATCATTTGTGTGGTTGCCCCACTCAATGAGGTTATGGGTGTGGTCACCCTTAGGAAACTCTGGTCAGACATGCAATGTTCCCCAGCATTGATTAGTAGTTGTCTTATATTTTTGGAAATAAAATTCTATACAGAACTATGGCTTTGTGTTTGATCAGTAAGAGGCCTAAGCGCAGTATTTCTTATTTTAGATCACCCTGAGACGATGGAAGAAGTGAAAATAAAGCCACCCAAACAGCAACAGGCATCAGAAATTCATTGTGATAAATTATCTCGTGAGTGATTTTAAACCTACATAGATTTCTTGCTCTGTGATAAAACTATTAAAAAAAGAAAAAGATCATCAGATGTTAAATATTTCAAAAGCATGGGACATTACCCCAAAGTTTTTCTCTTTGTTCTTCCTTTTCCTTTAGAATTTCCTCTTATCTATTGATAACCTATTTTCCTTCCATAGAATTTTTCATTTTCTTAGATTTAGAAATTCTGAACACTGTCTTTTTTCCTAGAAGGATGAAAAGAAGAGGGAAAGGAATTAGCTGTTGCTAGCAGAAGCTTTGTCCTGATGCTCTAACATGTGTAAAATATGTCTGCTCTGTTTTGTGGAGGTAGCCTGTAGAAAGGACTACAAGTAAATTCCTATTTCTGTTGCCAGGTCATCTCTGGTAGGCAAGATTCAATAAATTCATGATGAATACTCATTAAAGTCTGTATTTTTCATGATTTCTGTTTCATGCTAAGATTATTTTGATGTTTTAAAAAAATGTTTATGTTTTATAGATTATATGTCCATTTTTCCTAAAATGATCTGTTTGTTTTGTTTTGTTTTGTTTTTGTTTTAATAGGATTTACCACTTCAGCTGAAAAAGAGGCTAAATTAGTATATACCAATTCTTCCTCTACTTCTTTCTCTGGTCCTGCTGCTGCTCTTCTGCAGAAAATTCCCAACACCCATTTGTCATCTGTTATTTCAACCTCTGGCCTCTCACCAGGGCCTGGCCACCATTCTTCTTTGTCTCAAATTCCTCCAGCTATCCCCAGCATGCCTCACCAGCCAGCAATCTTACTGAACACAAGCTCTGACAGTGCTTCTCCCTCCATACATCCTGGGATACAGAACATAACAAGCCCCGTTGGCCTGCCACGCTGTCGATCAGGCAGTTACACCATTGGGCCCTTTTCCTCTTTCCAAAGTGCTGCACACATCTATAGCCAGAAACTGTCTCGTCCCTCTTCAGCAAAGGCAGGTGAGTGAGAAAAGAAAAGGCAGCCTGCGATGACAGCTCCCCCTGTCCCCAATGAACAAAGAATGTCATCTCTTCCCTTTGCCTTTTCTTTTGAAAAGTAAAGGGACACATGCTGCATTGTTCTGATGTGACTAAGGAAGACTCATTTCATCCAGTAGCATTCATTAATTGATATAGAATGAAACAGGACTTCTTTTAGGTACTGGAGATAAGAGATGAATAAGACAGGGCTTCTATTTACTGGGAGCCTATAGTCTAATCATGAGATTTTCCATTACAGATAACCATAGACCTATGAGTATGCTATATGCATTCTTTCTGATTCAAATAGTTATTCCTGACATCAGACAAATTAGTATTTTTTATTTTTCAATGTATGTCAAGAATGACCTGGATAAAAGTCAAGAATGACCTGGATAAAATAACCAAAGAATTTTTAAAATAGGGTATCTAATTTTAAATGAACTGGACCCATATTATTGGTCAAGTTTCTCCCCCTCACCCCCTTTTTTTGAGACAGAGTCTCAAGCTGTCACCCTGGGTAGAGTGCCGTGGCATCATAGCTCACAACAACTTCCAACTCTTGGGCTCAAGCAATCCTGTTGCCTCAGATTTTCTATTTTTGGTAGAGATGGGGTCTCGCTCTTGCTCAGGCTGCTCTTGAACTTGTGAGCCCAAGCACTCCACCCTTCTTAGCCTCCCAGAATTCTGGGATTACAGGTGTGAGCCACTGCACCTGGCCTTCTCCTATTTTTTAATGACAGCTTTATTGACATATAATTCACGTTCCATAAAATTCACCCTTTAAAGTGTACAATTCCATGGTTTTTAGTATGTTCACAGAGTTGTGCAGTTAGTACCACTGACTTTAGAACATTTTCATTATATCCGAGAGAAATCCCATACCTACTAACAGTCACAGTCACTGTCTGTTCCTTCCTCCCTCAGCCCCTGGCAGCCACTGATGTACTTTCTGTTTCTATAGATTGGTCTACTTTGGACATTTCGTACAGTTAGAATCATACCATTGGTAGCCTTTTGTGAATGGCTTCTTTCACTACGTATAATGTTTTCAAGGTTCATCTACGTTGTAGGATGTTGTACTTCATTTTTTATGGCTGAATAATGTTTTATTGTATGTGTATATACCACATTTTGTTTATCTGTTTGTCAGTTGATGGACATTTGGTTTGTTTCTACTTTTCGGTCACTGTGAATAATTCTATTATGAACATTTGTATTTAAGTTTTGATGTGGACATATGTTTTCATCTCTCTTGCCTGTATAGCTATAGTAGAGTTGCTGAGTCATATGATAACTTTATATTTCCTCCTTTTGAGGAATTCCCGAATTCCCAAACTGTTCTCCACAGTGGCTCTGCCATTTTACTACTAGTACTATATGAAAGTTCCAATTCTCCACATTCTTGCCAATACTTATTGTCTGTCTGTTTTATTTTACCCATCCCAGTGGGCGTGAAATAGTGTCTCATTTTTGTAGTTATGATTTGCAGTTCCCTAATGTCTAATGATGGTGAACATCTTTTCACGTGCTTAATGGATGTTTATATATGAATATATTCCTTGGAGGAATGGCTATTCAAATTCTTTACCTATTTTTAAATTGGTATATTTGCCTTTTTATTACTGAGTATAAGTTTTCTTTAATATACTCTGGATGTGATCCCCTTGTCAGATAAATGTTAGCAATGTTTCCTCCCAACCTGTTAATTGTCTTTTATTTTCTTGAAGCACAAGTGTTTTAAATTGGTGAGTCCAATTTTTCTATTTTTTTTCTTTTGTCACCTGTGCCTTTGGTGTCATAAAGATTTCCCCCTATGTATTTTCTAAGAGTTTAATAGTTTAGTCTTTTACATTAGGTCTTCTGTCCATTTTGAATTAGTTTTTGTGTGTGGCATGACCTAGTAATCTAACTTCTTCTCTTGCCTGTGGCAGTCAGTTGTCCCCGCACCATTTGTTAAGCAGAGTATTGTTTCCCCATTGCATTTTCTTGGCACTGTTGTCAAAAATCAATTGATTATCAATGTAAAGGTTTATTTCTAGGATCTTAATTTTATTCCATTGATCTATATGTCTGTCCATAAGCCAGTATCACATTACCTTTATTATTGTAGCATCATAGTAAGTTTTGCAATGATCTAGGATGATTCTTCCAGATTCGTTTTTCTTTTTCAAGATTGTTTAGGCTGTTCTGGGTTCTTTGCTGTCCTAGGGTTCATTTCCATATGAATTTTTGGATCAACTTGTCAATTTCTGCAAAAAAAGGCATATGACATTTTGATAGAGACTTATCTAGATTAATTTGAGGAGTATCTCTTTTTAAGCACGTTAGTAAAACATATTAAGATGAGTTACAGCTAAGCCATGTTTTGTAACTATCCAATTTATGTTTCTTAAATCTGGCTTATTTGGAATGGATATTGTAATATGTCACTTGAATAAAGAGATTAAATTGTTTAATATGTCACAGATATGAATATATGTATATGTATGTGTCTGTGCTAATAATTAGGAGTGGTCATTGTTCGTGTGAGTGAATTTTCTAAAATCAATAATAATAATATTCTGGTTTGAACTTTCTTTTACATGTGAGAAATTCAGTAAGATCAGTGTCTCTAGCCTGTTATTGGTGAAAGTTTAAAAAAACCTTCCCTTTTCATTTTTTCCATGAGAGGGATAGAGAATGTGAGAAGCTAGTCAGTTCAAAAATATTTTCTGATGTCTGTTATAATTTCTTATTTGACATGGATTGTCTGTAAGTATTTCGTTTAATTTTCAGGTAGTGGAGATTCTCTCTCTCTCTTTTTTTTTTTTTGTTTTTTTGTTTTGTTTTGTTTTTGAGATAGTGTATTACTTTGTTGCCCTCAGTAGAGTGCCCTGGCTTCATAGATCACAGCTATCTCAAACTCTTGGGCTCAAACCATCCTCTTGCATCAGCTTCCCTAGTAGCTGGGACTATAGGCACCCACTACAATGCCCAGCTATTTTTAGAAATGGGGGTTTCACTCTTGCTCAGGCTGGTCTCGAACTCCTGAGCTCAGGCAATCTACCCGCCTTCGCCTCCCAGAGTCCTAGAATTATAGGCATGAGCCACGGCACCTGACATTCTCTATTTTTTGTAACTGGCTTTTAGCTTATTTTCAATGTGGTAAAAGAACATATTCTAAGTGGTTTAAACAGTAGTAGACAAAAATATGTACTAGGCAACAATAGCCTATAGATGATTAGAGGTAAACTTTTCTGTGGTGGATGAATAGTTTTAGAATGAGATTAAGGTATTATATAGCTATAGACTTTTAAAATCAAATATACATTATCAAATTTCAAAGGTCATTACAAAAAGAGTCAGAGTATGTAAATTCTAAACCTGTGGGGAGAATAAAAATGATTTAAGTGGGGAAAATACATATAAATATAGGAATACATAAGAAAAAGAATAGAAAAAGCAAGAAAAATAGAAATTTAAAACATGGTAGATTGGGCGGCGCCTGTGGCTCAAGAAGTAGGCCACTGGCCCCATGTACTGGAGGTGGCAGGTTCAAACCTGGCCCCGGCCAAAACTGCAAAAAAAAAATTAAATAAATAAATAAAAATTAAATATGGTAAATTGAGTCCAAATATATGAATACTCAAACTCAAATAGATTGAACTTAACTTATTAGAAGATTTTCAGATTGAAGTTTTAAAAATTCAACTATATGTTGTTTACTAGAAAGCACACCTAAGGTTAAGGACACAGAATGGTTGAAAGTAAAAGAATAAAGAAAAAATTACCAGGTGAGTACCAACCAGAAGAAAGGAGGTGTCGATACATTAAAAATGCTACAATGAACTTTAAGATATAAAGCTTTCTTACAGATAAAGAGTAACTGCATAATTACAAAAGGTTCAGTTCAGTCAAAAGGTAAAACAGTTCTAAAAGTGTCTGCACCTAATAAAAAAGCCTCCAAAGATGTAACACAAAAATTAAAATAGCTACATGAAGAATCTGTTAATCTGCTGTCTTAGCGGGAGATTTCCACATGCTTCTATTATTATTTGTTAATATACTAAACTGATTATTTTTTCATTAGAAGAGGTAAAGAGGATTTGAGCAAGTTGATAAGTTTATCTACTGATCATATATAGGACTTTGCACCCCCAATTAGAGAAAATACCTGTTCAGGCATACATGATATTCTTATAAAAATAAGACCTGTCTTAAAGAACAAATTTCGAAGACTTGATTTCACACAGCTATATTCTTTGTTTACACTGCAGTGAAGTTGAAAGTCAATTATCAAAAAGATATATGACAAATCCCTGTATATTTCAAAATTTCAGCATGAAAGAAGAAATACTAATGTAAATAAATTTAAAAGTATTGGAACTGAATGATAATGGAAAACCTTCATGTCCAAACATGTGAAGAACAATGCAAGGTAGTACTTAGAGGGAAATTTACTGCTTTAAATACTTAGATTTGAAAAGAACACAGGCTAAAAACTAATGTACCAAATGTCTGACTTCTGATTTTACAAAAACAACACTATCATAAATCTAAATAAAGGATAAAGAAAGATGTAATAAAGATAACAGCAAAAATCACAAATTAAAGTAAAATAGAGGAGATTAAAGCCAACAGTGGTTCTTTGAAAAGCCTAATAAAGCGTGAAACTTCTGATGAGACTGACCAAGAAAAAAAGAGAAGACATCGGTAAATAAGGAACAAACATGCAGATATGGAAAATATAAATATACCAAAAATGACAAAAAGAATATGATACTGTTAACTTTATTCCAGTAAACTTGAAAAAAAATATACAAAAAGGATAAACTTCTACCAAAGTGTACCTTATGTAAAGTTGAGTCAAGAAAATGAAGAAAGTCTGAAAGTCCTGTATTTATTAAAATAATTGATACAGGGTGGCGCCTGTGGCTCAGTGAGTAGGGCGCTGGCCCCATATACCGAGGGTGGCGGGTTCAAACCCGGCCCTGGCTGAACTGCAATCAAAAAATAGCCGGGCGTTGTGGCAGGTGCCTGTAGTCCCAGCTACTCGGGAGGCTGAGGCAAGAGAATCGCTTAAGCCCAGGAGTTGGAGGTTGCTGTGAGCTGTGTGAGGCCACCGCACTCTACTGAGGGCCACAAAGTGAGACTCTGTCTCTACAAAAAAAACATAGTTGATACAGTAGTCAAACATCTTCTCTTAAAGAAAACATATGGCCCAGGTAGTTTTATGGGTAAGTTTTAATGGTCTTTCCAGAGATAGACAATTACAGTGTTAAAAAAACAATCTTCTGGAGTATAGAAAAAGAATACTTCTTAATGCATTCTGTGTGGCTAGTTTCATCTTGATAATAAGTGTAAAACCAGTTGAGGACAGTATTCAAGACAAAAACTATAGACCAGCTTCATTTATGAACACAAATGCAAAAATTCTAATCAAGATAAAAAGCAGCCCAATCTAACAACATCTAAAAGGTAGTACACCATGAGCAAGTTTACTCACCTAATGGGTACAGTGTAGGGTATATGGCACACCTCCTGGGCGAAAGGCTCAGCTGCAACTTAGACTTTACCTAACAAATGCAAAGTTGTATGTACCTATATATTAATCTGAAATTTAAAAAAAAACTATCATTTGCCACTTCAACAGATTAAAGGGGGAAAAAAAGCATGTTCATCATCATTGTAAGTGCAGAAAAAGAATTTGATAAAAATTCTACACTTTCATGATAATAATTCTTAGGATACTGGGAATAGAAGGAAACCAACCTTCTTACCCTAAAAAAGAGTATCTGCCCAAAACCTGCAAAGTGCTATCAGTCTAAATAGGGAAATGACGAAAGCATTCGTTTTAACATTAGGAACAAAATAAGATGCCCACTAATGTTGCTTTTGCCCCATGTTTTACTGGAAGTCAGATCCAGCCATAGTATGATAAGAAAAAGAAATTATAAGCATGCAGATAAAAAAAGAGGAAATAAAATTATTTGCAGATAATATATTGTTTACATAGAAAACAGGAAATAATTATAGCTACACTTTAGAAATGATGGTTTTTAGCAGTAAGATAAGATCAATATTAAAAATTAATAGCTTTTAAAATTACTTGCCACAAAGTATTAGAAAACTATTTTTTTTTTTTTGCTTGTGGTAAAATATATATAACATAAAATTTAAGCCAGATGCGGTGGCTCATGCCTATAATCCCAGCGCTCTGTGAGACTGAGGCAGGTGAATTGCCTGAGCTCAGGAATTTGAGACCAGCCTGAGCAAGAACGAGACCCCTGCTCTACTAAAAATAGAAAAACAAGCCATACGTTGTGGTGGGCGCCTGTAGTTTCAGCTACTCAGAAGGCTGAGGCAAGGGGATCAGTTTGAGGTTGCTGTGAGCTATGACACCATGACACTTTACCGAGGGTGACAAAATAAAACACTGTCTCAAAAAAAAAAAAAAAAAAGAAACTATAAAATTGGGCGGCGCCTGTGGCTCAGAGGAGTAGGCACTGGCCCTACATTCCAGAGGTGGCGGGTTCAAACCCAGCCCCAGCCCAAAAACTGCAAAAGGGAGAAAAAAAAAACAACAACAACATAAAATTTACTGTTTTATCTGGTTTTTAAGTGTTAAGTACATTCATATTGTTGTGTAGCTGTCATCACCAACAAAACAGTGTTTTTAAAAACATCATTTACAGGAGCCTTCAAGCTATAAGCCACCTATGGATGAATTTAGAAAAGACTTAGAAAGTTTTTTTTTTTTTTTTTTTTGTAGAGACAGAGTCTCACTTTACTGCCCTCGGTAAAGTGCCATGGCATCACACAGCTCACAGCAACCTCCAGCTCCTGGGCTTAAGCGATTCTCTTGCCTCAGCCTCCCGAGTAGCTGGGACTACAGGCGCCCGCCACAACACCCGGCTATTAAGACTTAGAAAGTTTTATAGGACTATGTGAAAAGATACAAACATTATGGAAAACCTAAATAGATGGGTTAATATGCCATTAACATGCATGGGAAGATTCAGTATCATCAGTGTTTTAGTTCTTGTCATATTGATCTCTGGATTCAATACAGTTCCAACCAAAATCTCAAGAAGTTTGTTGTTGAACTTGATAAGCCTACGCTAAAATGTTAATCTAAAGGCAAAGAATAGTGAGAACCTAATGAAAAAGAAAAATGAGTTGGAAAATTATTAAGACTTAACATAAAGATGTGATAATTAGGGTATGTGGTACTGGCAAAGGCACAGAGATTTCGACAAGTGAAACAGAATGGAAAGTTGGAAACAATCACACAGACAGGTAGAACTTAGATATATAACAAAGGTGGCATTCCAGATCAATGGAAAAGAAGGGATTTCTCAATAAGTGGTTCTGGGGTAATTGGTTATCCATATAGGAAAAAAGTGAAATTAGATTCCAGTCTCACACCACGTGTAAAATCAATACCAGCTGCAAAATTAAAAACTTTAGAATACAATAAAGAGACCACCCTTAAGATCTTACAATATGGAGCAAAAGTAAAAACAAAAGCACAACTCCTATTAAGTCAATCAGAGAAAGACAACACAATAGAAAACTGATACATGTTACCAGAAAAGAGGTACACCCTCCTAGGAAAGAATTAAAACACTCGACAATAATAAGTGTTAGGATCTAGATCAATAGGAAATTTTTTGTTTGTGGGAGTGTTATATAAATCTGAAAATTCATATACCCTGTGACCCAGCAATTCTGCTTCTAGGCCTAAGAGTTCTTCCACATGTGGACCAGCAGGTGTATGCAAAAGTGTTTACTCAATTGGGTGTATTGCTTACAGTATACATAAGCATGAAATAACCAGAATATCAACTGATGAGGAAATAGAAAAATAAACTGTGGTGTATTTATAAAATGGGATACCACACAGCAAATCAAAGGATGAATCTTGAAAGGATGAATAATAAAGCTGTTGAATAACAAAAGCAAGTTCCAGGAAACTATTTCAATAGGGTACCATTTTTACAGAGGTCAAAAACAAGCAAAATATTTTGTTTACATATGCTTACGAATAGAAACACATACATAAAACTATAAGAAAGGAAGAGAATGAATGATAAGGGGAGGTTAGGGGAAGAGTAAGCACATCATTAATGTACATTATTGGTAATGTAGTTCCAGGGTTGGGGTAGTAAATTTACATTTGTTATATATACATCTGTTATAAATATTTTTTATGTACCAAATAATATAAACATGAAAGAGTTTCAGATTTTAAAAATCTGTTATGCATGCAGAATGATCATGGTTACATTAGCATTAATACAAGGACAGAAACAGGCATGAACTATTTTTACTTTTCTGAGTTTTTAAGTTACTTTTTTGAGGTAAGATCTCACTATATCACCCAGGCTATTCATAAACTCCTGGGCTCAAGTGATCCTTCCACCTCAGCCTCCCAAGTAGCTGGAAGTATAGATGTGTGCCACCATACTGGCTAATTTCTTTTTCTTTTTCTTTTTTAGAGATGGGGTCTCATTATCTTGGCCAGACTGGTCTCGAACTTCTAGAGTTAAGGGATCTTCTTGCCTGAACTTCCTAGTAGATGGGGTTACAGTCATGAGCCACAGTGCCTGGCAATTTAAAAAAAATTTTAAACGAGATGTGTGACTTTTATATTCAGAAAAATATGACTCTTGATTTTATATAAAATAATTTTTTTGCTAGAATTTCAGTGCTTAGAATAATAGAATTCTCTGATTATGTAGCTGAAAGAAGAAAATTTAAATCTGAAAGGAAAGTCTGTCATTTGAGAGTATTAAGGTTATTGTTGTTTTTCTTAGAACACTCAATTTTGCTTTTATTCCTGTTTTCCTTTTGAGCTTTGTAAGTATTTTGGATAATCTGACAGTGATGCCATGGATTATTGCCAAGTAAAATCATATAACAAGAAAAAGAAATGTGAAGTAGAATGAGTTTCAAAGATATATTTTTAATTCATTAAGACAAATTCTAGGATTGTTTATCCCCTGCTCCTTAAGATGAAAATTCTTTGTGAAGCTTTCCTGCTAAGGAAAAACGCATTGATAAATGTGTGTGATGATTTGTCAATAGGAAGTTTCTAGGATATGGTTGGCATTTATTTTTACTTTTGTGACCATTTGAAAATAGTTTGTTACTTCTTATGGTATTAGGAGCCCTAGAATTCAACAAAGTGTTGACTTGAGATTTCTCTGTCATCATCTTACTTTTGTGGGGGTATGGGGGGACTGTTTTTTCTGAGTGTTTGAAAACTTTTCTCTTTTTTAGCAGGTTCATGCCATCTAAAGCATCATTCAGCAATAGCCAAAACACAAAAGGAGGGAGAAGATGGTTCTTTATACAGCAAACGGTATAACCAAAGTATGGTCACAGCTGAACTTCAGCGGCTGGCTGAGAAGCAAGCAGCAAGACAGTATTCTCCATCCAGCCACATCAATCTCCTCACCCAACAGGTATGGACAGTCTAGGGTGCCAAACAGCTCTTTACACCTCACGGTAGGATTAATGACAGGATACTCCATCTTTCCCTATCTTTACTATTCCAGTACACTGATGCCTCTTGAATGAGTATTAACTTGTTTTCAAGCTAAAGAACCAAGGTGTTCCTATTCAGTTTTAAAGAAAATGACCTTCTGTTACAGATATTGTGACATTAAGTCTGCTACTGGTTATGACGTACCTATTTCATGGATAAACAAACTTGAACATTCATCTGTAAATATAATTTTAAGGGATCTTTAAAAATAACTTTTTTCTTGGACAAAATTTTCCAGTGAGTTCTAATCTTATAAATCTTTTTACCAGAATATCAGAATGTTAAAACATTACCTTTACAGTTTTTTGCTACTTTTTTTGTTTTTTACTGTACCTTAAGATCTCATGATGTTTTATAGGTAATTGATTGATGTAGGCATTTCATCATATCCTTATGCAATACATGTTATTCTTCCCATTTTATAGATGGAGGAAACTGAGGCTGAAAGAAGTGATGTGATTGAGGTCTTTCAGCAAGCTGGATGGATAAAAATCTGTCTTGACTTTAAGTCATAGACAGATTAACAAGCATACAACACATTGAAGTTAGATGACACTTTAAGAATTTTGTGGATTCTCTTTGTCCTTCTTATGATTATCCCTATAGTGTTTAATTGAAGGAGAAGCCGTATCTTTTTCTCTTCCTTAATGGTAAAGGGCATCTAAGTCCTCCAAAGGAATAATTGTAATTGAATTCCAGAGTTATATTTTGCTGTATCTTTGTCATGTCAAATTTCTCAATTGGTGGTAACTCTGTAATGACAATCAAGTCTAAAAAAAGTGAAGCAGAAAATTACTTTAAGTACATGCTAAAAGTAGGCAACATACTGCTCCCTGGTGGTACCGTACTTTTCAGTACAAAATTCAGAACCAAAACTAAAGGTAAGCTTTTTGTGGGCTTAGCTTTACTCCAGCCTCATTCTAGTGTATCAGGCAGGAAATATTTACTTTTTCAAATCTCTAGTGGTTTGAAGGAAGTAGATCAGGAGGCCTTAGCATGAGATAGGAAGCAAAGACTCTTACAAGGGCAATGTGAGACTTGAAGGGAATTTTTTACTTGAATTTTAGTAATAAAATGATGGGAAGAGAAATAGGACATTGTGATTATGGCAGGATGGGGAGCTTCTTCAATTTTGAAGTGTGAAGTAGCTGTAAGAAAAGATAAAGATTAGTGATCTACCACACTTTTGTCATTAGATCACTGGAAAGAATATATGTTTCCAGTTTAAAAATGAACAACTGGAAGCACCAAGACATTAACAGATTTTGCGATTACTGTAGTCAAAACAGAGCCTAAAGTAGTACTTACATATTATTATTTGCTAGACTGCAAAGCCTACAAAATGAAAAGATCCTGATCTTGTAGGAATCCAAGGTGAATGTATCCTGATTGGAAAGTCCATTCTCATCTACAAAGAACTTCAGTGCCAGTGAATTAAAGGTCTGTTAGGCGCCTGGGATCTGAATTTACCATTAGATGTCAGTCTTAACTTTTAGAGGTCTTGGTAATGAGATGGTTAGTGCTTGGTATAGTACAGAGGAAGTATGTAATAAGCAGGGTGGAGTAGTGGAAAAAGAGCTGGTTAGCCATCCAGAGACTTGTGTGCTTCTACCACTGACTAATTGTGTGCTCTTGGGCAACTCATTCAACTTCTCTTAACCTCAGGGTCTTTATTGGTTAACGGGGAAAATATAACAGGGTCATGAGGATAGTGTGTAAAATGTCTTTGTAAAGTCTAAATGCCATATATTTGGAAAATATTTCAGCCATAAAAATCTTTCAATAACAAATGTCTTCTAAATTGATTTGAAAAAGGCAAGAATTTAGATAAAATGTACTTTGTTATTGAAAAGCTCAATTATAGGTTATTCAGCCCCTTCCCTTCAGAGAAAGTAATTTCTTAATTTGGAATTTAGAAAATTCTGTTTTTAATTGTTCTTTTTCTGGTAAATAACCAATAACATGTAGTAATGGTTTAATATAGGCCCTGGTGTATTTGTTTCCTGGCAGTTTCCTTCTTTCTCTAATTCTGTTTGAAAGAAAGGTGCCTTAGTTGCTTACCCACTGAGGCAAGTGACAGTTATCTGTGACTTTGTAGAGAAAGGTGGGACCGCAGACTGAGGGTTGTAAGAACTCCGCTCTTTTCTCTGGACTTGGAGCATGAAAGCTTAAACTTAGTTATCATCAAAAATACCTTCATGTCCAGTAATCACTTTCAGGGGTGACTATCCTGTGGCCTGTGGGCCGCATGCTGATTATTTGAGGACTGTTGCTTATCTGCGGTGTTGGAGCTTATTTTGTTGTTAATCAGCTTTCCTTAGTGTTTTGTGTATTTAATGTGTGGCCCAAGATAAGTCCTGTTCTTCTTTCGATGTGTGGCAGAAAAGAAAAAAGGTTGGACACCCTGCTAGATGCTTTTGATTTCCTCTTGTGATCATTTCTTTATTTTCAATTCCCATTTTGTGTTTGTGCTTTCTTTTCCTTTTTAAAAAAAATATTTTGATAAGTTTATTGCCTATTTCCATCCCTCGTTTTATTAACCATGGATATATTTATTCATTCTGTTGTTTTGTTTTCAAATCTAATGTTTTCTTGTTTTATCTTTACTAATTTCTTCTTTCTCCTTTCCTTATGTTTGTTTCTTCCCAATTTCTTGTGTTAGGTGCTTTCATTCATTCTTATCTTTTACTATACTTAAAACTGGGACTTTTTTTCTGAGCATTGCTTTAGTTATATCTCACAAACTATCTTTAATTATCTTTTCTAGGCAAGGAGTTAAGAGGCCTCCTACTAAATTAATTATTTGTGCTATTTTGGCAGATGAGTCTAGAAAATTGAAATTGTTGAATATTTCTGAAAAAAATCATTTTGACTATAATTCCAATTACTTAGCCTGTTAAAACCTTTAGTGGCATTTCCTGTAGAGCTTTTTAGTCCATCGTATGTGTATGTATGTATCTATGTATGCATGCATGTATGTATGACAAAACGTTTTACTAAGCCCTTGAGAGTATTTTAGGCTTTGACATTAAGTCTTGGAGATGACATAAGACACAGTCAGTGGCATGAAATAACTATCTTGTTAGGGTGACAGCCACAGAAGCATATGATAAGAATAGCATGGAATATGCATGACAGAGAAATTTCTAGGGAATAACAAAACCACTAAAAGGGGCCCCTTCCCCAGCTTTTGGGTAAGAGTGGTGAAAAAGACAAGCTAGGCTTGGAAGAGATTACACCTAAACAGAATCTGAAAAGTAGGCAAGTAGGTGGTAGAAGAGGGTAGGAACAGCTTCTAGAATAAAAATGAGTATGTGTTTCTGTGGGGGAACAAAGAACTCTTTAGTGATGTTGGGAGATAGGGAGTCAGCAGGGCACAACTAAGATCAAAGCTGGGCAAGGCAGGGGCTGGTTCCGGGAGTGCTGTGAATGTCCTGTGAAGGAACTCTGCCTGTGTTTATAGTCTTGAATACATAGGAATATCAAACTTTTTTTTTTTTTTTTTTTTTGTAGAGACAGAGTCTCACTTTATGGCCCTCGGTAGAGTGCAGTGGCCTCACACAGCTCACAGCAACCTCTAATTCCTCGGCTTAAGCGATTCTCTTGCCTCAGCCTCCCGAGTAGCTAGGACTACAGGCGCCTGCCACAACGCCAGGCTATTTTTTGGTTGCAGTTTGGCCAGGGCTGGGTTTGAACCCGCTACCCTCGGTATATGGGGCCGGCGCCCTACCGACTGAGCCACAGGCAACTTTTTCTGCCATATGACCAGTGGCTACTTAAAAAAGTGATTGTGCAAGCATGTGTACACTTGCCTTGTGAAGAGATACATGTTCTCAGCATATGACTGACCATTCAAAACATACCTTACAAATCTCAGCAGAGTAAATCAAATTTAGTTCTTTCCCTCTGCACGTGAAAGGCTGGTTATCTTTTGGAGATGAGATCTTCTGGAAGTTGATGTGTGCATCCCTGAAAACCTTGCTAGAAGCATTTTGCACCTGGAGTGGGGGTGCTGTGGTGGCCAAAAGGATGCTGGAGTAGAGCTTCTGTGTGAGGTCCCACTATCTTTGCCTCACTCTTGTGCTGGGAGGGAGTGTAGTGCTCTGAGCAGAGGTAGCCCTTTGTGGTCATTGCCATTAATGAACAGAAGAATGTGGTGTATTAGCCCAGCTTTGTGGTGAGGAATGGGAGGGAGGGAGTCAGAGGGAGTCAGAGGGAGTCAGAGAGAGCACTGGATGCAGGCAAGTGTGAGATTTCAGGACCCAGCTGAAATCTCCAGCTCTTTCAGGCTGGGAGTTTAATCAAAGGGATAACAGCAGACCACCCAGGCAGGGGCTCCAAGTGAGCAAATGTGCTGTGTCAGTCTCTGCTCCCCAGCTAGCCAGTGCCCAGGATGTGGCCAGCCCTCCTGGAAATGTGCTGGCAGATATGGGAGTGGGAAGGAAGAGACACTTTATGCTCTTCACATTTTTCATTTAGATGGAGAGTAGAACAGAAAACTATTAGCTTTCTCTCTATACTTTTATTTGTTTATTTATTTATTTATTGTGCTCTTTACCCTGAGACTTTCCTGCCTAGCCTAGAGAAGGATGCATGCATGGATGCCCTGGTAGAAAACTTCACTTCATGGCACTTACTCACATGCAATGGAAATCTTTAGCGCTTCTTCTGCTTCAGCAGCTACCATAAAGGTCTACAGTGGACCTTGAATGAATCTCAATTTCAAAAATTTCAATTTGAAGGTGAAATTGGGAGCAACAGAACCAAGTCTTGGAAATGGTTATAAAGGTTTTCTAGGATTGAGGCAGATGGCGCCTTATTTATCACACATGTGGCCTTTGGCACTGGAAACTTTCTTCCCGCCTCCTTAGCTTATCCGGCTGCATTTTATTACTGTGCACCTGTGCTCAGATTCTGTTGTTTGCTAACTCTAGTTCCTTTGGTTCTATATTCACTGTTGATAGAAAAAGCTGTTCTTCTTTGTACCATATACATTACTCTTGCCCATTTCTGGAAACAGAAAAGGGTAAATAGAAAAAGCAGAAGGTCTTGAGTCAGTGAGACAAGTTGTTTAACCTTCCTGTGCCTTGATTTCCTCATTTGTAAAGTGGGGTAATTTTTAGTATCAAGACTCATTCTCCTTGTGGCTCCTGGTGCTTCTTGCTCTAGGACCTGCAGTAGCTCCAATTGTTGTAATTCTTTAGCTCTTCTGTGTCTCTCCAGCTTTAGTGGCCCATTTGTCTTAGTTCCTGGCCTATGACACTAGTCTTTTGTTCTGAATAACCTTTTATCCTGCTTCCCCTTCAAGCTTTTGCCTTCCCTGCACTGCTTGACTTCTTTTAATGTAACTGCCTCTCCTCTCCCCAGTTCTTGCCCCCTGCACTCACTCTTGCAGTCTTGTCTCTCTTAACATTCGTCCATCCTGATGATCTTGGGATTGTGAACTTCAGTTACCTATGTTGCTTCTCATCCTCCTTCAGTTTCCTTTATTGAAAATTTCCCTTCAGTAATTCCTCTGAGAGCTTATTCCTTCCTCCTAGATAACTCTATTTTCAACATTTCTTTAAAGCTACTGGCATACAGACCCTAAGTGTGCAAAACTGATCACAGCAGAGTCACTGTGATTACAGAAGGTAGAATGCCCTGGGCATCTGCTCCCCTGCTCTTTGTTGGAGTCCTCCAACACCCCTTTGAATCCCAAGCTGCAATCCTCAGAAACTTGTTTTCTCTGTATATTTTCCCTGGGGTAAATTTTCTTTTCTTAGGGCTTCATGTGGCAGTTCTCCATGTTCCTCCCAATAATGCATCTTTACTTTCAACATCTTCCCTCAGTGCCAGGTCCAAATTTCCAACTGCCTGCTGAAAATTTCCACCTAACTATATTGCCTAGCATCCAAAATATTGGACATACTTTGAAAATAATCAAAAATTATTCAGTATACCTAAAACCTATTTGTTCTCTTTTTCTCAGTATTCGTGACATTGCAGTTCTAGAGATTTAGGAATGATTTATCAGTGCCTCTCTTCACTTCCTTATTCTATGTCCTTGCTGTTGCCAAGAATCTACAGTGTCTCTCTTACGTATTTCCTCTGTTTGCTTTTCCATCTACCGTCCTGCTTAAGGCCTTGGCTGTCTCTCAGATGGACAGTGACAGTTACCAATTGCCTCTTCACTGGTCTCCTGGACAGTCTCTTTCTGTTCACCCTGGTCTTTGCTCCACAGGACTCTTTCTGAATCACAAGTCTAATCGTGGTACTCACCTGCTCAAGAATCTTGAGGTGCTTCCTGTTGCCTACCGTGTGAAGCCCGAGCTGTTAAGTGTGATTCAAAGCCTTTACTCAGAATTGGCTCTGGGCTAGTTCTCCAGCCTATCTCCCTCCCATAACACATATTTTTTCTGCAGCTTAACCACAGTTCGTTAGTCTCTGCATTTTGCTACCTTCCCCAGGTACCATGTCTAATCTGTGTATCCATGCAGGCTTGACACAGATGCCAGTTGTCTCACACGCATGCCATTTCACTCATCGCATGTGTCAACGCAGGTGTCTCCTTTAATAGACAGTGAGTTCCTCGAGGGCTATAAGTGTGCTGATTCTACTGGACTGTAAGGGGAGAGAGTGGGACCATGTCCTTTTTTTCACCAGTTATTCCTAATCTGGTATATAGTATGCATTCAGTATGTATTTTTTAAATAAATAGTGAATGAAGAACCTCCTGTAGCCCCACCCAGAAATCACCTTTATGTTCTCTGTGATCTTTTAGACTTGGATTAGTCATTCTCTATAATAGATCTATTATAATTATTTTGTATCTCTTTTTTCCTGTTTTGTTCTAAACTACATGATGGAAGTTTTTTTCTAATGCATCACCTAGCACAGGACCTTGCACTTGGTAGGCACTTATCACATGCTTGCTAAATTGAAAAGAATTTCTCTTCTGCATTTTGTTGAATTTTATATTCTCTCTAAAAACTATGCTTTCCATTTTTTTCATTGATGATACCATACCTGCCCTCAATAATAAAGTGGTTGACATTAATCAGATGCTTACTTTGTGCTAGGCATGGTGCGGAGGACTTTTATATTTTGCACTATCTCTTTAATCCTATGATGTAGGTATTTATTTTTAACCTGTGAAGATGAAGAAATAGAAGCTGATAAGATGAGTGGTTCTGCTAAGGTCACACAGATGGGAAGTAACTATGCCAGGACTCAAACCCAAGCCTATGTCAGACCCTACTCTTTACTTCAGGGTTTTTCTGCCCTTTTCTCTTTGAATCAGGATTCAAGTCTCTTATCAGACTAAAATGATTGCATTTAACACTGTGAGCCTGTTGTTCTTTGACATTTCTGTAGAGATGTAGCCAAGCCTGTGCTTGAGCCTGCAGAGAGAAATGAGGAGCTGAACTTCCTGTTTTCGTGATTAGAAGTGCTTTTCCACATCTTGGAGCAGGTTGAAAAACATGTGGTGCTGTCAAGATTATCAGTTGTAGCACTTTGGGAGGTGAAGGCAGATGGATTGCCTGAGCTCAAAAGTTCAAGACCAGCCTGAGCTAGAGTGAGACCCTGTCTCTAAAATAGCCGGGCATTGTGGCAGGCGCCTATAGTCCCAGCTACTCAGGAGGCTGAGGCAAGAGAATTGCTTAAGCCTAAGAATTTGAGGTTACTATGAGCTGTGATGCCACAGCACTCTACTGAGGGCGACAAAGTGAGACTCTGTCTCCCAAATAAATAAAAGGCTCTTTAAAAAAAAAAAAAAGATTATCAGTTACATGTTAAGCGAACCCCTCATCAGATTATTTTATGATATAGTAAATTGATTGTTTAAGGAGGCACAGTCCAGCTTTGCTAATAATCAGGAGAGTTGCAGTAAGAGTGGATTTACTTATCCTGGCTGCAACAGCTGTCATCAACACACAAAGGCAGTGTCTAAACTGGAAACACTGCCAGGAGACTGGCCATTTTATCAGGTTTCCTAGGAATGTTTCTGGCAAATCTTGATCTGGAAGTCTGTCTGGATTTTGGAACACTAAATGTCTAAATGTATATGTATGTTATGTAAATGATGATGAGAGTTTAGTGCTAATGTGTTAGACTGCAGAGATTTCCTGCTTTTCCTGATGTCCTTTATAATATGATTAACATTGTAACCCTGTCTCCTGGTGATTAGAGTATAAGTTTCTTGAGGTTCATTTTATCAGCATCTAGGAATTAAAAAAAGAATTGAAACTGCCTTAAAACACGTGTTTATTGGTTGTTGTGGCTAGGGATTTTATAAAAGCTCATGAAGTACCCTTGGAAGAACGTTCAAAATGCAACTGTTTAAGGATGATTCTTTTCATGATCTTGATAAAATATATTCTCTAGTATTTCTGTAGTGGTAAAAATCTTGTATTCAGTGGAGACCTGGCACTTTGGTTTTTCTTTTTCTTCATCTTGAGTGGACTATATCTTGGTCCACTGGTGTTTCCTATTCAAGGATCACTTTTGCTCTAGCAACACATGTTAGAACAAGGGATTAGCTCCAACGTTTTCTTCTTTCAGATTGTTCAGAGCTCCAAGGCTGGGGGAATGAAAGCTTCTGTAGAATGTTCAATTGATCCAGTCATATTATGAACACCACAAAGAACATTATTCTCAAATGACGTTGTTGTAGGTTTGAGGACAATGTAAATGCAGATTTAGACAGATACATCTTCCTATTAGTCCAAGTGATTCTTAACCTTTTTGGAGTCAGAGATCCCTTTTCAAATTCAATGAAAGCTATTTTCTTCCTTCTGAAAAAACTTGCACTCAAACTTAGAGATTTATGTTCAATTTCAAAGGGTTTATAGACCCCTTCCCTCACAACTAGGCTCACTCTTGATGTCCTGTAGACTTCTGGCCTCCAAGTTAAGAACCCCTGAAAATGTTTAGGTGGTGTATGGCTATTAATATCAATAATTTGGCCCAAACTTTAAATCTGTAATCATCTTTGTTTCATACATTTTTAAAATTATTTTAGTGATACCCTCCTGTGCCAGCAAGGATTTTTAGGTTTTTAAAATTTATATATAATAGTTGTATATATTTTAGGCTATATATGATATTTTGATATAGATATACAATGTGTAGTGATCAAGTTGGGATAATTGAGATATCCATCACCAAATATTTATCTATTCTTTGTGTTGGGAACATTGCAGTTCTTTCCCTATAGCTATTTGGAAATATACAACAAATTATTGTTAACTATAATTTCCCTGCTATATTATAGAATGCTAGAATTCATTCACTCTATCTATTTTTGTCCCCTTGACCAACTTCTCTTCATCCTTCTCTCTCCCCATTCCTTCCTAGCTTCTGGTAAGCACCATTCTACTCTCTACTTCCATGAGATCTGTTTTAGCTCCCACATATGTGTGAGAATGTGTGATATTTGTCTTTCTGGCTCATTTCATTTAACACATTGACCTCCATTTCCATTCATGTTGCTGAAAATGACAGGATTTCATTCTTTTTATGGTTGAATAATATTCCATTGTGTATATAACCCATTCATCTGTTGATGGACACCTAGGTTGATACCACATGTTGGCTGTTGTGTATTGTGCTTCAGTATAAAAATGGGAGCACACAGATTTCTTCAAAGTATTATTTCCTTTCTTGTGTGTATGTATGCCCAACATTGGGATCATATGGTGATTCTATTTTTAGTTTTCAAGAATCTCCATATGCTTTTCTATAGTGGCTGTACTACTTTACTATTTTTTTTTTTATTATGCCATCAATGCTCAAAAGAATGCCAAGCCCAGAGTAGTACCTAATAAATATTTATTTGAATTAATGAAATAATTTTCTGAAATTCCATCCCTAGACATCCTCAGACAAGAATTATCTAATATTTAATGGGCCATGCTATAATATCATGAGGAAGTTGAGCTATGACAAGATTATCAACTGCCTTGGAAAGGCTATGCTACCAATGCTCACGTATTATGCTGTTATTAACTAAATCTTTTTTCCATCTGTGTTGTGCTAAATAAGATTCATGAAATTTACAGACATCCTTAGTAAACCTGGGGTTAATATGAGTGAATTGTAAATGGTTTATTAGGCCTTTGCAGTTTCAGTACCATGAAGAAACAAATATGGTATATGTATTGTGCAGACAAAATGCAAAATCTGTATGTCAAAACTGTTAATGTCACCATGTGAGAACCTTGCCTGAGGCTTCAAGATCAGGTAGAAATCATCTCTAAAATAATGCTGAACACTAGGAAGACCAACACTTCTCTCTCACTCTAGTCACTGATATTTCATTCCCTCTAATTTCAAATCAGTCCCTCCTTTGTGGTCTATGTAAAAAGAGGTAATTTGGAACCTCTAATTTCCTTGCTAGCCTTCCATCAGCCTTAATCACTTTTTGGTCAGACTAGCTGCTAACTGGAGGCAGAGGAGACTCGGGTGTGTATGTTTGGAAGTAGAAGAGTTCTCACCAAAATCATTTGTTGGGATCCCTTTGGATGAGACTCACTTCATTTCGTGAGTGCTTTGATGCCTTCCAGTTTAAGCTGTAGGGAGATAACAGTGCATAAGACACAGTCCCTGTCTGAAAGGAGCTTGTTCTGTGTCGGGTAAGATAGTCAAATGAAGTTGAAATTCTTATACAATGCAAAACATGGCATGAAGTTTCTTCACTTCTACCCCTGTTACCACTGTGCTCTCTAATGTCATTTAATGTCAAAGAAACTTTACAGGGGAGGGAGATCCTTTATGCAAAAGAAATCGAATATTAGGAAGATTAGGATATAAAGCACAGGTGCTCATGATAAAACACAGAAGGTGGGCTGGGCACGGGGGCTTCTGCCTATAATCCTAGCACTCTGGGAGGTTGAGGTGGGAAGATCACTTGAGCTCAGGAGTTTGAGACCAGCCTGAGCAAGAGCAAGACTCCATGTCTACTAAAAATAGAGAAAATTAGCTGGGCATTGTGACAAGTGCTGTAGTCCCAGCTACTCGAAAGGCTGAGACAGGAGCCTCGCCTGAGCCCAGGAGTTTGAGGTTGCTGTGAGCTAGGCTGATGCTGCAGCATTCTGAGGAAGGTCAATCAAGCGGGGCTTTGTCCCAAAACAAACAAACAAACATATAAAAACAAAACCACACACACAACACACAGAAGAAGCTTCTCGTTTTTCTATTTCCAGGTTGTGGGTAATCCCTTCCTCTCCTGACACAGCTGTATATATTTGCTGGTTGTATTTTTTCCCAAGCAGCAACGATAAACCTTGGTACTGTGTTAAGAAAGGTCAAAGCCATTTGAAAATCTAGAAGCCCTGGAGGAGGGTTTTTGCCACTACCTTTGTATTTCTATAGACAAACCCTGTCTATAGAAAGGTAGGATTCTGTGGTGTTCTATGAATGGAGCATGCCTTGTCCTGAAGGAATTGCCTGGCACCTGAGCTAGAACTGCGCACACAGGGGCAGATGCTGCTTAGTGATCTATTTGGTGGAGGACTCAAGGGCTTACACTGGACACATTATTTTTCTTAATTAACTTGTGTTGTCTTTTCAAATATCCACTAAAACCTTACTATCTCTAAATGTCATTTTGTTTGGTTTTGTTGTTCCACGATGGAGCTGAATGTTATTGTACCATGTTTAAACACTGATCCAGACAGAACTGTGGCTAAAGTCTAGGATTTACTACCTTGAGGTTTAGGAGAAGATAGGGAGGATTGTCTAGGGAAAAAAGCTTCCTGTTAATTACTGTAAGATTTTTCAATTCCCAGATATAATCTCTTCAGTGTTTTCTTTTGCCCAGCAGGCCTAAAGCCTCAGCTGAAGCCATACAGTTGACCTCTTGGGTGCCTCACCCCCCACCCCGTTCCCCGACTCATTCTCTAATTTTGATCCTTAAACCATTTTACTGTTAAAGAGTCATTAAAGATAAATCCAAGGAAAGGCACACTTTCCCATAAGGCCCTAGAACAAAGCTGCCCTGAGATGTTCGTTCTGTGATCTTTTCTTCTTAAATGACAGACAGCTCCATCTTGCCTTGCCAGCTGCATGGGAAAATGTAATCCAAAAGAGGGCAAATGCGAAAAAGAAAACCTGAAAAATGAACACATGAACTCAAGAGCTTTTTATCATCAGATCATAAACCCAGTTGTCCGGTTTGAAGGCCCAACACTATTCTTTACCTTAGCACAGCGGTTCTCAATCTGTGGGTCTGACCCCCCCCCCCCTTTTTTTTTTTTGGTAGAGACAGAGTCTCACTGTACTGCCCTCGGGTAGAGTGCTGTGGCATCACACGGCTCACAGCAACCTCTAACTCTTGGGCTTATGTGATTCTCTTGCCTCAGCCTCCCGAGCAGCTGGGACTACAGGCGCCCGCCACAACACCCGGCTATTTTTTTGTTGCAGTTTGGCCAGGGCTGGGTTTGAACCCGCCACCCTCGGCATATGGGGCCAGTGCCCTACTCACTGAGCCACAGGCGCCGCCCGGGTCTGACCCCTTTTTAACAATGAAAATGCATTGAGGTATTAGGAAGGTTGAGAACCACTGGCTTAGAAGGAAGTGAGGGAGAGCATCAATAACCATCCTGCATCCCAGCCTGATCACTTCATGCCTGACTGTTAGGACTCCAAACTGAACATAGCTCCTTTCAAACTATCCTAGAAAGTAGGTTTACCTACCTTAACCACAATTCTGATATAGCACTGTTCTGTCAATGAGCAAGCTTACTATTGTCTACTAGATCAAGGGTAGAATCATTAGTCTGGCATTCAAGACCTCCCAAAGCTATTTACCTATCTGTCCCTATCTTCTATAGCTCTAAGCTTTTGCTAAATTAAACTCCTTTTCTATTTCTCAGACCTTCTTCCTGCTTATCTGTCTCTGCATTTTTTACTTATGCTTTTTCTTTCTTTCTTTCTTATCCTTTTAGGCTAAACCCAGATGCCTTCTTTGAATTTCCTTAGCAGTTTTATAATGACATTTGCATTCTGGAGGTCTTAAATACTGCTTTTTGTCTAGGAGTTTTATCTCAACTAGTAGATTATAAATTCCTACATGATTTGAGGGCAGAGACCACATTTTCATTTGTGTATCCCGTAAGATTTTACCCAGGCCTTGGCTATGATGGACAATACGTTAAATATCTGTTGAATTATAGTTGAGTTTGAGACTTCTTTTGAGCATTCAGGACTGCAGCATTTCAAGAACATATGATGATAACAACAGTGTTCTATTTAGGCGTGTCTCCAGACCCTCTTTGAATACCAAAAGGTTATGTATTTGGGTGGATGATGGGTATATTCTGGGAATCAGAAGGGGAATGCCATCATATTTTAATTATAGCATTGGCAGCAGCACCACTTTCAGCAAACAGCAGTAACAAGCAGTAACACTTGGGCGGGCCAGCCACCCCAAATTGCCCCTCCTCTGTGATTCTCCTGCCCGCTTTTCAATCCATCAGCTGTATTTATTCCTGCTGTAATTTAAACACCTGTCTAGATGGAATGCATGCAATGTGTCCCTGCCCCACACATTCAGATATTTGCTCACCTGCCTTACTCGGAAGGCTGGCTCTAAAGTAAACAATGTTTTGGTACTAAAAGAAAAAATGCACTGAGGTCACTGTGGCAATGGACATGAGGCAGGGAATGGAAGTAGAACATCTGGATAAGCTGCTCCAGGAGAGTGGGAGCAGAGGAAGAGGAGGAGCAGGAGAGCAAGGGTGAAACATCTGCCAAGCAGGCCCCAAGGCTTAGGTGGAGGTAGATGTCTATGACCAGATTTCCCACAGGCAGTCGTTCACTTAGCTAACCTCAGCCAGCTCGAGGAAAGCAGGGGTGGAAGCATGTGGAACAAGCTGATGGTTTTTAGGCTTAAATATCTTGGGGTTTTTTTTTTTTTTTTTTTTAATGACCACATTTCTCATGGCAGAATAACAGGTAGTCTGAGAATTTTCTGAAGTTTGTCCTAAACTGTTTTATCTACTTTTGTATCTTTGCATCATAAATGATTACTCGTTTTAATATATGAGCATCTCAACAACATTGAAAAACAATAAAAGCTTAAAGTACATCTGGCTTTTTAAAGTTAAGTTATATAAAGTTTAAAATCTAATTCCTTAGTCATAAGTGGCTACTGTATTGGACAATGCATTCCCATTATTACAGACCATTCTAGAACAGAATAGAAAATAGGTTTATTTCCCTTGTCTCTGCTAATTGGTCAGTGATGGCTACTTGGAATGCTGTGTAGAGAAGATTCTGAGGCATGTTTATGTCAGCCCCAAATTGTTTGATTATAGATTAGCAATGTATATCAGCTGAGCTGGGGTGGGACCTGAGAGTGGCAGTTGTGACACATGCACTGAATGTCTTCTAGACAAAACCACAGGGTAAGGTGGATACAGTAGAACCTCCATAGTTAATCACCTCCTTAAGTTGACCTGGTTTTCATAGACCAGACACGCATCACATGTACAAAGGCCTCGTTCCTTATGTTGACACCTCTCTATGTTGACCAGTTTATTGCAGTTTCTTGGCTGGTCAACTTACAGAAGTTCTGCTGTATTTAAAAGAGAGGGCAGGTGGTTATCGATCAGTAGAGACAGGTTTGTTTGTTTTTTAAAGCAGAAATCCAGTAAACAGAAAAGTGATCAGTTGGCTTTGAAGTTTTCTTATTCCTCATATAGTCTCTCATTTAAGGAGTGGCCACTTCTGCTATTTCTCAAAATAAATTAAAAATGATGGTTTGCTTCTGCGTAGACGGAAATTATAATGGCTGCTAATTCTTGCTTTATCCATGAAATAAGGAATGAGTGTTACATGCTACATGAATAAACAAAACCTACCAATAGCCAAAAATTAATTTCATGCTTCATGCCCCTTTTTGCTTTACCTTCTAAGTTACAAAACTGTTTGATTGAGGATGATTTTTTGTTTTACTTCTTTAATATCCTCTGATAAAGGGTTACAAGTGGGAAAAAAAATTAAGGGAAAGAAGAAAAGGCTGGTATAGTTTTATTGATCCCTGCACATAATCACTGTGTTCAGAATTTGGAAGTCTTTGTATTTGGTGACATTTTTAAAAATCAGTAACAATTAAAGTTAACTAGGAACTAGGATTATTTCCCTACTAGTCTCCAAACTAGAAAATGGATTTTAAAACCAGTTCTACAACTATTATGTGACTTTGAGAAAATTATTTACCATAATCTCTTTGAGCCTTAGTTTTTCCACCTGTGAAGTAGGATGTAATAATATCTGTTTTCTTGAATAGTGGGTAAGACATAATTGATATATAAAACCCAGACTACTTACTGTAAGGGCTCAAATGTTAAAGCATATTATTTGGAAAAAGTAGACCCATGCACCGGGAGTCTAACACTCTCTCTTCTATTATGGCCCTGCCACCTAGTAGATGTATGACTTTTGTCTAGTCCAATGGTTCTCCACCTTCCTAATGCCGCAACCCTTTAATACAGTCCAAAGGGGTCATGACCCACAGGTTGAGAACCACTGGTCTAGTCCCTTATCCTCTTTAGACTTTAGTTTCCCCTTCTGTAAAAGGGGGGTAACAGTAGAACCTATCACAAGGGATTGCTCAGGGTTAAATGAGATGATGCACATTGAGATAACGCAAAGGCATCCAGTACATTGCACACAGCGAGTTTTCAGTGATGTTAACCGTTACGGTGTAAATTATGATGTTTAACTTAGGGGAAGCCTGGCCAAAAGATAGAAGATTTACCATATCTGTTATCTCCTCTCCTTCCCTTGATAATCTCCAAACTATACCATTTATACTAAAAGTGGTAAGGTGTGCATGTTTTATTTATTTTATTGCTATTCCATTAAAAATTACTAAGTCTTCTTCATTGAGGTTTTGGCACAACAGACTAAGGCAGTAATTGGAGAAGCTGTTAGTTGTCATAAAGACTTTTCTTACTTTGTAGTTTTTCTATAAACTGCAAAATCACGTCTAATGTAAAAGGCCTGATGTTTAAGGCCAGAGACCAGGGTAGGAAGGAGGATGGGTTCGTGTGTGGGACAGAACTACCTTCAGTCATGAGGGCCTGAACTACATCTGGCCCCTCATTTCTTTGAAGTGCCTTTTACCTAGGGGATATAGGGAGGAAAGGGACAAGGCACTTCAAAGAAACGAGGGGCCAGAAAAGAGTTACTGCTGCAATTTATTACTGTAGCTTCCCTGTTCTTCAGTCAGTATACCTGTCCTTCTCCCCTGGGTAGCAGCTGCAGAAGAGTAGAAACGATATGCCATAGTTGGCTCGGGAGGCTTCTTCCAAAGACTGGTCCCAACTAGAGTGTATAGCCTCCCCAGATGCCAGAGATTGCTCCTGCCCTGTGGAAAGTAAGCACTTTCCACAGAAAATATTTTGGGCCCTTTGGGAGTAAAGACATAGTCCCGAGCTGTTTTCACTTACTGCATTCTATGACTCAGAATGAAAACTAGGAATGAAACACTATGCTGTTGCTAAAAATGACTTTTATTTCTTTTAGAATTTATAGATTTTTTTTTTTAATTCGGAATTCCTTTAGTTGTGCATGTTCCTAGGAGATGTTGCAGGAGACCATTTTCCTTAGACTTTCCGTCTCCTGTCTGATGACTCACACCATTGTTCTCTAGTGTCTTTGTGCTCTAAATCCTGCGTTCATCTTGGATCTTCCCTCTTTTCAGCAGCCCCTGTGCATCTTTTTTTTTTTTTTTTCTGATTCCACTACCACCACCCAGATTTTAAATTTATCACTTCACATCTGTATTTGTCATAACAACTTTAAAAATCTGAAGGGTAAGAAGGGGGGAGCATGGGGAGGTTAGAAAAGGTATTGCACTCCCAGTATAGAAAATGCGGAGAACATGGATGGATGTAAAGAGGAAGACAAGTCATCGTTTAGAAATGGTGTTACTTGTAGTCTGGATTTTATTTCCGATCTTTGAGGAGTGTGTGTGTGTTTCAAGGAATTTGGATCTACTCTTTACACAGTTTCATATTATGACTTTTACTATGGTGATTTTTTTTTTTTTACTTGAAGTATCAGCACATTCCTGTATCATTAAGTATTTTTTTAAAAAAATGTAATGGATATATAATACTCTTTTACATGGATAGAGCAAAATTTATTTAACAACATTGTTAGCCATTTATATCGTCTTTTTGATGTTAAAAATAATGCTTGCTTTTCAGCATCTGTTCACAGTACAAGGTGGTAAGAATGTGGGCTTTGGTACCAGTGGAAATGATGGTTAGCTTTAAAAGTTTTAATTGACTAAATGTATTCCTTCTTTATAAATTATTCGGTGAAGTCAGTGCCCATTCTTGTATTAACTGGCTATCCTTTTCTTTCTAAACCAATGAGTTCTTTGTATACTCTAATATTATTATTTATAACTTAAATTCATGGAGCATGTAGAACTTTCTATGAGGAAACAAAGGCCAGAAAGGCCAGTTTACCTAGTTTCTTTGAACATTGCCTGGCACAGAGTAAATAGTGCATTATTTTCATTTTTATTTTCTGAGACAGAGCCTCACTTTGTCACCCTCAGTAGAGTGCTGAGGCATCATAGCTCACAGCAAGCTCCAACTCTTAGGCTTAAGTGATCTTCTTGCCTCAGTCTCCTGAGTGGCTGGAACTACAAGTGCCTGCCACAATGCCCAGCTATTTTTAGAGATGGGGGTCTCACTCTTGCTCACGTTGGTCTTGAACTCCTGAGCTCAGGAAATCCACCTGCTTTGGCCTCGCAGAGTGCTGGGATTACAGGCATGAACCACCGTGCCTGGCAATAGTACATTCTTGTTTTTGTTGTCCATCCTTGCTTTTCACAGCATGTGGCACAGTTGAGTGCTGTGCACATCATAGAAGCAGCGTAAATACTAGTCAGCTTATGTTCATACTAACCACCCTCACTTCTCCTTGTGCACAAAAGTCAGCCCTTCCTGGGTACCTTTGTCACAGCCGTGGCTTCAACTCAGAGGGGTTATCATCTGTTGGACTTGTTTATCCTATATATTTTAATGATACTTGTCAATAACTCTGTAAAATCAGGTTATTTCCCTCACTTCATTTCTAGGTAACAAACCTGAATTTGGCAACTGGCGTCATAAACAGAAGCAGTGCTTCGACTCCCCCAACCCTTCGCCCCGTCATCATTCCTAGTGGCCCCACATGGTCAATACAGTCAGACCCCCAACCGCCCGAGAACCACTCCAGCCCTCCTGGAAGCAGGTACGTGCAGGGCCCTGGAGCTAGCCCTGGAGTTGCACTCATCCCACACAAGCCACTCCCACCTTGAGCTCTGTTCAGAGATACCAGTGAGGCAGATGCCCATTCTTTACCTGTCCAGATCCTCTGACACTTGAGTAAGAGAGCCTTATTTTTATTTGTAAGACAGCTTTCAGGAAAATCAAACAAAAAAGGAAATTTCTGACAGTTAAGAAAACCACTTCTGGGTGACAGGAAGAATTTATACTGTGTTTAATCTTTGCTTATAGTCAACATTTTCATGTACTAATCTTTGACATTTTATCCTCTTAGTTCTTTTTTTATGCCTTAACACTACATTGTGTTTCAGTAACTTTAGACTCTTTTTATTTTGAAGGACATATTTGTTGTTCATTTTTATCTAGTTCCATGTAATTAAACAGCCTCCCTGGGTTATCTTCATTTGGGAAGTAGGAATGAAATTTCCTTTATGGGCTCAGCGCCCGTAGCACAGTGGTTACAGTGCCAGCCACATACACCGAGGGAGCTGGGTTCAAACCTGGCCCAGGCCAGCTAAACAACAATGACAACTGCAACAAAAAATAGCTGGGTGTTGTGGCGGGCGCCTGTGGTCCCAGCTACCTGGGAGGCTGAGGCAAGAGAATCACTTAGGCCCAAGAGTTGGAGGTTGCTGTGAGCTGTGATGCCACAGCACTCTACCAAGGGGAACATAGTGAGACTCTGTCTCAAAAAAAAAAAAAAAAAAAAAAAGAAGAAAAGAAAAGAAATTTCCTTTATATAGTTGAAAGAAGTGACTGAATAAAAAATCTAAATAGATTCTGGCTATAAAGTAAGCAACCTCTGAATTTAAAAAGACATTGTATTGAGTTCTAGTCTGACTCCCCATTTTCATTGCCCCTGTATAAAAAAGTGTAAGAAATGGATGCCTAGTACATCTTCCTTTAGTAGCTATTAAATATGGATTAAATTGCATTAGTTTCTGAGTCTTATGACTGAGAGAGAAATGTGACTGTTACAATGAAGTATTATGACCAGCTAAGATATTGTTCCCTCCAAATAAAGAAGCTGTGTCCCAGGTGTCCACTGAGTCTGCACACCCATGCCAGTACTTCTAGCCTCTGCTGCTTAGTGTGCTGCTTGGCCCTGAGGTTGGGAGGGGGAACAGACCACAGCATGGAAGAAATGCCTAATTGTTGGTAAATTATCTGTTGGAATTACTATGTAAAGAACTAATTTGGGAAGCAGAAACTCTGCCCTGGAAGCAACATAAACATAAGCATATTACATCAAGCTGTGGTACAATGTCTTTCATATCCCTGATCACTGTGGTCAGGGTGAAAAGATTCATCTCAATTGAGAATTATAAAGAATTGAAGACTAAGAGGCTGGATTTATCTGCACAGTTCTCTTCACAGAAGCTTGCTGTTTGGTGATTTACAGTCTACAGAGTAACTGCATTCCTAAAACATAAGTCGTAAAAAAGAAATTCTGTTTATGCCATAGAGCTTTATTTTCCATATAAAATATTTCCAAATATTCCATTTTCATCTTAAAATCTGAACCTTGTTTTTATGGAAAACATTTTCACTGCCATTTTGGATACACTCTGTATGATGAGGCATTTTCCATGCTGTAAACAAAATGTCAAAGCTACACATTTTAAAAAGTAGAGTTTTAGCACTTTTTATACTTGCAGATGGAATGAGGAAAAAAACCTTAATAAAAATTATGGTTTAGGGCTTTCTCTTGGTAGCACCTGTTCATACTGAGATGAATGGTGATGGATCAGTCAAGGTTGACAGAGCCTGGAGTTCAACATATAAATGGCCAATTTCCAGCCAGATTTGTACTCGTGAGGCTGCTGTAGAACGGTGCATTACACAATTTACTTCGAGCCCCCTGCAGACAAAAAGCACCCTCCATGAGGCCTCCTGGTTTTTTTCCTTTTTGAGTTTGTTGTACTCACAGTAGTCCTCTCTTTACTTCTCTTGAAGTATGAGGGCCAGTTTTCAGGCCCCAGTCCAGGGAAGCCCTGGGAAATCTTCTCTGCTCCCAGGTAACCTCTGGTTTCAGGATAGCCAGGAGGCTCAGCTTGGGAGTCTCACTTCCACCTGGAATCCCCCAAGGTAACCACCCTGAAGCAGCCCTACGTGAATTCTCAGAGGTTCTTCCAGACCAGGCTGTGCAGTGGGCGCCAGCAAGACCCACAGCACACATTCTGCCAGTACTGCATCCTGATTTCCATTTTTACCTGGTAATTCACTGCTTTGGGGATATTTCGTTAATCTCTTGTTGTTCCTCCTTTAGTAGTAAGGGTGACTGAGTTTAATGAATGTGGGATTTGTAGCCGAGAGATGTTGAGTTTTATTACTGGTTTTGACACTAAATGACCCTCAGCTATTCATTTAATCTTTTTATTGGGTAAGAATACTTACATATAAACTGGACTGTTTTGAGAGCTTTTAGATTGCCTTTAAAGCCCTTTGATCTCCCCGGAAGTGGGTGCTAAATAAATAAAAGATACTCTTGCTACTTTTTCTGCAATAGCAACAGTGGATTCCAGTGCTGATAAATTCTAAACTCTGATAATTTGCTTAAAGTACGGATTGCCCTGTAAACTATAGTAAGATGCACAGAGAATCCCATTGCTGGCTGTACTTTTCATCTCTGCATGTCGGAGAATTCAATGACTTGGTAGCCACAGGAATGTCCCTGTGGTGTTGCTATTGTTCTCTATTTTATGGATCATACAAATTTTTACCAAACAACCGTGTTCTTCCCCTCTCCCCCTCTGTTTTGAAACCACCCCAAATGTAGCCTCAGGGTTGTCCTCTCCCATTGGGTCAGTGGAAGCTCAACCCAGCTCCTCAAATCCCTTGGTTCTTTGGTCTGTCTGGAGTCCCTGTTCAGGCTTTGTTGTGGGAGAGGAAGGCAAAGAGCCCATGACTTGCCCAGACAGTCTGAGGCCTGGCCATGTAACTTGCAGTTCCCTAGACACTCTGGGGTTGGACTTGGCCAGCCATTCCTCTGTTGTTACTTTTCAGAGGTAATAAGTGAGATTAATTGCAGGCCTTTCTCCAGAAGAGAAAGCAGTTAGAGCCAAATACAGTCACATGTTTAGAAGCCTGAGGTGTGCCTCTAAGCAAGGCCGACTTTAAAGTATACAATAGGGACTCCAAGATGCAGGTACAAGTGGCTGTGACCTCTTTTTTTCGTAAAGTGATATTTTTGGTTTCTAGATGTTGATACCTAGGTATTTCAGCTTTTCTTTTAGCCAAAGAAAAGAATCTGATTTTTCAAACTATCTTTAAAAATGACCCATTTTGGCGGCACATGAGGAGTCATTAGAAGCTGACAGTTGATGTGCAGGGGCATCTCCTCTTTGTTGCCAGCCTTCTGTGGAATTGGATCAAATCAGGGAGAGTTTTCTAGGTGAGGAGCACTCAGTGGGCTCATAGTGCATTTTTCTTTGTTAGACCTGGAAGGGTTACTGTAAAGTCTTGGCTGCTTCTTGAAATGATTTGGGAAGGACAGGGCCTCAGACAGCTTGGCAGGAACCTGAGGCCCTGTTTTTTTCCAGTCCAGCCCTTCCTTGTGGATCGAGCTGTCAGGGAATCCCACGAATGTCTGGCTTCTGCCCCTTTGTATGTTTTTCCAGCATTTGTCATTGAATTATTTTTATCCATCTCTGGCTTTTTCACACACACATCCTGGGGATTTGTCTGTTCCTCGATATTAAAGATGGGAGAAGTTAAAAAAAAGCACAGCTATGAGTTTGTTCCTACCTTTTGTCATAGGTCAAGATATCCTGGGCATGGGCTGCTTGGCCTGGCTATTCTCTCTAGAGAACATTCTACCAAGGAATGGGAAATCTTGGAAATCTGGGCCATTTTTGATGTTACCCTGTTCCTCTGCCCTTTTACTTTTCAGGAGTATGAAGAATCTGATAGTCTGCGTTACATAATTTTTAGGAACACATTTTTCAGAGATTCTAATTCTAGTTTAGCTAATACTGTTTCTTACGAATATTGCTAGAGATTCAGGTTTCTCACTTCTCATCTTTTCCTTCACAGTCAGTCCTCAGAACTGTTGAGTTTGTTAATTTCTTTTCAAAATATGCCCCATGTGTTTTCTTGATGTCAGGCATTGGGTTAGATGCTCGGGAGTAGCACAAATCAAAACAGAATAGCCCCTGATCTCCCAGAGTTTACAGTGGTGTATCTTCTACATTTTTAGCATACTGTTGAGTGCTAGGTAGGTCCTGATCTAAAAGACAGTTTAAAACATGGTGTTTGATCACTCAGAGATTACCATCTGCCAGGGAGAAGGAGCCATATACACATGAAATAATTGGAGATCAGTTTCAGGCAGCATATATTATCAGCAAGATCTCAATATTATGGCATAGGCAATTAAAAGAAAGAATATCAAGAAAAACACGTAAGGCTTCAGTGCTGTCACATGGCTATGCTGCAACATGGACGAACCTGGAGGGTAGTAATTAGCCAGTCACAAAAGGACAAATACTGTATGAGTCCACTCATGAAATCTGGAGTAGTCAAAATCATACAAACAAAAAGTAAAAAGGTGCTTGCCAAGGGCTGGGGGAAGAGGAGAGGGGCTTTTAGTGTTTAATAGGTATAGAGTTGCAGTTTTGCAAGATGAAAATGTTCTAGAGATCTATTACAGAACAATGTGAATGTATTTAACACTCCTGGACTGTTACATATAAAAATGGTAAGATGGTAAATTTAAGATTATGTGGTTTTTTATTATCATAAAAAAGAAGAATATATATAAGAACTTAAAAAAGAGCCCAGTTCCACAAAAATTATTCAGTGGCCAAAATGGCAAGATTTTACTTCTATCCTCTGCTTCTGTGTAAGGAAATTGTCCTGAATCTAGTCCTTTAAACGCTTCTCTTCCTTTAAAAGCATACTAACTATAGGAAATGGGGCAAGCAACCTCTGTTAGGAAGATGCATAGCATAGTGGAAGGAGAAGGACTTCAGAGGCAGACAGACCTGGTTTGCCTTACCAAGTTTGTGACTTTTGGGCAACTTAGCTTCTCTGAACCACAACTCCCCATCTTTTAAAAAATGTGCAATACTACTTACCTCATTAAGTTGCTATAAGATTAATTGGAGTTGCATATATGAAAGTACACAGCGTAGTGCCTACTTTTCACTTTTTTTGGTGTAGGTTCTTAATAACTCTCAGTTTACTTTCCAGAAAAAAAGAAAAGAAACTTAAAATTAGACTTGTCTGGCATATGGTGTTGCTACACCACTTGGTTTAGTACCTTGTTTAGATGAAACTGGCCATTGCCCCAGTGCTGTGTGCTCCTGGAGCTGGATGACAGAGGGGTAGCCTTGCTAGCTGAGGATGGGAAGGATTCAGAATATGACCAACAGGAGACTCTTCTTTTTCTTTGACCCTTTTTTGAAGGGCAATTTCTTTCTACTCAGCAAGCCCTTCCTCTATGCTATCTTCTGAATGTTGAAATTTCCATTACAGCTCAATGTTCCAGCCAGTAAACAGTCATATTTTCCATCCATCCTGGGGGTCGAGCTTTGGGAGAGCTTTTCTCTGGAGGAGTTTGGAGCTTATAATTTTGTACTTTATCCTGTTATATAAACAATGCTCTCCAGCCAAAGAGCACAATCACAAAAAGAAACCACTTTTTGGGGGGCCTAAAAAAAAAAAAAAAGCCCAGAGTTCTGTAGAAGTGGTATTTCACTCCTGTTCTCCTTGTAAAATAAAGTTTACCCACCCTCCTTTCTCCTGAGTCTGAACTCTCACTATTCCTTCCCCTTCAGTGCACATTTTCTCCTGCACAAATGATAAAGGCCTATATTTCCGTCTGAAATTCCTCTACAACTTTTTTCACTCAGCCAGCCACGTATAACTTCTCCTGTGTCAGTTTAAGCTCTCAGGTTGTACTGTTCCTCATTCATCAAGAGAGCTGAGTGCCATGGGTATGAGGGCAGAATGATTGTCTCTGTCCATTGACTGGACGTGGTAAGCTTAGGAGGTGTGTCAGAGATGGCTCCTGGAGGTTATACCAGGGCCTAGGCAAAGTAGATTCAGGTACTCGGGATCTAGTATCAGGAGTGAAACAAGCAGATCTCTTCCCCACAAGTCAGTAAAATGCAGATTGCTTTGTCATTTGCCACTATCGGATTTTCTGATTTAGTTTGCTCCTTGCACCCTACCCCCACTGCCCTGAAGTATTAAGGATAAACAACTTTACATTTCCCTAGGATTAACACAAACACAGAGTCACTGTTAGAGACTATCTTATTTGTAACTATTCACTTTGTAATTTTATGTCTGTTCAAAATTGATGACTAGTTTGGTTTTAAGAGGCCTGAATGGCAAAGCTTCATGTACAAAGCTGAATGCAACTCTTTTTCTAGAAGCAAGAAATTATGAGTTATTTCATTTAATTCTCTTCACAAGGTTTTTCTATCAGCTGCTATCCCTTCAGGTTAACTGTGTTTTATCAGCTTGTAAAGATCTTGGGAAAAAATCACAGTGGCGAGGAAATACATCTTTCTTTTTGACTCGGTAGAGGTGCATTGGTGATCCATCCATATTTAAAGCTTACCGAGTGTTGACTCAACAAATTTAGAAGGAAGACCAGCCAGCTTCCTTGAACCTTTAACTAAAGATCTCATCCTACCCTCCTGCCCTTCTTTCTGCTAGAAGACTCTTGGCATATTACATACCAAGTACAGTGAAGAAATCAATGCTCTTTTTTAAAAAGTTCCAGGATCTAAGGGGCTAAAGGAAAAAAATTCCCTGTATCTACATTTTAATCAAAGAAAAATACAAAACTGTAGGGTCTGAAAATGAGTAAAAATCCTCTTTTCCCTGCAGCCACCTTGAGGAGCAATGTATTGGTGGGATGCTTACTAAGTCTTACTTGCCTCTCCTTAAAAGAGAAAAATGTAAGATTAGACTTGCTTGGAATGTGGTATTTGCTATACCACTTAGTTTGCTATTCAGTTTAGATTCAACTGGCCATCACTCAGGTGTAGTATGATACAGTCTTATAGCAGGGAATGCAGTTAATACATAGTTCACAGTACTAATATTTACATTATTTTTATTGTGAAGTAAGAATCCATATGTTAAAATTTGATCACTAATTATTAAAATGCTCCTAAAGAATGATAACCAAGAAAAGATGAACTTTGAAAAGTTATTTAAACATGAAGTGAACTCTTCTTTGGTAGATGTGTGTAAGACTAGCAGTAAGAGAACGACAGTATATGAGAGCTCAGAGATTCAAAATGTCAAAACATATGGCAGGCCCACATAGTCACTGTAAGTAACAGTACAACTCTTGTTCTATTTGGGACTATCCTTATGTTTCAGAGATAGTAAAAAGCCAGTTCATAGTTTTCATCAATTATCAGGCTAAGACTTATATTAATTTTGCTTCAAAGCTAATAATACCACACTTGGCTTGGTCCTTAAAATAAGTTTTACTATCTTTTGTGATGAAAATGAAATATGGGTGCATCTCAGTGATATGATTGCAATTGAGGTCTCAGAGAGAAAAGCAGGCTTTCTGGTACAGCAGTTAAGGAAACATAAAGGGGATGTATTTAAAGGTTAGGAAATCTATTGCCTGATTATTACTCTGGCTAGGACTTCCAGTACTATATTGCATAGAAGTGGTGTCCTATCTTATTCTAGTTCTTAGGGACATTGCTTTCAAATTTTCCCCATTCACGGTGATGTTGGCTGTGAGTTTATCATATGTGGCTTTTATTAATTTGATGTTCTTTCTATGCCTAGTTTGTTGAGGATTTTTATCATGAAGGATGATGGATTTTATTGAGTGCTTTTTCTGCATCTACTGAGATAATCATATGGTCTTTGTATTTGCTTTTGTGTGTGTGTGGGGAAGCACATTTGTGCACTTGTGTATGTTAAACCATCCTTGTGTCCCTGGAATGAAACCCACTTGATTGTGGTGAATTGTCTTTTTGATGTGCCAGCCAATTCAGTTTGCTTATATTTTGTTGAGGATTTTTGCCTCTGTGTTCAAAAGGGGTATTGGTCTGTAGTTTTCATTTTTTGTTGTGTCCTTTCCTGGCTTTCATATCAGGGTGATACTGGCTTTATAGAATGACTTTAGGGAAGATTTCCTCCTTCTCAATGTTATGAAATAACTTCTTTGTGGGTCTAGTAGAATTTATCTATGAATCTGTCTGATCCAGGGACTTTTTGGTTGGGATATTACTGCTTTAATCTCACTACTCATTATGGGCCTATTCAGGATTCCTCTTTTTTCCTGATCCAGTCTTGAGAGGTTGTGTTGCCAGAAATTTATCTATTCCTTCTGCATTTTCTAATTTGTGGGTGTAAAGGTTCTTGTATTCACAGATGACATTTTGTACTTTTGTGGTATCAGTTATAATGTCTCCTTTTTCATTTCTGATTGAGCTTATTCGAGTCCTTTCTCTTCTATTTGTAGTTAATGTGGCTAGTGTTCTATTGATTTTATCTTTTTTTTTTTTTTTTTTTTTTGAGACAGAGTCTCAAGCTGTTGCTCTGGGTAGAGTGCTGTTACATCACAGCTCACAGCAAACTCCAACTCTTGGGCTTAAGCAATTCTCTTGCCTCAGCCTCCCTAGTAGCTGGAATTAACAGGCACCTGCCACAACGCCCGGCTATTTTTTGGTTGTAGTTGTCATTGCTGTTTGGCAGGCTCAGGCTGGATTAGAACCCACCAGCTCTGGTGTATGTGGCTGGCGCCTTAGCGGCTTGAGCTACAGGCGCTGAGCCATGATTTTATCTTTTCAAAGAACCAACATTTTGTTTCATTGAACCCTTGTGGGTTGGTTGGTTTGTTTGTTTCCATTTTGTTTAGTTCTGCTCTAAGATTTGTACTTTCTTTTCTCCTGGTGGCTTTGGGTTTGGTTTGCTCTTATTTCTCGAGTTCCTTTGAGATGTGACATTCGGTTGTTAATTTGTGATCTTTGTGTCTTTTTGATGTAGGCATTTTAAGGCTATGATTTTCCTCTTAGGACTGTATTCCATAGATTTTGATAACTTGTGTCCCATTTGTCATTCAATTTAAGAAACTTTTTGATTTCCATCTTAATTTCATCATTGATCCAAGATTATTCAGTAGCAGAATTTCCAATTTCTCCTGGACTTGATTTCTAGTTTTATTCCACATGGTACGGTTTTGAGTTTTTGAATTTGATGAGATTTTTTTTGTGACCCCAAATATGATCAATCTTAGAGAATGTCTCATGTGCTGAGAGAATAATATATATTCAGTAGTTTTTGGTTAGAATGTTCTGTAAATGTCTGTTATGTCCATTTATTCTAGAGTTCCATTTAAGTCCTGTGTTTCTTTGTTGATTTCCTGTTTCAGGGATCTGTCCAGCTCGTCAGTGGAGTGTTGGAGTCCCTGGCAATTAAAATGCTACTGCTTATCTCTTCGCCTTAGATATAGTAAAATTAGCTTTATGAATCTGGCAGCTTCTGTGTTCAGTGCATAATATGTTTAGGATTTTTGTATCTTCTTGTTGAATTTCTCCCTTTACTATTATATTAATATAATGACCATTTTTGTCCTTTTTTAAACCATTGTTGATTTAAACTGCATTTTATCTGATATGAGAATGGCTAAACCTACTCACTATTCATTTGCATTTGTGTGAAAAATTTTTTCCATCCCTTTACTTTGAAACTGCACGAGTCCTTGTGATTTAGATATGTCTCTTGGAGATAGCATATACTTGGGGTGTGTTTTTCATCTATTTAGCCAGTCTGTGTTTTTTAAGTGGGGGATTAAATTATTCATGTTCAGTGTTAGTATTGATATGTAAAATATTGTTCTGTTCATCATATTGGAAATACCTTGTTGTTGTGTTTTTCCTCTTGTGTTATTTTATAAGAGCCGTGAGCTTTAATTTTCAAGTGGTTTTATACTGGTGGGTGTCTATTATGCCATGTATAATTGTTCTATATATATAATGTAATGTAGTTCTGAGTATTTCCTGAAGGACATTTGTCTAGTAGTGACAAATTCTCTTTAGTGTTTGCTTATCTGGAAAAGTCTTTATTTCTCTATCATTATGAAACTTAGTTTCACAGGATACAGAATCCTTGGCTGGCAGTTGTTCTGTGTAAGTAGATTAAAAATGTGGCCAGGCGCAGAGCTCATGTCTATAATTCTAGCGCTCTGGGAGGCTGAAGTGGGTGGATTGAGTTCAGGAATTTGAGACCAGCATGAGCAAAAGTGAGATCCCATCTCTACTAAACATAGAAAAACTAGCTGGGCCTTGTGGCGGGCGCCTGTAGTCCCAGCTACTTGGGAGGCTGAGGCAAGAGAATTGCTTGAGCCCAATAGTTTGATTGAGATTGCTGTGAGCTATATAACAGCAGTCTAGCCTGGGGTAACAGAGTGAGACTCTGTCTAAAAAAAAAAAAAAACAAAGGGAAGACTAAAAATAGGGTACTAATCCCTTCTGGCTTGTGAGGTCTCTGCAGAGAAGTCTGCTGTTAGATGGGTTTTCCTTTGTAGGTTAATTGTTGCTTTTGTCTCGCTACTTATAGAATTCCCTTCTTCATTTTGACTTCGGCCAAGTTGATAACTGTGTGTTTTGGAGATGTCTTATTTACTGTTAATCTTCCTGGTGTTTGATGACCATTTGTATCTGGATATCTGAATTTCTGGAGATACTGGGGATATTTTCTTCATAATTCCCTTGAATAGGTTTTTCCGTGTTGTTTGCTTTCTCTTTTTCTTTCCAGGGGTACCTATAATGCATATATTGGTTCACAGTCCCATATTCCTCTGAGCGATAGTTCATTCTTTTTTATTCTTGAAAGACAATGTCAAACTATCCCTGTTTGTTGATAATATGTATCTGGAACATCCTAAAAACTCCACCGAATGACTCCTAGAATTGATAAATAAGTTGAGCAAAGTCTCAGGTTACAAAATCAGTATACACAAATCAGTAGCATTTCTATTTTCTATTCTAACTATAGTTAAGCTGACAATCAAAGAAAGGACTCAATACCATTTATAATAGCTACAAAGAAAGTACATTACCCAAGAATATACTTAAGAAAGGAGGTAAAAGATCTCTTTGAGGAGATCTGCAAAAAAAATGATGAAAGAAATCAGAGATGACACAAATGAAAAAAACATGCCATGCTCATGTATTGGTAGAATCAACATCATTAAAGTGTTCATACTGCCCAAAGTGATTTACAGATACAATCCCCATCAAAACACCAACGTCATATTCACAGATCTAAAAAAATTTCTAAGCTTCATTTGAAACCAAAAAAAGAGCCTGAATAGCTAAAGCAATCTTAAACAAAAATGACAATTCTGGGGGCATCACATTACCTGACTTCAGCTTATATTACAAGGCAAAAGTAATCAAAACAACGTGGCATGGATATAAATTTAGAGACATAGACCAACAGAACAGAATATAGAATACAGGAATAAAACCATGTACCTACAACCAAATGATCGTTTTCAGGGCAGACATCAACATAGGCTAGGGAAAAGAACCCCTGTTCAACAAATAGTGCTAGGAAAACTGGGTCATATGCAGATGAATGAAACAGGACCACTATCTCTTGCCATATATAAAAATTTAAGATGAATGAAAGATTTAAATACAAGGCATGAAGTCGTAAACATTCTAGGGAAAAAAAGGGAAAATCTCTTATAGACATTGGCCTTGGCAAAGAATTTATGACTTGAGACCTGAAAGGCAAATACAGCAGCAGGAAAAATAAATAAACGGGGCTTAATTAAATTAAACAGCTTGTGCACAGCAAAGGAAATAATCTACGGTGTAAATAGACAACCTACATAATGGGAGAAAATATTCACAAACTGTATATCTGACAAAGTGCTGATATCCAGAATCTACAAAGAACTCAAATCAAGAAGAAAAAAATGAGCGATTCCTTTAAAAATTGGACAAAAGACATGAAAAGAATTTTTGTGTGGGGGGGGGTTTTTTTGTTTTTTTTTTTTTTTTTTGAGACAGAGTCTCATGTTGCCCTGGTTAGAGTGCTGTGATGTCACAGCTCACAGCAACCTGAAACTCTTGGGCTTAAGCAATTCTCTTGCCTCAGCCTCCCAAGTAGCTGGGACTCCAGGTGCCTGCCTCAACGCCGGGCTATTTTTTGGTTGTAGTTGTCATTATTGTTTGGCAGACTTGGGCTGGGTTTGAACCCGCCAGCTCCAGTTTATATGGCCACTGAGCCATAGGCGCTGAGCCTGAACAGAAGTTTTTTCAGAAGAAGATAGACAAATAGCCAGCAAACATTAAAAATCTTCAACATCACTAATCATCAGGGAAATGCAAATTAAAACCACAATGGGATACCACCCTACCCCTCAGAATGGCATTATTAAAAAGTAAAAAAACAATAGATGCTGTCATAGATGCAGAGAGAAACAAACACTTATACTTTGTTGGTGGGCCTGTAAATTAGTACAACCTCTATGGAAAACAGTATGGAGATTCCTCAAAGAAAGAAACGGTAAATAATTACCATTCAATCCAGCAATTCCCCTACTGATTATCTGGCCAAAAGAAAAAGGAGTCATTTTATAAAATAGACACTTATGCTTGAATAATTGTCACAGTACGATTCACAGTTGCAAAGATGTGGAATCAGTGTAAGTGACCATCAATTCATGAGTGAACTGAAGAAAATATGATGTGTATATATGGAGTACATGGAGTACTACTCAACCAGAACAAGGAATGAGAGAAGGTCTTTTGCAGCCACATGGATGGACCTAAAGACCATTATGTTAGGCGAAGTATCTCAAGGATGGGAAAACAAACACTCAAATACCACATGTACATTTAATGGGAGCTAAACAGTGAGCACACATGGGCATAGATGGATGTAAAGGTCATTGGAATACAAGAAAGGGGGTGAGAGGAGATGAGGGGTAAAAACTTACCTATTGGGCATAATGAATGCTATTCTGGTGATGTGCACAGTAAGAGCCCCAGTGGAAATACTATACAAGGTAGCAAAGACTTTTGTAGTCCCTTAATGTTTTGAAATTTTTTAAAAAGGCTAGAGAAATCGAATTACAGCTGACCCTTGAATAATGTGGGGTTGGCTTGAATTATGTGTGTTGGCTTATGTGTTGATTTTCTTTTGCCTCTGTCACTCCTGTCAGGTGTGCTCACTGTCACACCTCTTTACATCCATCTATGCCCATGTGTGCTCTGTCACACCTCCCTGCCAGGTGTGGTGGCTCCCGCCTGTAATCCCAGCACTTTGGAAGGCGAAGGCTGATAGATTGCTTGAGCTCAGGAGTTCGAGACTAGCCTGAGCAAGAGTGAGATCCTGTTTCTATTAAAAATAGAAAAACTAGCTGAGCATAGGGTACATGCCAGTAGTCCTGGCTACTCAGGAAGCTGAAGCAGGAGGATCACATGAGTTTGAGATTGCTGTGAGCTGTGATAACCAGGGCACTCTACCCAGGGCGACAGAGTGAGATTCTATCTCAAAAAAAAAAAAAAAAAGACCAAGCCCTCCCATTCATCCCCTTCCTCAGCTTACCCAACATGAAAATGATGAGAATGAAGAACTTTATGATGATTCATTCCCCCTTAATAGTAAATGTATTTTCTCTTCATTATGATTTTCTTAATAACATTTTCTCTTCTCTAGCTTACCTTATTGTAAAATGTAGTATATAATACATTTATCAGATAAAATACAATAGAACCTCAATAGTTGACCACCTCCCTACATTGATCACCAGTTGATTGACCTATTTTCATAGCCCAGACATGTATCACATGTACGTATCTGTTCAGTAGGCCTAGTTCCTTATGTTGACCACCTCTGTCTGTTGATTAGTTTGTTGCAGTTCCTTGGGTGATCAGCTTACCAAGGTTAGCATGTGTCAGTGGACTGTTCATGTTATCAGGAAGGCTTCTGGTCAACAGTGGGCTATTAGTAGTTAAGTTTGGGGGGAATCAGGAGTTATGTACAGATTTTCTACTGCACAAGGGTTGGGGTCCATACTACCCATGTTGTTCAAGGGTCAGCTGTATGTTGTTTTGAAACTGGGTTGCACCAAGGAGAATTGAGTAGATGAAAGACCCTGCCTCCATTGTTTAGTGCTCTCAAATATCTTGCTAGCTATTTAAACTCAACACTGACATTTGAGATATAAGTTCCCAAAAGAATTTGTTACCTTCTTCTGCAAATATTTAGTAGACTGAAGTCTTGAAAAGGAAAAGGTGAAACTGGTAATATGTAATGTTCCACCTAGGAAATTGTTCCATCTGGTAGTTGTTAAAATAATGTCATCTCGAAAAAGTTAACATGCAATTACTGAATATCCTAAATGCAAGGTGCTGGGATGGGCTCTGAAGGAGATGTTAGACAGAATCCCTCTCCTCCAGAAGGAAAATTAATCAGGTACGTTATTAATGCATGTATCATAAAGCGGGATGTGCTCAATTATTGAATAGGATGATTACACTCTTAAGTGCTGAGAATTCAGAGGAAAAATTGACCACCCTGGCTAGAGAACCTGGTGGAAACTTGCTGGAATAGAAAAGGTGCGGGGCTGAATCTGGAAGGGTGCATGGGGCTTGGATAGGCCAAGAGGCTGACAGTCATCAATTAAAAGATAATCTCACATTTACTTGGCGCCTGACACTGTATGAGGATCTGTGAGAGGATCAGAAAGTATTGTGAGCCATACTTCCTGAGTTAGAGTTGACAACTCAGCAGGGCAGTCAGTCTAGAGGACACTGTATTATACATTTGCTTAGTTTTTGAGTGTGAAATGCAAAGTGAGTGATTTTAAAGGGCATACAGATTCAGAGGAGTTCACAATTCACGAATGATACTAAAGACTTGGGTGGCAAGATAAGGTTCTTCAGAAGACGGGGTTTAAGATAGGGTTTATTTTCAGTTCTAGGTGTATAGAACAGGTGAAGAGAAGGAGAGGAGGGAAAAGAAAGATAATGTGTAGTGATTAAGGTATTTTCAAGGGACAGTAAGTTAGTCAAAACACTTTGAGTTTCAAGTGATAGAAACTGAAATCAAGTTGACTGTATGTAAATGTAGAGATTTTTTAGTTCATATAACTAAAACTCCCCTCGAAGTTGGTGTTGGGATTTAGGGAGTATCTTTAGTCATATACTCTGCTTTCCTTCAAGTACACAAAAATGAGAAATTATAGGAAAAATAAAACAGCAAGATACTTGCTTTATTATTGGTAAAGATAAATAGAAGAACACAGCTTCAGAATAGGACATAATTAGGCTTCTATCTCTAAATCTAATTCTCATTTGTTTGTGGGGTTCTTTTTTTTTTTTTTTCAGATTAATATGAGGGTATGAACAATTAGGTTACAGTGTTTGGTTTGTTAGGTAAGGTCCATGTTGTAGTTGTGCCCCTCACCCAGGAGGTGTGCAGTGTACCCTTAAAAGTCCATTAAGGTGAGAGCACAGCAATCAGTGCTCCTTTCTTTGCTCCCTCCTCCCCCTCCCCCACTTCAATTAAATTGAGTTTTCTCTTGTGTGGGCATGCATTAGTTTGTCTACTGGCTTCATATTAGTATTAAATACATTGGATACTTACTTTTTCATTCTTGTGATACTTTACTAAAGAGAATGTTCCCTAACTCTATCCAGGTTAATACAAAAGATATAAAGTCTCTATCTTTCTTATGGCTAAATATATATTCCATAGTATACATATACCCTAGTTTATTAATCCATTCATGGGTCAGTGGGCATTTGAGATGATACCATATCTTAACGATTGTAAGTTGACCTGCAGTAAAAAGATCTTGTGCAAATGTCCGTTGAAAATGATTTTTTCTTCTGGGTAGATCTCATTTGTTTTGTTTATTCTAAATATTTCCTGTATTGATAATATGTTAACTTAGATAATTTAAACAAAATTTTTCAGGAAGAAAGAGAAAGGCCTTCTAACATGCCACGGTCTGAAAAACAGAAAGAAAAACAAAAAAAATTTGGCCAGGTTTCCAAGGTGAACGTTTGCATCTGGGCCCCATCTACTTCTCCAGTTGTATTCTTTTTCACATGTTCAGTTCCAGCCAACTCAATAGATAAAAAATAAAGGTACTATTTTTGTATAACATGGTGACTATAGTTAATCACAATGTATTGTATACCTGAAAATCTTATTAAGAAAGTGGATTTTAACTGTTCTCTCACAAAAAGAAAGTACATAAGATAAAGCATGTGTTCCTCAATTTAACCATTCATATGGTTTAACCATGCATATTCCAAAACATCCGATTTTTGTCAATTAAAAACAGCATAATAGGGCGGTGCCTGTGGCTCAGTGGGTAGATAGAGCGCTGACCCCATGTACCAGGGGTGGCGGGTTCGAGCCCAGCCCCAGCCACACTGCAACAAAAAAATAGCTGGGCGTTGTGGTGGGTGCCTGTAGTCCCAGCTACTTGGGAGGCTGAGGCAACAGAATCACATAAGCCCAGGAGTTGGAGGTTGCTGTGAGCTGTAATGCCATGGCACTCTTCTGAGTGCGATAAAATGAGACTTTATCTCTAAAAAAAAAAACAGCATAATTACTAAATTTCAAAAGTAATTTGAAACAAAATAAATATTATTATTTGGAACAAAATAAATAAATATGCATAATATATTTTCCCATCCTCATATATGCCATTCTATAGCACTTATCCTATTAGTTTACCATTTACTTTCTGTCACTCTTTCACTAAAATGTAACTTGTCTTTGTCTTTTTTTTTTTTTGATAAGAGTCTCACTGTGTTGCCTTTGGTAGAGTGCTGTGACATCATAGCTCAGGGCAACCTAAAACTCTTGGGCTCAAGCAATTCTCTAGCCTCAGCTTCCCAAGCAGCTGGGACTACAGGCACCTACCACAACACCCAGCTACTTTTAGAGATGGGGTCTTGCTCTTGCACAGGCTGGTCTCGAACCCGTGAGCTCAGGCAATCCACCTGCCTTGGCCTCCCAGAGTGATAGAATTATGGATGTGAGCCACCACACCCAGCAATGTAACTTGTCTTATTCATTGTTATGTTCCAATGATTTGGTATGCAGCAGAAACTTAATAAAGAACTAATATTAAATAACCATGAATGAATGGACATCCTATTCTCCTGCAGGGCTCAGGTTGACCCAGCCTCCGTGTAACCTTCCCTGATCTCCCAAGCAGATATTATTAGGCTTTATCATCCTTTTGCTCTTCGTCTAATAGACTCAAGCTCTTAAGAAATACAATTCCAAGAAAGTTCTGGCTAATAGTGCAATTTTAAGTCTGAGAGAACGGATCCTTGTAGCCCCTTCTGTCACAATTGAACACCAAGTTAAAAAAGCCGTGGCTTCTCTCCAACGAGCTTAGAGTACGTGTGCTTACATTTGTTCATGCCTTCTCTGCCTTTCTCTCACTCACTCACACACACACCCCTCTCGAGTCACTAGATCCTTGTTGCTTCTCCTTTAGATCTCACTCAGTTCTTTACAGTTTTCCAAAGTTAAAAGTGCCCTGTAAGCAGGAAGCCCTTCCCCGTCTGCTGAGCAGAGGCCAAGTGTGGACGAAGTGTCAGAGAATCTTTTCTCATCCTTCTTCCCACCGTGCCCAACCCATAGGAGTCTTATGGGGTACTTAGAAGATACTTCAGAGTGGAAAGGCACCTGCCATCTTTGATAGCCTAGAGTAGGAGCATGGTCTCTTATTCCCAGCCTTTCCATAGTATTTGCTAATAAATTATAGCATTTGCTGAACATGTGTTTCCGTGATGTTCTGTTTCTTCATGTTCTTTATGGTAATTCCTCTTTTCTTGCTGTTCTTCATTGGATAGGCTTTCTGGCATTCCCCTACCTAAGTGGTTAGTGTTTGGGGGTAGGGGGTGGGAGGGGTACATAAAGACAGGCTACCATCTCCCTACTCCAAGATCTGATGTCCTTTCTCTCCGCTATGTCACTCACCACTCCTGCTTACACTGTGGTTGTCTGTATACTCGTTTTACTACACATACTAGGTGGTAAGCTATTTGAGGGCAGCGATCAAGTTTTACAAATCTTTGTATCCTTATGGCGCCCTACACAAAGTGCTCAGTGAATGTTTGGTGAATGAATGACTAGACCGGTGCTGTCCAATATGGTAGCCACGAGCCACCTGTGAATATTTCAATTAATTGAAATGAAATAAAATGAAAAATTCAGTTTCTCAATCATATCAGCCATAAGTCGAATGCTCAAAAAATCACATTCCTAGCTACCATATTAAGCAACAGAGGACCTTGTTGACCTAGACAATATAATAAAAACCCAAACTTGGTCAGTCGATTAAAAAATAAAAAGGAATTCGTTTTTAAGAAAGGCATATTCTTGATTATTCTCTTAGGATCTTCGGTTGTTTAGATCTAGGGATTTACTACAGATGCTGTTCTTGAACTGATTTGTAGTGCTAGGAGGGGCATATTCTAATGTCTTGGGAATCTCAGAAAGCCAAAGCTTCTGTATTACTGGTGTCTAACCAGAGCTGGGCCAAGTGAGGGGCAAGGTTTTTTTAAAGCAGATCCCAGCGTTACCTTCTTATTTTCTGAGGTATGTCCATGGCTAGATGTTGGGGGAGGCCTTGTTTCCCTCCCTTCCCCCTGCTTCCCCACCTGCCTGGCTGGCGGTTCTGACATGGCTTCTAGAGCTGCTCCAACCCTAGGGAACAGAGCCAAACATGCGGAAGTGGTTACGTGTACTAGCTCCCAGGGAAGCTGTGGCTAGCAGGGGGAGTGGGTGGGGTCCTGCCTGATGGCTTTTCAAAGAAGCCAAATCTTTGAAGTTTTGTTTTAGCAGCTGCCAGGTATGCTGTTTCAGCACTTTGGAGACTCTCCCTGTGTTCCCATATCACATTTTTTCTTTACTATATGTGCATAGTATACACAATGGAGCTTGGCTGTTGGCAGGGCAAATATAAAACTGTGGAGTAAGAAGCTAAACACAACCCTCTTGGCTTTTTCTTTTTATTATGATTCTGCTGTGAAATAGGCTTTTTAATGTCCCCTTTTCAGCTCTGCCCCTTTCTGATCACCTGCCAAAGGAGAGGCAGAGGCCTCTTCTATTTAGTAAGGTTTGAAAAAACCAGAGGTCTGACATTTCTGTAATAAATTGAGGTATCACTCTTGAGGACAGAACTCCTTTTCTCCCTTAAGAACAGATAACACCAACCCCACCTGGTTCCCATCCCCCAGCAAGTAACTTCAATACTGTTTGGTCTTGGAGCAAATTTCTTGTTCACCATTAGCTTCTTGGCCTTTAGCACAATGCCAATGTGAATATTTATTAAATGATTATACTTGCAGAGGCTGTGTTGAAGGACAGGGGCTGGGAAGGTAGAATACCCCTGTAAAGCCCACCCTCTTGCTTTTCCTGCTCTGTGTCTTCCTGCTTAGTAACCCCCCTCTTGTCCAGTCTGCAGTCACCTCAGGCCTTTTCCAGTTGCTTGTAAATTTGTTCCATTCTCGGAACTGTTCTTTTGGAGTTTAGTGTATGTTCCCTGTGTAGTTAACTACCTTTTTATGCCTTTGTTTTTTCTCTCCAGAGATAGGAGTCTAAGCCTTTTAAAGACGAAGGCTGTATTTTATTTCTACACAAAGAACACTGGACAGGAAGGAGAAGACTTAAGTGCCAGCCCAGGTCCACCTGAGACTTCCTCATTTGGGGCAAATTGTTTAACCAAACTGAAGCCTAATTTTGCCATGTGGAAAGTGACGATGCCTAATTGTCATGGGGATTAGATGAGAGTACATAGGTGAATGTGTTCTGTAAACTGTAACATACTACACACAATTAGGTATTTTCAGTATTAATAATACTTATCACTGTGAAGGAGTAATGTTTGTTTCTGCTGCTGATGTACACAGACTAATCTCTCCCAGAGTTAAGGTAAATCACCAGTTCAGTCTCACATTACTCAGTGAGCTTGGCACAGGTTTAAAGCATTAAACGGTCCATTCCAGGCACTCCCTGTCATCGCTTCTCTTTCGATCTGCAAGCTCCTCCTTTTAGGCCTGTGGGGTCCTTGTTTTCTTAAGTCTACCCCTCTCCTATCAGGCCCAGGCTGAGCTCTTTTAACCCTCTCTGTTCTTAGGGTGGCAAGACTGTCCAACCATTTCCCAGTTTTAGCTAGAATTTCTGTCCTGGTGGTAATGAGTTTCTCTTTAGCATGGCCCCCTGTGTCCTGCAGCCCGGACCACTGGACCACCGGGTCCCTCCTTCATTCTTCCTTAGCCACACCCCACACCTCTGTCCGCACAGCTCAGCCTCCCTTCCTGTTTTCCTCTCCTTCTCCGTCCTTCCCTGCCAGGCTGTCTCCCCAGCCTTCCTCCTCCCTCTTCTCGTCATCTCATCCTGCATTTTCTTTCTTTCTCTAAGTTCTGACCTTTCATCTAGAAAAAGTGTCCCCATTTCAAGACTCTGCTGTTGGGTGTATCTTTGCCCTCCTGTCGCCCAGTCCCCATCACCTCAGAGAGGAGGAGGATAAATAAGCACTGCCTTTTTTTACTACCACCAATTCAGTCTCACTCACACAGCTGGCTTGAGAAGCACAGATTCTTATTTTAAAATCTCTAAGATCTCATTTAGTTTTTGAGAATATGTATTTTAGAAGTAAGCCCATTTGGATTTGTCTTTTTTTAGCCACTCTTACTAGCTATTTCATCTAGGGCAGGTTCTTCGAACCTAATATTCTTATCTCTAAAATGGCAATTAAATGACTACTTCCAAGGATATTCTAAGGAGCAAATGAAAATTAAATGGCACAAGGAAAGCACTTCTAATGTGTATAAAGCCCACTGTAGAGTAAGTGCTCAGTAGTAGAAATCATTGTAAATATTTCCATGTCATCTATCCGTACCCTGTTTCAGAGTTATTAAAAATGGAGACCCAGAGAAGTTTAAGTAGATGATGCAGATTTTCATGCCTGCCTAAGTCGTAAAGGAAGGATGGCAATCCAGGCCTTCTAGTTTTCTGCCTGATGAATTTTCCATTTGACCTTTCTAACTCCTCAAAAGAAGTTACTTATTCTAGTTTACTTTCTTCATGTGGATCATAGGACTGTCCCAAAGAGAAGAATGTTCATTTATTCATTCATCTGTTCCTTTAACAAACATTGCATGATCATGATGTTGCCAGGCTCTGGGTGTAGAAGGACCAGTATGACAAACTCACTGCCTTAATGGTTAGTCCTGTGAGTAAGAAGTGGGCACTGAAAAGAACAGTCACAGAATAAAAAACATACCACAAAGGCATGTTGGGGCTTAGAGGAACAAACTAAATCAGAGGAAGACTAGGGAAGATTTGGTGGAGGGTGAATTATTGTTCTTTTACTAGATGGAAAGGGCAGAGAATGGGGAAGGCAGGGAGGCAAGGGAAAGCACACCCCCGCAGTGCAGTGCTGTGGGAGCATCACGTGACGCAGGGGAGTGGCGGGGGTGAGATGGGAAACTTGAAAAGCTGAAGTGCCTGGATGCCATGTTAAGAGGATTTTATCCTATTATGTGTCATTTAATTAATGTCAAATTGAAGAAGTCAGGGAAGTTTTTGGGTTTTTTTAACACATTTGTGTCTTTATACCTATGTTTCCACTGTCTTTCCCCTCCCCATGCATATCTGGCGATCTCTTTTTGCCATTCTGGATCCTGCCCAGTTCTGCACCTTACTCTGTGAACCTTCTACCACCATCTCAGGCAGAGAAAGCCTGCTTTCCTGTAGCTATAGCATTTACATCGTACTTTAACTGGATTGTTATGTCTTTCCTCTACTACTTCCTTTGGGGTCATGACCTATACAACTTTATAGCCCTGTCCTTCAGTACAATGACTGGCACATAGTATCTACTAATTTAATGTACACCAGAAGACTTTAAATAGGTACCTAGGTTGAAAATCACATACCAGACTTCCATCTGGGCAACTCTTTAGGTAATGCCTATCTTTGGCACCATAAGAAGTCACATATCATCATTAAAAAAATTTTTTTCTATGGATGGATCAGGTTAGGACTTTCTCCTTTAACCAGAACCACAACTCAGCGTGATTAGAATTTTAGCTTTGGCTTCCTCTTGTAAGGAACTCTAACACTTAGCTGGTCTAAAACACGCTACAGCAGCAGTTGTCACCCTTTTTGTATTTGTAGCACTCCAGAACTTTGATCAACACAGTTGAAGGGAGTAAAAATCTCTGCAATACTGAATCCAGTGAATTATACCTGGTGGAATCAATATTAAAGTGCAGCATTGTTTCCGAGTGTCCGTAAAGATATCCTTAGTTATACTCCTCACTTGGTTATCCTTTAGAACCATGTAGCTGGTTGAATAGTACTATTTATTTCTTGCCCTGACTGGGGTCAAATATACTCACAAGTTTCTTCATATTGTAACAAACATAAAATCTATATTTGGCAACAGCTTGGGAGGCTGAGGCAGGAGGATTGGTTGAACCGAGGAATTTGAGGTTGCTGTAAGCTAGGCTGACAGATAGTACCTACTAATTTAATGTATACCTGACATTTGGTCTACAGCGCCATGGCACTGACGAACAGAGTGAGATTCTGTGTTTCCAAAAAGAATGAGTGATTTAACACATCCTTCATGATCTCGTCAAACTGTCCTTCATGATCTAGTCTCAGAAGTCACACACAGTCATGTTTTTAAATTATTTTTTTAAAGTGTGATAAAATATGACATAAAATTTATCATTTAAAGTTTAACCATTTTTAAGTGCACAGCCATTAATAATAACTATATTCACATTGTTGTGAAGTTATACTTCCATCTACTACTGTAATTGTTTTCATCTTGTGGAATTAAAACTCTTTACCCATTAAGGAATAACTCACCATTCTTCTTACTCCCAGTCCCTGACAACGACTGTTCTATGTCTGTGTCTATAATTTTGACTACTCTAGGTAGCACATCATCTGCCATTTGGTATTTTCTTGGAGAAGAAGGGTAACTCTACTTTTAAATTTTTGAGGAACTACCGTACTGTTTTCTGTAGCTGCTACGCCATTTTACATTCCCATCAACAGTTCACAAGGATGTCACTTCTTTTTTTTTTTTTTTTTTTTTTTTTTTTTTTTTTTTTTTGAGACAGAGTGTCATTCTGTTGCCTAGGCCAGACTGCCATGGTCTCAGCAACCAACTCCTGGGTTCAAGTGACCTTCCTGCCTCAGTCTCCTGAGTAGCTGGGACTACACGTGCCCACCAAATGCCTGACTAATTTTTCTATTTTTAGTAGAGACAGGGTCTTGCTCTTGGTTAGGCTTGTCTGAAACTCCTAAACTCAAGCCATCCTCCTGCTGTGGCCTCCTAGAGTGCTAGGATTATAGGTGTGAGCCACCATGCCCAGGCAGGTTTCATTTTTGCTACATCCTCAGCATTTATTTTCTACCTTTTTCATAGTAATCATCCTAATGGGTACGAGTTGGAATCTCATTGAGTTTTGGTTGGTATTCCCCTAATGATGTTGAACATCTTTTCATATGCTTGTTGACTGTATATTTTCTTTGGAGAAATGTCTATTCACGTTTCTTGCTCATTTATTAATTGGGTCATTGGGGTTTTTTGTTGTTGAGTTTTAGGAATTCTTTATATATTCTGGCTGTTATTCTTTTACCAGATAGATGATTTGCAAATATTTTTCCACATTCCATGGGTTGCTGTCTTAGTCTGGTAACAATGTAACCTTTGATACACAAAAGTTTTAATTTTGATGAAGTCCAATATATGTGTTTTTCTTTTGTTGCCTGTGCTTTTGGTGTCATATCCAAGAATAGGTGCCAAGTCCAGTATCATGAAGCTTTTGCTCTATGTGTTCTTCTAGTGGAAGTCTTAATAGTTTTAGCTTATTTTGGGTCTTTGGACACACTGTCATTTTTGTAACATATTATTGTTTACATGGGCCAGCCCTATTCAGCATGGGCGGGAACTAGACAAGGGTGTGAGCACTAGGAGATGGGGGACTTTGGGAGCCATCTTGTAGGCTGGCTCACACAATAATCCAGGTACATAGTTTTAAACATAAAGTAATTCTACAAGGTTTATAATAAAAATGGGAATCCACTGCCCTTTCTCTCCCTATTGCTATCAAACCTCATTTCCATGCCTTAGAGTTAACTGTTTTCTACTTTCTTTAAGCTATTTCTTCTTATTTCTAAATCATACATTTATTCTCCCATCTTGGGATTTTTGATTTTGGATATTATCTCTTACTGTCTGAAGACAGTGGGATTTTTGATTTCTAAATCATACATCAAACCTCATTTCCATGCCTTAGAGTTAACTCTTTTCTACTTTCTTTAAGCTATTTCTTCATATTTCTAAATCATACATTTATTCTCCCATCTTGGGATTTTTGATTTTAGATATTATCTCTTATTATGTGAAGACAGAGATCTAGCGTATACTCCACTCCTCACCCATGGCTGTGGGCCCCCACCCACCCACCCCCCCTACATACACGTGCTGTCCTTCCTTCTATCCCATACTTGCAGTGGACTTTGAGGACAGTTTTTGGTTAGATCCATGTTCAGGGTTTTCACTACTAGTACTGTGACCTTGGGAATTTTGGAGCCACTTAGAGTGATCATTTCTTCTCTGTTGTTTATCTATTTTTCTGTCATCTGTTCTGACTTTCTGGGGGATTCCGTTAGTAATTTTCCATACTCTCTACTTCCCTCAGTCTGACGTGGTACATGTTGTGAAGTTAAAAAATGTTCTAAGTTTCAGATTTCTTCCATTTCAGAACAATTTACATAGGGCTACAAACTGAGAGAGGCGATGGGGAAAGATACTTACATTTTTCTTACTTTCTGTAGACTATAATATTTATGTACATTTTAAAAATTAGTTGCACAAGCAAGGTAGCCTCATTGTACAATAATTTAACAAATATATATGAAGTACAAGGAGCTACGGTTTTAAAAATTTGTATATTTTTCATGTATTTTTCTGTGATATTTTTTCATTCTGATATGTCTCCATGTTTTTTCAGTCTGTTCATAGAAACTTACTGAAATATTTTTAACCACTATGTAGTTTTCCAAAGTAGGAGAGTATCATAATTTATTTTGTCATTCTCCTGTTAAGAGGCACTGAGTTGTGTCCAGCTGAAGCATCATCAATAAACACTTTATACATATATCTTTGTGCACATATGCAAGTATTTCTAGAGAGTAAATTCCTAGAAGTGGAATATGTTGGATCAAATTCACTTTGAATTTTTATAGATAACTTTCAAATTGGCATCCAAAAGCTTATCTTAATACACCCCCCCAATCTGGAGTGCAGAGGCATGCCCTTTTCCCCACACGCCTGCCAGCATTGCATACCGCTGACCTTTCTATCAGTCCCTCTGGACTACCGCTTAGCCCTTGCATACAGATACTGTCCCATTTTTACCAATGATGAAATGAGGAGTAAATCCTATCTTCAGATATAGTACTTCAGGGGTGCTTTGTTTTGGGCAGAAGTACAACTGAGAGGGGCCCAAGAAGCAAGAAGGTAAAGGGGTCTCACTAGGCTCTTTCTTTTCTTACTGGCACTTAAGACTAGAAAGAATCCCTCTGAGTCAAGTTCATCTTTCCCAGCACTGCTCAGGTCTTTCTCTCCTGGTTTGTTTTATTTTTTTATTTTTTAATTGATTTCACCCAAGGAGCCTGATCTTTCCCCTCCTGAAGTACTGAATAACCAGAGAGAGTCATAGAACCCAGCAAACTGAGTGAAGGAAGCTTAAGAAAAATGTTAAAAAAGAAGAAAAGTATTTGATGTACTTTTAATATAAAATGTGGAAAAAGTAGGAAAAGGGTGGGGGTTGGGGAAAGGAGGGAGGAAAGAGATTATTCACGGTAATGGGAACCAAATGTTGGCTGGGAAAGCTGCAGCATTCTCACACTCTTCCTGTAAACCCTGAGGCTTTTCCAAGCGATAATAACTGCGAGCTGACAGTACAGGACATGTCTTAACCCTTCCATCCCTGGACAGTTCCTTGGAGTCAGCATCAGAGGTGGTGTCCACTTTGAAGAAGTCTTGGTGCATGGAGGATTTCTGTGTCCCTCTTTTGCCACCATGGCAAAAAGAAGAAAGATGGAGGCAAGTATTGAAATGGAAAACACCTGCTTGCTGAAACACGTTGTTCCAGTATGCCTAAATTTCTCTGCTGTGGATGGTACATGGTCTACTTGACCAACAGCTTACCAGGTTTGCCTGACTGTATTTTCTCCTCTTGCTGTCTTAAGGGAAACTTAAAAGGAGTTGAGAACCGCCTGTGACAGGCACTCTTTCTCCACCCGTAACAATCCCATCACTTGAAAGCTCCCTAGTCTGATGGCCTCTTAGATGCCAGTGTGGAAATGTATGTGCTTATGTGGAGGTTTGGCCCTTTGTTTCTCTTGGAAGTCCACCAATGCCACTGTGGAATTGAGATGTAAATACTGTTCTGAGCTGAGAGGCTTCTCCTGACCTTGTAACTTCCAGCTGGTCAAGGACAGGCACTGCCTCTTGGCCTAAGACCATTCATCCAAGGAGGGAGAGCAAACGGAGCTTCTAAATGCAGTTGCTTTTTCAGCTGGATCTTCACATCCATCTGGATTTAAACTTTGTTCAGGCACTTTTAGAAGTCCATCTTGTGCAAGAAAGAAAGAAAGGAAATCTTGTTTTTTGTGTCAACAGTTTTTCTTTTCTGAAAGACTGCCACCAAGTACGGGGCAGTGGCAACAGTAGGGCAGTTAGTTAGATGAGCAGGCTACTTAATTTTGCTGTGCCTCAGTTTCCTCTCCTGTAACATGAGCAAAGTTTAAGTGAGACAAAGCCTGCAAACCATTTTAGCCCCAAGCCTGGCATCTGCTCTTTCTCCTTGTCATGATCCTCATAGTGCAAAGAGCTAAAATTAAAACTGAAGCATTGGTTTTATTTGAAGTGAGATCATTGGGATTATTATATAGTTTTTCATTTTACATTTAAATCTGTGATCTATCCTGAGTTCATTTCTGTGTAAGTCTTATGTTTAGGTCGATGTTTATCTTTTGCCTGTTGATGTGCAATTGCTCCAACACTGTCAACAAGCAAATACCTTAAAAAGATCATCCTCCCTCCATTGTATGGTTTTGCAACTTTGTCAGAAATCAGTTGAGCATATTCTTGTGGATCTTTGGATGATTTTGGTATTAAAACAGAGGCCTAGAGTAATAATACTTGGTTAGAAAATCTTTAGCATGGCTATTTTAGATTCCAATTTTCTGCTCCTCATTGTAACCATGGAGACACACAGAGTTAGCCTCTTTCACTTACTGTGTGTATGCACTTGCAGAAGTTATTTAACATGAGCCTCAGTTTCCTCATCTATAAATGGAGTAATACCTGTCTCCAGTGATTCCTATGATGGCGACAAGATAAGGTATATGAAGAGCTCAGTCTGGAGTCAGGCATCTCAAAAGACCTCACACTGGTGGTGGTGCTGCTGAGACTTGGCTGTCTCCACTCTGGGCTGCTCTAAGTCACATTCACTTATGCCCTTTACATTCCAGACTTTAACTTTTTTAAGCCTTTTCCTTGAAGCGTCATCGTAAGCACACGAGTGATTCCAATTAAAGCTCTTGTGCTGTGCTTTGCTTAAATGGAAGTTTTGAGCAGTCACACGTCTAAGTCTGTGATAGATCTGTGTCTTACCAACTTTATTGCAGCATCTCTCCACCTTCCGCGACTCCCAGCGGTTGGCCACAGTGCCTGTCCTGTCACTCCCCACTCTTTTATATACTCTTCTTCTGCTGGGCATTTCCTTTCCAGTTGGCAAGTTGCTGGTCATCTACTGAGACCCAGGCAAAATTCTTTTCTACTTTGTTTTTCCTTCATAGCAAGTTGTTCCCTTCCTGTTGGTCTGTAAAGATCATGTCCTATTCCCAGCGTAGTAGCCACAGCTTTTTTCTTAATTTAAGAAAGTATATCCATATTTAAAAAAACATAAATATATCCATTATGTTGACATTAATATTAAATGATAAAAGCAAAATAGCATAACCAGAATGTGAACTGGGAAAAGATTAGAATGAAACATGCCAAAGTGGTCACCATGGTTGCAAAATGAGTGGGCAGTTTTTTTTTTCTTCCCCTTTATACTTTTTAGTATTTATATTTTTATAATCAGCATGTGTTTAGTCTTTAAATTAATTTTTATATTGTTTCAGGTGCCCTGTACATCATGTTAGTTGATATTGATTTATATGTATTTCTCCTTCATTTTGAAATGGTACGGTTCTGTTCTGTCATTTGTTAAAGAGAGGAACAAAAGGAAAATGGGACTAACATGTATCGAGAGCCCAGTTTATGACAGATTGAGTGCTTTGTATGATTTGTGCTTTTTATTCCTGAAAACATGACTGTAATACAGGCATGGTTTTCCTTATGCATAAATGTCAAAATAGTCTTAGAGATGCTACCATTCATCCACAGTCACGTGTCACATAACTGATGGTGCTGGAATATGAGTCCAGCTCTTTCTGATGTGAGCTTACGCTCTTTTCATTACTTTAACTTTAGAGAGAGGAAAATCAGTACCAGTCTTTCCTTATGGCATCCCAGACCAGTCTGGATTTACATATTGATGATAATGTTCAGTGGAGAGATGGAAATAACTCTTAAACTGTCACTGGTGAAATATACAAAACAATCTTTCTGTGAACAAAAATGAAGAAAATTCAACATTACAAATAGCTTTACCATAGTCTATGTAATTTGTATGGTTTTTTGGCTTTTGCCAGACACTGATGTCATATTGAGGCTTTATATGTGAGCAGAAAACATCAACAGCCTGGAGAAGCTAACTCTAAATAGATGGCTTCTATTTACAATTTGGATTAAATGTCTACTTGCTTTGTATTCTGACTCTCCTGGATATAACTTAATTTTTTTCACAGATTTGAACCTTTCAGGCAAGTTAGGCTGGCTGTTTTAGAGGGTGGGGAAGTATCTAAGGGTAATCTTGTGACTATAGAGGGTGGAAATTGTGAATTTTTTTGTCCTCTTAGTTTTTCACAATGGTCTGATCACCCAGGTATTAGTCAATACATCCTATAGCTGTTATCGTCATTTTAGTTATGCTGTAGTAAGCATATGGTTTATAGCTATGGAGTGATACCATGAAAAGGATGTAAAGAAGAAGAAGTAATGAAAGATGTTCCTCTTAGCCTCGATGTCACTTGTGGACTCCGTGAGCAGGAAATCAGGCGTAAGACAAACATAGAGATGAATCACACAATTTATCATTGGCAAGTGTGATATCTGAATTTCAAGCTCTGCAGCAGTGATGTTCAACCAGTGTGCCATAAGAGGATCTTGGATGTGCTTTGAAATTTTTTAAAGATTATTTAAATTATTTCTGAAAGAAGTTCAAAGCACAGTAAGTATATTCTTTTTTTGTTTTTTACTCATTATGTTGATCAACATAATTCAAGTGTGCCACAGAAGTTACATAGATATAGGTTCAAGTGTGCCATGAGATAAAGAAGGTTGAAAAACACTGGTTGGATTCAGTCCCCAAGATACAAATTCTGTATTCCTATTTTCATCACATTCATGCCAAATTTGATTAGCTTCTCTATACCAAAAGGGCACAGATTAATCACATAGGAATATTGGTTTGTGAGAAATTTGGATAATGTCCCATTGAACCTCAAAAATAAGATCACAAATAAAAGGAGCTAATAGTAACTAAACTGCTTCATATACCTTAACTCATTTAATAGCTAACTTTTATTATGTACCAAAGCTGTTCTAAAAGCTTTGCATGTATTAACTGATTTAGTACTCAAGCTACTATAGGAGGTAAGCACTATTATCACCCCCATCTAACAGATGAAGAAACTAAGCATAGAGAAATGAAGTGAGGGCCAGTTGTGGTGGCTTATGCCTATAATCTTAGCACTCTTGAGAGGCTGAGGCAGGAGGATCACGTGAGGCTAGGAGTTCAAGAACAGCCTGAGCAACCACATCTCTACAAAAAAATAGAAAAATAAGCCAGGCATGGTGGCACATGCCTGTAGCCCCAGCTACTCGGGAGACTAAGGCAGGAGGATCATGGGAGTCCAGGTGTTTGAGGTTTTCATGAGCTATAACACCACTGCACTCTAGCCTAGGTGACACAGTGAGACCTTGTCTCAAAAAAATACATATATATAAAATGAAATGACTTGCCCAACACAACACAGTGACTAGCAGTTAGGATTCTAGCCCAAGCAATAAGGTGGCAGAATCCATGCTCCTAACAGAGATTGCTGGTGGGCCCTAACCACAGAGTTTCTGATTCCAGTCACCCTGGAGTGAGGCTCAATTATTTTCATTTTTAAAAGTTCCAAGATGATGGTGATACTGATCCAGGGACCATGCTTTAAGAACCATTGTTCTATGCTCTGCTGTGCTTGAGGCATAGCATAGAACAGTGAGCTAGTAGTGAAGCAGCTGAGGACCAGGGTAATGCATTTTTAACGGTCTGATCCTATCAGAGACGGGTGCCTACATTTGATTCAAGCTGTCACTTTGGACTTAGCCTCTCTAGCTAATTCTCAAACAAATTTCAATTGTCTTGTCTTCACTTAACAGAGGCATATACGACTGTAGCTATACCCTTGACTCCATTAATAAGAGACCAATTCCTAGTGTGGTGATGAGTTGATCTCATAGATTGTATGTTGAAGTTAGTTTGGGAAGGGATTCCTAAGAAGCAGTTCATATACCACATAAATACTGCAATAAAGAAAAAGGCCTGACCTTAAGTATATACTTTATTTTCCTCTTGTTGGCCATATTACTTAAAAAACAAAAACAAACAAACAAAAAAAACTCCTTTCTTTTTATTTCCCCAGTATTTTCCCTTTAGGACAGGTGGAGAAGATTTTTAGAAAAGGTGGAGTTTTGGAATTGTCTCCCATTTTCCTTGGATAATTGAAGAAAGGGGGCAGAGGCAGGTCACTGGAGCCAGAAAACTTGTAGGCTGGACTGTTCCAAGTTCCCTAATGTCTTGCTTCCTGGGGAAAAGAGGAGAAATGAAGGGAGCCTAACAGATGTGATGGGGTAGGAATTCTAAATTTGTGACAGTTTGCAAGCTGTTTGTGTGCACTAAGTTTGAACCCAGCTACAATTCAGTGTAGAAATTCCTGGAAACTGGCATGACAGCTGCCCTAGACAATGTGCTCATTGACTTTGATTCTAAAAATTTTTCCTGGCTTGCCTTTGCCGGGTGTGAAAGCTGGGTGATGGTGGTCCAGTTTTACAAGGGCCAGCTGTGCTTTACCTATGTGTCACAAAGGCCTCAGACTCTTCCCTTGATTTGATAAAAGTCCCTCTGAGCCGACTCAGTCTTCATTGTTGAGTGAACTCGTGTCAGGGAGTTCTCCTTTGGCTTTCTTAAAGGTCATTCTTTGCTCACTTCTTTTTTAGTTCACAGCTACATTTTTCAGGCTTCATGTGGTATGTTGGTTATGCCAAAATAAAGAGCTGGATCAAAGACATTTCTTGTTCATAAAGCTAAGGATCTATCTGTCTTTTCAGATCCAGACTGCTAATAAAGGAGCAAGGACTTTCTATCTACATAAAACTGGCTGATTCCCAGAATCCTAAGTTGCCTTCTAGAATAGTGCTATGAACTTAACCTTTTGAAAGATTTGGTTTTATATCCAACTTTGTGTTCCATAAAGCTTGCTTCCAGAGTCTCTGCCAAATGTACTAAGAAATCCAACTTTGTCCTTATTTCCTCCTCCTGGGGACCATTCCATCGATCATGGAGTGGTAGGGGTGTGGAGACAGTGTAAGTCTGGTTCACATTCTGTATCCATGGTCAAGTCCAACTGGCTAGGATCTCACTATGCTTTTAAAGGACAGACATATCAGCTCCTAGCTTTTGACATGGCACTTGGTATGTTCTTCCCATTGTGTCACTGTCACCCAGTTATTTAATAAAATCAAAGTAATGTTAGCCAAAATAATCCCACTCAAACATCTTCTCGTCATCACTTCTGCTTCTTTTTCCTTTTCTATATCTCTGCTTATTGAACAAATAAACAGAAGCCTTTCCTCTCAATTGTTTGCAATTCTCTATTCCAAATTAGATATTTTCTTTGGATGCTGCTCATGCTCTTAATCTATTTTAATATTTGTATCTTTTTTCCAGCCTTTATTGATTTCGAGCCACTTTGTCCTAATTTGTTGCCTTACTTTCCCTTTCAGCTTCTCTTTAAAATGTGTAGTACGATCTATGAACCAAGTGTATGGTGCCCCACGATCATACTAACGTACACAGCTATGGTTTAATTAAAAAAAAAAAAGTGTAGTAAACAAAAAGGGGCGGACGTATTTTCTGAGTGCTCATTAGTATACAGTCTCCTTATATTTAGGTTCTTAGTTTTCAGGGTACATCTTTAGCCTATCCAAACCCTTAATTCATTAGGGAAATAAACTCATGAGTCAAGCTTTTGATGAATCAATCTTATTTTCTTCATTAAATTGCTTTGTCCAAAGAAAAACAGTTCTTATAATTACTAATTTTTTATTTATGGTTTTTGTGATTATGATAGTGATTCAGTGTATGATTTAATGCACAAAGAAGTAACTCATACGGGTGGTGCCTGTGGCTCAGCGGGTAGGGCGCCGGTCCCATATGCCGGAGGTGGCGGGTTCAAACCCAGCCCCGGCCAAATTAAAAAAAAAAAAAAAAAAGAAGTAACTCATACACTGGGAAAGGACAGGAAGAGATGGGAAATAAGTTGGACACTGAAGATATGAACTGGTAATTGAGATGTCAATTTCAGGCCAAGATCTAACAAATTAGCAAACCAATGAGCTGGCAGCCCTTAGAGAAGGAAAAGGGAATAACTTAAGCCCCAGCATTGATTCATATAAAAAATAAGTCATGCTAAACTAACTTCATTTTCCTTCACGGTAGAATTACTTTAGTAAGAGAAGACCAGGGGACTAAAAAACAATTACTGTAACTGACTTTCAGCAAGTCGTAATGAAATCTGGTGAGCACAAAAGAAATACGAATGTGATAATACTGTCATTAAGAATATTTGATAACTAAATGGACAGCTGTACCCAAACAGTGAATCAGTGTAAACTTGAGAAGTAGGTCTTTGGGACTGTGTCATTGGATAACTAGTTTACCATTTTTATTAATGAATTCATTTATCCATTCATATTTATTTAGGTTCCTGCTACACATGGTAGGCATCTATATATGTAAAAGAATATGAATAGTGAATACTTTAGATGACAATTAGGATTTAAATAATCTAAACAGAATGATTAATCTAATTTTACGAAATTTAGCAGAGAAAAACATAAAAGCTCTTCATATGAGTTCAAAAATTAAAATGTGAAGAAGGCTTACAGGTTTAGGTTGACTTTAAGTGTAATAGACATTAACAATGGAGTAAGAACTGGCAAAACCTAATATCACCATGTGGGAAAATGTTCATAACTTATTGCCACATGAAAAACGCAAGCTATACTGGCTTGGAGCTCATAGCTCAGTGGTCAAGGCACCGGCCACATACGCTGAGGCAGGTGGATTCAAACCCGGCCCAGGCCAGCTAACTGACAATGATGACAACTGCAACAAAAATAGCCAGGCGTTGTGGCGGGCACCTGTAGTCCCAGCTACTTGAGAGGCCAAGGCAAGAGAATCGCTTAAGCCCAAGAGTTGGAGCTTGCTCTGAGCTGTGACACCATGGCACCCCACCTAAGGCAACATAGTGAGACTCTGTCTCAAAAAAAAGAAAAAAGAAAAACACAAACTGTAAAGCAGATAATACAGAATCACTCTCTGCAAGCAAAGTGCACACAGAGAAAGAAAATACATCAAAATGTTGACAAAATGTTTATAGTGGACAATTTTGGTGGTGAAATCATGGATGAATTTTGTTTTATACCTTTGTTACTGTGTTTCTCAGGTGAATATAATGCTTATACTCCTTTAAAAATTTTATCCATTTCCTTTCATTTTGAAATAATGCAAGGGAGGGTAGCCAGTGCTGTAAGCTAGGCTTGGGAGCGGGGAGGAGGATTGTGATTATCTTTCTCATTCTTCAGTGCTCTCATCCGTGCCTGAACAGTTGCCACTTCCTGGTAATTAGTTAAAAAATTCCCCACCATCCTGGAGGAACCAAAACACTACCCAAAATTAGCTGACATGGCTTGGAGCAGCAGGCTTCCATCAAGAGAAAGTGCCCTCAGCAGGGACCGCCATGCAGTAGCTGTCTCTGGTGGGGAAGGCTGGCAAATGGATGCTGCTCCCCTGCTTGCACATCTGAGTAACTCTGAAGTCCTTTGGTGGATCCACTACTTTGGTTCCCTCATGGTTATCCCTCATGGATACAATACTGGGTAAGGGAATTACAAACACTACTTTGCCTCCCTTCTTTCTTAGAAGTATTAGGTTATTAAGTAATAAATGTCCAGTTTTCCTTAAGTACTAAGTTTGACTATTGATATCTCTGACAGTTCACTTTGACATTTTTTCTTTTATTTTTTATTGTGAAGGTACATCTTCATTCTTTCAAAAGCACATTTTGGCTTGCAGTTATCTTTAAAAAAAAATTTTTTTTTTTTTATTGTTGGGGATTCATTGAGGGTACAATAAGCCAGGTTACACTGATTGCAATTGTTAGGTAAAGTCCCTCTTGCAATCTTGTCTTGCCCCCATAAAGTATAACACACACCAAGGCCCCACCCACCTCCATCCTTCCCTCTTTCTGTTTCCCCCCTCATAACCATAATTGTCATTAATTGTCCTCATATCAAAATTGAGTACATAGGATTCATGCTTCTCCATTCTTGTGATGCTTTACTAAGAATAATGTCTTCCACTTCCATCCAGGTTAATACGAAGGATGTAAAGTCTCCATTTTTTTTAATGGCTGAATATTATTCCATGGTATACATTCCTGGGTTGGTGGGCATTTAGGCTGTTTCCACATTTTGGCGATTGTAAATTGAGCTGCAATAAACAAGTGTCCTTATGATAGAAGGATTTTTTTCCTTCTGGGTAGATGCCCAGTAATGGGATTGCAGGATCAAATGGGAGGTCTAGCTTGAGTGCTTTGAGGTTTCTCCATACTTCCTTCCAGAAAGGTTGTACTAGTTTGCAGTCCCACCAGCAGTGTAAAAGTGTTCCCTTCTCTCCACATCCACGCCAGCATCTGCAGTTTTGAGATTTTGTGATGTGGGCCATTCTCACTGGGGTTAGATGATATCTCAGGGTTGTTTTGATTTGCATTTCTCTAATATATAGAGATGATGAACATTTTTTCCCCTGTTTGTTAGCCATTCGTCTGTCATCTTTAGAGAAAGTTCTATTCATGTCTCTTGCCCATTGATATAAGGGATTGTTGGCTTTTTTCATGTGGATTAATTTGAGTTCTCTATAGATCCTAGTTATCAAGCTTTTGTCTGATTGAAAATATGCAAATATCCTTTCCCATTGTGTAGGTTGTCTCTTTGCTTTGGTTATTGTCTCCTTAGCTGTACAGAAGCTTTTCAGTTTAATGAAGTCCCATTTGTTTATTTTTGTTGTTGTTGCAATTGCCATGGCAGTCTTCTTCATGAAGTCTTTCCCCAGGCCAATATCTTCCAGTGTTTTTCCTATGCTTTCTTTGAGGATTTTTATTGTTTCATGCCTTAAATTTAAGTCTTTTATCCATCTTGAATCAATTTTTGTGAGTGGGGAAAGATGTGGGTCCAGTTTCAGTCTTTTACATGTAGACATCCAGTTCTCCCAACACCATTTATTGAATACGGAGTCTTTCCCCCAAGGTATGTTCTTGTTTGGTTTATCAAAGATTAGGTGGTTGTAAAATGTCAGTTTCATTTTTTGGTTTTCAATTCGATTCCAAGTGTCTATGTCTCTGTTTTTGTGCCAGTACCATGCTGTCTTGACCACTATGGCTTTGTAGTACAGACTAAAATCTGGTATGCTGATACCCCCAGCTTTATTTTTGTTACAGAGAACTGCCTTAGCTATACGGGGTTTTTTCCGGTTCCATACAAAATGCAGAATCATTTTTTCCAAATCTTGAAAGTACGATGTTGGTATTTTGATAGGAATGGCATTGAATAGGTAGATTGCTTTGGGAAGTATAGACATTTTAACAATGTTGATTCTTCCCATCCGTGAGCATGGTATGTTCTTCCATTTGTTAATATCCTCTGCTATTTCCTTTCTGAGGATCTCATAGTTTTCTTTATAGAGGTCCTTCACCTCCTTTGTTAGGTGTATTCCTAGGTATTTCATTTTCTTTGAGACTATGGTGAAGGGAGTTATGTCCTTAATTAGCTTCTCATCTTGACTGTTATTGGTGTACACAAAGGCTACTGACTTGTGGACATTGATTTTATATCCTGAAACATTACTGTATTTTTTGATGACTTCTAGGAGTCTTGTGGTTGAGTCTTTGGGGTTGTCTAAGTGTAAGATCATGTCGTCAGCAAAGAGGGAGAGTTTGACCTCCTCTGCTCCCATTTGGATTCCCTTTCTTTCCTTGTCTTGCCTAATTGTATTGGCTAGAACTTCCAGCACTACGTTGAATAGTAAAGGTGACAGAGGACAACCTTGTCTGGTTCCAGTTCTAAGAGGAAAAGCTTTCAGTTTTACTCCATTCAGTAAAATATTGGCTGTGGGTTTGTCATAGATAGCTTCAATCAGTTTTAGAAATGTGCCACCTATGCCTATACTCTTCAGTGTTCTAATTAGAAAAGGATGCTGGATTTTATCAAATGCTTTTTCTGCATCTATTGAGAGGATCATGTGATCTTTACTTTTGCCTCTGTTAATATGGTGGATAACGTTTATCGACTTGCTTATGTTAAACCAGCCTTGCATCCCTGGGATGAAGCCTGCTTGATCATGATGAATGACTTTTTTGATGATAAGCTGTAATCTATTGGCTAGGATTTTGTTGAGAATTTTTGCGTCTATGTTCATGAGCTCACTCATGAAATTCTGAGTGAATTTGGTCTGAAATTCTCCTTTTTGTTTGGGTCTTTTCCTGGTTTTGGTATCAGGGTGATGTTTGCTTCATAGAATGTGTTGGGGAAGATTCCTTCTTCCTCAATTTTTTGGAATAATTTCTGCAGTACAGGAATAAGCTCTTCCTTGAAGGTTTCATAGAATTCTGGAGTGAAGCCATCTGGACCAGGGCATTTTTTGGTTGGAAGCTTTTTTATTGTTTCTTTGATCTCAGTGCTTGAAATTGGTCTGTTCAGGAGCTCTATTTCTTCCTGGCTGAGTCTAGGGAGAGGGTGTGATTCCAAATATTGATCCATTTCTTTCACATTGTCAAATTTCTGGTCATAGAGTTTCTGGTAGTATTCAGAGATGATCTCTTGTATCTCTGTGGGATCAGTTGTTATTTCCCTTTTATCATTTCTGATTGAGGTTACTAGAGATTTTACTTTTCTGTTCCTCGTTAGTCTGGCCAATGGTTTATCTATTTTATTTATTTTTTTCAAAAAACCAACTCCTTGTTTCATTAATTTTCTGAATGATTCTTTTGTTTTCAATTTCATTGATCTCTGATTTGATTTTGGATATTTCTTTTCTTCCACTGAGTTTAGGCTTAGATTGTTCTTCTTTTTCCAATTCCATAAGATCTCTTGTGAGATTGTTGATGTGCTCTCTTTCTGTTTTTCGAATGTAGGCATCTAAAGCGATGAATTTTCCTCTCAAAACTGCTTTTGCAGTATCCCACAGGTTTTGGTAGCTTGTGTCTTCATTGTTGTTATGCTCAAGGAAGTCAATGATTTCCTGCTTTATGTCTTCCTTCACCCATCTGTTATTCAACAGAAGATTGTTTAGTTTCCATGCCTTTGGGTGGGGTCGAACATTTTTGTTAGAGTTGAGTTCCACCTTTAGTGCCTTATGGTCTGAGAAGATACAAGTTAAAATTTCAATTCTTTTGATTCTGTTGATATTTGTTTTGTTTCCCAGGATATGATCAATTTTGGAGAATGTTCCATGGGGTGATGAGAAGAATGTATATTCTTTATCTTTGGGATGGAGTGTTCTATATGCGTCTATCAAGCACAGTTGTTCTAGGGTCTCATTTAAGTCTCTTATATCCTTGTTTAATTTCTGTTTAGAGGATCTGTCCAGCTCTGTAAGAGGAGTGTTAAGGTCCCCTGTTATTATGGTATTATCAGATATCATATTGCTCAGACTGAGTAAGGTCTGTTTCAAAACCTGGGAGCATTTAAATTGGGTGCATAGATATTTAGAATTGAAATGTCTTCTTGTTGTATTTTTCCCTTGACCAATATAAAGGGACCATCTTTGTCTTTTTGACTTTAGTTGGTTTAAATCCACATGTATCTGAGAATAAGATTGCAACTCCTCTTTTCTTCTGAATTCCATTTGCCTGAAAAATTGTCTTCCAACCCTTGACTCGGAGCTTTAATTTGTCTTTTGAAGCCAGGTGTGTTTCTTGCAGACAGCAAATGAATGGCTTGTGTTTTTTAATCCAGTCAACCAATCTATGTCTCTTCAGTGGGGAATTCAAGCCATTAACATTTATTGAGATAATTGATAAGTGTGGTAGTATTCTATTCGTCTTATTTTGTGAGAGTCCATTGCTTAGTTTCATCTTTTGCATCAGTGTGGAGGTTTGGTTCTGTCCTTTAATTTCTGAGCTCTTACTTTGCTGCTGATCCATTGTGGTGGTCAGTGTGCAGAACAGGTTGAAGTATTTCCTGTAGAGCTGGTCTTGTTGTGGCAAATTTCCTCAATGTTTGTATATCCATAAATGATTTGATTTCTCCATCAATTTTGAAGCTTAGCTTAGCAGGGTACAGAATTCTGGGCTGAAAATTGTTCTGTTTAAGTAGATTAAAGGTAGACGACCATTGTCTTCTTGCTTGGAAAGTTTCATTAGAGAAGTCTGCGGTCACTCTGATGGATTTGCCCCTGTAGGTAAACTGGCGCTTACTCCTGGCAGCTTGCAGAATCTTTTCTTTTGTCTTGACTTTGGACAGGTTCATGACAATGTGTCTTGGAGAAGCTCGGTTAGAGTTGAGGCGACCTGGGGTCCGATAGCCCTCTGAAAGCAGTGTGTCAGAATCTTTGGTGATATTTGGGAAATTTTCTTTTATAATATTCTCTAGTATGGCTTCCATTCCTCTGGGGCATTCTTCTTCCCCTTCTGGAATTCCTATAACTCGTATGTTGGAACGCTTCATAAAGTCCCATAATTCTGACAGTGAACGTTCTGCTTTCTCTCTCTTCTTTTCTGCCTCTTTTACTATCTGAGTTATCTCAAAAACTTTGTCTTCTACCTCTGAAATTCTTTCTTCTGCATGGTCTAACCTGTTGCTGATACTTTCCATTGCATCTTTAAGTTCCCTGATTGACTGTTTCATTTCCTTCAGCTCTGCTATATCCTTTTTATATTCTTCATATCGTTCATCTCTTATTTGATTCCGTTTTTGGATTTCCTTTTGGTTATTTTCCACTTTATTAGCAGTTTCCTTCATTGTTTCCATCATTTCTTTCATTGTTTTCAACATGTGTATTCTAAATTCCCTTTCTGTCATTCCTAACATTTCTGTATAGGTGGAATTCTCTGCAGTAGCTACCTCATGGTCCCTTGACGGGGTTGTTCTGGACTGGTTCTTCATGTTGCCTGCAGTTTTCTGCTGATTCTTCCTCATGGGTGATTTCTTTTATCTGTTTCCTTGCCCTAATTTTCCTTTCACTTCCTCTTGCTCTTTAAGTTCTCGTGCCTGTGGACTAAGGGTTACAGGACCAGAAGGGTGAGAAGGTTTAAGAGCAAAAAAGGGATGAAAGAAAGGAGGACCGAGTGGTAAGGAAAAAAAAAGAAAAATGGAGAAAGGAGAGGGGGTGGGTAAAAGGAATATTGACAAAAAGAAGAGAGGCACAGAAAGAGGGAGACAGAGCAATATAGGTGTACAGTAGGGTACTTTGATACAACCTTAAAAAAAAAAAAAAAAAAAACACCTTCTGGGGGTGCCCAGTTGGGTGGTTCCCTTGAAGTCAGCAGCTCTTTGGTAACCTGATCAGACACAGTACCCCACCTCCACCAAGTAGAGAGGAAAGACAAAAATGCTATAAATCAAACCAAAACAAGCAAACAGAAAACTTTACGGGATAAAATTGGCTGGAAAAACCAAATAATAGCGGTAGAAACACTAACAAAAATGAAGTTCTAATTATTGAAATAGGCAGCAATGGGAAATTATAATTAAACTAGCAAAATTGAGAAAGAAAAAGGATCTGTATGGAAAAGGTTGAACTTAAAAAACAAAACAACAATCCACAACATCAAAATAAAGAAGAAAAACCAACCAAACCAAAAACAAAACAAAAAAAAAAAAAAAACACACAACCAAAAACAAAGCAGTATGTATATGTTATTGAATATTGTCTGGGCAACACGTGGTCTTCTGGGGTATGAGATGTTAATCACAGTTCTGATATGACTGGAGGTTGCTAGTTTCTCAAACCCCAGCAGGTAGACACCCTAAATCTCTCTTCAGCCCACTTAAAAGGCACTTTGAACTTGTTCACTTACTGAGCAGAAGCTTTCTCAGGGAAGTACTTGTCGCTGGAATCACTGCTGAAGTGGCTATCCACTTACCCTGTGTGTCAATACTGGTCTCCCTCTGCCCCCGAGGGTTAGGGCTGCAAGGCGGCTCAGACCCCGCCCTTAGGCTACTTGGTCGCTGGGTTACCAGCTCCCACCCAATTCCAGCTCTGCGACCCTGAGGGCGGAGCTTGCTGGGGCAGATCACTCACAATGTCTGCCTGTGACCCAGAGCCAAACACTATTAGCTCCGTCTGGCTCAGCGGCTCAGACTGGGGCCCTAGACAAAGGCCAGAGTTCTCCGCACTCCCGCTCAGGCTCTCCCCAAGGCAGTTCAGCTGAGTGCCAAGTCCAAAGACACCAAAACAGTTCACAGGTAAGGCCTTTCTGGTTTGCAGTCTTGCTGCTACTGAACTTACAGTTGCGGGCGGGTTTAGACAGATTGAACACACGCGACCACTTGCCGGTTTTCCACTGTTTTAGTCCTCCTCTTGGGGTCCAGAAGTCTCTTGCTGACTCCCTGTATCCTCTCAGGGGTGATGATAGGCAGATCCCACCAGCCAGAGATGCCTGGAGTCCTATATCCCCAGACTCACGGTGCCCAGATGCAAGGAAGCTGTTACTCGGCTGCCATCTTGCTCTGCCTGTTTTCTCTCAATTTCCTGCAAACACCTTGGCTGCTGAAAAACAGGAGAAGATCCCAGGATATTCCACCCTTCGAGTCTCCACCGTCGCCTGCTGCCGCGCCCGCTGCGGGGCCGCACTCACCGAGCTCGCAGGACTGAGGGTCCCGACCTCAAAAAAAAAAATTTTTTTTTAAAACCATTTTTGTGAAACCATGGGTAAGTCAAAAGTTTAAAATAATAGTGTTATTTTTTAATCTGAGTTCCATCATGGAGCCAATGCAGTGAAGACAGCTCCAAATATCAACAAGGTGTTTGGAAAGATGTGGCTAAGGCACGCACAGTACATAGGTGGTTTGAGAAGTTCCATTCTGGTGATTTTAATCTTGAAAATGAGCTACCCGGACAACCTGAGAGCAAGGTGGATAATGATGAGCTGAAAGCTGTAGTGGAAGTGAATCCATCTCAACCTATGTGTGAATTAGCACCGAAGTATGACGGTACTATGCCAACAATATTGGACCATTTGAAATGAATCGCCGAGGTGAAGGAGCTGGATAGATGGGTTCTGCATGATTTAAACGAATGTCATCAGAGACGTCATCTCCAAGCGTACCTTTCTTTGCTGTCTTGACATAAAAGTGAACCAATTCTATACTGTATTGTTATGTGTGAAGAAAAATGAATTCTTTTTGACCATCACAAGTGGTCAGCACAATGATTGGATAAAGATGAAGTGGCAAGACTCAGTCCAAAACCAAACATTCATCAAAAAAGCTAATGGTGTTTATTTGGTGGTCCCAGCGCTGGTATTATCCAATCCAGCTTCATGAAACCTGGTCAGTCAGATGCACTGGATGTCTACTGCAACCCTGGGACTGCATGAGGATGCTTGCCATAAAGCAGCCAAGTTTGGTCAATAGAGATAAGCAATGCTCTTGCAAGACGACCCCGTTGCACAGATCACACTACAGAAGCTGGACTTGGACACTGTCATCCCACCATGTTCACCAGTCCTCACACCAACTGACTACCACTTCTTATAAGCTTTGGACCACTCCTTTCAAGGATAAGTATTCAATTCTCAACAAGTCATGGAAAACATCATTGCCACTTGCTCACCAGGCTTCACTGCTGCTGACATATGCAAGCTACCATGAAGATGGCAAAACTATGGCAGTAGTTTAGGTGCATAACTTTTATTAATTATACTGCTTCTTGTTTGAGATATAATAAACTAAACTTTTGGTTTGGAATTGGAAATTTTATATTTAATGATGTAATATATTGTAATTGATCTGTAGTTCTTAGAATGCTATTACTGGACCTGGGGGTGGTGGGAGGTTAGGATGAGGGAGATCCTCAAGACATTGAGAAAGCCAATAGAAGCAAAACCATTTTAATATTAATATTAAGATGCTCTTTTTTTTTTTTTTTTTTTGTAGAGACAGAGTCTCACTTTATGGCCCTCGGTAGAGTGCCGTGGCCTCACACAGCCCACAGCAACCTCCAACTCCTGGGCTCAAGCGATTCTCTTGCCTCAGCCTCCCGAGTAGCTGGGACTACAGGCGCCCGCCACAACACCCGGCTAGTTTTTGGTTGCAGTTCAGCCGGGGCCGGGTTTGAACCTGTCACCCTCAGTATTTGGGGCCGGCGCCCTACCAACTGAGCCACAGGCGCTGCCCCTTAAGATGTTCTTTGTTTTTTTTCACTGCATTTATATTTGCACTGATGGTACAAAAACAATGGTGAGTTTGTAAAACTGCTCATGCTGCCCGGCGCGGTGGCTCACGCCTGTAATCCCAGCACTGTGGGAGGCTGAGGCGGGAGGATTGCTTGAGCTCAGGAGTTCAAGGCTTGTCTGAGCGAGAGTGAGACCCCAACTCGTGAAAAAAATGGAAAAACCCAGCCGGGCGCAGCGGCGAGCGCCTGTAATCCCAGCAGCCCCAGAGGCTGAGGCAGCAGGGTTCCCACAGCCGGAGTCCGAGGTTGCGGTGAGCTCCGATGCCACTGCCCTCTGCTCAGGGCATAGGGTAGAACTCTGCCTCGACACAAAAACAAACAAACAAACAAAAAAAACTGCTCATGCCTTAGCGTAAATCATGGCAGTAGCACCAAATTATAGTAGTAATCATTGCTTTCTTTACCATCATTGTATTTGCACTTCAAAGAAAAACGCCAGTGCTACTTAAAAGTATTCTTCAATAAGTAGTAATGATTATTTTATTAAATCTTGACCTTCGTGTGTGTATCTTCTTTAATACTCCATCTGACAAAATAGGGTGTATGCATAAAGAATGTCTGCATACTCTATGGTCGTGTCCTAGGAAGTTGTCTTGTGACTGAGCTACAATCTGAACTAACCACTTTTTTTATGAAACAACATTTTTACTTAAAAGAACATCTGATAGGCAAACTATGGTTATTCCAATTTGGAAATTAGGCAGACATTTTCTCAAAAATAGTGAAAAAACTGCTCACTTCAAGGACTATAACTGACAGTATTTGTGGTCCATGATAAAAGTCTAGCTTTCCGGGACAAATTAGACTTTTAGAAAACTTGTATTCACCACTCTGAGTTTGACAGCTTCCCAAGACTTTTCTGGTAAGATGGTTGGTGATATTAATGACAGTAAGTTTTCTTAATATTGTATAATGAAATGTGTCAACATTTGGAAGGTCTGCATAACTCTCGTGAACGAATATTTCTAAAGGTCAATGCTTGATGTTACAAAATCTTAAATGGGTAAAAGATCCATTTGAAAAATTCCTTGATTTGGTGTCAGATTGTACATTGCAACTAACCTTAGACTACTACTTACTGAGTTTTGATGAAGAATAAAGAAGAATGTCAACAATTTCTCTGAAAAGGACTTTTGTCAGTCTCTTGCGTGGTCCCCAACCTTCAGTGTCACCGTGCATTTGGTGAAAGAGTAGGTATATGAGTGCAGACTGAGTCTCTGTGGCTGGGATGCCAGCAATTCTAATATAGTTGTCATACCAGCAGACACATAAACAATCCAAGTTAGTCAGAAGTTTAACTGGTTGTATCTTACGTCCATCTATGGAAGATTCTTCCTCTTCTCAGGCATCCATGCTGAATAGAAAGTTTTTCCTTTCCTGGGAAGATCTTATCACTTTTATGTCCTAAGCATTTTCTTGGATTTTATTTTATTTTTTTAAATTATTAAATCATAGCTGTGTACATTAATGCGATCATGGGGCACCATACACTGGTTTGATAGACCATTTGACACATTTTCATCACACTGGTTAACATAGCCTTCCTGGCATTTTCTTAGTTATTGTGTTAATACATTTATATTCTACATTTACTAAGTTTCACATGTACCCTTGTAAGATGCACCGGAGGTGTAATCCCACCAATCCCCCTCCCTCTGCCCATCCTCCCCACTCCCTCCCCTCCCTCTCCCCTTTCCCCCTATTCTTAGGTTATACTGGGTTATAACTTTCATGTGAAAGCCATAAATTAGTTTCATAGTAGACTGAGTACATTGGATACTTTTTCTTCCATTCTTGAGACACTTTACTAAGAAGATTATGTTCCAGCTCCATCCATGTAAACATGAATGAGGTAAAGTTCCCATCTTTCTTTAAGGCTGCATAATATCCATGGTGTACATATACCACAATTTATTAATCCATTCATGGATCGATGGGCACTTGGGCTTTTCCCATGACTTAGCAATTACGAATTCGGCTGCAATATTAATCCATTTGTGGATCGATGGGGACTTGGGCTTTTTCCATGACTTAGCAATTATGAATTGGGCTGCAATAAACGTAACGGTACAAATATCTTTGTTATGATGTGATTTTTGGTCTTCTGGGTATATACCTAGTAGAGGAATTATAGGATTGAATGGCAGATCTATTTTTAGATCTCTAAGTGTTCTCCAAACCTCTTTCCAAAAGGAACGTATTACTTTGCATTCTCACCAGCAGTGTAGAAGTGTTTCTTTTTCTCCACATCCATGCCAACATTTCTGGTCTTGGGATTTTGTGAAATGGGCTAATCTTACTGGAGTTAGATGATATCTCAAAGTAGTTTTGATTTGCATTTCTCTGATGATTAAGGATGATGAGCATTTTTTCATGTCTCTAGGCCGTGTGCCTGTCTTCTTCAGAGAAGCTTCTCTTCAAGTCCCTTGCACAGCCTGCGATGGGATCACTTGTTCTTTTCTTGCTTATATGTTTGAGTTCTCTGTGGATCCTGGTTATTAAACTTTTGTCGGAGATATAACCTGCAAATATCTTCTCCCATTCTCAGGGCTGTTTGCTTGCTTTACTTACTGTGTTCTTGGCTGTGCAGAAGCTTTTGGTTTGATCAGGTCCCAGTAGTGTATTTTTGAAGCTGGTTCAATTGCCCAGGGGGTCCTCCTCGTAAAATACTCGCCCAGACTGATTTCTTCAAGGGTTTTCCCTGCACTCTCTTCTAGTATTTTTATAGTTTCATGTCTTAAGTTTAAATCTTTTATCCAGTGAGAGTCTATCTTAGTTAATGGTGAAAGGTGTGGGTCCACTTTCAGTCTTCTATAGGTTGCCAGCCAGTTCACCCAGCACCATTTGTTAAATAATAATTTTAATGCAATCCCTATTAAAGCTCCACTATCATACATTAAAGATCTTTTCCCCACGGATGTTTTTAATAGGCTTGCAAAGGTCAAATAACGGTAAGTAGCTGGATTCATCTCTTGGTTCTCTGTTCTGTTCCAGATATCTACTTCTCTGTTTTTGTGCCAGTACCATGCTGTTTTGATCACTATTGATTTATAGTATAGTCCGAGGTCTGGTAGCGTGATTCCTCCTGTTTTGTTTTTAATTTTGAGTAATGTCTTGGCTATTTGAGGTTTTTTTCGGATTCCATATAAAACGAAGTATTATTTTTTCAAGATCTTTAATGTATGATAGTGGAGCTTTAATAGGGATTGCATTAAAATTGTATATTGCTCTGGGTAGTATAGACATTTTAACAATGTTGATTCTTCCCAGCCACGAGCACGGTATGTTTTTCCATTTGTTAACATTTTCAGCTATTTCTTTTCTTAGAGTTTCATAGTTCTCTTTATAGAGATCTATCACATCCTTTGTTAGATAAACTCCCAAATATTTCATCTTCTTTGGCACTACTGTGATTGGAATAGAGTACTTACCTATGTTTTCAGCTTGATTACTGTTGGTGTATATAAAGGCTACCGATTTATGAATGTTGATTTTGTGTTTTCCAGATATACAATCATATCATCTGCGAAGAGCGAAAGTTTGATCTCTTCTGAAGCTATATGGATACCCTTGATCGCCTTTTCTTCCCTAATTGCGATGACTAAAACTTCCATTACAGTGTTAAAGGGCAGTGGAGACAATGGGCAGCCTTGTCTGGTTCCTGATCTGAGTGGAAATTATTTAAATTTAACTCCATTCAATACGATATTGGCTGTGGGTTTGCTGTAGATGGCGTCTATCAGTTTAAGAAATGTCCCTTCTATACCAATTTTCTTAAGTGTTCTGATCATGAAGGGATGCTGGATATTATCAAAAGCTTTTTCTGCAACAATTGAGAGAATCATATGTTCTTTAATTTTTAGTTTGTTTATGTGCTGAATTATACTTAATAGATTTATGTATATTGAAGCAGCCTTGAGACCCTGGGATAAAACCGACTTTGGTCATGATGTATAATTTGTTTTATGTGTTGCTGGATTCTGTTTGTTAGGATCTTGTTGAATATTTTTGCTTCTATATTCATTAGTGATATTAGTCTATAATTTTCTTTTCTTGTTGGGTCTTTTCCTGGTTTGGGATCAGGGTGATGTTTGCTTCATAGAACGTGTTGGGTAGTCTTCCTTCTGTTTCTACATATTGGAACACGTTGAGTAATGTAGGTACCTGTTCCTCTTTAAAAGTTTGGTAGAATTCTGACGTGAAGCCATCTGGACCCGGGTTTTTCTTTTTTTAGGGAGATTTTGTATGCTTGATGCTATTTCAGAACTTGATATGGGGCAGTTCAACATTTCCACTTGATTCTGGCTAAGTCCTGGAAGGTGATGTGCTTCCAAGTATTGGTCAGTTTCATTCAGATTTTCATATTTCTGAGAATAAAGTTTCTTATAATATTCATTAAGGATTTTTTGAATCTCTGAAGAGTCTGTTGTCTTTGTCGTTTCTGATTGATGATATTAGAGATTTTACTCTTTTTTTCCTCGTTAGGTTAGCCAAAGATTTATCTATTTTATTGACCTTTTCAAAAAAAACACCTTTTTGATTTATTGATGTGTTGTATAATTCTTTTGTTTTCAATTTCATTTAATTCTGCTCTAATTTTGGTTATTTCTTTTCTTCTACTGGGTTTGGGGTTGGAATGTTCTTCCTTTTCCAGTTGCTTGAGATGTCCCATTAAGTTGTTTACTTCCTCTGTTTCCATTCTCTTGAGGAAGGCTTGCAGTGCTATAAATTTACCTCCTATGACTACATTTGTGGTATCCCAAAAGTTCTGATAATTCATGTCTTCCTTGTCGTTTTGTTCCAAACATTTGGCAGTTTCCTTCTTAATCTCATCTCTGACCCAGCTGTCATTCAGCATAAGGTTATTTAACTTCCATGTTTTTGTATGAGTATGCAGATTCCTGTTGTTACTGAGTTCAACTTTTATTCCATGGTGGTCCAAGAAGATGGAAGCAATAATTTCTATTCCTTTAAATTTACTGAGGTTAGACTTGTGACCTAAGATGTGATCAATTTTGGAGTATATTCCATGGGCTGATGAGAAGTATGTGTATTCAGTTTTGTTTGGATGAAATGTTTTGTACATGTCTGCTAAATCCAAATGTTGGATGGTTAGGTTTAAATCTAAAATTTCTTTGCTCAGCTTCTTCTTGGAGGATTTATCCAACACTGCGAAATGAGTGTTGGAATCTCCAACTGTTGTGGAGCTGGAGGAAATCAAGTTGTTCGTTTCTGTTAGAGTTTCTCTTATAAATTCAGGTGCATTCTGATTGGGTGCATAAATATTAATAATTGAAATCTCCTCATATTGAGTATTACCTTTAAAAAATATGAAGTGACCATCTTATACTATTGTGTCTGCAAATAGAATTGCAACACCTGCTTTTTTCTGATTACCATTTGCCTACAATATGGATGACCATCCTTTCACCCTGAGTCTGTATTTATCTTTTAAGTAAAGTAAGATGTGTCTCTTGTATGCAGCAAATATCTGACCTGAGTTTTTGTATCCTGTCAGCTAACCTGTGCCTCTTTAGAGGACAGTTTAAGCTGTTCACCTTAATGGAGAATATTTATAGGTGTGGAACTTCCACTGTGGAAGTTGGAGTTTGATCAAAAGTTTCTCAGTGAGTTTACTTTTGTGGTAGAGGATTGGGCTGGTCATTGTGGAGGATAGGTCTGAGAATATCCTTAAGGAGCTGGTTTGGTTATGGCAAATTTCTTCAACATATGAATGTCATTAAAGTATTTAATTTCTCCATCATAAATGAAACTCATTTTAGCTGGATACAGTATCTGGGGTTGAAAGTTATTTTGCTTTAGGAGATTGAAAGTTGATGACCACCCTCTTCTGGCTTGAAAAGTTTCAGCAGAGAAATCTGCAGTCATTCTAATATTCTTCCCTTTGTAGGTAATGGATTTCTTATGTCTGGCTGCTTTCAGAATTTTCTCCTTCATATTAACTTTAGTGAAGTTAATTATGGTATGCCTGGGGGTGGGGGGAGATGTCTTATTCTGGTTGAGTCGTGCTGCAGTTCTGAAACTGTCTGCTATCTGAATTTCAGAATCTCTTGGCATGTCTGGAAAATTCTCTTTCATAATTTCATGGAGAAGAGCCTCTGTGCCTTGCGAGGCCACTTCATGACTTTCAGGGATTCCAATGATGCAGATATTAGCCTTCTTCAAATTATCCCAGAGCTCTCTGAGAGAATCATTCGTTTTTGCTCTCCATTTCTCTTCCTCTTTGAGAGTTTGGGAGCATTCAAAGGCTTTGTCTTCAGTGTTCGAAATCCTTTCTTCTGCTTGGTCCACTCTGTTACTGAGGTATTCTACTGTATTTTTCAGATCTTTGAGGGATGCAAATTCTTGCTTCAGTGCATCAAAATCTTTGGTGGTTTTGTCTTTAAATTTGTTAAATTCTTAAGACAACTTTTGAATTTCTCCTCAAATTTCTAATTTCAAATTTTGAATTGCTCCTCGAGTTTCTAATTCCAAATTTTCCTCCATTCTATTTATCTTGTTTGCAATCCATATTCTGAATTCAATTTCTGACATCTAGGCTAGCTGTTTATGAATGGGATCTCCATTTATGTCTGCCATATCTTTCCAGGGAGGGGGTTGATCTATTCTCATTATTCATGTTATCAGAGTTTTTCCAGTGATTCCGCCCTATGATTATTTTATACTGTTTGATTTTTCCCCTGGAGCTTTGTCAAGGACCCGTACAGTGCTGCGGCCTGAGAAACTGGAGACCTGTTTGGTGTGGTGGGGCTAAGTTGTTCTGTCTTGTTTTCAGCAGGTCTCTGTCCAGCCCTATTGAAACAGTTATTCTGGGTTGAAGTCTCAGCTGTGGAGAAATACCAGCAATTAGTCACCCCGCTCCCCACAGGCAACAATTGGAAAAGGAAAATCAAACCTTCCTACAACCACACACTCAGAGCACCACTTGAATAGTCCTCGGGCGATTGGCTCAGTTCAAAAGATCCAAATTAATTGTCTCAGTCAGTACCTGTCTCAGGTGGGAGAGTTTAAAAGGTCTCTGGCAACTGGATCGCAGGGGTCTGGTGATAACTCAGATATGACTTGCTCCAGTGCTCTGTGAAGTCAGGAGGACCCACTCAGCAAATAGATTAGTCTGGGAAGGTTGATGCCTCCTTCCCCACCTTGCACCTCTGTCACACCCAGTCACTGATAGCCCTGCGGGGCTTTGACCTAGTTGCCTTTAATGAACAGATACTACAGGGGTTTGCACTTGCCTGAATCACAAGGAAATCTATATCTGCTCAGGCAAGCCACTGCGCTCTGCCTGTATCGAGCTGGGGGTGGTGAAGCCTGACACCCTCGGGCACTTGATGGAGGCTGGGGGGTGTTCACTCAATTCCAGCCCCGCCCCTGATTGATGTTACTGACAGAACAGAACAGAACAACTTTGCGGGAATTTGTTTCTGTCCCTGCTAAATTCCCCTGCAGAAGAGAAGCTGTTTTGAGTTCCCAGAGCCTGTGCCTTAGGCCCTGTCTTTACTCCTGCAAGTTTGTATTCGGTTAGCTGTCAGTTCTAGCCTGCTGCCTTCCTTTGTCTATAGGCTGATGATCCCCTGAGGGCCGGGTGCATCTTAGGCTTAGTAAAGCAGTCCTCTGGGTCAGCCCCGCCCTGGGAATTTCCCGGCTGTGCACTTGTGTTTCTAGTCCCTGTGCTCCGCCCAGGCGAGTACCGCCTCAGGCAAACCCTTTACTCACGGGGCCTGCGTTTCTGTCCCAGCTCTGTTCTGCTGTGCTTGCCACCTGAGAAGATGTCTGTCCTCCTCTGGTTGCCCAAGTGTGGCTTCAGAATATCTGGAGTGAGCCCTATTTTTGCCAAAAATGGTTGCTGCTCTGCACCTCGGGGCACTGCCGCTCCAGTGTGGTTCCCTCTCAGCCGACCATCCTCTCCTCACTCCCGTGCCGCAGAATCAGCGCTGACCAGCTGCAGTCTAGGCCCTGTCCACACCCCTCGAGAAATCACCCAAGAATCTGGACTCCTAGGGGACAGGCCTCCAGACCTTAGAGTGAAAGTGGAGGGGAATGTTGGGAGCTCAGAATTGCAGGTAGAGAATATATACAGTTTTATGCCTGGCAGGAGAATGCCATGGCACCCTTGTAGGGGAGGTAGGTCCAGTTTTTAGAGGGCCTCTCCTGTGGAGTATAGTGGGAGGACCTTTGAACTCTGTTCGTTTGTTTGTGGGGCACTCCGAACCATTCTCATTGGGCCGGGGACTCCTGTCCTCTTGGTGATGGATTTTTTACCTTTTGTTTATATCCTTGGGGTAAGGCTTGCCTCAGCCGGGTTGATGTGCGTTCTTCAATCTTCTCTCTTGGTGCAGCTCTAATCCTCCCAGTTACTTGCTAAATTTCTGTCCTTTAACTCTCCTTCTGGATGGGAGCCTCTGTGGAAAGGTGGCTTCAGTCAGCTATCTTGTCTCCGCCCCCCGATTTTCTTGGATTTTAAATAAGTATTATTTAGTAGCTTATTCAGCTGGGGGTTTTGTTTAGTTGGTTGGTTTGTTAAGGTGGCAGTGAAAGATTGTTTCATCTTATAGTGGAAGTCCAGCAGACACTTTTAGATATTTGTACATGCATGTGTTGCCTTTGATTTGAGTACCAGAGAATATTCCTGCTGGAGAATCAGAGAGCTGTACTAAAATAGAAAGGGTTCTATTTTTATTGTTTCTAGAAGTAGAGGTTAAGGGTCTCCTTTGGGATCACCAGGGTTTGTTACTAACAGAGTCTCAGCAGCCTGTCCAGCTCACTCTCATTGCCCCTTGAGCACCTTCTGTAGCATTAAGTCCTTGGGGGAGGAGAGAGGGAAGCCACTATATTTATATAAACGGAAGCCAGATTGAAAGGCCTCTGGGAAAACGCTCCGACAGGAAATCATACGGTCCTTTCTCTGAGATCACCAATGAAGAAAGGAAGGCAGGTTAATGGCTTCCTGCCAAGGGATCACACTTTCAATGTCCGCAGTGATCATCTGTGATGGAGGATTAAGAAGTAGGTCTGAGCAGAAAACTGACTGCTTAAAAAGGTGGATGTAGGTTCCCTCTCCCTACCTTCACTATCTAGTAAAGGCATTTTTATCTCTCCCCAGCTAAACTGTCATAGTCTTTAGAGCAGTTGTGGTACAATTATGAAAACCTTCTGGACTGATGTTTTGCCGTAGGACTTTTCTTTTTGCTGGAGCCCTTCTGATTTCACAAGTAATATTTTACTGAATGTTCTGTTAGCCTAACTTTGCAGCACAGAGTCCTCTCCTGAAAAACTGTTAAGTTTGTGTTTTCTACATACTACCTCAAAAAACTTAGAGCTCTGGCAGCACTGAAATAGAATCAGTTGGCAGGGGAAAGAATAGTAATAACAGTAGTATTAGTGGTGGTAATACATTTTTGGACCCCTTCTGACGTGCCGGTACTTTCACTTGTATTAACTCTTTGATTCGCACAGCAGCCCTATGAGATAGGTACTATTAGGTATCCCTATTTTATAGATGAGAAAAGTTTATGAATAATAATGTCACAGAGAGGAAAGATGTAGTAAAAGTTAGAGTGGATTCTTCCCTGCTGACTCTCTCCTCATCCATTTGGTCTTTGTGAATATGACCCAATTCCAGCTCCCCTGAGAGGCAGTCATACTGGGACACACTGTTCATTCCATGGAGTCACTCTAATTTTGTTCTTGGGAATGTTTCCCAAAGCTGCAGAGAGCTCTACCATGTTACCATGCCTCTCTGATCACAGAGCTTCCTTATTCTGGCCAGCACTGCCTTGTACAGCATATAAGAATGAGGTTCCTAGAGGTTTTGTAGCACTTACTATGTGCCAGGACTACTGTTTGTGATGGAGAATTTATAGACAAAGAAAACATAGGCTCTGGTGTTCTTAAATATCTGTGCATTCTATAAAGTGCCATTGATGTGGATGGGTATTCTTTCTTGTAAATAGTGAGGTTCTCCCCAGAAAGCATTTCCTTCATGACCTTGTCATGTTTCTCATAGAAGCAGCATTGCTGTTTTGTGTAGCAAAATTTGCTAGTACAAGACTGGATTTCTATATATTTAATACCCTTAACCGCTACCTATTTAATATCAATAATACCCCCCATCCTCTATCATTGTGACAATTGAAAGCATACCCCAATAAATAGTCATCCACTATCTAGAGGGGCACAGCATCTCTGTACATGGTAGCTCCTGTTTGGCTGAGATTGAGTGAAGGATGCTGCGATTGGGACCAGCAGAAGCACAGTGTGTGTCCAAATGTCACAGTCCTCTGCCTCACCCCTGCCCTAGATTCTTGTGACATCATAGCATTCTCAGGAAATCTTGATGCTGAAAGTGTATCTTATGGAGAGTGCAACTTCCTCTGGAGGAGAGTTTGCTTTATGCTTTGTAGATTCTCTGCAAGTTCCCTAAAAGCAATATCTATTTGATGGGACAGATATTAAAGCAAAAGAAAAGTATAGCCCTTCAGTGTATATTGGCTGGAGGTTGCAGGTGTGCTGCAGGAAGGACAGTTATAGAGAAAAACATTTCATCCTGCAGTGCTGCCATGTAATATAGAAAGTAAGATGAGGTTATAAATGCATAGGTTAAGAAGATAATGTAGTATTTAGAAAGACTTCCATATTGTTACCTGTTAACTACATACACCGTGTAGGCAAAATACACTGAATTAAATGTTAAACACAGATCATTCCCACAGCTAGCTCTTGGCTTTATATACCCTGTTCTAGAAATAATGCAAAACTATTAGATGATATTTACAGGGTATGTGTACAATATTATATTTTAATATTGAGCAAAGAATAATTTACAAACACTAAATTTTCAGGCCAGGCGCTGTGGCTCATGCTTGTAATCCTAATACTCTATTGGAGGCCCAAGTAGGTGAATTGACTGAGCTCACAGGTTCGAGACCAGCCGGAGCTAGAGTGAGACCCCATCTCTAAAAAATAACCGAGCGTTGTGACGGGCTCCTGTAGTCCCAGCTACTACAGAGGCTGAGGCAAGAGAATCACTTGAGCCCAAGAGTTTGAGGTTGCTGTGAGCTGTGACATCATGGCACTCTACCACAAGTGAGACTCTGTTTCAAAAAAAAAAAAACCCACTAAATTTTTGAAGGATTTAGTCTTAAAATTTTGGTAGGAGTAGAAAATGTATTAATAATAAAATAGAGGTTAAATTGAGGTTTGAGAATAGGGTGGAATTTTGAATGGAAACTAGTTAGATGCCATAGATGCTATAGCAAAGAATATTTTGATGGAGAGCCCAAGTTATAGTACACCTGGCATTCTACAGACCCCAACGGCTTGTGCTTTAAGTGTGAGATACCATGGCCTGAATAACACCCACTGTAATTCAAAGCAAGCAAGTTTCTCGTAGCACTTATTACATTACACAGCTGAGCATTCCTGCCCCCACCCAGTGTTGTACTATAAAAATTCCTGCCTCTTCACTAAAAGCCTCTACTTGCTTGAGAAACTTCCTTTTGTGATTTGGAGACTGGGCTTATGTTACTGATGAGATTAAAAACAGATTTCATTATAAAACTTTATGATGTTCCAGCCTGTTCAATATGTGTACAGTTGGAAGAACACGTCTCTTCTTATTCAGAGTCCCTTATTTGATTTTTTCCCTGCCCATTGCCCTACCCCTTATACATTCATAGACCCATCTCCTGTTCACACACCTGAGATCTTGTCCATGATCATCCCCAAATAAAGGAGTCTGGTATAGACTTGGATTTCTGATATAGAGCATGAAGGCATTAAATTGAATGCCTTCTGGGGACATTTGTTACTAAAATAGCTGTTAGCAAAGAAAACCAGTCTACCTAGCCAGTGAGATGAATTCTGATGTAAGCTTCATCATTATATAAGTCTTCTAATATCTATTCTGAGTCTAGATTGCTACTTATGTCCAGAAGCTTCTATAACCAGAAAACCAAGAACAGCAGAAGAATCACTATTGATCAATTTCTTACTTTTGGTCCAGTTTTAATAATAGTTTTATTCTGGATTCATAGTAGTTCCTATCCTAATTGGTATGGAATTCTTGAGGTTATTCGGCCAAGGCAGTTCCTGCTTTGTGTTCCTTCCTGTCCATCCCTTTTGTGTTCATTTGATCAGCCCATTCCTGCCTTGCCCCCCTCACTCCCTTCTGCTCGCAGCTCACTCAGTTCCTTTAGCTGTTCAGCCCATTTGGGGTGTGTTATCTTCAGTAAGCTTTTTCCCTGACTAATGAGAAAAGAGATAATAGATCCTCTGGCTCTCCCTTTCCAAACTGCGTAATCCTATTTTACTCTCACTCATCACCCTACATTGTGAATAATGTTGACAGCTTATTAATGTATTGAGGTACTTACTTATATTCAATGAGCACTCACCACATTTCTCAATACCGCTGAGAGCCCCTTGGGAAAGGATGTCTTTTTAACTTTCTAATAGCATGCACACTGAAGCATTTCAGGAGGGATCACTGAAGATCAAATGTCCTTCTCAAAAAAAATTAGCAAATAAGCTCTGAGCTTTCTGGTATTGTTCTCCAAGAAGATTAGCTGATAGTGTGTAATTGAACATGTGAACCGAGGGAGCCAAACTATGGGAGGAAATGAGCAAGGAATGTGACATATCAGAGGTGAGATTATGTTGTGGAAAACCTTTCATCCATGGACTTTAGAGTGAATTTCAGAGACTTACTCTTAATTAGGGTTTTGGAAATCTCTTTATTTGAGAGAGATTGAGAAACCAAAGCAGAGGCCTAAAAATGACCAGGTTACGAAGGAGGTCACATCCAAGAGAGGAAGGAGCATGGATTTATGAGTTCAGCAAACATTTCACTTTGCTCCTTCCCATGGTGCTCTGTTGGGTCCTCAGGACTCAGGCTATCAATAACCAGGTGGCCTGTAAGGGGGGCGCAGGAAGATCTGCAACCCAGTGTTGCTACCCTCTGCCATTGAAATGACCATGAACTCCAAAAGAAAGAATAACACCATGATTTAAATCAGTATGAATACTTCTCTCAACTTAGATACTGTTTCATTTTTCTAAGCCCATTCACCAGGGTTTGGGGCAAGGTGGTTCACTCTAAGAGTCTTTCTAATGTTTCTTCTATGTACAGTTTTCTTGCTACTGTACTTCAAAGGGGAAAAATATATATAGAGAGAGTAATTTAAAAAGGTCCAGAGAAGAATCAAAATTATTAAGGAGGCCAGGCACAGTGGCTCATGCCTTGAATCCTAGCACTCTGGGAGGCCAGTGTGGGTGGATTGCTTAAGCTCAGGAGTTCGAGACCAGTGTGAGCAAAAGTGAGACCCTGTCTCTATTAAAAATAGAAAAATTAGCCAGGCATTGTGGCGGTCACCTATAGTCCCAGCTACTCGGGAGGCTGAGGCAAGAGGGTCACTTGAACCCAGCAGTTTGTGGTTGCTATGAGCTATGATGTCCTGGCACTCTACCCAGGGTGACAGAGTGAGTCTCTGTCTCAAAAAAAAAACAAAAACAAACAAAAAGTGTTAAGGAGATAAAAGCTAGCTAAGACTGTTCTCAAAATACATAGGGACCTTAAAAAAAAAAAACTATATTAAAATACATGCAACAAAACTTAACATTTTAAGTATTTTTAAGTGTATAATTCGGTGGCATTCACTATATTCACACTTGTGCACCTATCACAACCATCCATGTCCAGAACTTTGTCATCATCCCAAGCTGATGCTCTGTACTCATTAAACAATGATTTTCCCCTATTCCTAGCCCTTGTCACCACCACTCTCTTTTCTGCTTCTAAAATTTGCCTTTTCTAAGTGCCTCATATAAATAGACTCATGTATTTTTCTTTTTGTGACTCACTTTTTTCACTTAGCATAATGTCTTCCAAGGTTCTGTACATATGCTGAGGAATATTTCAGACTTTATTTTCCTTTTAAGGCTGAATATTGTTTCATTGTAGATGATGCACTTTGTTTATCCATTCGTCTACTGATGAACATTCAGCCTATCATGAATAATGCTACTGTGAACATGAGTATACAGTTAACTGTTTTGATTCCAATTATTTTGGTATATATCTATGAGTGGAATAACTAGGTCATTTGGTAATTCTGTGTGTAACTTTTTTGAGGAACCACCAGTGTTTTCCATAGCAGCTATACCACTTTACAGTTGCACCAGCCACACGGGTTCCAGTTTTTCGACATCTTTCCATAGCACTTGTTATTTTTCAGGTTTTTGTTTTATTTAATATCAGCTATCCTAATGGGTGTGAAGTGCATAAATGGTGACTTTTCTACCTTGCCTGCAAGGAGGAATGTAGGAGCTTGTAGTTATGGAGACTTCTACTAGTATGTACATGGACATGGTCACCAGAATCTAGAATTTAAGAAGTTAGGTAAAGAAAATAAAGTATTTACGGGACAGGAGAGCGAGAAAGAAGGAGGGAGGAGTGGGGAAAGGAAGAGGAGAGAGAGGGAAGGAGAGGGGGGCCTTGGTGTGTGCCACACCTTTTGGGGGCAAGACACGATTGCAAGAGGGACTTTGCCTAACAAATGCAATCAGTGTAACCTGGTTTATTGTACCCTAAATGAATCCCTAACAATAAAAAATAAAAATTAAAAAAAAGAAAAGAAAGTATTTGGCAAACAGCATTAGCAAAGGCCAGAAAGACCCTTCACCAGCCTGGTCGTCAGCCTATATGGGGACCATATTGAGGTAAGTTTAGAATAATGAAAAAAAGTATTTTCTCACACCAATTATGTTACCCTATACTGGGGACATAAGCTTAAATAAAAATAGCTTCTAAAAAAAATTTAGAAACTTCACTAATGGGTAGTTAAGAAAAACCAAGAACTCTATGTAATTTACCCCTTTGCTTTGGAAGTGGTGTTAGAAGAAGATGCTTGTGCCTCTTTTCTCACATGATGTAAGCCTATCAGCCTGCATGTGAAGCTCTGTAGACTCTTCTTGGAGGTCCTTGTGCCAATCACAGGGGAATGAAATACCTATTTCAATTATTTAACATTCAGCAAATATGGGCGGCACCTGTGGCTCAGTCGGTAGGGCGCCAGCCCCATATACCGAGGGTGGTGGGTTCAAACCCGGCCCCGGCCAAACTGCAACCAAAAAATAGCTGGGTGTTGTGGCGGTTGCCTGTAGTCCCAGCTGCTCGGGAGGCTGAGGCAAGAGAATCGCTTAAGCCCAGGAGTTGGAGGTTGCTGTGAGCTGTGTGAGGCCACGGCACTCTACAGAGGGCCATAAAGTGAGACTGTGTCTCTACAAAAAAGAAAAAAAAAAGAAATACATAAAAAAAATAACATTCAGCAAATATTTATTGTACATTGACAATGTGCCAGGCCTTATGAGAAGCACTAGGAAAAGAATGGAGTACAAAGCAATGTCCTTGTCCTCCTGGAGCTATAGTTTAGTGGGGAAGTCAGCTAATTTATTATAGAAATAGATTTGTGGGAGGTGGAGCAAGATGGCTGCCGAGTAACAGCTTCCCTGCAACTAGGCACAGTGAGTTTGGGGAGATAAGACTCCAGGCATCGCTGGCTGGTGGGATCTGCCTATAATCATCCCTTTGAGGATACAGGGAGTTGGCAAGGGACTTCTGGACCCCAAGAGGCGGACAAAAACAGTGGAAAACTGGCAAGTGGCTGCATGTGTTCAATCGACCTAATCCCACCGGCAGCCGTAAGTACAAGGAGCAGTGAGACTACAAACTGGAAAGGCTTTACCTGTGAACTGTTTTGGTGTTTTTGGACTTGGCACTCAGTTGAACTGCCTTGGGTAGAGCTTGAGCCAGGAGTGTGAAGAACTCTGGGCATTGTCTAGGGCCCCAGACTGAGCCGATGAGCCAGACGCAGATAATAGTCTTTGGCTGTGAGCCGCAGGGAGCCATTGTGAGAGAACTGCCCTGGCAAGCTCCATCCTCAGCGTCCAAGAGCAAGGATCGGGTGGGAGCTAGTAACCTAGTGACTGAGCAGCCTAAAGGTGGAGACTGAGCTGCCTTACAGTCTCAACCCTCAGGGGCAGAGTGAGACTGGTTTTGGCACACTAGAGCCTAGGTAAAGTGCCGTGGCGTCAACAGCTCATAGCAACCTCAAACTCGGGCTTGGTGCCACCCGGACTCCATAACAGCTGCACCGTGACCCCCGACCCGTGAACCGTGCCTGCCGGGCCTCCTCATGCCCAGACCAGGAACTGCAGGAGCCACACAACCCTGCATCCTCCCTCCTGTACCCTCCCTGCCTCCACACTGGAGGCCAAGGACTCTGGTAGCCACGTGCCCTCCAGAGCCCCCCATGCCTCTGCACAGAGACCTTCTCCCAGCCAGAGACTGCTGGAGCCTTGGGCTCTCTGTTCCAAAGTCACTGGGCGCCAGGCACTCCAAGAACTGTGCACACTACCTCCCAACCTGTTGCTGGATCCCAGTGTGTCACACCCCGGAGCTGCTTCCACAACCAGAACTCCCTGGCTTGGGCAGCCCCAGAGGAACTACACAGGGTCACTCCCTACAAAGATCCAGCAACAATAGAGTGATCCTGCTGGGGTCTAATCTTGGCGAGACACCTCCCCAACTCTGAGGACAGCCAGAGGCCATGGAGAAAAACAATCATGAGGCAAAATCAACAGAAAAACTCTGGCAATATGAATAATAAGAGTAGATCAACTCCCCCAAGGATCAATGGGGCAGACACAGCACAAGATCCCATGCACAAACAGATAGCTGAGATGTCAGAAATCGAATTCAGAATCTGGATAGCAAATAAGATCAAACTAGAATTCCAAGCAGTAACCCAAAAGATATTTCAAGAATTCCACGAATTCAAAGACCAAATGACCAAAGATTTTGACACGTTGAGACAAGAAGTTGCAGCCCTCAAAGATCTGAGAAACACAGTAGAATCCCTCAGTAACAGAATGGAGCAAGAAGAAGAAAGGAGTTCTGACATTAAAGACAAAGCTTTCGAACACTCCCAAACTCTCAAAGAGGAAGAGAAATGGAGGGCAAAAAAGATCACTCTCAGAAAGCTCTGGGATAATTCAAAGGAAACCAATATTCGTCTTATAGTGATCCCCGAAAGCGACGAAGTGGCTTCACAAGGCACAGAGTCTCTTCTCCATGAGATTATGAAGGAGAACTTTCCAGACATGCCAAGAGATTCTGAAATTCAGATACAAGACAATTTCAGAACTTCAGCACGACTCAACCCAAATAAGAAATCCCCCAGACACATCATAATCAATCTCACTGAAGTTAATATGAAGGAGAAAATTCTGAAAGCAGCCAGACGAAAGAAAACCATCACCTACAAGGGCAAGAATATTAGAATAACTGCAGATCTCTCTGTTGAAACCTTTCAAGCTATAAGAGGATGGTCATCAACTTTTAATCTCCTAAACAAAATAACTTTCAACCCAGGATCCTGTACACAGCTAAACTGAGTTTCGTTTATGATGGAGAAATTAAATACTTCAGTGACATTCACATGTTGAAGAAATTTGCCATAACTAAACCAGCTCTCCAGGATATTCTCAGACCTATCCTCCATAAAGACCAGCATAATCCTCTACCACAAAAGTAAACCCACCCAGAAAATTTTGATCAAATTCCAACTTCCACAGTCGCAAAAGGATTAAAAATGTCCACTGGACTCTCAAAAGGCTTATCAATATTCTCAATTAATGTGAATGGTTTAAATTGTCCTCTAAAGAGGCACAGGTTGGCTGACTGGATACAAAAACTCAAGCCAGATATCTGCTGCATACAAGAATCACATCTTACATTAAAAGACAAATATATACTCAAGGTGAAGGGATGGTCATCTATACTCCAGGCAAATGGACAGCAGAAAAAAGCAGGCATTGCTATCCTATTCACAGATGCAATAGGCTTTAAACCAACCAAAATAAGGAAGGATAAGGATGAACACTTCATATTTGTTAAAGGTAATACTCAATATGATGAGATTTCAATTATTAATATTTATGCACTCAACCATAACGCACCTTATTTTATAAGAGAAACTCTAACAGACATGAGCAACTCGATTTCCTCCAGGTCCATAGTAGTTGGAGATTTTAACATCCCTTTAGCAGTGCTGGATAGATCCTCCAAAAAGAAGCTAAGCAAAGAAATTTTGGATTTAAACTTAACCATCAACCATTAGCAGACATCTACAGAACATTTCATCCCAACAAAACTGAATACATATTCTTCTCATCAGCCCACAGAACATACTCCAAAATTGACCACATCCTAGGCCGCAAATCTAACTTCAGCAAATTTTAAAAAATAGAAATTATTCCTTGCATCTTCTCAGACCATCATGGAATAAAAGTTGAACTCAATTAACAACAGGAACCTGCATACCCATACAAAAACATGGAAGCTAAACAACCTTATGCTGAAGGATAGATGGGTTATAGACGAGATTAAGAAGGAAATCACCAAATTTTTAGAACAAAATAACAATCAAACCACGAATTACCAGAACCTCTGGGATACTGCAAAGGCAGTCCTAAGGGAAATTTATAGCACTGCTAGCCTTCCTCAAGAAAACGGAAAGAGAGGAAGTTAATAAATATCTTAATGGGTCATCTTAAGCCACTGGAGAAGGAAAAACACTCCAACCCCAAACCCAGCGGAAGAAAAGAAATAACCAAAATCAGAGCAGAATTAAATGAAATCGAAAACAAAAGAATTATACAACAGATCAATAAATCCAAAAGTTGGTTTTTTGAAAAGATTAATAAAATAGATAAACGTTTGGCCAACCTAACCAGAAAAAAAGAGTAAAATCTCTAATTTCATCAATCAGAAATGGTAACGATGAAATAACAACAGACCCCTCAGAAATCCAAAAAATCCTTAACGAATACTATAAGAAACTCTACTCTCAGAAATAAAAATCTCAGGACCAGATGGCTTTATGTCAGAATTCTACCGAACTTTTAAAGAACTGGTACCTATACTACTATACCTCTTCCTAAATATAGAAAAAGAAGGAGTATTACCCAACACATTCTACAAAGCAAACATCACCTTGATCCCCAAAACAGGGAACCACCCAACAAGAGAATTATACACCAATATCACTAATGAATATTGATGCTAAAATACTCAATAGGATCCTAACAAACAGAATCCAACAACACATCAAAAGAATTATACACCACCTCAAGGCTGGTTCAATATACGTAAATCTATAAATGTAATTCAGCACATAAACAAACTAAAAAATAAGGACCATATGATTCTTTCACTTGATGCAGAAAAAGCTTTTGATAATATCCAGCATCCCTTCATGATCAGAACACTTAAGAAAACTGGTATAGAAGGGACATTTCTTAAACTAATGGAGGCCATCTACAGCAAACCCACAGTCAATATCGTATTGAATGGAGTTAAATTGAAATCATTTCCACTTAGATCAGGAACCAGGTAAGGTCGCCCATTGTCTCCATTGGTCTTTTTTTTTTTTATTGTTGGGGATTCATTGAGGGTACAATAAGCCAGTTACACTGATTGCAATTGTTAGGTAAAGTCCCTCTTGCAATCATGTCTTACCCCCATAAAGTGTGACACACACCAAGGCCCCACCCCCCTCCCTCCATCCCTCTTTCTGCTTCCCCCCCATAACCTTAATTGTCATTAATTGTCCTCATATCAAGATTGAGTACATAGGATTCATGCTTCTCCATTCTTGTGATGCTTTACTAAGAATAATGTCTTCCACTTCCATCCAGGTTAATACAAAGGATGTAAAGTCTCCATTTTTTTTAATGGCTGAATAGTATTCCATGGTATACATATACCACAGCTTGTTAATCCATTCCTGGGTTGGTGGGCATTTAGGCTGTTTCCACATTTTGGCGATTGTAAATTGAGCTGCAATAAACAGTCTAGTACAAGTGTCCTTATGATAAAAAGGATTTTTTTCCTTCTGGGTAGATGCCCAGTAATGGGATTGCAGGATCAAATGGGAGGTCTAGGTTGAGTGCTTTGAGGTTTCTCCATACTTCCTTCCAGAAAGGTTGTACTAGTTTGCAGTCCCACCAGGAGTGTAAAAGTGTTCCCTTCTTTCCACATCCACGCCAGCATCTGCAGTCTTGAGATTTTGTGATGTGGGCCATTCTCACTGGGGTTAGATGATATCTCAGGGATATTTTGATTTGGTCTTTTTTTTTTGTAGAGACAGAGTCTCACTTTACTGCCCTCAGTAGAGTGCCGTGGCGTCACACAGCTCACAGCAACCTCCAGCTCTTGGGCTTACGCGATTCTCTTGCCTCAGCCTCCCGAGTAGCTGGGACTACAGGCGCCCGCCACAATGCCCGGCTATTTTTTGGTTGCAGTTTGGCCGGGGCTGGGTTTGAACCCGCCACCCTCGGCATATGGGGCCGGTGCCCTACTCACTGAGCCACAGGCGCCGCCCTCCATTGGTCTTTAACATTGTAATGGAACTTTTAGCCATTGCAATTAGGGAAGAAAAGGTAATCAAGGGTATCCACATAGGGTCAGAAGGGATCAAACTTTCACTCTTTGCAGATGATATGATCTTATATCTGAAAAACACTAGGGATTCTACTACAAAACTTTTAGAAGTGATCAAGGAATACAGCAATGTCTCAGGCTACAAAATCAACACCCATAAATCCGTACCCTTTATGTATACCAACAATGACCAAGCCAAAAAAACAGTCAAGGACTCTATTCCTTTCACAGTAGTGCCAAAGAAGATGAAATATTTGGGAGTATACCTAACAAGGGATGTGAAAGATCTCTACTAAGAGAACTGTGAAACTTTGAGAAAAGAAATAGCTGAAGATGTTAACAAATGGAAAAACCTACCATGCTCATGGCTGGGAAGAATCAACATTGTTAAAATGTCTATACTACCCAAAGCAACATATAATTTTAATGCAATTCCTGTAAAAGCTCCATTGTCATGTTTTAAAGATCTTTCAAAAATAATACTTTGTTTTATATGGAATCCGGAAAAAACCTCGAATAGCCAAAACATTACTCAGCAATAAAAACCCAGCAGGAGGACTCACACTGCCAGACCTGAGACTATACCATAGATCGATAGTGATCAAAACAGCATGGTATTGGCACAAAAACAGAGAAGTAGATGTCTGGAACAGAATAGAGAAGCAAGAGATGAATCCAGCTAATTACCGTTATGTGATCTTTGACAAGCCAATTAAAAACATTTAGTGGGAAAAAGACTCCCTATTTAACAAATGGTGCTGTGTGAACTGGCTGGCAACCTGTAGAAGATTGAAACTGGACACACACCTAAGGTGGACTCTCACTGGATAAAGGATTTAAACTTAAGACATGAAACTATAAAAATACTTGAAGAAAGTGCAGGGAAAACTCTTGAAGGAATCGGCCTGGGTGAATATTTTATGAGGAGGACTCCCCAGGCAATTGAAGCAGTATCAAAAATACACTACTGGGACCTGATTAAACTTAAAAGCTTCTGCACAGCCAAGAACATAGTAAGTAAAGCAAGCAGACAGCCCTCAGAATGGGAGAAAATATTTGCATGTTATACCTCCGATAAAGGTCTAATAACCAGAATCCACAGAGAACTCAAATGTATTAGCAAGAAAAGAACACGTGATCCCATCTCAGGGTGAGCAAGGGACTAGAAGAGAAACTTCTGTAAAAAAGACGCACAATCTACAAACACGTGAAATAAAGCTCATCATCCTTAATCATCAGAGAAATGCAATTCAAAACTACTTTGAGATATCACCTAACCCCAATAAGAGTAGCCCACATAACAAAATCCCAAAACCAGAGATGTGGCGTGGGTGTGGAGAAAAGGGCACACTTCTACACTGCTGGTGGGAATGCACACTAATACGTTCCTTCTGGAAGGGTGTTTGGAGAATACTTAGAGACCTAACAATAGACGTGCCATTCGATCCTATAATTCCTTTACTAGGTTTATACCCAGAAGACCAAAAATCACAATATAGCAAAGACATCTGTACCAGAACGTTTTTTGCAGCCCAATTCATAATTGCTAAGTCATGGAAGAAGCCCAAGTGCCCATCGACCCACGAATGGACTAGCAAATTGTGGTACATGTATACCATGGAATATTATGCAGCGTTAAAGAAAGATGGAGACTTTACCTCTTTCATGTTTACATGGATGGAGCTGGAACATACTCTTCTTAGCAAAGTATCTCAGGAATGGAAGAAAAAGTATCCAATGTACTCAGCCCTACTATGAAGCTAAATTAGAGTTTTCACATGAAGGCTATAACCCAATTATAGCACAAGACTATGGGGAAAGGGCCAAGGAAGGGGAAGGGAGGGGGGAGGTTAGGGTGGAGGGAGGGTAATGGGTGGGGCCTCACCTATGGTGCATCTTAGAATGGGTATAGGCAAAACTTACTAAATGCAGAATACAAATGCCTACATACAATAACTAAGAAAATGCCATGAAGGCTGCGTTTAACAGTTTGATGAGACTATTTCAGATTGTATATGAAACCAGCACATTGTACCCTTTGATTGCACTAATGTACACAGTTATGTGTTAACAATTAAAAAAAAAAGAAAGAAAGAAATAGATTTGTGATTTCAAATTGTGCTTCTATAAAGGAAAAACACCTGAGACATTTCTCTCCTTTCCTTTAAATTGTTCCTACAGCAACTCAAAGAAATCCTGCTTTCTTTTCTCTTCAGGAGCCTCCAAACAGGTGGTTTTGCCTGGGAGGGAGAGGTAGAGAACAACGCTTACAGCAAGGCTACAGGGGTTGTCCCCCAGCACAAGTATCACCCCACAGCAGGCAGTTACCAACTCCATTTTGCCCTGCAGCAACTTGAACAACAGAAACTTCAGTCCCGGCAGCTTCTGGATCAGAGTCGAGCCCGGCACCAGGTAATTCAAGATAAGGCTTTTCTTTGTGCTATTATCTTCCTGCTACTGGTGAAAAACAAATGAGATGAATGAATGAGAAATGTAGGATTCGTTTCCCAAAAGTTCACCAGCATCACTCTAGCTTAGATGGTTCACAGGGAGTCTGCTGTTAGTGCTGTCCGGGAAGAACTGTTCTGGAGCCATAATATTGGTTTTTCTGGAAGGTGGTGCTTAGCCAGTGTTTGACATGCGTGACATTCATTTGAATGTTTCTCTACAAAATCTCTGTTGTGATATTTACCCTTTGTGTTGTGTAATCTTAGTTCAGAAACCTCCCATAGGGTCTTATTCCCAGATCACTAAAAACTAGAATTTTAAGTATCTTTTACTTCTAAATGTTCTACTTTCTTACCTTATAGATTTGGTATACGTAAGTAAATATTAATCCTTCATGATCTATCAAGGTTTTCATTTTTTGAGACAAAGTCTCATTTTGTTGCCCTGGGTAGAGTGCTGTGGCGTCCTAGCTCACAGCAACCTCAAACTCTTGTGCTTAAGCCAGTCTCTTGACTACAGGTTCTGCTACAATGCCTAGCTATTTTTATACATGAGGGTCTCGCTCTAGCTCAGTCTGGTCTGGAACCGCTTCAGCCTCCCAGAGTGCTAGGACTACAGGTATGAGCCGCTGTGCCTGGCCTATCAAGATTTTCAAGGAATAAAGAAATTGTAAGTTTTTCTTATAGGAAGTGGTCCTAAGTTAGGTTGCTAAACTGTCTTCTGTAAATGACAGCTGTTTATTCAATAAATGTTTATTGCATGTCCATTGTGTACTAGGCACAATTTTAAGTAGTGGGGCTATAAAGTGACCATACCTACAAAAATCCTTGCTGTTGTGGAACTTACATGCAGAGAAATGTTGATTCTCTACTTATAGTGTATAAAAAGCCCAGAACTCCTGAATATATGTGTGAGGGAGCTAAATAAGTATGTTGCCCTACTATATCAGTGTGATGTCAAGTACAGGGAGGGGATGACCTCAGAAAAACATCATGCCACAGAGTGTTAAATTTTTCTTGGTGAGTTAGGATCATCATTTGAATCAGTTATCATGTTCTGTAGTAGGGTTGTTAGGTGAATTGTACTGATTCTATGAGCTTCTCTGATATTTGGTTATATGAAGAGATACTTGATATCGGTTTCATCTCCTGTCACTTCTTTCTTGTAGAAATCTAGTACATAATGTGCATCATTCTGTGCAAGATTCATATTCGCTCAAAGATTAAGGAAGTGTCTCCCAAAGGTTTTTTGCCCACTAAATAAAACCATTTTATTATATATCTTTTCAACTACCATCCATAATAAATAAAATACGATCTTTTTATTTTAACATCGTTCATCACTTGATCATCCTTATCTGTGGTAGTGTACTCTGTACATCATATTAATTTGTCATAATTGAGAAATTGTAAATGTAGGCATGTGTGAAGTAGTTCTTTAGCCCATTTTTACTGAGAAAAAAACCCAGACTTCTTAATCTAGGAAGCATAGACTATATATAGCAACTCATTTTGATCACCACACTGCTCTGGAAATTGACTCATTTAGAAAATACTGGAATAGTAGAAGCATTTAAAATGCTACTTTAAGGCTGTGAGGTTCGAATCCAGCCAGTGCCCACCAAACAACAATGACGCCTGTTGTGGTAGGCGACTATAGTCCCAGCTACCTGGGAGGTGGAGGCAGGAAAATTGCTTGAGCCCAGGAATTGGAGGTTGCTATGAGGTGTGATGCCCTGGCATTCTACCCAGGGTGACAACTTGAGGCTCTGTCTCAAAAAATTAAAAAATAAAATGCCAGTTTGCATTTTCACAGATGCAGATTTTGACCTTTCGTATCTTGTTTTTTTTTTTTTTTTTTTTTTTATCTGTGTAAATTTCTTAAAGCTTTTTAAACTTCTGAACTCCCTGTCATTCAGAACACTTGAGAATGCCAACTTAATCAGAGGTTGGATAGTGGAGACATCACTATGCTTCCATTACTTATTTCCCTTACGTTGTTATTCTCTGTGGCTCCAATAGACAGTAACTTTTAAACATGCTAAATTTAATGTCTTAAAATGGTGGATGATTTTTAAAAATGGGGGGGTTTTGAAAGTATTAAAGTTTTAGGGAAGGAGGGACAGTTTTGCTGATTTTCATTTTTAGCTGTTTCATTTTTAAGTCCTTCTCATACTTTTGATTAGCTTCCAGCAACTCACATTCCTTTGAAAATTCAGAGTACTGTACACTATTCTTGTGTGGATTTTTTTTTCACTGAGGATTATACTGGTTTAGTTTCACTGAATTATGAAGTATGTGGAAAATATGTTTTTTAGAATCTGTCAGAATATCTGCTTTAGGGAGAAGGCAGAACTCCCAAGAAGGGGGTTATCTCATGTCTCCTGGAGAGGGAACAGAAAATCATTCAGCATAACTTTTTATGTTTACATATAAAACATTTTATTTTTTCTCTCTGTTCTTCTAAGCCACAACTGATTTGGGTAAAAATAAATAAGTGTTACGTTCTGGGACTGTTGGGGAGAGCTGAAAAAGCTAAATTCTGTTAACTTGAAGAATTATAACTAATAAAACAGCAAATAAGATATTAAATATTCTAACATCCAGAAAACATAGGAACTTAGAACATTTTATTTCAGAGGGAATTTAGAACCCACAGCAAAAGTGAAGTCCTACTAGATTTTAAGTCTTTGTTTTTAGGTTCGCTGTGCTAGACCTGACCATTAAAATTATCACCAAATTGTTGATTAAAGCATGGATGGCATTCTCAGTATGTCTTGTGGTTCTGTCCTTGGGTTAACCCTTTAGATAAAGAGTGTGCTTCTCTAGTGAACTCCTTGCACTTTGGATTCATTTTTCTAAAGTGTAGGTAGCCATTGGTGTAACTAACAATTTGGTTAACTGCCTGTTTAAGAGCGGTGAGTAGAATGGTAATCTGATTTAACTAGTATTCATCCGCAAGAGGGGCCTGTTCATGGAATGTGATGTTAAAGGAGGCGTTACATTTATGTTGTATTATATTGTATTTTATATTATGTTCATGAGTAGTACCTTTCACGGAGTGACCTCCTAATATGTTTGGAGAAAGGTCATGCTGCCTTTCTCAATACACGCAGAGGAAGTTCTCCATCCCTTTGTTTCCCCGATCAGAGCACTTAAACATCCAGCTTATTGAAGGTGTTAATTTCTGATTAAACTCTGATTCAGGATGTGAATTTGGAAATGGCTATCACTTATCTACCATTCATGCAGAGTGAGTTTTGTTCTTTATCTCTAGCGTTGCACTCATAAATCAAGAAATTGTCTTGCACTGAATCCACTCCAGACTGATCTATAGCATGAGAGCGGCAGAGAAAAGTCACCCAGCGTCTTTGGCGGAGGTTTCCATAAAAAATTGGTGTGATCAATTCATTTGAGAGCACAATGAGCAAAATAAGACAAAATTGAAACTATGAGCTTTTTACACTGATGTATAAAACCAGCAGTGTGAAAAACATCTTAAGTCAGAGCAGAGGTTGACAGATTTTTTTCTATAAATAGCCAAATACTGAATATGTTAGGCTTTTCATGCCACAGGGTCTCAACTTTGCCGTGTTAGCATAGGAACAGCCATAGACAATGTGTAAATGAAAGAGTGTGACTGTCTTCCAATAAAACTTTAGCAGGTGGATTAACCCATTATTTAACAGCTGGATTTGACCTGCAGGTCCTAATTTGCAAGCCCCTAAGTCTAGAGCAGTAGAACCATTTGAAGGGTTCCCCATTTCTGATTCATTAGGTTTAGAATGTGGCTCAATTATTTCCATTTCAAAGAAGTTCCCACATGATGTTAATGCTACTTTCTGGTGACCACATTTTGAGTACCAGTAATCTGGAGGGAAAGATTAAAAATTTCTCTTCTTGCTTATTTTCTGTTCTTTGGAAGGGAGGCAGGATATGTTAAAAGATAGTGTTGCCCTTACAAAATCTCAGGCAACAATTTTTTATAGGAACTTTGTTGCCATCTTTTTCACCCCATCTACCACAGTCTCCTCGTGAATAGTTATCAGAATACCTCCTTACTCATTTTTATCAGGGTACATTCTGTTCAGCAGTCACCGTTCCTGGGATGCAGGTCTTTGGAGGGCAAGAGATAAATAATGGGACACGTTCTTCCCTCTTTGTTTTAATAATAATGGCCTCCACGTAAACACTTGCTGCTTGTGTTCCAGCATTATTCCAGGTACTCTGTATACGTTAACTCATATGAAAGGTGTTTCAGGATGGTGGGGTAATTACAGAATCTTGGTAGTCAGGGATAGTAAAGTGAATCAGATTGCTGTACCCAGATGTGTGTCTTCTGTCCAGTTTCCCTCCATGCTTCTCATTTCCTTGTCATCCTGGCTTCCTGCCCTTGAAGGAGAAGGCATAAAACTTTTCTTTCAGCTGAGTCGGGGGACTTTCTCAGGCAACAGTGACTACTGGTGACATCAGCATGAGTAGCTCTCCAGGCTGGGGTCTGTGAGGAGTGCTACCCCAGCAGTGAGGCTGACTGACCTGATTCTAATTGCTGACATTGAGCTGATGTTATTCTTGGCGCAGGGCAGAGTGATTACTCAGTAGTTTCTGTTAAAGTGATCCTTTGTTAAACTTCTGCTCCCACCCCACTCCCCTTCTCTTCCCTCCCACTCTTTACTCTGCCTCATCCAGACTGAAAAAGAGCCCAAAAAGCAGAAAAATTAAGGACATTTTAATGCTGAGGGAGAACTGCTTAAGTTTCTTTTAAGAATAATAGGAGGAAAAGAGAGGAGAGAATTTAAATCCATCTTAATTCTTCACTGGTTCTGTTCTCTTTCCAAAGCCCTTCAATTTTTAGTAGACTTAATTTTCAACATTAGTAAGGTAACTCAAGGTAAGGGAAAATTGATCTAAATTCCTCTCATCCTTGCACCCTATATTTTTTACTCCTTTGTTCCTGCCATGCCCTAGGTTCAGTAAGGCCAGCAGAGTCTAACGTTTCTATAACCAGCACTGCCACATCAAGGTGTCTTCTGGTGTGCTAGTAAATACCTCGGGTGCTATGTGTAACGAGCTCTTTACTCTTGGTGTCAGAAGGATGCCCCTGTAAACCCAACCAAGTCTTGTTATTTTGCTCCTAAAAGTTCACTGCATATGTATAGAAAAATGCTGCTCCCCTGCAGGAACGAACTCTCTCTCTCCAAGCCTTCCACTGCTGTGTGTTTGTGTTGTGAGGGTGGGGAAAGAAAGAGAAATTCAGCAGGCACTCAATTCTTTTTCTAAGCAGCTAGCAATAATATGTTAGCTCCTCAGCGTGGTACAAAGAGCAGGGGTCTAGCTGCTTAGGAGGTGTCTTTGTGTGTCTTTGTAACTTTGCCAGAGAGAAAAGTTGGCCTTGGGGGAGGGAGGAGTGGTCTGTGTGTGCCTTAATTCTGGAGCATATTGACTTCAATGTCCTCACCTGTTACTTTGGTTTTTGTTTGTTGGTTCGGTTCTTTTGTTCCATTTTGTTTCTCCTCCTGACCTTATCAGGAATTCATACAATACCATGCTTCTAGCTTTTAGATGTGACTGATTTTCCTAGGACCATTTGATTTAATAGATTTTGCCAAACCAAACTCTTCTTCTTACCTAATAAAAATACATGAAATAATAAATGTAATACTACATTCAGTTGTTTTGGAAATAACCACTCTGTTAGATAATCTTTGGAACCTGATAATCCTCAGTTTAAGTCTTGGCTTTGGTCCACGAGCTGAGACAGGTTATTCAAACTTCTTGGATACTTCTCTTTATCTCTAATATAGAGATGATAATATATACCTGTGAGTTATCATAAGGATCATAATCCTTGGGTTGTTGTGTTAGCAGAAGTCAAGCATTGAAACAGGCATTTTATTTGTATTATCTCCTTACAACTTCTCTTTCATTAGCCCCAGTATACAGATGAAAAAGCAGGACATCGTCTATATAACTTTCTCAATTCCATATGAAGTAATAAATGGACTAAATGATCATGCCACTGTAGTCCAGCCCAAACAACATGGCAAGACCCCTGCAACTTACTAGCAAATAAAAAGTGGAAAAAGTAATTGTTCTTTTTTTTTGGTTTACACCTTATGCTGCAAAAACAATATATATTGTTGAATATTCTATATATATATATATATATATATATTTAGAATTATTACTTTGTCCTTTCAACCCTGTTATTGTTACTGATGATACTATTTTAATTTTATTTCTATGGTAGGTGTTTTTGAGAAGACTACCAGGAAACATGACAGGTGTCTACAAATGTAATTACCTCAGATGACATCTTTGATTAATTCATATTATGTTTGCCTTTTCAATACCATGTAAATCTGATTCTTAGTGTATTATTACAGTATAGATTTTTCTTCATTATGTTAATTCATTACTGATAGCAACATAAGACCCCTGGGTATCATGAAGTTGTTTTCTGAGCTGCTGCTAGAAGAATGTCCCTTGGGGATCTTAGAGGAAAATGGATATATAGTGAGTGCTTCCTGTGTGCGCGATGTAGTAGTATTATTTCCATTTCACTTATGAGGAAACTTATGCTCAAAGAGTTTAAGTAACTTACTCAAGGTCACACAGCTGTCTAATTGTAGAGATAATATCCACACCAGGTTGGAAGGCTTCCAAAGCCCTTTGCCATCCTGCTACCTTCCCCCATGATAGAAGTGACTCTATTTTCTTTTCATTTTACGTGTTTATTATTAGTTAGATAAGACATTCTGGCTTTACTGCTGCTATGCCGCTACACACTCTATCGTGTGTGTGTGCGTGTGTGTGTGTGTAAGGGTCAATGTAATCAATTGAAATTCAGAGCTCAGCTTGGTTGTGAGTATTAAGGGGCAACTGTCATTGTACCAGCCTGCTTGGGATTTGTCTTGTTTGTTGTATATCATTAAAATGTGATTTCACTACAGCTACCTGGTACATCAGTTTCATTCTCTTTCCTTATTCTGTGACCTGTAGTTTATTTCTGTTTATCTATAGCCATAAGAGACTCGCAGCAGTAACTCTGTGTGAGCTGATGAAAGACTTCACCTTTAAACATAAAGAACCCATCCATCTGAGAAAACCTTCCCGGGAAAAATGCTTAGTGAATATGACAGTTAGGTCTGTGCAAGATATGCACAGTAGGCCAACCATATTGTGATTCGGGGCCAGATAAAATAAATCGTACATTTGAAGACAGAGACAAGTTAGATATTTATAAACTCAGAATTTAACGTTATAAGGGCCACTTAGAGATTGCCTTTGACTAATTATTTCATTTTTGTAATCAGGACACATAAGATACAGGCACATTATTAGGAGACTGGGGGCCCTGATGTACAAATAATTTACTGCAATTACTAGCAAATAAAGATAAAAGAGATGATTAAAAATGAAACTATGAATTATCTTTTTTTAACCAGTTGAGCTTTCAGTATGGGTCATTGCTTACCTTTTGAGGTTATCTATATACCTCTTTATCTATATATACATACACTCTTTATAGAATAAGTAACAAAGATTTGCTTACAATTTTTTTCAACCTTTCCTTCTCTAGAAAGAGAATGATCTTGTACCAAAGCAAATTAAATCTGTCCTTTATATGAATCTGATGAAAACTGGACATATTACTAAGTCTGCTTTAGATTTGCTTTGGAAAGAAAATTTGATTTAAATAGATTTGCTTTAGGTACATTTCCTTTAAAAAAGGTGTTAGCATATAAATAATGAAGGCAGCAGAGCATAGTGGGGCTCTTAAATCAAACTCCATGGGTGTAAATCCCCCCTATTACTCAGTAGCTATGCAGTCACGGACAAATTACTGAATGTTTTTTGTGCCTTGGTTTCTTCTTTTGTAAATGGAAATGATAAAGGGACATGCCCCATCCATGGTAAAAGCTGAATAAAAATTAGATGCTTTTATTATTATGCATCACCTTTTTTTTTTTTTTTTTGAGGCAGAGTCTCACTCTGTTGTCCCAGGTTAGAGTGCTATGATGTCATCTTCACTCGTTACAACCTCAAACTCCTGGATTCAGTGATCCTCCTGCCTTAGCCTCCTGAGTAGCTGGAACTAGAGGTGCCCGCCACCACACCCAGCTAAATTTTCTATTTTTAATAGAGACAAGGTCTTGCTCTTGCTCAGGCTGGTCTGGCCCTCCTGAGCTTAAGTGATCCTCTGGCCTCAGTCTCCCAGAGTGGGAGGAGTGCAGGTGTGAGCCACCATGCCCAGGCTACCCTTTTTTTCACTGTGGTAAAAAACATATGATGTAAATTTAACCCTCAACAATTTTTAAATATACAAAACAGTATTGTTTACTATATGTACATTCTTTTATGACAGATTTCTAGAACTTCTGAAAGCGAATGACTAAAACTCTACACTCACTGAATAATTTTTTATTTTCCTCGACCCCCTGCCTGTGACAACTGCCATTCTATTTTCTGTTTCTGTTAGTTTCATTTCTTTACATACCTCAGATTAAGCGGAGCAATACAAGATTTGCCCTTTTGTGACTGTATTATTTTACTTAGCATAATGTCCTCAAGATTTGTCCCTTTTGTAGCATGTGACAGGATTTCCTTCCTTTTTTTCATAGTACTGTATTTCAAAAGATTTCCTTCTTTTTTTTTTTTAATTTGAGAAAGTCTTACTCTGTTGCCCCAGGCTAGAGTTCCACCGCCCCACCCTAGCTCACAGCAACCTCAAACTGGTGGGCTCAAGTGATCCTCCTGCCTCAGCCTCCTGAGTAGCTGACACTACAGGCCCCCACCATAACACCTGGCTAAGTTTTTCTGTTTTTAATAGAGATGGGGTCTCATTCTTGCTCAGGCTGGTTTCGAACTCCTCAGCTTAAGCAATCCTGCCTCAGCTTAAGCAATCCTCCTGCCTTGGCCAACCAGAGTGCTAGGGATTACAGGTGTCAGCCACTGTACCTGGCCAGATGTCCTTTTTAAAGGCTGAATAACATACCATTAGATTACTTCTACACATTGGCTGTTGTGCATCAGTGAACGTGGATGTACAAATATCTCTTCTATTGTGTATTTCTTTTAATTTAAATATACATAGCATTTTAGTTAAATTCCCTGTGTGTGCCAGAAGCAGAAATTGGTTAACACGATATTAAAGAGGGTATTTTAGAAGAAGCTCAAGCTCATAGCTACATTTTTAAAACTAATACTTATTTGGGGTGGCTCCTGTGGCTCAAGGAGTAGGGCGCCGGTCCCATATGCCAGAGGTGGTGGGTTCAAACCTAGCCCCGGCCAAAATAAAAACAAACAAACAAACAAAAAAAAACTAATACTTATTTGAACAAGTAAAAATGGTGTTGATTAGCCAGGTGTGTGGCGGGTGCCTGTAGTCCCAGCTACTTGGGAGACTAAGGCAAGAGAATCACGTAAGCCTAAGAACTTGAGGTTGCTGTGAGCTGTGACACCATGACACTCTACCAAGAGCAAAATAATGGGACTCTGCCTCAAAAAAAAAAAAAAAAAAAGGCATTCAAATTATTTGTTAACAGTTGCTAAAGAAAGATATGAGAAGAATACAAAAAAATGATTAATACCAGGATAAAAATGATTATTCTTTAGAATATCTGTGTAGATTATTAGCATGTTTGTCCAAAGGCATAAATGTCTTATAAAAATGAAAAGTGGCCAGGCATGATGGCTCATGTCTATAATCCTAACACCCTGAGAGGCCAAGCTTGGAGGAACCCTTGAGCTCAGCAGTTCCAGAGCTACCTAAGCAAAGTGAGACCCCCATCTCTACTAAAAAATAGAGAAATTAGCCAGGGGCTATGGTGGGTGCCTATAGTCCCAGCTACTTGGGAGGCTGAGGCAGGAGGATGGCTTGAGCCCAGGAGTTTGACGTTGCTGTGAGTTATGATGACACCACAGCACTCTAGTCCGGATCACAGAATGAGACTCTTGTCTCAAAAAAATTAATAAAAACGAAAAGAAATAACCTTAGCATCAAATTGTGAGCCAGTTTTTCATGGTACACAAGCTTGTTTCTTCATAATAATCAAAGGAAAGATAAGGGAATTAATCCTATCAAACATACTTACAGATGGAAATGTAAATTGGTATAGCCTTTAGTGGGAGCAATTGGGTATATATGTTAAAAAGCTTAGAATTATTCTGCTTTCAGGGAATTCTTTTAAAGAAATAATCCCGTATATATGGAAAACTGGAGATAACACGATGTTTACCACAGCGCTGTTTTGAAAGAGCAAGATAAATTAACGACAGCCTGAATATGTGTATGTGTGTGTGTGTGTGTGTGTGTGGCGCCTGCTTTTTTCCAGTCAAAAATCTATATGAACATAACGTACTTCCATAGCTATAAATATAGACCTACCTTATTGTGTAATTTATAGCATTCTACTATTGGTGATTGTTTAAGTAAATTATAATAAACCATAATAGAAAATACACAGCCATTAAAAACAATAATCTAAATCTACCTTTGATAGATAGGGAAAAAATACTCAAGATAGATATTCAAAAGAAAAAAAAAGTCTCTAATATAGTATGGTATGGTATGATCCCATTTTTGTAAGCCCACAGAATTACAAGTGTATGCATAGTTTGTTTATAGAAAAATGTCTCACGGGCCAGGCACAGTGGCTCATGCCTATAATCCTAGTACTCTGAGAGGCCGAGGCTGGTGGATTGCCGAGCTCACGAGTTCAAGACCAGCCTGAGCAAGAGCGAGACACTGTCTCTAAAAAGAAACTAGCCAGGCGTTGTGGCGGGCGCTTGTAGTCCCAGCTACTTGGGAGGCTGAGGCAAGAGGATCACTTGAGCCCAAGAGTTTGAGATTGCTGTGAGCAATTACACCAGGGCACTCCACCAAGGGCGACAAAACGAGACTATGTCTCAAAAAAAAAAAAAAAAAAGTCTTAAGTGTTAACAGGTTATCTCTGAGAGTAGAATTTGAAATAACTTTTAGCATTGTTTTTTATTTCTAATGAACATGTATTAAAGAAATTAAAGTGTTTCAGAAAAGGGAAAAAACTCCTGTTTTCCAGGCGTGTGTGTGTTTATGTGTGTGTGAGACCAATGCTCATACATTGCTGGGCACCGAGATGGAAAGCAAAGCCATCAATAGTCATAAGAGTCTAAACTTGCCATCAAAATATCAGCCTCTACCAATGTATGACTGATTGGCTCTGTGGTTAGTTGGAGGGTGGGGTTGCTAGTGAAGAAGGCCATTTATACTGCGTCTTGGGGTGAGTTAGTTTACTGGGCTTCATGGTCATGGATGATAGCCCTTGCTTTAGCCAGCTGCGACATAGTTAGATTTCATTGGTTCTCACACACCAGCCCAAAATCGGTTCAACTGACTACTACAAAAAGCCATAGAGATTATTAATGGGGCCTTCAATTTTATTAGATGGAGTCTAAGCCTCATGAATAAATTTGAATATCTGGTTGTAACTACCTTCATTGCTTCTCAAATGTTAGCAAATACAGTTAACTTAGGGACCAAGGCATACTGATTTCATTTGGATGGTGAATAATAGTTTCAAAATTATTCTGCCCCAGTAAGTACCTGTGTATTCATATTTTTAGACTAGATCAATTGAAGTAGTAAGAATCTCCTTTCTTACTCCCTAAAGGAGAAGGGGCTTCGTTATTGGTTTTAGCAATACAAGGATATGCCAGAGGATTTCTGTTATCTTTGGCAGCTCCATGTCCTGTCTCAGGTGTTTGTGTGCTTGGTCTCTCTGTAAGAACAGTAGCAACCTCTGGGCTTCTGCCCCATCCCCGTTGGAGTCATAATACTGCTCTGTGCTTTGTAGCAATATCAGAAGTTGTGCTCTGTTGCTCTTGCTCAGCCCCCAGTCGTGTCCCAGCTGACAAACATTGTGAATGGAAGACAGCCAAGAACTCCATACAGTGTGAGACAAAGGCCTTTTGGAAGCTTACTTTTTCCAAAATAGAAACAGCTACCCTCACCCTCACCCTCACCTTGGCCCTGAGGTTTTTACAGCATCCTAGGGTTGTGCAAAAGTTGTATGTGTTCTTTGCACTGAACAGCTCTTGGCCTGGTTGCAGGAAGGTGAGTGATTATTGGCTTACATGCTCAAGAAATTGTACCATCCCAGTACTTTAGTTGTCAGAGAGAAACATACTAGAAGTGGCTTCGTATACTATGTAATGGTAACTTCATCCATGTTGGGACAAAATGTAGTCTGGGGAGAATGGTGCATAGAATGTTTGCTCTTCAGAAATCAGAGTAAGAGGGCACAAACAGACATTAACCTCCTCCAATAGAGGTTAGTGCTTCCTACTTTATCTCCCTGAATTCTCAAAAAATGAGTTTACAGAATTATTTCATTGGGAAGAGACAGCAGCTCTGCTCCATCAGCAAGAAGTCTGAGCGAAGGCAAAACAGAGTGTTTTTCTGGAAGGAATTTTTAAAAAAGAAAAATCCTCCCAGAATTTAATCTCTGAACAGTATTATCTTTCTAGTAAGAGAGCCCAGATCTTGCTTCCTCAGAACCTTCCAAGTTGCAGTCTGTGTTCTGTCTATCAGAAATGCCTCTTTCCCACCCACGAGTACCCTTCTGTTGTGGGGGAAAGAGGGCCTTTCCAGCCTTTTGCCTGGGACCAAGCCAACCCTCAAACTGTGGTTTTCTGTGAGTCTTTTTCCTGTAGTAGGGCTGATTCCCACACCCAACAAAGAAGCAGGAGTCATGTACATGTCGACTAGGTCCTGAGTAGAGGCCAGTGCCTACACAGTTCTCTCCGTCCTGGGACATTGACGACAGTGCAGCCCTCGTCCCTGTGTTGTTAACATTGTATATCTAAACTTCACATTTCTTAGGAAATATGGAGCAAGAACTTCATATAATTCTATCCTTTAATGAATGAATAACTGGACAAACAGTTCACGTGACCTATAGTTGGTGGAGTTGTAGGATTGGGGCCAATACAGGCCAGGCGGGGCCTCACGGGGCTGCTTTTTATCACTGGTTTAAACACTTTCATTTATATGTCTGCTTTTAAAATTGCCTGAGTGTTTTCCTGGGTTTCTTCTTATCAGATTTGATTGTTTTAATCCCATCCCACACAGCCTTGTCTTTCATGAACCACCTGAAGATTTGTCTACATTACTGACTTTTTGGCATTTCAGATGGTATACAATGTAATCATTTCATTATCCATTCAGTGTATTAAGAGTATCATCATTCAACCACAAGTCACAACCTGGAAGCTTTTTACTATATTTGGAAAGAGTATCTGCCTTCTGAGATGCAGTACATTTCTGTTGTATTGAAGCTTAAAGCAAGCTTGAATCTGTGGCAGATCGAGAATTATTTCTTATATCAGTTAAGATTCCATTTGGCTGTATGTAATCAAACCCCCTCTCCTCATTCATGGTTTAAACAAGTTAGAGGATTTTCCCCCCATATGTGGTTGAAGATATAGACATAGGCTCTTCCAGATTCCATGGTGCCGTCAGAAACCCATGCTGCTTCTGTCCTTAGCCTACCTTAGCAACTCCTGTGCCTGTATCTCTAACTAGATATTTATGTTCTTGGGCAGAAGAACAATAGTAAATAAAGGTCTAAAGGTCAGCCACCAAGTCTGCCTCTTTTAAAGAGTTTTTCCCAAAACTGTACCCAGAAACGTCTGTTTATGTCTTAGTGGCCAAAATGTGTGTCATCTTTGGGTAGAAGAGAGATTTGGAAATGTAATTTTTTAATGGGGCACATTTTATTACCCACACGAAAGCAAGGTAGTATTATTAGGAAGAAAGGGAGAAGTGATAGTATCCAGACAATAAGTTTGCCTAACTTATTTTATTTTGTTGTTTAAAGTGAAGATTGATTTTATATAGATCATCAGAGTCTAAGGTCCTGCTACAATTTTGCATCTCGGAAGATGAATTTAGTTTTGTTTTTTTTTTTAAGGACACTATTAAAATTTGCTTTAATACTTCTTTGGGGGAAAAAAAATCACTCTTGTAGTGAATGAACAAGACACAATTTTATGCTATTATTTGTATCTACCATGCCATGAATTCATAGGGAAGAGGTTCCAGTAGCTCAGGGAGGCACCTTGCCATTGAATGTGACAAAGTGTTGATTGACTTTTGAATTCATGGGAAATAGGTTCCAGCACCTTGTATCACTGTTACGTGGGGTCTGTTGGTTATCCTGTGTGCTATGCTGTACACTTATTATGCCATGAACTCATGAGGAGTAAATAGATTCTTGCACCTAAAAACATGGGTCCACTGGTACTCCTGTGTGCTATGTTATATGCTTATTATGCCATGAATTCATAGGGAATGGGTTCCAGGAGCTCAGGCTCTTTTCCGTTAGTTCTCACAAAGTGGGCTTCTCTGGGTGGCACAGGCTGGCGCTTCAGTTGAACCCAGGTACCTTTTTCTTTGGCTTCCTTCTTTTTCTGATCATTTTCCTTCACACGTTTCAGGAAGCTATCTCGGCTCTTAGAGTGCTTAATATGCTCAATACGAACATTAATCCTCTTTGCAGGGATCTTGCCTTTAACTTATTTGTTTACAACAATGCCAACAGCATGCTGGGTAACATTGTAGACTCTTCCAGTTTTGCCATGGTAACATTTGTGTGGCATGCCTTTTTGTATAGTACCCATTCCCTTGATGTCTACAATATCACCTTTCTTGTAGATTCGCATATATGTGGCCAAAGAAACAACTCCATGTTTTCTAAAAGGCCTAGAGAACATGTATTGGGTGCCTCTCCTCCTTCCCTCTGTGTTTGTCATTTTGGTGAATTACTGGAAGATGGCATCTCTGGCTGAAAGGTGTGAATTTAGTTTTGTTTAGGATCTGCAGAAAAGCTGACATATTTTGTGACTGAATGTGAGTTGGACACAAATAACACACTAGGCACTGTTCAAAGTCCAGAGAATGGTCCATTTACAAGATTACATCTGTACATAAATACATATTTGCCTATTTTCTTGTCTAGAAATTTAGTTGATGAATACTTGGGGGGTTTCCCATGGTTTTCATTTATTAAGTACCAGTGAGTGAAACAAAAATTAAACATATAGACAATCCAGCCATTATATATACACATACATTTTTCCAAGTGTTTTAAAAGAGGAAAAGATTATTTCTGTCAGGGAGAATTGAGTAAATAGGAGCCGGGGAACCTAAACATGTGTTTTTATTTTAAGAGTTTGCTTTCACAGCTAGTGAGCATCATCCGAAGACTAGAAAAATGTGTTGGAAGAAATGCACAGCCAACTCCCATTCACAAATGATTATTGACAGGTAGATCTGTGTGTCATCCCATTCTTGGTTCCTCAGTAAACAGGTAGAGGTTCGGAAAGGAATGGAGCGTTTGTTGAGTGCCTGGCTCTTAATTTGTTTTGAGAAACCCTTATGGAATGCCTGGGCTAAGATTACTTGCAAGATCTCCAACAATCCAATAAAGCAATTTTAATTGCTGATGAGAAATCTGAAGCTCAGAGAGGTTAAGTAACTTGAAAGGATAACCCACTTTGACAGGGCCAGCATTCAGCCCAGGCACATTTGACTGTAAGCCATGTTCTTTTCCTCTGGGTCTCTATGCTTTTCACTGATGACCTAGTCTGCTTTTGTAGCCAGTGTCGAACAGTTAATTCCTTATTTTACCCAATCTAATAGGGAGTCTTATACCCTAATGAAACTTAGGCTTCATTTGGATATTTTTGACTTGTGTTGAATTAATTTGTTACTTGCTTAAACGTTATTAGAATTCAGCTTCCTTTTTTCTTTTAATAACTATTTTTGTAAGAAATAACTACATACATAATACAAAATTTAAAAGATACCAATGATATATAGTAAAAAGTTAGTCTCCCTCCTACCTTGACCCTTAGCTATCCAGTTCTCCATGAGGGCTACCATTTTTTTTGTGCATCCTTCCAGAACTTTTCTGTGCAGATACTAATGTTTGTGTGTGTTGGTATATACATATATATGTTTGTATGTATTCTTTTTTCTTTTTACAGAAATGACAGCTCACTACACTCACTTTTCTGAACTTGCCCTTTCCATTCATCTTTTTATTTGTGTTAAGATGTCCCTGAAAAATTTGGGGGAAAAAATAAAAGAAAGAAAAACTTATGGATTAGGAAATATAGTTGTCACTAATGGCAACATTTGTTGAATAGCTGTTCTTACTGATGGTAGTTCACTCACAACATTTAAAATATAACTCATGGCAGGTGTGACAGCTCATACCTGTTATCCTTGCACTTTGAGTGGCTGGGGTGAAAGAATTACTTGAGGAACTTGGAACCAGTCTGGGCAACATAGTAAGACCCTGTCTCTACCACAGAACTTAAACATTAGCCAGGAATGATAGCTGTAAGTCAGCACCAGAATTCTAAACTACCCCTCCTGGTTTCTGTTCCAGCCTCATCTCTCCACTCTGTGCTCATTCTGCATGGGCCGCACTGACTTCTTCCCTCTCCTCCTACATGCAGACTTTCTAGAGTTCCCAGTTTTAGAGTTGGCTAGAATCAAGTGAGGCTTCATGTTAGTTTTATTCTGCACTCTTTCCAGTGCTTGGCACCCAGTAAGAGACATTTATTAAAAATTAGTTGAATTTAACAGTGAAGGAAACAAAGACTGAGAGAGACAGAATGCTTTCCTAATTCACATGTGGGTGGACCAAGATGTAGTGCCCACATGGCCAATTCCTAGCCCAGTGTACCTTCAGCAAGACCATCCCAAATCTTCTGGTACAAGAGATTCCCCTTCTCTGAATCTACATTTGCATTAGCAACATAAGAGAAATTTTTCCTTTAAAAAAATTTATTTACTTGTCCCTTTTCTTTTTGCCCCTCTTCAGGATTACAAACCAGTTGCATATAATGAATGGAGTGTGAAGAGGATCTATATCAATCTTTTTTTTTTTTTTTTCTTTTTCTTACAGGCAATCTTTGGCAGCCAGACACTACCTAACTCCAATTTGTGGACAGTGAATAATGGTACAGGCTGCAGAATTTCAAGTGCCACAGCTGGTGGTCAGAAGCCAACCACTCTGCCACAAAAAGTGGTGCCACCTCCAAGTTCCTCCTCCTCCCTGGTCCCCAAACCTCCATCCAATCACAAACAAGTGCTCAGAAAGGCAGCATCTCAGAGGGCTTCCAAGTAAGTTTTCTATAATCTCTATAATCTTCTGGTCACTTTCTTTGAGTTATATCTTATTGATGGAGCCTTCAAAACACTTCTTACTGAGGTACTGAAAACAAGAACACCCGATGGGGAATATCGGCTAACTCTAGAGCTCAGCCCTGGCTACAGTTGAAATCACCTGGGGAGCTGTTGCAGCGTTTGAATGGCTGGGCTCTACCCTGTGCGAGGAGTAGGCACATCTTTTAGGTCCCACCGGTGATTGTGATGAGAGCTGCCCACTGAGTTCAGGGTCATTGCTAACCAACTCTGCTGGCCTCTGGCAGGAACTATAATCTGACAGAGGACCAGGTAACAGTTCTGACTGTGGGCTTGGAGAAAGGAGTTAAAAACTTCCTCCATGTATCTTTCCTTGGTCATTCTTCAGAATCAAATCAGTAGCCGCCACCTCCTCTTTTATTTCTTCACTTTTAAGCATTTGAATGGGAAGATACAGGATTGAGATTTCATTTGGGGAAGTAAACTTTGTTCACATCAACAAGCTCTGTGTAGCAACAATGTTTTTTTGTTTTTTTTTTGTAGAGACAGAGTCTCACTGTACTGCCCCCGGGTAGAGTGCCGTGGCGTCACACGGCTCACAGCAACCTCCAACTCTTGGGCCTACGCGATTCTCTTGCCTCGGCCTCCCGAGTAGCTGGGACTACAGGCGCCCGCCACAACGCCCGGCCATTTTTTGGTTGCAGTTTAGCCGGGGCTGGGTTTGAACCCGCCACCTTCGGCATATGGGGCCGGCGCCCTACTCACTGAGCCACAGGCGCCGCCCGCAACAATGTTTTTGATACCTTTTGTAATCCACCTATTTATACCAAAAAAGACATTCCGTGGTTGAATCAAATTTTTGCAGGCACAGTCCTTCACTCTCCCTCCAGCCATTTTTTAGTTAGGGAACTAGAAGTAGGTTGGTAAAGAGTGTTGGTTCTAGCAGCCCTTCTTCAGTTTACTTTTCAGAGATGTCTGGAAAAGGCAGGCATTTCCTGCCGTGTGATACTTAAAGGAGATTTGTATGTTTCTCTTGCCCTCCTTAAGGCTTCTCATTTATTTGTCCTTTACAAGATCAATATTAGTTGTAAGAAAGAATCCTAGGACACCAAAAAAGTAGTAACTGTTTTTTCTTTTTGGGATGGTGAATCAAATTCTGGATTTGAATTGAAAACAGTCCCTTGTGGCCATTTTTAATTATATCGCTGCCATTATTCCTTTATCTGACAAATATTTATTTAGTGCCCACTGAAGACCAAGCATTGTTCTAAGAAGATTTGGCATTATAATGACTGCAGCACTCTCTGGAATAGTAGAGAAGGGCAGTAAGAAGGCTGCAGTTTGTGGTTGAATTCCAGTAGCTAACTAGAAAGGAAACTGTATATCTTCTCATGAGAAAGAGTAGAGTTAAAGCCTTAAGGGCATGGCCTCTGTAGCCTGGATTCACATTCCCGCTCCACACTTCATTAATTTGATACCTTCTGCAAGTTACAAGTTAATCTTTTGATTAAGAGTATCTATCTTCTTTTTTGTTTGTTTGTTTTTGAGGTTTTTGGCCGGGGCTGGGTTTGAACCCACCACCTCCAGCATATGGGGCTGGTGCCCTACTCCTTGAGCCATAGGCGCCACCCAGTGCCTTTGACACAAAGGAGTAGGGCGCCAGCCCCATAATGCTGGAGGTGGTGGGTTCAAACCCAGCCCAGGCCAGAAACTAAAAAAAAAGAGTATCTACTTCATAGGTGGGTTGATAAACATTAACATAGAGCAAAACCTTGCGCATGTAAGAACTCAGTAAGCCTTAGTCACCCACATATGCATTCTAAAACCACACTCTCCTTTGCAGGGTTGAAAAGCCCACAGTTTACTAGGAAAATTAGCGAATGGGATGTGAGTGCTGAATTTGCCATGTGCTCCTTATTTGTGAATTTTGGTTCTTGCCAATACCCTGAGATGGCCCTTGGTGGCCTGTGTGGTGGTCTGTGGAGAGGTGGGTTTAGGCAGCAGGGCGATGTTTGAAGATGCTGCTTGCTGTCCTGAACTCAGCTGGCAGAAGAACTCCTCAGCCTCCTCCTGGACAGACTTTGCTTTACTGCATTTTTGTGGTTTCTTCTCTGTGACAGGCAGGAGTGTGGGAAAACCGGAAACAGCTCAGCATCAAAAATGCACAGAGGGGAAAAAAGCAAAGATTTCTTCAGAATTTAAGTAATATAATCCAAGTATCAAAAGGCATGCTGTGAGGCGTTGTTCCAGGAAATAGTTTCCAATTTTGCCTTTAAAACTCTAGCCTAAGTCTCTGAAGCTAAGTTAGTATTAATGGAGACTCTAACGCTCTCTTACTAACAGGTAAAATGTACACTGTTGTGAAGGCCCCACTGTTTTCAAATATTCTTCTGACTTTTAGGAACAACAATATGAACAAACTCTATGAAGTATCTAGATAAAATTTTCTTTAAAATATTGATAAAGCATATTTTATATTAATTTTCGATTTACAGAGAAATTGTAAGGATAGCACACAGTTCCTGTGTACCACTCACCCAGTTTTTTCCATTGTTAACATCTGACATTGCCAGGAGACATTGGGAAAATCTGCTATACTAAGAAACTGTCATTGGTGTATTACTGTGAACTAAACTTCATACTTTATTTGGATTGATAAAGTTATTTTTAATCTAAGGAAACTTTTCATGACTCCTAAAATTGGGATCCTGAGTATCAGTTGATAATATTCTCACTATTCTAAAGTAATTCTTGTTCCTAGCCAGCGTTACAAGTTACCCAATGTCTCCATGACTCAGTTTCCAATTTTACAAAAGGCATAATAATAATAATAGCGCCTGCCTCATAGATTCTTAAGAGAAATAAATGAATTAATGAATGTCAAGCACAAATACAGTACCAATACATAATACATGCTAAATGCTAACACTAAATACTATGTTTAGAGATGAGATAGCATTTCAAGAAATTTTCATGTAATTTTTTACTTTCTTCTTACAAGATGCTTCATTTGCTTGGATCTTACTATGGCCTTACTGTGGACTCTGGCTCAGTTCAGATTAATCAGGAACCCTCAGTTATGACTGTTGATACTGAGTCACACTCAGGAATGCCATAGTTGCCCCAAGAGACACAACTAATAAGTTGTAATGAGCTTTTGACCATGCCAAGCCCTGTGTTTTTTTGAGTTGAACTCCAAACTTCTAACATAGAAGTTGGCATTAGACAAATATAGAAGCAATTTCCAAAAGCATCAAAGTTTCCACATCCTAGAGGGTTGAATTTAGAGAACAATAGAACATTAAAGAGGGAATGTCCTTGCGATTTTGGTGCAAAGGGAGTTGAGAATCAGAAGGGTCCTGTTTCTTCATGATAATGCTCAAGTCACTTTCCCTCTGAAGGTTTCATTTTCCCATCTGTAAAACAAAAACTGCTTGCTGTCCCTACTGAATAATTATCCAAAATAGTGTGTTTTCTGTCTATTCTGTTGAAAGCTTTTTTATGAGCACATTTGTTTTTTAATCCTGATACTTTATAGGCTTTTCCTCATGTCTTCTTGGCTTAGCAGTTCTTTGTTATTGTTCTAAAATTTGTATACTTACATTTCTTATAACTAAATCTCATTTTTCAATTCTGTGAAGAAAATTATTTAGAATTTTTTTCCCCACCATTTCCATAGTGCCAGTAGCCTTTCTTGATTTCCTTGTGTAATGTTTGCAACACCTCATAATTTAGTACCCGCTTCAGATCCTCCTTTCAAAACTATTTGTGGTATTTCTTCCCAGCAGTCAGCTGTACTGAGAAGGATGACAGCCTGTGAATAACTACATGCATCTAAACGGTCTTTTCCTTGTCAGTGGCCTTTTGTTCAGATCCAGAATCACACTCTCCAGGAAGTATGGAGAAACAAACCTGAGGAGATTGGTGTTTGCCAGGCACATGGGCAAAACTCATAGACGAGAGATGAATTTGAAAGGCAGGGTCAAAAGCTGTTGTAACTTGGGAGACTTCTCTGGAGAAACCCAGACTGAACTATAGTGCTTTCCTTTAAGTAGCTGGGATTACAGTTCCTTACTCAGGTTTTAGGATAATCTGCATCAGTGTGACCACAGTGGAAACTGAAGGTAACTCCTTTGTCAGTACCCAGGACAGTGGTGTTTGTTACAGGCTGCTAGGAACTGGGAGAGGGTAAAGCTGCAGGAGCTAAGGAGCCTGGGAGCACCAAATGCCAATCAATAAATGTACCCTGAACGCATGGTGAAAGACGTTGAGACCATCATGTCTGATGAGTATAAAAATAAACATCAGGTTAAAAAAAGTTATATATTTTTAACATGCAAATCATTGAAGTGGGAAGATTCTAGGGCAAAGTAATCAATAGTTATAGTGCTCCAAAAGTTCTTGATGTGAACATAAAAGCTGTCTTATTCTGTATTAAACATCTTTTGTTGTTAGCCTTTTATTATATGTAGTTTTAAGAAACATAATTGAATCTATGGCATTTCCATCGTTAAATATAGGGTTCTCTAAATTAGGCATTTCCAAAATACATAATTATAAAATTTTTGTGCTACAGATAAAGGAATAGAGGTATAGTGTGGGGCTATGAATGTAGCAAAGTACACAGATGGTCAGTGGCCAAGCCACAACTGGAACTCTTATCACTGATTTCCAAGGTTCCTACCAATTCACCCAAATACATCGGTCCAACAAATGGCAGATTAATTATTTTAAAATATTGCTTTTGGAAAAATACCGCATGCTCACTTAGGAACTCATTCGCTTCCCTTTCCACACCATTTTTACCACTCAAAAGAGAGTTAATGCTATTCTCATGTTAAAGGTGTGGGGGGAAATTCTGTTAGATGGAGCACAGAAAGTATTGGATGGAAAAACAATATTGATGGCTTTTGTATCATGCCTTCCTGTGAGAGTGCAATACTGCAGACAGTCCCCTCTTACTCAGAGTTGCAGGGCCTCAGGGTAGGTAGGAAGGAAGGGGCACTGCCCTGAGGCTCTCTCTCTTCTGTTATCCTTCATGATTTGCATCTCAGTGATGGTCTTAGGTCTTAGGACCATGACATCAGTCAGAGAGGAGGATCCTAGCAACAATACCTAACCAAGAGCTGCCTGGTCGTGTGTGGTTCATGGGGGAGGAGAGGAGTGCAAGAGTCACGGAATGATGGCCCATCCTTTGGGGAGTCATATTTGTGTAATTTAAATTAAACTCTTCTCATCCCTGCCTGCTTGGCTGTTAAAATAGTTGTTGAAATAGTAATATAGCTCTTGGACATTTCCCATCCTTCATTTTCCTTCTTTGTTATCTGAGTAGGAAAATAGAAAATAACCTTTTTAAAAGATATGGGTAAGAATTTATACCAACCTGTGATAGAATCCATATCATTTCCTCCATGAACATAAGACCTCAATGGCAAACTTAGACTTTCTTCTCTCAGGAAGAGCAAACATTGAAAACTCCTGGGGCTTGGAAATAGAGAGCAGAGTTGAAGGCATCAGGGAGAAGATCCGGAGATACTGTCAAACCCTGAAATAAGTTTAAGCAAGAAAGGAACATTTTAGAAAACATATTCTCTTAACAAAATTTAGGATAGAGTGCATCTGTGTGAAAAGATAGAAAAGAGTATTATATTGAAAGAGCAAGCAGTCTGAAGCCAGGGAGGTGAGAACTACGTAAGTGAAAAATAGTGTTGAATACAGTGAATAGAGATTGGGCACTGCAGAAATTGAATTTATGGACTAAAAGACAAATGTCTAGAATTCTGAAGAAAAGGTACGCAAAGGTAAAAATGATGACCAGAAAAGATAGAGTCAAACTTAAATAAGGAATTCCAGAAAGAGAATAGAAGTAATATTCAGTACTATAGGCAAATAAAACCTAAAGATGAAGGGTTTTGAACGATATAGCTAATAAGATTAAATCAATAGGTACACAACTTGGTGCCATACAGAGCTCCCACGGAATAGTTTTTGAAACTAGAACACTTCAGTTATATCCTCCAAAAGTAAAAATTTTATAAGACTTAATCTCTGACCACTTTATAATAAAAGGAAATATTAAAATAAAACAATGGGCAAAATGCCCATGTAATTTAGAAATATTAAAACTTTTTTTAAAGTAATTCATCAAAATTATATGTAGACTATATTAAAAATAAGAATTGGGCCAGGTACAGTGGCTCATACCTATAATCTTAGCAGTCTGGGAGGCCAAGTGGAAGGATTGTTTGAGCTCAAGAGTTCAAGACCAGCCTGAGCAAGAGCAAGACCCCATCTCTACTAAAAACAGAAACAAAAAATCAACTGGGAGTCATGGCAGATGCCCACAGTCCCAGCTGCTTAGGAGTCTAAGGCAGGAGGATCGCTTGAATCCAGGAGCTTGAGCTTGCTGTGAGCTAGGCTGATGCCCCAGCACTCTAGCCTGAACAATAAAGCTAAAAAACAAAACAAACAACAAGAAGAAGAAAATAGAATTGTATACATTAAAACTTTATATTTGAAATGTAATCAAAGACGTACTCAAAGGTAAATTCGTAATTTTTGTCATTGCTGAAATACAGAAAGATTGAAAAGAAATTGACCGAGATAAAATAGCAATCCAGCTTCAGCTAGTGCCCAGAGAGCAGTGTGAGGAATTCCCTTGACTTAGCAAGAAAGAGAGCTTCCATAGGGTAGTAGTGTCCAGTGCAGAGGAGAAATGACAGGAGCAGTGAACATGCAGCCATATTCCTGTGGTGCCTGAAGCAAGGTCTTATCAAGTGAAATTAGAAGAGGGACCATAAAACAAAGCTTTTTTTTTTATTCAGACTAACATAAGGGAACATACGATTACGTTACATTGCTTGCATTTGTTAGGAAAATCTGAGTTGCATTTGAACACCACTCTTGTAAGACCTAAAAAAAAAAAAAAAAAAAAAAAAGCTGGGCATGGTGGCTTATGCCTATAATCCTAGCACTTTGGGAGGCTGAAGCAGGTGGATTGTTTGAGCTCAGGAGTTTGAGACCAGCCTGAGCAAGAGTGAGACCTCATTTCTACTAAAAATAGGAAAACTATCCAGGTCATACCTGGAGTCCCAGCTACTTGGAAGGCTGAGTCAAGAGGATCACTTGAGCCCCAGAGTTTGAGGTTGCGGTGAGCTGTGACACCACAGCACTCTACCCAGAGGGACTGAGTGAGACTCTGTCACCAAAAAATAAATAAATGAAATAAAAAATAAAAAACCAAGTAAAGCAAATAAAAGAAAATCAAGAAGGAAAGTAATATGAAGTGAAAAGCAAGCCAAAAAATTATTTTTGTTGTTAGTAAATTGATATTCAGAAGTGTGATTTTTTTTTTCTAGCTGGCAAGTCTGTGGCTATTCAGACACATTCTGATTTCCCAAACAGTGATAACACTGAAGACTGTTGAAGGCAAAGGCTTAGTTTCAAACAAAAGAAAAAATTCAGTTTGGACCTACTGACTTCCAGTCAAGTTGGCTCCTAACGTTCACACTTTTAACAATCCCCCTCTGCTTCAGATACATAGCAATGGTAGCTAAACAGTTTAAAGAAAACCTACAGAACATAGCTGTGCTTAAAAAAAATAGAAATATCTTCTTGACCTCAGTAGTAAATGAGAATCAGTGAATGAGGCTGAAGCTTGCTTTTTTTTTTTTTTTTACTAATATTAAATCATAGCTGTGTACATTAATGTGATCATGGGGCACCATACATTGGTTTTATAAACAGTTTGACACATTTTCATCACACTGGTTAATACAGCCTTCCTGGCATTTTCTTAGTTATTGTGTTAAGACAATTATATTCTACATTCACTAAGTTTCACATGTACCCTTGTAAGATGCATCACAGGTGTAATCTCACCAATCACCCTCCCTCTGCCCATCCTCCCGCCTCCTTCTCCTTCCTCTCCCCATTCCCCATATTCTTAGGTTATAACTAGGTTATAGTTTTCATATGAAAGCCAAAATTAGTTTCATAGTAGGGCTGAGTACATTGGATACAACAAAGATATTTGCACCAGAATGTTTATTGCAGCCCAACTCACAATTGCTAAGTCATGGAAAAAGCCCAAGTGCCCATTGATCCATGAATGGATTAATAAATTGTGGTATATGTACACCATGGAATATTATGCAGCCTTAAAGAAAGATGGAGACTTTACCTTGTTCATGTTTACATGGATGGAGCTGGAACATATTCTTCTTAGTAAAATATCTCAGGAATGGAAGCTATAAGCTTTCTGAACTCTCCTTTGGAAGCAGGCAGTGGCCACCTGAGTTCAGCTCCTGTTGCATACTGAGGCCTGCAAGTATCCTACCAAGAAAAAAGACAAAAGCCAGGATCACAATTTGAAAAGGAAACTGATTTTCAATTTTGCCCCCCAGAAGACTTTTCAAAATATATGGAGAACATTGTTGTCATGACTTGTGGGGGAGGATGCTAATGGCATCTAGTGGATAGAGTCTAGTGATGCTGCTGAGCACAGGATAGTCTCCCACCATAAAAATTATCCAGTCCAAAATGTCAGTTATACCAAAATTGAAAAACTCTAAAGGATGTAGTGAGCTTTTCTAATGGGAGACTGATAAAACTGGCCTGGGCTTAATGACTTAGCAAGACAGTAACATACTCTTGCCTATTCTTGCCTTAGAACTAATCTGGATTCCTAAATGTCACTGAGGCAAGGCTCCCCAAATGCCATTGTAAAGCCTGGTTTTGAACCAGTGTCAGGGCACCAAGGTGGAGGCAAGTGTTTAATCTTCAGACAGGGAGGAATGAACTAGAAGAGACACAGAAGGGAAATGATTCTCTTTCAAAATAAGCCTGCAAACCAAAATTCTACAACATGTGAATAAATCTAATACCAGAACAATTGCCAACAAAATCAACAACTGGAACATGAATTCTTTTTTTTTTGAGACAGAGCCTCAAGCTGTCGCCCTGGGTAGAGTGCTATGGCATCACAGCTCACAGCAACCTCCAACTCCTGGGCTCAAGCGATTCTCGTGCCTCCGCCTCCCAAGTAGCTGGCACTTATGGCACCCACCACAATGCCTAGCTACTTTTGGGCTGCAGCCATCATTGTTGTTTGGTGGGCCCGGGCTGGATTCGAACCCACCAGCTTAGGTGTATGTGGCTGGCGCCTTAGCCGCTTGAGCTACAGGCGCCGAGCCGGAAGATGAATTCTTTACAGATAAATTCATATTTTTGAATAGTCAGACATGTTAGATCATGTGTCTAATGGAATATCTGGTGAAATATCACATGTGGCTCTGAGAGAAGTATCAGAAGAAACACCTAAGGGATAGTTGGACAAGCAGTACTTTAAAAATAATAACTGAGAATTTTCCAGAATTAAGACGTGAGTCCTTAGCTAAAAAATATATTAGATGTCTGAAAAGAAATGATACCTCTAGATACATAATAATATAACTGTACAAAATAAAACATAAAGAAAAATCTAAATACTACTGAGAGAAAATTCTCTTTAACTGCAGGGGAACTCCGAGTACTAGCCTTCTCCTCAGCAATAATGTTGAGGTAAAGTAACTTTTAATCTAGAATTTTATGCATAGCTGCACTGTCATTCACATGGAGGCACAAGTCTAAGAGTGTGTAACAGCTCTGAACCTTACTAGACTACAGAGTGATTATAAAATGTCAGTAAATGTTCATGAGTATAAATAATTACTGGTCTTAAAAAAAAAAAAACCATGTTTAAGACAACAAAGAGTATTCAATGGATAAAGTCTGTGTCAAGTTCAAGGGTGGGACAGAAATACTGGATAATTAGGAGAAAAATAGCTAAAAAATTAATATACAGTCTATCGCTTTCAAGCCAACAGAGACAGGAAAGTGATAGGTAGCAATTTTATGAATCCAGAACAAGGCAGGAAAAGAAAAAGAAAAGAAAAGGAAGGTAAATGGAAAATAAAAACTAAGGTAATAGGCCAGGTTTGGTGGCTCACCCCTGTAATCCTAGCACTCTGGGAGGCCAAGGCAGGTGGATTGCCTGAGTTCATGAGTTCGAGACCAGCCTAAGCAAAAGCGAGACCCCCCCATCTCTACTAAAAATAGAAAAACTGAGGCAAGAGGATCACTTGAGCCCGAGTTGGAAGTTGCTTTGAGCTATGACATCACGGCACTCTACACAATGCAACATCTTGAGCCTATCTCAAAAAAACAATACACTAAGGTAAAAGAAATAAGCCCAGGGCGGCACCTGTGGCTCAGTCGGTAGGGCGCCGGCCCCATATACCGAGGGTGGCGGGTTCAAACCCAGCCCCGGCCAAATTGCAACCAAGGAATAGACGGGCGTTGTGGCAGGCGCCTGTAGTCCCAGCTGCTCGGGAGGCTGAGGCAGGAGAATCGCTTAAGCCCAGGAATTGGAGGTTGCTGTGAGCTGTGTGAGGCCACGGCACTCTACCGAGGGTCATAGGGTGAGACTCTGTCTCTACAAAAAAAAAAAAAGAAAGACAGAAAGAAGCCCAAATATACAAGAAGTCACAATAAATGTTAACAGATTATGCTTTTCTATTAAAAAAAATGATCAAATTGCATCTTTTTTTAAAAGTCTACTTAATAGGTTGCTTAAAAGAAATGTACCTAAAGTAAAATCTCACAGAAAAGTAGAAAATAGTTGGAAAAAGACATACCATAAAATCCTAATCAGAAGCAAAACTGATATAGCAATATTAATACCAGATAAAATAGAATTAAGCAAAAAGTCTTAATAGAGGTAAAGAAAAGCACCTTATGCAAATTATAAATTCAAAATATATAAATCCAAAGCTGACAAAATTATAAGGAAAAACTGGCAAATTATCAATCATAGTGGGTAATTTATTTAAAATGTACTTCTATTAGTAACTGATAGGTATTTAATAATTCAAACAAAAACTAAAGATTTGAATATTTGAAATGCAAAATTAATAGTTTGCTTTAGTAAGTAGCATTTAATCTTTTGAGGTCACTAGTTATAATAAAAAATATATTTTATATGCAACCCCCTAAAAATATCCATCTTTATATATATGTGCATATGAAATTTAAATTTCACAAAATACTATTTTCTGTTCTTTTTTTTTAATGCTGATTGTGAGCCCCTAACTTGATTTTATAACCCAAGTATGAGCCACAATTCACAGTATGAAAAGCACTAATAGCTTATACCCAAAAGGGAAATGTATATTCTTTTCAAGTACACATGGAAAAATTCAGCATATATGATGTACCAAATGAAGGCTACCTATATTTCCAAATATCAATATCAGACATTTCACACTCTTTATCCACAAGTCACTTAAATTAGAAATAGTGAAAAGAGAGTTTTTTCCCAAAAATCCATGTGTTGAGAAATGTTTAAAAATAGAATACCTGTTATTCATTCATTAAAGAGATGATAATAATGAAAATTATAATATATTTAGAACTGAGAGCTATGGAAGTACTATGTAGCAAATTTGTGGTATAGCTAAGACTGTACTCAAAAGCAAAAAAAAAAAATTTTTTTTTTTTTTTTGAGACAGCATTTCACCTTGTCTCCCTTGGTAGAGGGCTGTGGCATCATAGCTCACAGCAACCTCAAACTCTTGGGCTCAAGTGATTTTCATGCCTCAGCCTCCCAAGTAGCTGGAACTACAGGTGCCCGCCACAATGCCAGGCTATTTTTAGCCACTCTGGCTCAGGCTGGTCTCGAACTTGTGAGCTCAGGCAATCCACCCGCCTTGGCCTCCCTGAGTGCTAGGATTACAGGCATGGAAAGTCTCAAATGCAAATTTTTAATCTTAAATGCATTTATTAAAAAGACAAGGATTAAAAATAAGTATTATTATTATTTAATTTGAAAAGCTATACAAGGACAGCAGAGTTACCTGATGAAAATAAAGAAAGGGAGAAAATACAGAAATCGCCTAGAACAGCCAAGCAGAACATGAGAGAACCAGTGCCTCAAATTGTGTCTGATATAGGGTAGGGGTTCATTAAATAATTGTTGAAGGAATCAATGAAATCAACAAAAGCCAATAGAGAAGATCAGCTCTGGAAAGACTAATGAATAAAAAGTAAGAGCCCACATAAATAGTATGGGAACAAAAAGAACTATTACCACAAATACTGTGGAGTAACGTGTAGTATATTTATAAAACGGAGTCCTGTGTACCACTGCACAGGAGTTGAATTTCACTAAATGTTTCTTGAATTGGTTTTGGAACCAGACCCTAATGAATAAATTCTGTTATTGTCTAAGGATTAGCATGTTAGCTACTCTTTGTAAAATGTCTGTACTATGTAATCCCTGAACTAGTAGATAAAAGGCAGAAACCTTCATGGACCTATGTGCATGGAGATATGTTGTAAGGAAAGGTCAAGACATTTAATTTGTGAACAAAAAACATAATGAAAAGTCTAAATACTTTTCTTTTAGGGGGCATTCACTTTTTTAACCTAACTTGTTCTCAGGATTTCTTCTCTCCTTTGGGAATTGAAAGAGGCTGTTTTATCGCCCATATTTTACAGAAGTGATCAAGTTTGGGAGTATTTGTTTTCAGGACCTTCACAAATGCCTGTTTTGCCACAGCCCAGGTGAGGTCAGCATTTCTAGCTCTTCCTGTATAATCTTGAACATTTTCCTTTTCTGGGTCCTTGTACAGAAAGGTCGTCTCTGATGTGGGGGCATGAATCCAAGATAAACTTTTACCAAACTGTCGAAATATAGAAAACTAGTACCTCTGTTAGGGAAAGCCTTGAAAAGAACCCAAAGAGAAACAATATAGCTGTAAACCACCGTCAACCTTGTTAAGTAATGAAAATAACAGACCTTAAAGAAAGCGTATCGCTTTCAGAAAGGTTTCCATTGATCAAAATAGATTGGCAAAAAAAGAACAGAGGAAACCACAAATAAAGGATATGAGGATGCACAGAAAAGTGCATCCAAAGCCTGACTGGCGAAGTGGATAATGGGGATATTGCTCATTCTACCCCTCCTGGACTTGTGCCCTTTGTATCATGTAGGCTGGCAATACGGTGTAGTCTTGATGCCAGTAGAATTTCTAGCCAGGTGTTTGGTTGACTTATATTCCCTAAATAGAGACTTACAATAGACAAGATCTTTCAAAATGGTAAATACAGGCAATATTTAATCTTACGGGGATATTATTGGTTTGCAAGGCATCACTGAACAACTTGTTTACAAGGCCTAGAAGAGCTGTCCTTTCAGAGTAGGAATAACATGATGTCAGGCTCTTTCTCAGGCCTCAGAAGAATGGAAGAGGATTAAGGAGTCGATAGATATGGGACAAGTGAATGTAATTCAGGGTTAGGAAGTATACCGTTAATGTTTAAGGAAACTCTTTAGGTGCTAGCCATGAGACGCCCCAGGGAAAGATATTGCCCTACTTGAAAGGAGTATGTCACTATTCATGGAATTCTATCAGTTTTTTGTTGATGCTATATACAACCACATTTCTTAGTACAGCTTTTAAGTGGCTAAGCTAATCAGGCAGCCTACCCCTGAGCAGGGGCTGGGTTTTAACCTGCCACCTCCAGTATATGGGGCTGGCGCCCTATTCCTTTGAGCCACAAGCGCTGCATCCCTAAGCAGTTTTTAATAATCATTGACAGACAGTCATCCTCAGACAAAAGCCTGAATTGAGTCTGTTATCACAGCTGAAGTTGTAATAAGCCTCTAACTCTCAACTTTTGACTCACTTTTCCCTCCCATAGGCACTTGCACTGTGTCCAAAAAGATCAGTTAATGACTAGAAACCCACTCTTTTTGGATTTGAACTCCAACTTTTATCTTAATATAAATAATGGTAACTTTCTTATCCTATCTTTTTTTATTTTTACTTTTTCTTTTTTTTTGAGACAAAGTCTCACTTTGTCACCCTCAATAGAGTGCCTTGGCTTCACAGCTCACAGCTACCTCAAACTCTTGTGGGCTCAAGCGATCTTCTTGCCTCAGCCTCCCAAGTAGCTGGGACTACAGGTGCCCATTATAACACCCAGCTATTTTTTTTAGAGATGGGGGTCTTGCTCTTGCTCAGGCTGGTCTCGAACTCCTGAGCTCAAGCAGTCCAGCCGGTTTTCCAGAGTGCAAGGATTACAGGCATAAGCTAAAGCATCTTATCCTATCTTTTCAGTATTTCTCAATGTAAAACTCATATAAAACTCAATAACTCCAGTTTTTCTAAATTCATCTTTAGCCACTTCTGTATATTCCCCATACACTGTGGTCAGAAAGCAGCAGGTAGAGGAGCTGGGTCAAACACATATTTAACTTTCATGTTCAACTATTCAGAGAGAAAGACAATTATAATTTCAATAAAAGTGGCTGATTCTAGGCGCAGTGGCTCACACCTGTAATACTAGCTCTGGGAGGCCAACGCGAGTAGATTCCCTGAGCTAACAGGTTCAAGACCAGCCTGAGACAGAGCAAGACCTCATCTCTAAAACTAGCTGGGCATTGTGGCAGGCGCCTGTGGTCCCAGTTACTTGGAAGGCTGAGGCAAGAGAATCGCTTAAGCCCAAGAGTTTGAGGCTGCTGTGAGTTGTGATGCCATGGCACTCAACCAAGGGCCACAAAGTAAGACAGTGTCTCAAAAAAAAAAAAAAAAAAAATAGTGGCTGATTTATTTGATGTTCCAATTAGGATAAGATGGGAGTTATGTTATTCCAGTCAGTCTCAGTTTCCCTGGCCCTTTCTCATAGGAAGAGCATCCCACTGCACTGTTATTTTCCTGCTTAAAGATACATATTTTATACAACACAGCCCCATAATACAGCTACCTGCTTTGTTTGGTGCACAGTTGAATAAGTTATTCTGACACTGGAAGAAAAGGTATTGTTGTATGTAAATAGCCTATAGTGAATGCAGAGAGTGTTGAACAATATTCCTAAATAAAAATGACAATAATAGTTGATGTTTCTTTATTTAGTCCTTTGTGTAACACTCTGTGCTAGGAAGTGCATATATTCACCATCTTATTTAACCTTCAACAACTCTCTGAGGTACATCCTGTTATCCCTGATGTTAAACTATAGTACCTGACTTAAAAGAAAACCAGGGAACACATACATACCTCTCTATGTAAATGTTTCCTAAAATACAGAGATTCCCAGCAAAGCAGCAAAGAATAATTGCAGGGGCAAGTACAAATTCACAAACAGGCTCTCAGGCTGTTTCAAAAGTTCTCATTTAGGAGTGGGCCATCCAGAAGTTGGAATGTATTTTCCCAAGGAAATGATGTTATCACCACTAAACTGTATTTACCTGTAATGTGCCCGAAGTAGTAATGACAGATCTAACCATTTTGTGCACCAGTGTTTCCATGGAAAAATCCACTCAAGAGTTTCCCCTGGATTGCTGTGGACACATTTCTCCATCACAGAAGGAATAGAGACCCTATGCAAGAAAAACGAGAATCCTTAGAAATGTTCAAATTCTGAATTAGTGGTGGCTCCCGAGGCCTTTGAAGGGAGTTGATGGGAGGAAGGAGAATGGAAGAGTGAGGAACAGATCGGAAGGTCTTGGGTGAGAAGTGGGTGAAACCTCGGAAAGTAAAGGGTTGGTTGACGGTTTCAGAGAGGAGAGGGAGAAAGCTAGAGAACTCACTGGGTCTAGCCCCCGACGCCCGGGGCCTCTTCTCACCTCTCACGCAGCTCGGTCCCTTGTATTACCTCTGTTTCTTCTACTAACCCAAAGATTTTGCCTGCTTTCTTCCCTTTTGGACTAATCTGTGAAACTGAGACCAGTCCCAGGGCTTTTCTCCACTCAGCTGCTCCCAAAGCAAGCACAGTGGCCCAAGGATTTTTCACTTTTACAAAGGAAAGAGCTTGTCCCAGGCCCTCCAGAAGTTTTCCTTTTTCACTTGGATCTAGAAGAGCTAAAATCAGTCCCAGATGGGTCTGAGAGAAAAGGCATAGGCATTTCAGAGGTGGCTCTCCAAGGCTGGGGCTTATGGGAGAAAGGAGAAGTCCCCTGCTCCTTTCTCTCCTGACTCTCTCCATTCCTCCTTGTGCTCAAAAACAAAAGCAGAAAGAAAAGAGTAGGGCCCAAATCCCAGCTTGCCAGAGGGGAAGGGCTGTAAGAAAGTGTGATCCTTGCGTCAATGCTGGGCCGTATTTTTTTTCAAGGGGCATGTCTCTTTCAGAGCTTATATTTTGGCAAGGATGACAGATATTAAGCAAACCAGTTATATTATTTTATACTTTTAATGATAAATGTAATGAAAGAGTTACAGAGAGCTATATGAGACTATAAAAGGAAGAGCTGACATGGTCTGTAGGATATCAAACTAGTCCTAGAATTTCTGAGACACGTGACTGGGGAAGTTCTGCCCAGAGAATCATATACATTGTCCTGTCTCTTGTCAAAGTTGGCATGAGAGGAAATGCTGGACACGTATAACAGTTTCTCAACCTCAGCATTACTGACATCTTGGATGATATAATTCTTTGTTTTGGAGCATTTTCCTGTGTACTGTAGGATGCTTAGTGCATCACTGGCCTCTATTCACTAACTGCCAGTAGCACCGAATAGTTGCAAAATGTCTTGACATTGCCCCTTGTCCTAAGAGGTGAGGGGGGACAAAATCTGTCCTTTCTACCTTCCCCAGATGAGAACTGTTGCTCTACATGAAAACTTTTTTAAAAGTGTGTTTTATATGATTTATCTAAGCCAATACCAGGATTTTAATTTATTTAATAACCAACAATTTATTGAGTAACTTTTTGTATCAGGCACTGTTCTAGCCACAACATCATAGCCTGTGCTTTCTCTGTTGAAACAGGATCTCACTCTGTTACCCAGGCTGGAGTGCAGTGGCTATCATAGCTTACTGTAACCTCCAACTGCTGGGCTCAAGTGATCCTCCCACTTCAGCCTGCCAAGTACCTGGAACTACAAGTACATGCCCAGCTAATTTTTCTATTTCTTGTAGAGACAGGTTCTTACTATGTTGGCCAGGCTGGTCTTAAACTCCTGGCCTCAAGTGATCCTCCTGCCTTGGCCTCCCAAAGTGCTGGGACTATAGGCGGGAGCCACCACACTGAGCCAAAGCCTGTGCTTTCTTTCTTTCTTTCTTTCTTTTTTTTTTTTTTTTTTAAGGGAAAGTTTTTTTATTTTTTATTGTTTTGCAGTTTCTGGCTGGAGCCGCCCCTGTGCTTTCTTGATGCTATATTTCAGTGGGGGAAAATGAACAATACATTTTAAAAGATGTAATACTTCCAAAGAAGGGTGTAGGTTGGTCAAAGGGCTCCTCTCTGATGACTTTGAACAAAGTCTTGAAAGAAGCAAGAGAATGAGCCACACAAGAGGAAGCACCAGGATCAGGAGGGGGAGCCATTGGAGGGCCTGCATCACCTCACCTTTCTGTCTGCAGGTCTGATGGCGCTCCTTTGTGTTTCAGAGGGTCCTCCATAGAAGGGCAGCTGAATGGACTCCCGAGCAGCCTTAACTCTGCAGCCTTTATGCCCGTCACCAGCTCCACAGGTTAGTGGGCACCAGCTCCTCTGCAGGTGGGGCAGCAGGGAAGGTGCTAGGCTTGGCACATTCTCTCTTCTGCCTCCAAAGAGAACACCAGTTCAAAGGAAGAAGTATCCAGACCCTTAAAGCATTGGCCAATTGGCATTTTTGTTACATTCTTCTTTAAAATAAGTTTTAATGCCTAGGATAGGCATTTTCTAGAACTAGTTTAGGGTAATTGAAACTCCACAGTCTGATAGAATACGGTCAGATTTGCAGGGCTTAAAAATGCCCTGAGTTTTTACTAAAATTGACTGGTATTTCACTCTATTTTCTTTTTATTTTTTGAGATGGAGTCTCAAGCTGTCGCCCTGGGTAGAGTGCCGCGTTGTCACAGCTCACAGCAACCTCAGACTCTTGGGCTTAAGTGATTCTCTTGCCTCAGCCTCCCAAGTAGCTGGGATGACAGGTGCTCGCCACAACGCCTGGCTATTTTTTTTTTTGGTTATAGTTGTCATTGCTGTTTGGCAGACCCAGGCTGGGTTGGAACCCGCCAGCTCCAGTGTGTGTGGCTGGTGCCCTCCCTGCTTGAGCTGCAAGCGCCGAGCCAGGATTTCACTCTTTGTTTTGTATTTCTACATATTGTATCTCTCACTTAATCCTCTCAACAGTTCTTTGAGGTTAGTCTTCTCTCTCCAGCCTCCCCCCATGAGGAAACTGAGGCTCAGAAAGTTGAGAGGCGTTGGGAATTTATCCATGGATTTAGACCTGAACTCTGGTCATTTGTGCAGGTCTTGTCATGCTAATGCCACTGTCTATTGATAGGTTGTTACTGAGGACCTGAAGCCTCTCAGTGTTGGTACATACATATAAGTTAGTCAGTGTTGGTCTGGAGATAGTTTTCTGTGAATAATAAAGATGCACTAATAAGTAATCAGGAAATTCAAAGAAAACCGCTTTGATTCAGTTCAGCAAATACTACTAAGCACCTATTGGTACTGAGATACATACAAGGTGAACAAGTCAGTCTCTGCTGTCAGGGAACTTACAGACTCAGCAGGGAATGTGCCGGGGACACATGGAATAACAATAGACAACATTGGCCTGATACAGTGGCTCACACCTGTAATCCTAGCACTCAGGGAGGCCAAGCGAACAGATTGATTGAGGTCAGGATTTCAAGGCCAGCCTGAGCAAGAACAAGACCCTGTCTCTACTGAAAATGGAAAAACTAGCCAGGTGTTAAGGCAGGCACCTGTGGTCCCAGCTACTTGGGAGGCTGAGGCAGGAAGATCACTTGAACCCAGTAGTTTGAGGTTGCTTTGAACTAGGTTAAGGCCATGGCACTCTAGCCTGAGTGACAGAGTGAGACTCTTGTCTTCAAAAACAATAATAACAGGTAGCACCCATGGCTCAGTGGGTAGGGCGCCAGCCACATGCACCCAGGCTGGCTGGTTCGAACCCAGCCCGGACCAGCTAAGACAACAATGACAACTACAACAACAAAAACAGCCAGGTGTTGTGGCGGGCGCCTGTAGTCCCAGCTGCTTGGGAGGATGAGGCAAGAGAATCGCTTAAGCCCAAGAGTTTGAGGTTGCTGTGAACTGTGAAGCCACAGCACTCGACCCAGGAGGACAGCTTGAGACTCTGTCTCAAAATAAATAGATAAATATAATAATAATAATAGACAACATCAAACATTTGCCGAGTGTCACTACACAGGTATATAATGTGTAGTGAACTATATTATGGCTAAAGAAATAAAGACATAGACAGGTTATGAAGGTTGTCTAAAGTATCACAGCTAGTAAATGCTAGGGCAGTATTTGAACCCAAGCAACTGAGCCTCCAGATATTTAGAGACTGGAGAGAGCTTCCTAGAGGAAGAAACATTGAAGGTAGACAAGTCAGCCAGGAGAGAGAGAAGGCGTGGGGTGAAAGGAGTTCCAGGAAGAGGGAATGGCATGTGCAAAGGCCAGGGCAGTGAACAGCTGCTGAGTTCTGCAAGTTTCCAGTCAGTGTGGCTGGAGACAGGGGCATGAGCAGGGAGTGGCAAGAGGAAGGGGTTGGAGGCAGCCCAGTTTATGAGCCAAGTAGGGAGCTTGGTTTTTGTCCTGACCACAGCAAGGAACCATCGAGGAATTTCAAGCAGGGATGCAAAGGGTGGGGGTGTGGTTTGACATAATACACCTTAAAATGATTACATGTCCAAAATCTCTGAGAAACCCAGACACTTAGCTATGTGGCTGGGTTAAGTACTTAATCTCTCATAGGCTTATTATGAGGAGTAAATGAAGCAATATGTATGGGAGGGCTTTCTAACTACACCCAGGTCAGGTAATACTTTGGTACGAGTATAAAGATTTTTCCCCATTTAAAATCTTAGAACCTGGATTCAAAAAATATTTGATGGGTATATATTCTATTTGCTCCCTCACCCTGACCACAAAATAATTACTAGAACATGGTTGTTTTTAAGGAAGTAAAATTTCCACCTACAATTGCAGACTGAGAAGTGATGGTTCAGAGAACTATGGCCAAGTTTAAAAGATTTCTGTGAGATACAGTTGTTAGAACCCCGTCAGCTCTTGGAATTTAAGTCTGCAAAGCCTAGGAAATGGGGAAACCCTGACTACTTCAGTGTTGGCTTGAACTCTGCATGCACTCTAGCTAACAAGTTAGAAACTGAGGGGTCAGGTGGGTCATATTTGCAGCATCTTAACCATGAATTAATGTTTGCTGACTTGGTGAAGATATTCAGAAGATTTTGTAACACACTGAATTCCGTATCAGTGCAAAACCAGAGTGAAGAGAAGTTGTGCTTCTTCCTGGCTTCTAATACTGACATTTCCCTGTATGTCTGTCTACCTTGAGGTAATAAGCAGATTAGTCTTTCTTACTGTGTTTAGACAGCCTGTTATTTACTACTTTTGTCACCAAGTGACTCTGGGCCTCTAAACCCTCTTGAATTTGTTTCTACTCTGTGACTTTCCTGGATCCTTAGTTAAAGAAACACCGAGGAGAGGGACGTAGTATGCTGCAGGCATTTTCCTTACTTCCCAATAAACATTTCACTTTTGCAGTCGTAGTAACCAACTCTGTTCCAGTTATTTATATTGATAGAACTGTAAGTAACTGCCTGGAGCATTGAGTGTTTCAACTACATAGTGTATGTTTTCTGTAATGCAAGTAGATTTAAAGCAGTTTTTCAAGGGGTTCAGAAGAATGTCCTGTGAAAAGGAGTCCTTTTCTACTGATGGTGGGCTAATGACCTTCTTTTCGTGATGATCATTAAATGAGATATAGTGAAGTGAAAGCTCCTAGCACAGTGCCTGGAATGCTCCATGAACGTTACTTTTTCATGACATTCCCAACCTCAGGCTACGTATTGGAAGTTTGCTGTGGAAGGGAAGGTGTAGAGTCAGCAAATTGGGAAATTTGAGAAGGAAGTTGGAGTGAGGGCCATTGGCCCAAAGCCAAGGTCATGGCCTTTCTTCTTTATAACTGTGACGTTCTTCTTGAGTTCTGAAGTGGTGATGGTGAACTAAAATAGCAGAGAGCAACAGATTAGATAACTGACATTTCTCTCGTGCTGATTTGATAATGTAAACTACCATTATTATAGGAGTCTGAAACCATACCAGCTGCCCTCATCCTTGGCCCTTGGCTTCTGCCTAAGCCTTTCCTATCTTGGAGCCTAACTTCTCCCCACTCTCTTCTATTTTTAAGCTCTTATTAGTCTATAGTTGATGGAAGGACCTTACCACCTTTTGCAAATCAATGATAGATTTCATTTATAAGAAGTGAGAAGTGATGTTAACATGTTAAATGCTTATGGTTTCAGGCCTTGATAAAAGGTACTATAGCTCTGTGCTCTTAGCATGAGGATGGGTCAATAGCTCATTGGTATGACTCTGCCTGCCCACTTTATTGTGTACCTGAGATAACAGGAGAAAGGCACATATTTTAAATAAAGTAAACCCAGTGGAGTTTAAACCCGAAGGATCTAGAAGTCACTTTAACTTTCCAGTGAAATTATTTGCCTGGAAGCTCTCAGCAAAATGACCTATTTTCAATATCAGTTCTTATTCTCTTTACCATCTTTTATATAGTTATTGGATCTCCTCAGTGGATTAAGAGCATTTTATAAAAATAAAAATAAATGGAACTCTTGAGATGCTTGCCTTAGTGTTCCATACCTTTTATTGCTCCCAAAACATTCTTCTTTCTCCAAGGACAGAGGGGTAAGAATTTGGGTTGATTACCCACTTGTGTTCTGTTTGAAAGCAAAAGAGTGATCGTGGATTTGGTGTTTGGCAGGAAATGGGAGCACAACTCTGGGAGGACAATTATCCCCTTACCTAGATTTAGATTTGACCTCTTGTCCTTTGGGCCAAGATCAAATACAGTGTTAAGTGGGGATTTTTTTTCCATTTTTCAGGACCTTTGGAAGCTCCCCAAGTTATTTTCGCCAGATCCAAACCCTTGCCCACACAATCTGGAGCCCTTGCTACAGTTGTAGGACAGAGAAAATCAAAGTCGGTGAAGTCAGGGCCAATTTAAGGTAACAGTAAGAATAAGACCATATTTTTATCATTTTCACTTGCTGACTTTATGCCAGAGCAAGAGACGTAGTGGCTATCAAGAGAATTGACAGCTTCTCAAAATAACTGTTAAGTTGGGCTTTATAAAACCAAAGCTTAGAAGGAGTCTCCAAAACTGTGGGTCAAAGTTGAGTTACAAATATCTTGTGCTTATAATAGTCTACCAGTAGGTGGTGCTGTGGCAGTAAGAAATTTCTCTACTGTTACTAAAGGCTTTTGTTTAAAAATACAAGTATTTTGACACAAATCAAAGAAAGAAACTAAAGCCATAATTACCACAGGTAAATTGCAACAGAATATATGAGAAAACATTTGAAGGTCAGGTTGCAATAGTCTGAAAAACGAATGGATATTTATTACCAAAGTAGACCTTTAGACTAGAGTTAGGTAGTTTGTGAACTAGATTTTTAGGTAATGGGAGGCAGAGAGGGAACAAATTTTTTTGCCTTTAATTTTGGTAAGATTGATAATTGTGCTTTTTGCTGAGTTATTTCAAATAAACATGCTATAATTGGCAGCAAAACAAACTATATACTTCATCCTACACCTATCCAAAAAGAGCTCATACATGGAAGGAAGGGCCTAACTTGATCTTGTGAAGCTCTATCCACCTTTTCCAGTGCTGCCCTCAATATTTTTTTCCCAGCCATGGCCTTGAAAACCTTCCAGAAAATTCTATGAAATTTCAGGGCTTTGATGATTCTTTTCCTCTTTGCTCTGCCATACACACTAAAGCATTAAGGGCATACCTGCTATGAGCTTAATACTCCTTTTACCTCTAGGGAATATTTAAAAACTTGCTTGAAAAGCATTATTCATCAGAATACCCCAGGAGAGCAAAGGAGAGAGGGAAATTATTTACCCACTACAGGATTCATTTACATTGGATCAGCAAGCTTCAAATATCTTTTCCCAAGCCCATCTAAACTCTTTCCAGAAAGGAATGAAAAAAGAGAAAGGAACACCAAATCCATGGCTTGGTCATCTACCAAAATGTACCAGAGAAAGCGAAAACAACCAGAGTTCTGTTGGTGATGTTTGGTCCTTTAATTCTGATGCTGAGCAGCCTGTCCAATGATGAACAACTAATAGAATATAGAAAACTAAAGAGAGAAGGTTGATATTTCCTTCAAGAGACTGGCAGCCAGAAGAATGAAAGTGACCTCAGGTTCCAAACCAAACTGATGGTCTGCCAAGAAGTAATCCTGTCCATCCCTTTCCAATACTGTGAGAGTTGGGCCTGCACAGTTGTAACATCACTTTCCTTGAGCCTCTTTCCTTAGTATCCCCTCACAGTCCACCCTGAACATCACATGGCAAAATAGGGTCATCAGCAAAGGAGCCTTGGGAAAGAGCTCATCTCAACATTTAGATCTCTGTTGCAAACACAGCTCTGCTGAGCCCCAGCTGTACACAAGCTAAGGATGGCTGATGCTGTGCTTTGTGACTAGCTCAGGTGTTAAGACAACATGCCAGGTGTGTCTGGATGAAAAAGACAGAGCAGCTGGTCTCAGAAGTCAGGCCTCCCATGATAGAGTATAACTGCTGAGAAGCTGCAGAGGCAGGCCCACCAGCCTGGCATGTGGCAGATGGCAGTGGGTTGCCGCTCCTTGAGCAGGGAATTAGGTAGTTTACAAAATGAGACAGAATCTCAGAGGCCACAGCCCATCACCCAAAGCAGGCTCTTTCTTTTTGTTAATGAAGGCACTGTAGACAGCAGAGCTTCCTTCAGCCACAGTCCCATAAAGAAATGTCATGACCAGCAACATTCCTAGAATCTGTGTACACCTGGGTTTCGGAGGCAATCAAGTTAGATTAGAGAACTTGAATTGTGTTTGTGTAATATGTTTTGTAATACTGAGAAATTATCCTTATCAAAGGATGTAGGTTGCGGTGCTAGGTGTGTTAGTGGAAGGAAATTGGGAACCTCAGCCCATGTTAAGACCCCTGTGTGCTGCTCTGGGCAAGTGTCGTACTTAAATACAGACATTGCTCTTTGTTTTCTTAGATATGAACTCTATTTTCTATATTCTTGATGCCCTGGCATTTGGAGGGTCTTACAAACCCAGGGGAAGACTGTACCTTCTAGGGCTAGTTAGTTCCTAAAGATAATAACAACTTGTCCATGAGTACACTTTTATTTTATTTTTTTGTTTTGTTTTGTCTTGTTTTTGTTTGTTTGTTTTGAGACAGAGCCTCAAGCTGTCACCCTGGGTAGAGTGCTGTGACATCACAGCTCACAGCAACCTCCAACTCCTGGGCTTAAGCGATTCTTTTGCCTTAGCCTCCCAAGTAGCTGGGACCACAGGCGCCCGCCACAACCCCCAGCTATTTTTTGGGTTGCAGCCATCATTGTTGTTTGGCAGGCTCGGGCTGGATTCGAACCCGCCAGCTCAGGTGTATGTGGCTGGTGCCTTAGCCGCTTGAGCCACAGGCACCGAACCCATGAGTACACTTTTAATAGGCAAACCAACCAATCCCAAGTTTGTACCTCAGCTACTTCTTATCTTTGCTAAGCCAAACTTTCCTCTGCCCTAAATCATCTCAGGGCTAGATACCAGGTAACCATCCCTATATCTCAAAGCCTACTAGAATGATTCAGACTAGTTAATCCAAAGCTCTTTACTTACCCTGCCTTGCCTTTTCCACAGAAATCCCAATAAAGGCTCTGGCCTAGACTTCCCCTCATCCTGTCTTCTGCCTCCTGACTGACATTGGTCCTTTCCCTGTGACTCTGTGTGGTATGCAGGAACCCCCCTTTCTGGGACCCATGAGAACATTCAACATCTTCCAATCCTTATTTTCATTTCCTCCTGTGGCCACACCAACTTTACTATATTATATCCAACATGTACATTCTTAGACACCATGAAGAAAAATATTTTTAATGTTAAGTACAAAGGAACCAGAAAAAAATATGAATTAGGTTTATGTCACCCAGTTCCAAGCAACTGGTCATAGCACTTTATTAGGCTGGTATTATACTGTGTTGTTTGTTTGTTTGTTTGTTTGTTTTGGAGACAGAGTCTCACTGTGTTGCCCAGGTTAGAGTACCATCTGTCAACCTAGCTCACAGCAACCTCCAACTTCTGGGTTAAAGTGATCTTTCTGCCTCAGTCTTCCGAGTAGTTAGGACTACAGGTACAGGCCACAATGCCTGGCTAATATTTCTATTTTTTAGTAAAGATAGGGCCTTGCTGTTTCTCAGGCTGCTCTTAACTCCTGAGCTCAAGTGATCCTCTCACCTCAGCCTCCCAGAGTACTAGCATTACAGGTGTGAGCCACCTCACCTGGCCTACACAGTGATGATTTAACAGTATGCATTTTGCTAGGGTAGATCTGGCTGCAGCCACCCAAGAAGGATGTGCATCTCTCTACATGGCAAAATCACCTGGCTGTCAGTCATTGAAATTTCATGCTTTTCTGTCCTGGAGCCTCTTTCATTTCATTTAGTAACTCTTCCCACATTCCGAAACAAAACTCAAGGATAGCTGAACAACCTGGTTAGAAGTTGGGAGAAGACAGCCTGGCTTTTCATTTGAGGGAAAGGGTGGGGATATTTCTAAGAACCTACCCAAAGGGCATTTATTTGCCTCTTAAAAAAACAAAACAAACAAAAAACCCAGAGAACTCTCATTTCTGACACAGATTAAGAAATAGGCTACTGGGAAAGACAGTATCTGAAAATTGATATTGTCTCTTGCTAAACTGGCAAAATCCCAAGAAAGAGTGATGATTCTTCAATTGTTAACAATTACTACTTTGTTATAAGGAGACAGGGGAAGTGCAGTGGCCCCTTTCTCAAATTACACTTATAGAAGCACACACACCACCTGGAAAAAATGCCAGGTGCCTTGTTTTGTTCTGCACCTACCACTGCATCTTGTAGCAGAGTTGTGTGGTCCTGTGTTCACTCTGGGTGGAAGATGATCCAGCCTATTCTTGCAGTGCTGCGCTGGGCAAGTAGCCACATAGCATTGCCCTGCTCGCTGTCTGTACACATACCACTCCAAGTTATCCATCTGTTCCCTGTGGTTATCCATCCTGTGAGCCTACATACCTTGCTACTAGTTTCAATGGCATGCTTGTTTTAGTAACATACCTTTGCTTTACCATTCGTATATCCTCAGGACATAATTGCTCCAGAAAGTTCTAAAGAAAGAAAATGGCATGCTAAGCCATGCCTGTCATTGGAAAAAAGCAAGCTTTCCACATGGAAATATTTACAACTTTGCTTACCTGATCTACAGAGTTTGAATTAGGCCCCAAAGAGTGTAGGTGTGTAACTGCAGGGCTTGGAGAACGATGAGTTTAAGTGTATTGCCCTGTTGGCATGATTTGCGCTGGTATTTAGTCTTTGTTCTTTCAAATTATGATTATAAAGAAAAAGACTCAGATTCCCTTAAGGCTTCAGAATGAAGAGCCTCACTACTAAAACTAAAATGGTCTTATACTTCTTAGTTCTCATCTTTTGAACATACGGTTATTTCCATTTAGCACCATAGGTCTAAAGCCAGGTTTTAGGATAACAGGGTGAAGAAAATACACCTGGTTAGAAATTGCTATAGTAAAGGCTGGGCACAGTGACTCACGCCTATAATCCTGGCACTCTTGGAGGTCGAGGCGGGTGGATTGCCTCAGCTCATGAGTTCAACACCAGCCTAGTCTGTAAAAAAAAATAGCCAGGCTTTGTGGTGGGTGCCTATAGTTCCAGCTACTCCAGAAGATGAGGGAAGAGGATCACTTGAACCCAAGAGTTTGAGGTTGCTATGAGCTGTGATGCCACAGCACTCTACCCAGGGTGACAGAGTCAGACTCTGTCTCAAAAAAAAAAAAAAAAAAAAATTATTAGGTAATGAATTGGTCATAGTTTTTAATCAGATCTTGGAAATGGAATTTTCAAAGCCACAACATTCTTAGAAATACAACTTTTCTTAGCCCTTTTGTTTTATGTATTATTCATCATATTTACTATTCTCCAAAATAAATCACCATTGTGCATGTGTACGTATACTTACCTTCCTCTTTATGCAGAGGACTTGAGTTGTCTACAACAGCCTTTTGATTATAAAGAAGAGAGATGCCCTCAATTTACTTCTGTTAAGGGATGAAACACAGGGGATAAATAGTCTCAGGAGCCAGACTTCATGAAAACCTGCAGCCTGATTTGAAGTAATGAGCAGCTCTGCTGACTAAGCAGCAACTCTGTTAGTCCATCCCTGTGACCAGGTCATTTGTTGTCTCCTCAGCAGCTGTCTGCCCTACTCATGACTCAATCTCTGGGTGGGATTGTTTTCTCTCTCTCTCCCCCCACCCCCCACCCCTTCTATTCACTTCTTGAGTAAATTATCCCTTCAACAAGACCATAAACTCTTTGAGGACAGAATTGCATGCTGTGTGTCTTGGATCCCTAATTATACCTGTAGTACTTTATTACTTTCTAATGTAGACCTTAAAGGAAAGAATACATACATACATAAAGTTTGTCTGAAAGATAATCTATTCCCTCTGTTCACCTGGCTTTAAGTAAAATGCCAAAGTTAAGAAAATAAAAATCAAAGAGAGAGGGAGGGAGTGGGGTGGGGCCTTAGTGTGTGTCACACTTTATGGGGGCAAGACATGATTGCAAGAGGGACTTTACCTAACAATTGCAATCAGTGTAACTGGCTTATTGTACCCTCAATGAATCACCAACAATAAAAAAAAAAAAAAAAAAGAATCCATCTAAAAAAAAAAAAAAAAAAAAAAAAGAAAATAAAAATCTTCAACTGAAGATTTCATAAATAACACCATTTATTATTAAACAATCATCAAAATAAGAATAACCTTTTATTCTACTTCTTGCAATTCTATAAACTGCCTCCTATAAAATAATGAATGACTGATAACTAGTCTTCAGATAACAACCTCTGATACACATTCATGGCCTTACTATAAACCTCTTTGTTGCAGTGTAGATTTCAGTATGAAAATGCTCTGTTTCAGTCCATATCCAAAGATCTTATTAGAAGAGAACAAAGTTAATATGAGGCTTATTTGGAAAATATTATCCTTCAGCTTTTTCTCTGCAGTAACTAATAGGAGCTCTTTTCACTTTATCACACAGATCAGATCTTGCTTTTAAACACTGAACTGTCTTGTATTCTCTTCCAAACTCGCCAGGCATTCTTTAGGCTCCTTTTAAATTATGTAATACCTGAAACTAGACACCACCTTCTGATATTAGAGATAAGGCTAGTGTTAAATATTGTTTCAGATTTATCCTCTGGAATCATATGTTACACTTTATGTGTATATAGCATCAGTAATAATACCTAAGCTCTATAAGAATTCCAGAAGTCAGGAAAGATAGAGCCTGACTCTGAAGTTAGACTGACCTGTGTGGGCTCTATCACTTCCCAGTTGGCAACTTTAGACTAATCAGTTAGCCTCTTTGAGCCTCAGTTTCCTCACATGCACAATAAGCACAAAAATATCAATCTTGGGCGGCGCCTGTGGCTCAAAGGAGTAGGGCACCAGCCCCATATGCCGGAGGTGGCGGGTTCAAACCCAGCCTGGGCCAAAAACTGCAAAAAAAAAAAAAATAAATAAATAAATATATATATGTCAGTCTTTCAGGATTGGGATGTAAAGATTATAGATTGCCTCAACAGTAACAAAAAAATATCTATTTAAAAATGGCTTGAGTAGACATTTTTTAAAGAAGATATACAAGTGGCTAATAAGCACATGAAACGATGCTGAACATCACTAGTCATACGAGAAATGCAAATCAAAATCCACAATGAGATACCACATCACACCCACTATTGAAAGCAAGAGGCTATTATTTTAAAAGCAAAAATTAAATGTTGTGGAGGATGTGGAAAAGTTAGAACCCTTGTGGACTGTTGGTGGGAATGTAGAATGGTGCAGCCATTTATAATGGAAAAGAGGGTGGCTCCCATAGCTCAGTGGGTAGGGTGCCAGTCACATACAGCAAGGCTGGCGGGTTCCAACCCAGCCCGGGCCAGCTAAAACAACAACGACAACTGCAACAACAACAGCAACAAAAATAGCCGGGCATTGTGGCAGGCGCCTGTGGTCCCAGCTACTTGGGAGGCGAAAGCAAGAGAATTGCTTAAACCCAAGAGTTGGAGGTTGCTGTGAGCTGTGATGCCACAGCACTCTACCCAGAGTGACAGCTTGAGGCTCTGTCTCAAAAAAAGGTCTCAAAAAATAAGTGAATAAATAAATAAAATGGAAAAGAATATGGTGGCTCCTCAAAAAGTTAAAAATAGAATTACCATTATGAGCCAGCAATTTTGCTTCTGTGTGTATACTGAAAAGAATTGATCACAGGGGCTTGAACACAAATTTGTACATCCATGTTCATAGCAGCATTATTCATGATAGCCAAAGAGTGTAAGCACCCCAGGTGTCCACCAGCAGATGAATGAATAAACAAATATGGCATATACGTACAGTAGAATACTATTGGGCCTTAAAAAGGAAGGCAGTTCTGCAGTAGGGCACAGCACGGATAAACCTTCAGGACATTATCCTAAAATAAGCCAGTCATAGAAAGACAAACACTGTTTGATTCCACTAACAGGAGGTATCTAGAAGAGTCAAAATCATAAAGATAGAAAATAGGAAGGTTATTACGAGGGGCAGGGGAATAGGGAGTTACTATTTAATGAGTAAAACGTTGCAGTTTTTCAAGATAAAGAGTTCTGAAGGTGGGTGGTGGGATGATAGCGCAAAAATGTGAATGTACTTAGTGCCACAAACTGTACAATTCAAAATAGTTAAGCTGGGTCCTGTGGTACATGCCTATAGTCCTAGCTACTCTGGAGGTTGAAGCAGGAAGATCGCTTGAGCTTAAGAGTTTAGATACAGCCTGGGCAACATAGTGAGATCCTGTCTCAAAAAAGAAAAAGACTAAGATGATAAATTTTACATTATATAGATTGTGTCACAATTAAAAATATATATAGATTGTGAATGTAATGCACCCAACCCTACAAAAGTAGGTATTTTTGTTACCTCTATTTTGCATATGAGGAAACAGGCTGAGAGAAGCTAAGCAGCTTGTCCAAGGTGCACAGTCAGTGGAGGAGCTGAAATTCAAACCCAGGCAGCTTTATTCCAGACCCTGCTGAACTGCCTCCTCCAGGCAATTTAGTCTTATCAACTTCCTTTCCAAGGAGCCTCTGCCTCCCTGCAGTGTCTGGTTGTTATCTCAAATTGCTCATCAGGGGGGATTCCTGGCAGTGTGGGGTTATATATGGTTTAGGCTGGCTTTCTTCCTTAATCTGGCCATTTAACTTTCCCTCATTTGAATGGAGCCAGACTTGGAAAGGGGAGGACAAGAAACAAGGTGGGCCTTCTACCTCCACTCCCCTGCATTTAGGTGATGGAGCCAAGTTGGAAGGGGCAGCAGTTCTGATTGGCAGAGGGAACCCGGATGCAGAGGAAGCTCTGCAGCAGAAGGCAGAGCTGAAGGTGAGAGGTGGGAGGGAGGGGGAAAGCTGGAGGGAATCACCTCTGGATGAATTAGGAGAACATTCCCTGCAAGTAACAGAAACTCAGAGAATCAGTGGCTGCGTAAGTAAAGAATTTAGTTTTCTCACATGTCAGGAAGTCTGGAGACAAGAAGTCCAGTCTAGTGCTGCAGAGTGACAGAGACATAACCGAGGAGCCAGGCCCCTCTCTTTCTGCTCTACTAACCTTAAGGCATTGGCTTTTATTTTCTTGGACATAAGATGGTTCCTTTCTTACTGGCATTGTGTCTATGTTCCAGGCAAGAAGGGGGGAAGGGCAAAAGACAGATGCCAGCTCAATCTGTCCCCCTTCTAAAAAAGCTTTCTTGGAATCCTATCATTTCTAGCTAATATATCATTGGCCAGCACTGGCTGCCTTGCCCGCTTCTCCCTAGCAACAGAAAAGTCTGGAGAGGTGGTCCTTTAGCTGGCTTATTGCCTCCCTGAGCAGATCCAGCCTCTCTTACTGAGGGAAAAGGGGAAATATCTGTTCATAAACATGTACCAGTTTTTGTCACAGCACGGTTTCTCTCCAGAGGCTCTGCACCTGCTAGAAGAAGTTCATTACCTTTCTGTAGCCCCTCGCCACCAACTTCTTGACCACTATAAATAGAAAAGCTATTCTGTGACCTGAGTGTGCCTCAGTCCTGACTCCTGGTACACAAAGTTGGGGGGGTCCCTAATACCTGGAAGTTGTATCTTCCTGGCAGAGTTAAAAAGTAAGTGAGGAAGATGGGGAAAAAAAGTTAAAAAAAAAAAAGGCTGTACAGAAAAAAGAACACTATAAATATATTTCTCAATTAAAATGATATATTTGGGGCGGTACCTGTGGCTCAGTGAGTGGGGCGCCGGCCCCCTATACTGAGGGTGGCGGGTTCAAACCCAGCCCCGGCCAAACTGCAACAAAAAAATAGCCGGGCATTGTGGCGGGCGCCTGTAGTCCCAGCTGCTCAGGAGGCTGAGGCAGGAGAATCGCGGAAGCCCAAGATCTGGAGGTTGCTGTGAGTCCTGTGATGTCAAGGCACTCTACCGAGGGCAGTGAAGTGAGACTCTGTCTCTACAAAAAAAAAAAAAAAAAAGATATATTTGTTCCAAGTACAATATAAAATTATGATATACCACATCCATTCATATAAATTATCCATTACTTGATATCCTTCAGCAGAGTAATGATTATGTATACTCTTAAAGTTATGTAGATTAACATTGCTATAAAGTTCAGTTTTTCTCTTAACACTAAATTCTGTTCACAGATAATATCCTCTTAAGATTTTGTTCACAGTGTAACTGCTTTAAAAACTGAGAGAGAGTCGGACAGGGTGTGAGGCCAAGAAGAGAGAATCGCTCCAGCCCAGGAGTCAGAGACCAGCCTAGACACGATAATGTTGTCTAATTTCAAAAATTAGCTAGGAGTGGTGGCACATGCCTGTACTGCCAGCTACTTGGGAGGCTGAGGCAGGAGTTTGAGGATGCAGTGAGCTATGATGATGCGACTGCACTCCAGCCTGGGAGCAAGACCGTGTCTGGAAAAAAACAAACAGGCCAGGCTCAGTAGTTTATACCTGTAATCCTAGCACTCTGGGAATAGAGGCAGGTAGATTACTTGAGCTCAGGAGTTCACGACCCATCTCTACTAAAAGTAGAAAAACTGGCTGGATGTAGTGGCACATGCCTATAGTCCCAGGTACTTGGGAGAGACTGTCTCAAAAAAAACTAAGGTAGGTTATTAATGATTCCTACTTCATTTAAAGAAAAGCTTCCTTGTGTTCAGGTCTTTGCTGAAATTCTCCAAAAAGAATAGGACTGGGGCCTGGTAGTATGGAAAATCCAAAACAGAATTTCACACAACAGGATTTAACCAGAGAATTTTTAAAAGGATTTAAAACTAATGGTGATGGCTCAGTACCTGTAGGTCAGTGAGTATGGTGCTGGCCACATGCACCGAGGCTGGCGGGTTCGAGCCTAGCCCCCGTCCTACTGAACAACAATGACAACTGCAACCAAAAAATAGCCGGGTGTTGTGGTGGGTGCCTGTAGTCCTAGCTGCTTGGGAGGCTAAGGCAGAAGAATCACTTGAGCCCAGGAGTTTGAGGTTGCTGTGAGCTGTGACTCCACAGTACTCTACCGAGGGCAACATAGTAAGACTCTGTCTCAAAAATAAATAAAAAAATAAAAACAAAAGTAATGCTGAATACAAGCTCTAGTAATCAAGACATTGTGGCATGGAATAGAATTAAGCATCCAGAAATAAACCCATGCATCTATGGTTAATTGATTTTCAACAAGGATACCAACAGTCTTCTCAACTGGCACTTGGAAAGTTGGTCATCCACATGTGAAATAATGAAATTGGACTTCTATTTCATACTCTACACAAAAATTAACCCCAAATTGATAAAAGACCTAAATGGAAGGGCTAAAACTATAAAATTCGTAGAAGAAAACATAAGAGTAAGTCTTCATGTGTTCAAATCAGGCCACAGTTTCTTAGATATGATACCAGAAGTACGAGCAAGAACTGAGTTAGACAGGTTGGCCTTCATCCATATTATGAAATTTTGTGATTTAAAGGATACCCACAAGAAAGGTAAGTGCCCACAGAATGGGAAGAAATATTTAGAAATCTTATGTATAGCAAAGGACTTGCACTCAGAATATATACAGAATTCTTAAAGCACAACAATAAAAAGACAGAAGATCCATTTTTTTTAAATGGGCAAAGGATTTGAACCTTTCTTAAAAGAAGATATACATATGTTCAGATATACCAATGATGCATGAAAAGATGCATCATTTGTCACTAAGGGAAAACAGATTAAAAACAGAGAGGCCATGCATTTCAAATCCACTATGATGGCTATAGTTAAAAAAAAAAGATAATAGGGCGGTGCCTGTGGCTCACTGAGTAGGGCACCATTCCCATAGACTGAGGGTGGTGGGCTCAAACCCAGCCCTGGCCAAACTGCAACAAACAAATAGCCAGGCGTTGTGGTGGGTATTCCCAGCTACTTGGGAGGCTGAGGCAAGAGAATCGCTTTAGCCCAAGAGCTGGAGGTTGCTGTGAGCTGTGATGCCATGGCACTCTACCGAGGACTATAAAGTAGAGAGACTCTGTCTCTAAAAACAAAAAAAAAATAAAATTAAAAAAATAGGTAATAACAAGTGTTGGCAAAGATGTGTAGAAATTACAATCCTTATACACTGCCAGTGAAAATGAAAAGTGCAGCTGCTTTGGAAAATACTTTGACAGATCTTCAAGCAGTTACATATATCTCTAGTTACCATGTGACCCAGCAATACATACCCCATGTATATATTCACCAGAAGTGAGAACATCCACATAACTGTTTGTATAAGAGTGTTCACAGCAGCATTACTCTTAATTACCAAAATATGGATACACCCTAAATGTCTATCAGATAACGAAGTGGTAAAATGCTGTGTATATATGCAGTGGAACATTATATAGCTATAGGAAAGAATGAAGAACTAATACACGCTACAGCATGGATGAACCTTGAAAACATTAAGCTGAGTAAAGCCAGTCTCACATGCAGTACGGTTCTATTTACGTGAAGTGTCCGGAATAGGTAAAAGACCAAAAGTCCATAAAGACAACAAGTAGATTAGTGGATTCTGGGAAGATGGCCGACTGGTAGCAACCCTCAGCAGAGGCTCCTGACAAGAGGAAGAAAAACTGGACAAAATCGAACTCTGTGAAGCCAACGATGGGGAGCTCAGCCAAGAAAGAAGTTTGGCAAGCTGTAACTCCAAGGAAGAACATTTCAAGAAAACAAATCACAGGTACAATGCCTATCGACTAGAGGACAGGAGAGCCCTCCCCCAAGTGGGAGGCCCGCCACAGGCTTTACGCAAGTGAGCTGGGAACAAAAGACCTCTCATTTCACCTCACTGGAGAGAGCCACTAAACACCAGGTCTCTTTCTCCAGGGAGGTCCCACTTACGAACCTAGACACAACCCCACCAGGCATAAAATTGTACATATATTTTCCCCCACAAAGTCCAAACTCCCAGTCTACGCTTCCCCCCTCACATGGCGATCTGAAGTTCTGCCCACTGCAGAGCACGGAGTGTTGGATCTTTTTTTTTATTATTATTATATCATAGCTGTGCACATTAATGCGATCATGAGGCATCATACACTGGTTTTATAGACCATTTGACATATTTTCATCACATTGGTTAACATACCCTTCCTGGCATTTTCTTAGTTATTGTGTTAAGACATTTATATTCTACATTTAGTAAGTTTCACATGTACCCTTGTAAGATGCACCATAGGTGTAATCCCACCAATCACCTTCCCTCCGCCCATCCTCCCCCTCCCTCCACTCCCTCTCCCCCTTCCCCATATTCTTAGGTTATAACTGGGTTATAGCTTTTATATGAAAGCCATAAATTAGTTTCATAGTAGGGCTGACAACATTATCTTGTCTTATCTTACTTTTTTTTCCATTCTTGAGATACTTTACTAAGAAGAATATGTTCCAGCTCCCTCCATATAAACAGGAAAGAGATAAAGTCTGCGTCTTTCTTTAAGGCTACATAATAATTCCATGGTGTACATATAGCACAATTTATTAATCCATTCGTGGATCGATGGGCACTTGGGCTTTTTCCATGACTTAGCAATTATGAATTGGGCTGCAATAAACATTCTGGTACAAATATCTTTCTTATAATGTGATTTTTGGTCTTCTGGCTATATACCTAGTAGAGGAATTATAGGATTGAATGGCAGGTCTATTTTTAGATCTCTAAGTGTTCTCCAAACATCTTTCCAAAAGGAATGTATTAATTTGCATTCCCACCAGCAGTGTAGAAGTGTTCCCTTTTCTCCACATCCACGCCAACATCTCTGTCTTGGGATTTTGTGATATGGGTGATATTTGGTGATATGGGATTTTCCTGGTTTGGGGATCAGGGTGATGTTTGCTTCATAGAACGTGTTGGGTAGTCTTCCTTGTTTTTCTATATTTTGGAACAGGTTGAGTAATATAGGTACTAGTTCCTCTTTAAAAGTTCGGTAGAATTCTGATGTGAAGCCATCTGGTCCCAGGCTTTTTTTTTTTATGGAGACAGAGTCTCACTTTACCACCCACGCCTGGCTATTTTTTGGTTGCAGTTCAGCCGGGGCTGGGTTTGAACCAATTACCCTCGGTATATGGGGCCGGTGCCCTACTCCCTGAGCCACAGGCGCCACCCCCAGGCTTTTCTTTTTAGGGAGATTTTGTACGGTTGATAGTATTTCAGAACTTGATATAGGCCTGTTCAACATTTCCACTTGATTCTGGCTAAGTCCTGGAAGGTGACGTGCTTCCAGGTATTGGTCAATTTCCTTCAGATTTTCATATTTCTGAGAATAAAGTTCCTTGTAATATTCATTAAGGATTTTTTGAATTTCTGAGGAGTCTGTTGTTATTTCGTCTTTGTCATTTCTGACTGATGAAATTAGAGATTTTATTCTTTTTTTCCTGGTTAGGTTAGCCAAAGGTTTGTCTATTTTATTGACCTTTTCAAAAAACCAACTTTTTGATTTATTGATCTGTTGTATAATTCTTTTGTTTTCAATTTCATTTAATTCTGCTCTAATTTTGGTTATTTCTTTTCTTCTACTGGGTTTGGGGTTGGAATGTTCTTCCTTTTCTGGTTGCTTGAGATGTCCCATTAAGTTGTTAACTTCCTCTCTTTTCATTCTCTTGAGGAAGGCTTGCAGTGCTATAAGTTTCCCTCTCAGGAGTACCTTGGTGGTATCCCAGAGGTTCTGATAGTTCATGTCTTCATTGTCATTTTGTCCACAAATTTGGCAGTTTCCTTCTTAATCTCATCTCTGACCCAGCTATCATTCAGCATAAGGTTATTTAACTTCCATGTTTTTGTATGAGTATGCAGATTCCTGTTGTTACTGAGTTCAACTTTTATTCCATGGTGGTCCGAGAAGATGCAAGGAATAATTTCTATTCCTTTAAATTTACTGAGGTTAGACTTGTGACCTAAGATGTGATCGATTTAGGAGTATGTTCCGTGGGCTGATGAGAAGTATGTGCATTCAGTTTTGTTGGAATGAAATGTTCTGTAGATGTCTGTTAAATCCAAATGTTGGATGGTTAGGTATAAATCTAAAATTTCTTTGCTCAGCTTCTTATTGGAGGATCTATCCAACACTGCCAAAGGAGTGTTAAAATCTCCGACTATTATGGAGCTGGGGCAAATCAAGTTGCTCATGTCTGTTAGAGTTTCTCCTATAAATTGAGGTGCATTCTGGTTGGGTGCATAAATATTAATAATTGAAATCTCATCACATTGAGTATTACCCCTAACAAATATGAAGTGACCATTCTTATCCCTCGTTACTCTTGTTGTTTTAAAGCCTATTGTATCTGCAAATAGAATTCCAACACCTGCTTTTTTCTGATTTCCATTTTTCCTGAAATATGGATGGCCATCCTTTTACCCTGAGTCTATCTTTTAAGATAAGATGAGATTCTTATATGCAACAAATATCTGGCCTGAGTTTTTGTATCCAGTCAGCCAACCTGTGCCTCTTTAGAGGACAGTTTAAGCCATTCACATTAATGGAGAATATTGATAAGTCTGGAAAAATTTTGGGTATCGAGTTTTTCAATAGTCCAGTGGACATTTTTAATCCTTTCACCACTGTGAAAGTTGGCGTTTGATCAAAAGTTTCTGAGTAAGTTTACTTTTGTGGTAGAGGATGGGTCGGGCTGGTCATTATGCAGGATAGGTCTGAGAATATCCTGAAGAGCTGGTTTGGTTATGGCAAATTCTTCAACGTGTGAATGTCATTAAAGTATTTAATTTCTCCATCATAAATTAAACTCAGTTTAGCTGGATACAGGATCCTGGGTTGAAAGTTATTTTGTTTTAGGAGATTAAAAGTTGATGACCACCCTCTTCTGGCTTGAAAGGTTTCAGCAGAGAGATCTGCAGTCATTCTAATATTCTTCCCTTTGTAGGTTATGGTTTTCTTACATCTGGCTGCTTTCAGAATTTTCTCCTTCGTATTAACTTTAGTGAAGTTAATTATGATATGCCTTATTCGGGTTGAGTTGTGCTCGGGTTCTGAAACTGTCTGCTATCTGAATTTCAGAATCTCTTGGTATGTCTTGAAAATTCTCTTTAATAATTTCATGGAGAAGGGCCTCTGTGCCTTGCAAAGCCACTTCATCATGTTTAGGGATTCCAATGGGGCAGATATCAGCCTTCTTCGACTTATCCCAGAGTTCTCTGAGAGAGAGAGAACTCTCCATTTCTCTTCCTCTTTGAGAGTTTGGGAGCATTCAAAAGCTTTGTCTTCAATATCAGAAATCCTTTCTCCTGCTTGCTCCACTCTGTTACTGAGGGATTCTACTGTATTTTTCAGATCTTCAAGGGCTGCAAATTCTTGCTTCAATGTGTCACAATCTTTGGTGGTTTGGCTTTAAATTCGTTTATTTCTTGAGATAACTTTTGAATTGCTCCTCAAATTTCTAATTCCATCTTTTCCTCTTGTTTGCAGTCCAAATTCTGAATTTGATTTTTGACATCTCAGCAATCTGTTTATGAATGGGATCTTCAGTTACATCTGCCAACCTCCTTGTGGGGGGAGGTTGATCTACTCTGGTTATTCATGTTACCAGAGTTTTTCCACTGATTCTGCCCCATGATTATTTTACACCATTTGACTAGATGAGTGGATGAAAAAAAGTTGGGTTCAGGGCTCCAGGAGTAGTGATTAACCAGCCCTTTGCCCAAAAGCTGGGTCTGGTGTCTACCTTTTCCCCTGGAGCTTTGCCAAGGACCCGTACAGTGCTACGGCCTGAGAAACTGAGGACCTGCTTGGTGTGGTAGAGCTAAGTGGCTCTGTCTTGTTTTCAGCTGGTCTCTGTCCGACCCTAGTGAAACAGTTAGGGTTGAGTCTCAGCTGTGGAGAAATACCAGCAATTAAGTCACCCCGTCCCCCACAGGCAACAATTGGAAAAGGAAAATCAAACCTTCCTACAACCACACACGCAGGGCACCACTTGGATAGTCCTCGGGTGATTGGCTCAGTTCAAAAGGTCCAAATCATTTGTCTCAGTCAACACCTGTCTCAGGTGGGAGAGTTTAAAAGGTCTCTGGCAACTAGATCGCAGGGGTCTGCTAACAACTCAAATATGACTTGCTCCAGTGCTCCGTAATGTCAGGAGGACCCACCCAGAAAATAGATTAGTCTGGGAAGGTTGATGCCTCCTTCCCCACCTTGTACCTCTGTCACACCCAGTCACTGATAACCCCGCAGGGCTGTGACCCAGTTGTCTCCACTGAGCAGATACTCCAGGGGTTTGCATGTGCCTGAATCACAAGGAGATCTATGTCTCCTCAGCCAAGCCCCTGCTTTCTGCCACTATCCAGCAGGGGGAGTTAAGGCCTGACAACCTCACGTGCTTCATGGAGGCTGAAGCTGTTCACTCACTTCCAGCCCCACCCCTGATTGATGTTACTGGTAGAACAGAACTACTTTGCGGAATTTGTTTCTGTCCTGGCTAAATTCCCCTGCAGAAGAGAAGCTGTTTTCAGTTCACAGAACCTGCACCTCAGTCCCTGTCTTTGCAGCTACCCAGTAGTTTGTATTCGGTTAGCTGTCAGTTCTAGCTTCCTGCCCTCTTTTGTGTAGGCTGATGATCCCCTGGGGGCTGGACATGTTTTAGGCTCTGTAAAGCAGTCCTCTGGGTCAGCCCCACCCTGGGATTCTGCCGGCACTGTGCATGCGTTTTCTAGTCCCCATGCTCTACCCAGGCCGGTATTGCCTCAGGCAAACCCTTTACTCACGGGGTATGCTTTTCCGTCCCAGATCTGTTCCACTGGTGGTTGCCACCTAAGAAGATGCCCAGCCTCCTCTGGTTGCCCAGAGAGACAGAGGGTGTGACTCCGGAATATCCAGGGGTGAGCCCTATTGTTGCCAAAAACGGCTGCTGCTCTGTGCCTCAGGGCACCGCCGTTCCTGTGTGGTTCCCTCTCAGCTGACTGTCCTCTCCTCACTCCCATGCCACAGAATCAGCACTGACCAGCAGCAGTTCATGCCCTGTCCACACCTCTCAAGAAAACACCCAAGAATCTGGACTCCTCGGGGACAGGCCTCCAGACCTCAGAGTGAGAGTGGAGGGGAGTGCTGGGAGCTCAGAATTGCAGGTAGAGAATATATACAGTTTCATACAGTTTTATGCCTGGCAGGAGAGCGTCATGGCACCCTAGTAGGGGAAGTAGGTCCAGTTTTTAGAGGGTCTCTCGTGGGATATAATGGGAAGACTTTTGAACTCTGTTTGTTTGTTTATGGGGTACTCCAGGCCGTTCTCATGGGGGAAGGGACTCTCATCCACTTGGTGATGGATTTTGTACCTTTTGTTTGTATCCTTGGGGTCGCAGCTCACCTCAGCAGGGTTGATGTGTGTTCTTCAACCTTCTCTCTTGGCACAACTCTAATCCACTAGGTTACTTGCTAAATTTCTGTCCTTTAATTCTTCTTCAGGGTGGGAGCCTCTGTGGAAAGCTTCAGTCAGCCATCTTGTCTTTGCTTCCCTAATAGCTTGGAACTACAGATGCTCACCACCACCACCAGTTAATTTTTCTGTTTTTTGTAGAGATGGGGTCTTGCTATATTGCCAGGCTGGTCTTGAACTCCCAAGTGTTTGGTCTTTTCCTGAGAGATCTGGGCATAGTGTGGACTGCCAACCATTAGGGCAGAATCTGTAACTAGTGGGGAAGAAAGAAGGTGTGGGAAAAGGGGACACTCGGCAGGAGGAGTTGCAGTCCCCTGGTACTGACTTTGCCCGGCCAGTTATGGTGTTGACCCTCAATTCAGACTGTGTCTGGCAGAAGGGGGTGCAGAACTCCCAGCTCTGATGGTGCCCACAGCAAGAGAGTGGTTGCCCCATATGGACTGAGTTTGGTAAGCAGGGCTGGTCCCCAGCATTAGTTGGGCCTGCAAGTAGAGGCTTCCCAGGTGTGAACTGAGACTTGAGGGCAAGGGCATGGTCACCTGACTCCAACAGAACCCTCAAGCAGAGGCTTGCTCAGTGTGGACTGAGTCCTGAGGGTAAGGGCGTGGTTCTCTGACTCCAGCAGAGCCGGTAACCTTCCATGTGTGGACTGAGACCTGCGGGTGGGGTTGTGGTGCCCTGACTCCAAGTGGTCTGGCAAGCAGAGGCTTGCTGGGTGTAGACTAAGATCAGCAGGCAGGTGCATGGTCCCAGGCTCCAACTGGGCCTGTGAGCAGAGTAGCGGACAAGAGTGTGGACTGAGTCTGGCGGGTGGGGGCATGGATCCCTGGTTCTAATTGTACCGTTGGAGACCCTTGGATCCCCCTCTGTTGATCAGGGTTTGCACTGCCAGAGGCAATTTAATTGGAACTCATGTGTAGGGCTGTCCACCTGGGGACACCCTGAGTTTGACCTTCAGAGTTCTGTAGTGGAAAGAATTGAAGGATAGGGGCTGGGTGCTGCAGCTGTCTGTATCCCTTCACAGCCAAGATTTAAACCTAACACTGTGGCTTCTTACGGATAGGGTAGAGGTTGGCTGATATCAAAATAGAGCTAGCTTGCATGTTATCTTACCAAGGAGGTCCTCAGAGTCTCTAGCCAAAATCTGAAAGGGGCTTTTGTAAGGCTGTAGGAGATAAGCCACAGTTATAAAGCCTAGCGCTTTGGTAAGGGGCTGATTATCTCTACTACCTGAAAACCCCAATTCAATCTCATCCTACCAGTTCTAATAACCAAATGGAGGAAAGTAAACATAGTGTGGAACCAACAAAGAACTCTGGCAACATGAATAACCAGAGTAGATTAACCCCTCAAAGGAGTGACAAAGGAAATACAACTGAAGATGCCATGCATAAACAAATGGTTGAAATGTCAGAAATCAAATTCAGAATATGGGTGGCAAATAAGATGAATACAATAGAAGAAAAGTTAGGAATTGAAATCCAAAGAGTAGTTCTAAAGTTATCTCAAGATATTAATGAATTCAAAGACAAAGTCACCAAAGATATGGACATAATAAAAAAAGAGATAGTAGAGCTCAAGGAAATGAAAACTGTTGTCAAGGAGCTTCAAAATACAGTAGAATACCTCAGTAATAGAGTTGACCAGGCAGAAGAAAGGATCTCTGAAACTGAAGACAAAGCTTTTGAACATTCCCCAATGCTCAAAGAGGCAGACAAATGGAGAGTAAAATTGATCATTCCATGAGAGATCTGTGGGATCACTCCAAAAGATCAAACATTTGTCTTATAGGAATTCCCGAAGGAGAAGAGGATGGTCCCAAAGGTACAGATACTCTACTCTGAGAGATTATGGAGGCAAATTTCCCAAGCATTGGAAGAGATACAGAACTTCAGATAGTAGACAGTTTTAGAACCCCAGCAAGACTCAGTCCAAATAAAGCATCTCCCAGACACATTGTGATTAACTTTGCCAAAGTTAAGATGAAGGAGAAAATTCAGCAAGCAGCCAGACATAAGAAAAGCATCACCTACAAAAGGGAGAAATATCAGAATGACCGCAGATCTCTCAGCCAAAATGTTTCAAGCTAGAATAGGATGTTCATCGACCTTCAATCTCCTAAAACAAAACAACTTTCAGTCCAGGATCCTGTATCCACTTAAACTGAATTTCATTTGGGATGGAGAAATCAAATACTTTAATGACATACACATGTTGAAGAAATGTGCCACAACTAAACCAGCTCTCCAGGATATTCTCAGACCCGTCTTCCACAATAATCAGCACAATGCTCTACCACCAAAGTAAACTCACTCAGAAATTTTTGTACAAAACCCAACTTCCACAGTGGTGAAAGGATTAAAAATATCTACTGAACATCAAAAAACATGACACCCAAAACACAACCAGGCTTATCCGTTCTCTCAATTAATGTGAATGGTTTAAATTGTCCTCTAAAGAGGCATAGGCTGGTTGACACAGACCAGATATCTGATACATACAAGAATCTCATCTCACCTTAAAGGATAAAAATAGACTCAGTGTGAAGGGATGGACCTCTATAATATGGACAAATGGAAACCAGAATAAAGCAAGGTTTACAGTTTTAGTTGCAGATACAATTGGCTTTAAACCAACAAAAATAAAGAAAGATAAGGATGGTTACTACATATTTGTTGAGGAAAACATGCAACATGAAGAGATTTCGATAATTAACATTTATGTACCCTACTAGAATGCTCCTCAATTTATAAAGCAAATCGTAATGGAGATGAACAACTTGATATCTTCCTGCACTATAATAGTTGGAGATTTTAGCATCCCTTTGACAATTTTGGATAGATCCTCCAAGAAGAAACTAAACAAAGATATATTAGACTTATACCTGACCCTAGAACAAATGGACTTAACAAACCTCTACAGAACATTTCACCCTAATAAAACAAATGTACATTTTTCTCATCAGCCCAAGGATCATCCTCCAAAATTGATCATATCCTAGGACACAAGTCTAACCTCAGCAAATTTAATAGAATAGAAATTATTCCTTGTATTTTCTCGGACCACCATGAATAAAGCAACAGGAATCTTCATACTCAAAGTCATAGAGACTAAAGAATCTTAGGCTGAATGATAGCTGGGTCAAAGACGAGCTTAAGAAGGAAATCATCAAATTTTTGGAACAAAATGATAATGAGGACACAAATTATTAAAACTTGTAGGATACTGCAAAGGCAGTCATAAGACGGAAATTTATAGCATTGGAAGCCTTCATCAAGAAAACAGAAAGAGAGGAAGCCAATAACTTAATGGATCATCTCAAGCAACTGGAAATGGAAGAACATTCCAAGCCCAAACCTAGCAGAAGAAAAGAAATAACCAAAATTAGGGCAGAATTAAATGATATTGAAAATAAAAGAATCATTCAGAAGATAAATGAAACAAAAATTTGGTTTTTTTAAAAAGATTAATAAAATTGATAAACCTTTGGCCAACCTAACCAAAAACAGAAAAGTAAAATCTGTAATATTAGGTATCAGAAACACTAAAGGAAATAATAGACACCTCAGAAATTCAAATAATCCTAATGTTTACTACAAAAAACTCTATTCTCAGAAATATGAAAATCTGAAGAAAATAGATCAATACCTGGAAGCACACCACCTTCCTAGACTCAACCAGAAAGAATTAGAAGTCTTCATTAGACCTATGTGAATTACTGAAATAGCATCGACAATACAAAATCTCCCAAAAAAGAAAAGTCTGGACCAGCTGGCTTCACATCCGAATTCTATCAAACCTTTCAAGAGGAACTAGTTACCTATATTATACAACCTTTTCCAAAGCATAGAAAAAGAAGGAATACTTCCCAACACATTCGATGAAGCAAATATCACCCTGATCCCCAAACCAGGAAAGGATCCAACAAAGAAAGAAAACTATAGACCAATATCATTAGTGAATATTGATGCAAAAATATTCAGTAAGATCTTAGCAAACAGAATTCAACAACACATCAAAAAAATTATATACCATGATCAAGTTGGTTTAATTCCAGGGTTACAGAGTTGGTTCGACGTATGCAAATCTATAAATGTAATATATCACATCAATAAAATAAAAAACAAAGACCATATCATTTTCCCAATTGATGCAGAAAAAGCTTTCGATAATATCCAGCATACTTTCATGATCAGAACACTTAAGAAAATAGGTATAGAAGGGACATTTCTTAAACTGATAGAGGTCATCTACAGCAAACCCACAGCCAATATCATATTGAAAACATGCCCACTGTCTCCACTACTATTCAACATAGTAATGGAAGTCTTAGCCATCACAATCAGGCAAGAAAAGGCGATCAAATGGGCTCACTCTTCCCAGATAATATGATCTTATGCCTGGAAAATCCCATGGACTCAACTACAAAACTCTTAGAAGTGATCAAGGAATACAACAGTGTCTTAGGATACAAAATCAATACTTACAAATCAGTAGCTTTTGTATATGCCAATAATAGTCAAGCTGAAAAATAGTCAAGGACTCTATTCCTTTTACAGTAGTGCCAAGGAAGATGAAGTATTTGCGAATTTACCTAACAAAGGATGTGAACAATCTCTATAAAGAGAACTATGAAAGTCTGAGAAAAGAAATAGCTGAAGATGTTAACAAATGGAAAAACATACCATGCTCATGGCTGGGAAGAATCAACATTGTGAAAATGTTCATACTACCCAAAGCAATCTACAGATTTAATGCAATCCCTATTAAAGCACCATTGTCATACTTTGAAGAGCTTAAAAAAAATAGTGCTTCATTTTACATGGAATCAGAAAAAACCTCAAATAGCAAATACATTACTCAGAAATAAAGAGAAATCAGGAGGTATCACATTAGCAGATTTCAGGCTATGGTATAAATATATAGTGATCAAAAAAAATCTATAGTGATCAAAACAGCATGATACTGGCAGAAAAACAGAGCGGTAGATTTATGGAACAGAATAGAGAATCAAGAAATGAACCCAGCTACTTATCATTTGATTGACAAGCCTATCAAAAACATTCAGTGAGGGAAAGACTCCCTATTTAACAAATAGTGCTGGGTGAACTGGCTGGTGACCTGTAGAAGACTGAAAATGGACCCCCACCTTTCACAATGAACAAAAATTCATTCTCACTGGATAAAAGATTGAAACTTAAGACATGAAACTGTAAAAACACTAGAAGAGAGTGCAGGAAAAACACTTGAAGAAATGAGCCTGGGTGAATATTTTATGAGGAGGACCCTCCAGGCAATTGAAGCAACACCAAAAATCCATTTCTGGGATCTGATCAAACTAAAAAGCTTTTGCACAGCCAAGAGCACAGTCAGTAAAGTGAACACACAACCTTCAGAATGGGAGAAGATTTTTGCAGGTTATGCTTCCAACAAAGGTCTGATAACTAGAATCTATAGAAAACTCAAACTAATCAATAAGAAAAGAACAAATAACCCCATTTCTATGTGGGCAAGAGACTTCAACAGAAACTTCTCTGATGAAGACAGGCGCATGGCCTACAAACACATGAAAAATGCTCATCATCCTTAATCATCAGAGAAATGCAAATCAAAACCACTTTGAGATACCATCTAACTCCAGTAAGATTAGCTCACATCACAAAATCCCAAAACTACAGATGTTGGCTTGGATGCGGAGAGAAGGGAACACTTCTACACTACTGGTGGGAATGCAAGCTAGTACAACCTTTTTGGAAAGAAGTTTGGAGCATACTCAAGAACTAAAAGTAAACCTACCATTGATCCTGCAATTCCTCTGCTAGGTATATACCCAGATGATCAAAAATTATTTTACAACAAAGACATTCGCACCAGAATGTTTATTGCAGCCCAATTCATAATTGCCAATACATGGAAACAGCCCAAGTGCCCATCGACCCATGAATGAATGAACAAATTGTGGTAGATGGAATACTAAGCCATAAAAAAGGATGGAGACTTCACATCTGTTATGTTTACCTGGATGGAGCTGGAACATATTCTTCTTAGTAAAGTATCTCAATGGAAAAAAAAGTATCCAATGTATTCAATACTACTGTAAAATCAATACATAATTACCTACAGATTCATATAAATGTAAAACATAACTATAGTCCAGACAGTAGAAAGGAAGAGGAGAGAGAGGGGAGGGGGGAGACAGGAGGGATGGTATTTGGGGGGACCTCTCCTAATGTGCATTGATGCAATGGTACATTTCAAAACTGTTAAGAAAAGAGTATAATTGTGATGGATGTGTTACTTAGTTCAATGTAAGCATTTAACATTATATATCAAATTAGTATGCTGAACCCCATAAATCTATCAGTGTACACAGTTATGGTTTAATAAAAAAAAAGGAAAGAAAGTAGATTAGTGATTGTCTAGGGTTGTGTTTTGGGGGAGGGGAACAGGGAATGACCATAATGGCAATGAGGTTTCTTTTGCGGAGTAATGAAAACATTCTAAAATTTGATTGTAGTGATAGTTTCACAACTTTGTAACTACAGTGAAAACCAATGAACTATAGACTTTAAAATGGGTGAATTTTATTACTATATGCAATATATCTCAATAAACCTTAGTGAGTTAATAATTTTTTTCTCTTTTGAGACAGAGTCTCACTCTGTTGCCCTGGGTAGAGTGCATGGCATCATAGCTCACAGCAACCTCAAACTCCTGGATTCAAGCAGATCCTCTTGCCTCAGCCTCCTGAGTAGCTGGGACCACAGGTGCCTGGCTAGTTTTTCTATTTTTAGTAGAGACAGGGTCTCACTCTTGCTCAGGCTGGTCTCAAACTCCTGAGCTCAAGCAATCCACCAGCCTCAGCCTCCCAGAGAGCTAGGATTACAGGTATGGGCCACTGTGCCGAACCTTAATATTTTTAAAGTAAAACAAAACAAAATCCTTCAGTGTCAAAAGCAGTCAAATTGTATATATATGTTAGCCAAATTCTTTAAGAAATTAGCGTGTCATGTTTATTCATTCAGCAAATATTTGGCTGCCTCCTTTGTGTAGGTGTGTGTATAAGGTCTTAGGCAAAAAGATACCTAAACCATTGGCAAGGAGCCCAGCTTTGCCCCTAAAGTTTTACCCTCCCAAGGAAGGGGGTGTGCCTGAAAGACAGCAGCTGTCCCTGGACCTGGCCTCGCTGTTTTTTCCCTGTTTGGAAAGGTGTCACTCTCCTGGGTATTTCTTTTGCTTTAGTCAGCACCGAGCTAGGAGGACCTTGACTATAGTTTCATTGTCTTAAGCTTCACTTCATGCTCCAAATCCATGAAAGAGCAGCTGAGAATGGGGCTAACTGTGCCACCAATTGCTTCCCTCCCATTGTTAATCCCTTTAATTCTGCACCCGTCCCTTGACACTGTCCTGTTGCCCACTTGTGATAAGATAGAACAAGTGCTTTGGACTTTGAAAGGTGATTCTTAGAGATACTTCACGTGACCCAGCCACTGGCTCTCAGGGATGCTCTTGGTGTGCACTTCCGTGGAGCACCAGTCATCTTCTCTGGGCTGACACTTCCCAACAAAGAAGGTAACTGCTATTGACTCCCTCAAGATCCTGGCCTCGCTGCCAGAATGATTAGGAAGAGACACATTTCATTGCTAAGCAAAGATTAAGAAACTTTCTTTCCTTTTTAGTTTTTATAGAAGAATTTATGCTTTGCTGTTTGAGTTATTAAATTGTGGCACAGCTAGCTTTGTGATGAATTAAAAAAATACATATATATATACACATCACTACACTTCTGCTTTGCTCTGTCATTGCCTGGTCAAAATGTTATATTTTTATTTAAAAATACATTGATTTCCTTCACAAACCCTGGCTTTTATGGCAAAACACACACACACACACACACATTATGAGTCACTTTTTAATCTATATGTGCTCTTTTCAGAGAGCACTAGAATTAAACTAGTTCTAATTTATTCCTCTTCCCAGATTGACGTATTTATCAGTATTCTAAGATGCTCATGACATTTATAAATGACTACTTCCTAATGCCATGTGGACAGAGAAAACCTGCTGTCAGCTGAGGGTAACTGGGATGATAGAGCATTAAGCCGCCAGTGCTGTCAGGTGGGCCTGGGGGTGGAGGGCGTGAGGAAAGCTGCTTCTCCCCCTTCCTGGGCCCTCCCTAGTTGCTGCAGGAAGGGGAGTAGCAGGAAATGGAATCTGCCCTGGTCATGGGATTTTTTTAAAGAAACAAAGCATGATCTGATGAAGAGCAGGTTAATCCTGCTATTTCATTTCCCTTTCAGAAAGGGTGGGGGCAGGATTGTGATATGAAGTATTCAGTTTCACATCTGTTCCAGGAATTATCCTCGGCATAAATCCATTTTTCTTTTATGCATCCAAAATCATCCCAGGGAACTCCTCCTGCCCACCCTTTCCACCCCCACAGTTTATTTCATGGCCACAGAGCAGCTGACAGACTCCCAGAGAGATCATCTTGTCATTGGTACAGCAGGAGGATATCTCTAAGTCTTGGAAGTCAGAATTTCTGTGCATCAGTGGCATCAATTTGGTGTGGTGCTCTCCATGAACTATTTAGAATAGAGTAAGTGCCAGCAGCGTGATATGATGAAAGAGGACACAATTTAAAATCAGAAAAACTGGTGCTCATCTCAGCCTTGCTATTATTTGTGTGAGCTGGGCCAAGTCATCAAACCTCTTTGGGCTCAAGGTCTACTTCTGTGAAATTAGGGCAGTGTTTTCCAAAGTATGTTCACAAAGTAAAGACTCTGAGGTGTCTTCTGATAAAGAAACTTATTTTTAACCCAGCATTTCTCAAATTTATGTGACCTGGAACCATTTTCCTTTAACACCGATTACTATCTTAAGACACTTTGAGAAACGAGGTTCGTGTCCAGAATGCTAAAATCTATGTAATCTGTCACATGCCATGTAATTTTTCAACTTTGAAATCTCATTCTTGGGAAAAAAAAATTTCATACATAGCAAGTGTGACTTTTGATTTTAAAAACTGAACTTATGTGCCTGAGCAATTATGCAGACCACCACAGTCTTGTAACTAGAAATGTGAAAAAGTTTTCTAGGACTTCTATTTTCTACCCTCACCTTTCAGATGTTTAGTGGTCTTTGGGTGTATTGGTCTATTAATTATGCTCAGCACAATATTAGGAATAACAAAATAAGTCCAAAGATCCCTAAACTATAATTCAGAGAATAAACATAGAAAAAGAAAAGTAGAATTTCAAGTTTTAGAGTAAGGCAAAAGAATGACTATAAATTCTTATGTTGACAAACGTTGGCACAAATTGATATCCCTGATCTGAAAATCCAAAATCTGAAATGCTCCAGAATCTAAAACTTTTTGAGTGCTGACATGGCACACTCAAAGGAAATGCCCTTGGGGGCATTTTGGATTTGGGATTTTTAGACTATATTTAGCCTGTAAGTATAATGAAAATATTCTAAAACCCCAAACTATTCAAAACCTGAAACACTTCTGATCTCAAGCATTTCTACCAAGGTATACTCAGTGTGTATGTTAATAATTAAAGATTTACTGAAAAGATGCAGAGAACAAGGAATTTAAAGAACACCTGGATCAGGAACCAAACTCCATGAGGGGGGAAATGCCAAAATAGAATAAGGCAAAGAAAGTACTTTTATAGTACCATGAGAAAGAAGCATTTTCACCTGGTATAAATATTGAGGCTAAACCTACATTCTCACATCAACCCTAGCCAGACAGTCCTAACATCTTTAAAAAGTATGGCTGATGATAAATCTTTTAAGAAATCAGTAAGGTCAGTTTTATTTAATCATCCAGTTGAGAGACATATCATCTGTATATTTAAAGTGTTAATCTTTAACAACATTGAGTGTTGGTAACATTGGCTTTCCCCCTTCCACCTCTCTGCCTGCTCCTTAGTCTCTCTTATGAAGCTCCTCATCCTTTGTTTACTTGTTAATGTTCACATTATTCTCTAGGACCCTGTCCTTGGTCTGCTCCCATAGTTTGAACTGACTTCTGTATCAGACAATTCCAAAGCTGTATGTCCACCAAGGCTGCCACATGTGGCCACCCAGGTTTGTTTTGCCCTGCACAATTCTGGGGGCACCATATGCATAAAACATGGACACATCTGTACTTCCCCAGCCCACACTTCCCTTGGGATCCATGTACCAGCACCTCTGGACATCTCTCCTGAACGTCTCATAGGCCTCTCAAGCATGATATATCCAGAACTCACCTCACCATGCTCTCAGGTACTCTCTGCCTGTCCCATCCTATTCACCTTCATCAGAGGTGAAGGCAGAAACCTGACATTCATTCAAGCTCCTCCCTTCACCCCACATATCCAATTGCTTGTCAGTTATTATACTTTTCCCCTTAAGTACCTCTCAGATGTTGAGTCCAATCTCATTGATATCCACGATATCCACTGCCTTAATTCAGACACGTGCACTTTTTGTTTGAATTGCCATAGTGTTTTTCAGTGGTATCCCACCTCTATATCCCTCACACCTCTCTTAAAGGGATCTTTTAAAAACAGTTATGATTGTGACACTTCCCCATTAGAAAGTTTTATCAAGTTAAAGTGAAAAACGGGTTGCCAAAGTCCTTTGTGGTCTTCTTTTTTTCCCTATCCATATCATCCACCACTCCCCCAATGCATACCTTTAAATTCCAGTCATTCTAAACTAGTTGGCAAGCTATCTCAAACTTTTGTGCCATTGCTCTTCCTAGAAATCCCGTCTCTTACCACCAACTCCTATAGCACCCTTTACCTTCCACTATAATAGAACTTGCCGAAATGCTTTCTTTAATTGTTAGCCTAGAATATAAACTCCAAAAAGGATTGAGAGTTATGTCATTTACCAATGTATCATGCTGCTCTTCTAAGCAATAAGTGAATGTGGGATAAAATACAAATTTCTATTGATATTGTGAGTTAGCATTCGCCAAATGTCTCTGGACAATGTTAAGATCAATTTTGTAGGCTTGGCACCTATAACTCAAGCGGCTAGGGTACCAGCTACATACACCAGAGCTGGCGGGTTCGAATCCAGCCCAGGCCTGCCAAACAATGACAACTATAACTAAAAAATAGCCGGGCATTGTGGAGGGCACCTGTAGTCCTAGCTACTTGGGAGGCTGAGGCAAGAGAATTGCTTAAGCCCAAGGGTTGGAGGTTGCTGTGAGCTGTGAAGCCACAGCACTCTACCCAGGGTGACAGCTTGAGACTCTGTCTCAAAAAAAAAAAAAAAAAAAAAGAGGGCGGCGCCTGTGGCTCAGTGAGTAGGGCGCCGGCCCCATATGCCGAGGGTGGCGGGTTCAAACCCAGCCCCGGCCAAACTGCAACAAAAAAATAGCCGGGCGTTGTGGCGGGCGCCTGTAGTCCCAGCTGCTCGGGAGGCTGAGGCAAGAGAATCGCGGAAGCCCAAGAGTTAGAGGTTGCTGTGAGCCATGTGACGCCACGGCACTCTACCCGAGGGCGGTACAGTGAGACTCTGTCTCTACAAAAAAAAAAAAAGATAAATTTTGTAGTATTACTAGCCTATAGACTGTGGGTATTTTCTCTTTTATTTATTTATTTTTTTTAATTAATTTATTATTTTTTATTTCGAATTAATATGAGGGTACAAATTTGGGGGTTACATTGTTCTCACTTCCAGGGTACAGTTCCTTTTGTAGAAGAGCCCTTCACTCAGGGGGCATGTTATACACCCTTACAATTACAATGTGCATATTAGGTGAGATCCCACCTTCTGCCAGTCGCCTCCCCCTACCCCCTCCTGCTTCCCTCTACCCCCAAACTAGACTATAGTAGTCCTTTATTGTTCTTATGAGCATGTAATTGTTTATATATTTGATTTCATATTAGTATGGAATACAGTGGATATTTATTTTTCCATTCTTGTGATACTTTACTAAGAAGAATGTATTTCCACTCCATCCAGGTAAATATAAAGGATGTAAAGTCTCCATCTTTTTTAATGGCTGAATGGTATTCTATGGTATACTTATACCACAGTTTTATCAATCCATTCATGGGTTGATAGGCACTTAGGTTGCATCCATTTGGCAATTATGAATTGAGCTGTAATAAACATTCTGGTGCCGATGTCTTTGTAAGTAAAATGAATTTTGTTCTTCTGGGTAGATACCAAGTGATGGGATTGTGGGATCAAATGGAAGGTCTACTTTTAGATCTTGGAGGATTCTCCATACTTCTCTCCAAAAAGGCTGGATTTGTTTGCAGTCCCAGCAGCAGTGTAGAAATGTTCCCTTCTCTCCACATCCATGCCAGCATCTGGTGTTTTGTAACCTTATGATGTGGGCCAACCTTGCTGGGGCTAGCTGATATCTTAGAGTGATTTTGATTTTCATTTCCCTGATGATTAAAGACAATGAGCATTTTTTCATGTTCTTGTTGGTCATTTGTCTGTCATCCCCAGAGAATTTTCTGTTCAAATATCTTGCCCACTTAGAGAGAGAGGTTTTTTGTACTTTTCTTATTGTTTGAGTTTTCTATAGATTCTAATTGTCAAGCCTTTGTCAGATTCATAACGTGGAAAAATTTCTCAACTATGGATATTTTCATAACTATTTCTATGCTGCTTTCTGCCCCTTGGATGTCTAAGGGGAAACAGAAACTCCATGCATTTTTGAATTAAATTTCTCCTGATGTTCAGAGGCTATGCTGCTTCATTCATCCAGAACTTTGTGGGAAAAAATAAACCAGGCATAAGTGGAGTACCTGTCTTTAATAAGCCCAAGGTATTAACTCTACTACTCACTGATTTTAAAAAGATAAGGAGATTTAAATTTAAATCTTTTAGAAGTGGCTGAGTAACAAACTAGGGTATCTGTACCCACACTGATAAATTGACTATTTTCAGAAAGTAGTTGTTTGCTTGTATTTACTTCTTATTCATCCCAACATAGCCCCCATAGGAAAAAACCATCAACTAAAATGTTAGTGGGACACTTATTATTTTTTAAAAAATTTTACCTATAACTTCAAGAAAGAAATGTACAAACAGTAAATATATTCGGTTAAATTGTTCAGTAGAAGAAATCATGAATTTGGATCCTATTCCCTTTCCTGTCTCTTAGTAGCTGTACAATCCTAAACAAGTTAGTTAACCTCTCTAGACTCAGCTTTGTTATCATAAAATGGAAATATATTCATTTAGAAATATTTTTTTAGTGCCTGTCATGTCCCAGGGGGCCCCTTGAATGAAAATAGTTGCTGTGTCCCTTTAAGGGGTGCTGTGAAAGCTAGATGAGACATTACCTAGGGAAAGGTTTTTGATTTTTCTTCTATCAAGTGACACCTACAACAGTCTTAATCTTCAGTTATCAAAGACTCAATTACTTTTGGCAGTAAAGTACACTCATTTCATTTGTAGGAAGGTTTGAAGCAAAGAAATACTTGACCTTAAGCCCAATTAATGGAAAAGTTCAAGTAGCCCCAATATTCTTTGCTTAAGCTTTCCAGTTGAAACAGTTTTTTCTTTGTTGATGGCTGAGATTATTGGTTGTATTAGTTATCTACTGCTGCATAACAAGTCTTACCCCAAACTTACAGCTTAAAACAATAAACATTTCATGATTCTCATGGGTCAGGCTTCCAAGTACCTGTGGCTCAAGGCCTCCCACTAGGTTGCAGTCAAGTTGTCAGCCTAGGGCTGTGATCTCATCTGAAGCATGAACTGGCAGGATTCTGCTTCCAATGTCACTCCACAAGGTCATTGGTGTGCCTCTTCCATTTGGTTTCTCTAAAGGCTGCTATATGGACTAAATTGTGTCCTCCCCAAAATTCATTTGTTGAAGCCCTAATTCCAGTTCCTCAGAATGTGACTGTATTTCCTGGGCCCTAATCCAGTCCCACTTCTTAAAAGAAGAAGAAATTTGGACACAGACACCAGATATGTGCATACTCAGAGAAAAGCCTATGTGAGGACAGAAAGAAGGCGGCCGTCTGCAAGCCAAGGAGAGAGGCCTCTGAAGAAACCAAACCTGCCAACACCTGGATCTTGAACTTTGGGCTCCAGAACTGTGAGAAAATGAATTTATGTTCTTTAATTCACTTCATATGTGGCACTTTGTTATGGCAGCCCTAGCTGTCTCATGATGTGGTACCTGGCCTATCCTGAGCAAGTAATCAGTGAGAGAATAAGAAAGCACCCAAGGCAGAGGCCACAGTCTTTTCATAATGCAATCTTTTTTTCTGCTTACATATATTTATATAATTTTAAGTATAGCAAACTTGACAACTTAAATAAGAAATTAAGTTGAACTAAGCCTCACATGTCACATTTTTAAAAATTATGTATGTATTACTTCAAAATATTTCAGGGGTACAAATGTATAAATTAATTCTGAAAGTAATATCCCATAACTTTTACTGTATTCTCTTTGTTGAAAGTGAGTCATTAAGTCCAGTCCACACTCAAGGGGAGGAGATTATATAAGGGCATAGAAACCAGGAGGCAAGAATCACCAGACGCTCTTTAAAGCCTGTGTGTGGTGCAAGTTTGGTTTGTTTTTAAATAAATTAAAAATGCGGTTACTGAGAGATGGACACATTGGCAGTTTTTACATGATACAGTAGATTCAACTTCACCAAATACATGGGCACCCTGACTAACATAATCTATAGGTATAGATTCTTTTGCCTCAGCCTCCTGAGTTGCTGGGACTACAGGCGCCCCCCACAATGCCCGGCTAGTTTTTAGAGATAAGGTCTTGCTCTGGCTCAGGTCTCAAACTGGTAAGCTCCGGTGATTTGCCCACCTCGGCCTCCCAGAGTGCTGGGACTACAGATGTAAGCCATCGCACCTAGCCCATACTATCATTTTGTGAAACTAAGACTGTTATGAGCTGTAAGACATTTAAAACAAGGTCTTCTGGGGTTGAAGAACATTTTATGGACTAGATTGAAGAGAAATGGTACAATGAATCCTTAAGTCTAAGTCTAATAGAGCCAGGGTTGCATACCAAGAGAGGATAAGGGGAAGAAAGGAGGGGACATATCATAAGTTAAAAAAGCACAGTCAAACTACAATATAATTTTATGTATGGAAAGTGAAAGGAAATTTATAGCTTTCATAAAACTACAAAGAGTAAAACTGGGCAAAATCTTGGCTGATAGAGCATAGACCATAAAAGGTTGAGAAAGTGCTCTGACCAAAGGGGAGTGAACGGGAGTAGGTTAGAGATGGGTGTATAACATACCACAATGCCCAGAGAGATGATACAGTTTAGAAAATCCAGTAAAGAGTAATAAAAACGTGCAAAGCACAATCAGTGAAGAAATAAAAATAAATTTTAAAGTTTTTTAAAAAGAATAATAAAAATGATTATGGGCTGTATGTATTAGTTTGGAAGATAAGTATAAAAATAGCAGACATATCCAAGAGCCTTTAGGAACTAATAGGAAGAACTTTACAAGAGAAGGACTGGTGATTGTTGAACCCAAGCTTTAGTTCAGAGGATCCAGTGGACATCTGCTTTGTGATGATAGTGGGCTGACATATGATTCCTCAGTAAGTACACTGAGTTCCCAGAAGCTTTAGCCTCTAAAATTAGTAGCATTGTCAGCTTGATTGTCTCATGTTTGTCAAAGCATCAGAGTCTAGGTGGCAAAGCTGTCATTGTTCTCAACCAATGTCAAACTTCTTTTACCAACAGTCCTCTTTTTGGTTTCTTAAACGTTGCCAGCGTGAGGTGAAATTCTCCCTTTGCCTTCAGAGAACACTCAGAAGTTGTCACTTGTAATAACATCTCCAAATAGAAAGATCCAACAATTTAGTTCCTGGAACTCTCTCCTGGGTGGGCCTTTGTTTTAATCGAGGAAGAAGCTGTTTCCTGTTATCTCCAGGTTGCAGGATAACAACATGACAGACTGATTCTAGGGTCCCTTTCAGTTCTCCTTACAAAATGCTGTTAAACCAGAGAGTAAGACACTCTCGGATCTCACAATAAAAAAGTATATTGAGATTTGAATATTTCTATGGATTACCTCAAGAATTCTCTTGAAAGTAGATGTTTAGGGCGGTGCCTGTGGCTCAAGGAGTAGGGCGCCGGTCCCATATGCAGGAGGTAGCGGGTTCAAACCCAGCCCCGGCCAAAAACCAAAAAAAGAAAGATGTTTATGTTGACATGGAACCGTTTCTGAGATGTATTGTTAAGTAAATGATGCAAAAAAAGTCCTACTGTAGATTATGTAGATTGTGTACAAAGGGAAGGAGGAATATATGTTTGTGTGTGCATAGACCATCCTGAGAAGGACAAACATGTGCAAACCAGCTATAGGCAGCTGCCTTCCTCTGAGCCGGAGACCCAAGTGTCTAGTGTGAAAAAGACATTTTTAACTTTATAGTCTTATTTTATTAAATTCATGCATGGTTTAAACAATAAAATAGAAAGAGTTTTGTTGTTATTGTTGTTGTTGCAGTTTGGCCGGGACCGGGTTTGAACCTGCCACCCTCGGTATATGGGGCCGGCGCCGTACCCACTGAGCCACAGGTGCCACCCTAGAAACAGTTTTTTAAAAACAAAGCTCTTGAAGAGATGAAATTTGTTTGTTACTGCATACAGCCTTTAAACTCATGCTGTATTCGCTTTCCCTTTTGTCACTATAGTTTGAAAAATCATTTTTGGAGCACCTGCTACACCCCATGTACTGTAGTTTTTACATAGATATTTTTTCCTCTTAGTCATCACAACAATCATCTGAGAAATGCTTTTTCCAGCTTAAACTTACATATTCCTTTCTAGGGTTTTCCTTAGAAAATAGAGAGTTTCAGTGGCAGTGCCCGTAGTTCAATGGGTAGGGTGCTGGCCACATAGACCGAGGCTGGCGGTTTGAACCTGGCCCAGGCCAGCTAAAACAACAATGACAACTGCAACAACAAAAAAATATAACCAGGCATTGTGGCAGGTACTGTAGTCCCAACTATTTGGGAATCTGAGGCAAGAGGATCGCTTAGGCCCAAGAGTTGGAGGTTGCTATGAGCTGTGATGCCACAGCACTCTACCGAGGGCGACAGCTTGAGACTCTTGTCTCAAAAAAAAAAAAAGAAAGAAAAGAAGAGAAAATAGTTCCAAGGTTAATTTTCCAATGCTTAGAATGGCCCTTTTTCTGAGGGATGCATTGAATCAGTTATGCCTTTGAGTTTTTCTCTTCTTTCTCTGAGCTTATTTTACTATTTTCTTCCTTTTCAGAACTTAACTTTTCATCTTCATTCTAATGATTCTGATATCTTGGTCCCCATTGGGGGTATCGGGAATACATTTGTTTGCAAGTAACTGAACCCAGCTTCAACACCTACAAACAGGGCAGATTTATTGACTCCTACACTTGAGAGGGTAAAGATGGACCCGAGAACTCAGTGTCATCAGATCTTTCTTGCCCTTCATCCCTCTCTGCTTCATGCTCCTCCTCTCCATCTTCTTGTTCCCTTTTTATCTCTCATTACAGTTTCGTCGACCTCCCTATTTCTTGCTTTATAGATGGCTTCTTTCATGTGCCAGATCAGATAGAGGGCACGTGATTTGAGCAACTCTAGTCTTGTTCTTCCCAGCTTACTGACCACAGAGTGAAGAGAGCTTTTCTTTTTCTTCTTTAGTGTATGTGTGCGCATAAATCCCTGCAAGGACTGGGACTGGCTTGGCTTGGATGACAAGACCACCTTTTAAAGCAGTTGCTGTGACTAAGGGGATTCAGACTTTGGCTAGGTCTGAATCACTTGCCAACTTTTGTGAGCAGGGAGGTGTGGGATTAACATTTGGCCATAATAACTTGGTTGAATAGAGGAAGTGGGGAGCAATTTTCTAAAGGAAGTAAAAGGGTGTGAAACCATAAGCAGATGGGAAGGGTCATAAGCCACACAAAAACAATAAATTTCTCTTACTTTCCACACTTAGCATATATTGGGGGTGGGGTTAAGTTAGACAATGCATGCAGTAAGCACTTCCTGTAATGGCTGGAGCAGAATAAGTGATGGATAATCATCTATTGAATATCTTTGTGGTAAAACATACATTAATACAAAATAGGCTGTTTCATCGATGTTTATATGCACAGTTCATTGGCATTAAATATGTCCACATTATTGTACACAGTCAACACCACTGTCTATCTCCACAATTTTTTCATCTTGCAAAAACTGCAACTCTGTACCCATTAAATAAAACTCACCATTCCCCTTCCCCACCAGCCTCCGGCAACTACCATTCTACTTTCAGTCTGTATGAATCTGACTACTCTAGATGCCTCACACATCAGTGGAATTCCACGTCTGTCCTTTTTTGGTTTATTTTACTTCGCATAATGTTCTCAAGGTCCCTCTGTGTTGTTACATGCATCAGAATTTCCTTTTTTTAAAGACTGAATCATATGTCAGTGTGTGTACATACCACATTTTGTTAATTCATCCATCAATGGACACTTGAGTTGCTGTCACCTTGTGGCTGTCGTGAATAATGCTGCTATGAACATGGGTATACAAATATCTGTTCAAGCCCCTGCTTTCAGTTCTTTTGGGTATATACACAGAAATGGAATTGCTGGATCATGTGGTAATTCTATTTTTAATTTTTTCAAGAACTGTCTGTCATACTGTTTCCCCTAGTGGCTGGACCATATTATACTCCCACTGATAATGAACATGGGTTTCTATTTTTCCACATCCTCACCAACACTTGTTATTTTGTGTTTTTTGATAGCCATCCTAATGGGTACGAGGTGTTTTTAAGTGCTTTTAAATTAAACCTTGGTAGCTGCAATAATACTAGTGCCATTTACAGAATTAGCATTGCGTGTGAGTGAGACTGACAATACCATTAGCATTTTCAAAGTCAAGTTTAGATGATGGCTGGATGTTAAACTCAGGAAAGTCTTCTCAGAAGCCAGGGAGAAGCCAGAGCCTGATTTAGTTTAGTAATCATCCTTATAGAGCAATATTTGTCAATGTTTTTTATCTCATGGCACGCTGGAACCTATAGTTAAACTTCTGCAGCACACTTAAATTATGTTGACCGAAAAAAAGAATAAAAAAGGAATATACTTACTGTTGCTTTGAACGTCTTTCAAAAATAATTTAATTAACAATCGTTAAAAATTTTCACAGCACACCTAAGATCCTCTCGCGGCACACCCGTGTGCCTCAGCACACCAGTTGAAAATCACTGCTGTAGAGATACCTGTTAAAACTGAGTTGATAAATTCTACAAGAAAGAATGTAAGGAAGAGCAGCAAAGTTTAAGGGATTGAAGAGAAGGAGCCAAAGGTGGACCCAAGGAGAGACACCTGGATATTTCAGAATCTCAGAGACCCAGGGTGGGGATAATCGATGAGCTTATGTTCTGAGACAATTGTTTGATGTTTGTGAATATAAATTTGTTAAATTGAATCATTTTCATACGAATAATACCCTATAGAGCCCTTCATAATTTTCAGAATGCTTTCGTAGGATTATCTTATTTGGCCTTTACAGCAATCCAGTGATGTACCTAAGGTGTTAATTCCCATATTACAGAGGAAGAAACTGAAGCACTGTAGTTTTCCTAAGGTTACTGGTGCTACATCTCAATTTCCCAAGATGATGGGTTTGAGGGTGGCTGAAGGCAGAGTAGCTCAGAGATGCCCGTGACAGACAGAGTAGGCTGAGCTGTTCCCCCGAATGCCCCAGAAGCTTGTCATCTCCAGCACATGAGATCTCATTCAGTACCTCCTAGAAACTTCATACCAGTCCCTCTCAGCTTCCTCTGAACTAGTAAAGAGTTTGGCTGTCTACACTATAAGTCATGACCTAGCAGTGGTTCATCCAATCAATGTAGTGGGTCACAGCCGGGCTCTTGAGGCCAGGATGTATCCCTCCTGTTAGTAATTTCATGTTGCTTATTTGAACTTGACTGTGGTGGAAATCAGCCAACAACACAAGTTGGGGGCTTTCATTTGTTTAACCATGGAGAGCCACTGAGACATTTAGTAGCACAACCCTGGCCACACAACCATCTGCCCCTCACCCCAGCGGAGCAGAATGAAATAGAAAATGATTAGTGTCCATTCATAACAAAAGTAAGTATTGTGGGACTTTGGTTTAAGTCATAAAGATATATACACGTGTGGGGCGGCACCTGTGGCTCAGTGGGTAGGGCGCTGGCCCCATATACAGAGGGTGGCAGGTTCGAACCCGGCCTCGATCAAACTGCAACAAAAAATAGCTGGGTGTTGTGGCCGGTGCCTGTAGTCCCAGCTACTTGGGAGGCGGAGGCAAGAGAATCGCCTAAGCCCAGGGGTTGGAGGTTGCTGTAAGCTGTGAGGGGGATAAAATGAGACTCTGTCTCTAAAAAAAAAATAATAAAATGAAAAATAAATAAAAGTGCCATGCAAAAAAAAAAAAGATATATACGTGTGTATTCAATGACAATATAAAATGTATTTTTTGCTATGTGTTGCAGTCAAAAAAAGTTTGCAAGTCACTGGTCTAAAGTCCCTTCATTTACTTTTTACCTTCCTCATGTAATTGAAATTCTGCTTTCCCCTGATCTTTAGGCAAAGAACTAGTATCCAGCATCCTCTTTGACTCATTAATTCTGTATCTACTGTCAGAGGAATGAGACTGAATTTTTATCAGAGTAGAAATTATTATTCTAGAATAGATGAAATCCCTCCCCACATCAGTCTGTTATTTTGGAACTCAAACTTAAATAAAAACCCATTCTTAAGCCCCATCAAAGATTTTCTACAGTGAGCAGAAGACAATAATCATTATTATTAAAACCCAAAGGTTAGAAGGCTCACAAATAGCAGATATGAGAGTAAAGTTCGTACCTTTGTTTATTCTATCAATACCACTCTTCATTACCAGAGCTATCTATAAAGAAGTTAAATTTTTTTTTTTTTGTAGAGACAGAATCTCACTTTATGGCCCTCAGTAGAGTGCCATGGCATCACACAGCTCACAGCAACCTCTAACTCCTGGGCTTAAGTGATTCTCTTGCCTCAGCCTCCCGAGTAGCTGGGGCTACAGGCGCCCGCCACAACGCCTGGCTATTTTTTTTATTGCAGTTTGGCCGGGGCTGGGTTTGAACCCGCCACCCTCGGCACATGGGGCTGGCGCCCTACTCACTGAGCCACAGGTGCTGCCCAAGAAGTTAAATTTTTTAAGAAAGTAAAGACCTTTTTTTTTAGAGACGGAGTCTCACTTTGTTGCCCTCAGTAGAGTGCTATGGCATCACAGCTCACAGCAACCTCCAGCTCTTGGGCTTTGGCGATTCTCTTGCCTCAGCCTCCCAAATAGCTGGGACTACAGGCGCCCGCCACAACGCCTGGCTATTTTTTTGTTGCAGTTTGGCCAGGGCTGGGTTTGAACCCACCACCTTCAGTATATAGGGCTGGCACCCTACTCAGTGAGCCACAGGTGCTGCCTGAAAGTAAAGACATTTTAAATAAAAACAAGTCACTTTCCTTTTACTAATACAGTTTCTTTTATAAATTTAGGCTTTATGTATCTATATCAAAATATATCAGATATATGTAAGTGGATTATGCTTCAAAATAGCGTGGTTGATAGACTGTAGAATTAGATCTCAAGAACTTTAGTTTCTCAGCCTTGCAATTTTTAAATGTTTTTAAAAGGGTAGTTTCTAAGTATCCTTATTACAAAAAAGTTCTGTTAAAAAAAGACATGTTAACTGGTGTTCCCTTAGGATACTCAGTATCTAAATGTAGTTTTAGAAAGAAGTACTTCTGGCCTACCATGGTGGTTTATACCTATTATTGGAGGCTGAGGTGGGTGGACTGCTTGAGCTTAGAAGTGCAAGACCAGCCTGACCAAGAGTGAGACCCTGGCGCTACTAAAAAATAGAAAAACCAGCCAGCGTGTGGAAGGTGCCAGTAATCCCAGCTACTAGGGAGGCTGAAGCAAGAAGGATGGCTTGAGCTATGACCCTATGGCCTTCTACCCAGGGAGACAGAGTGGGACTCGGTATCAGAGAAGTACTTTTTACTGAATGACATTTGAAAATCACTCACAGATTTATTTCTGTCTATGCCATGCTGATCTGAGTGATTTGTTACAATATAAAAATGAACGACAATAAGGGGAACATGATTTTTGACCAGTTTACAATGGTTAAATATATTTTCAGAAATGAGTTACGTGTGTTTTTCTTAGAAGAAGAATTAGGCTTGTATAAATTACTTTAGTTCTTCATAGTAGAATTCTTTAAAATAGCATTTTATTAAAATTATTAACTCATTTGCAAATAGAAAATAAATCTTCCCCCATAGATGGACACTTGAGCCCCCTTTGGTCTTAACATCTGAATTGACCCAGGTGCGCACTTTGTTCATTAGAAGTATAAAAAGATTTCTGGAGGGGCAAGGGCCTGGTGCTGCTGCTGTGGCTGCGCTGCAGTTACCCGGGGGCTGCCTGTGCTCTGCACACTCCGCTGCAGCTGTGCCCGGCGCCTTCGTGTCCCCGGGCAGGGTTTCATGAAATGGATCTGATGCTCTTGTGCCTGGGTTGTTCATTCCTCCATTCTGGAGCTGCGCCCAGGAAGGTGAGGGGGCAGCAGGTTGGCCCACACTCTCCAGCTGTCCCTTTCTACTGCTGTCACTCAGGATATAAATAAATTAATTCATTCACTTCCTTTCTTACCAAACCAGAATGTTGCCAGAAGAAACAAAGCACCCTGATCAGTTTTAGAGGCCTTAGGGACAAAACTAAAAGGCAGAAGTCTTTGCATTTAGGTAATTAAAATTTTTTTTTTTATTTTCTCTCTCTTATACACTTTAGACCTTGGGGGAAGAAAAATAACTTTGGTTACATGTTCATATCATTTGAGGTCTGGGCCTTCTTTACTGGCAGGGAAGTCATGATGAATTCTCTTTTCTAAACTGGAAGAACCTTGAGTCAGATGATCTCAATGAAAATTCACATCCTTTCCCTTCTGACAGCTGATGGGTGGTAGGAGGCCTGGCCTAGAAGTATGGACTTCCACTTACCATATGAGGCCTTTTGTTGTTTGCTAAAGCATAGTTTCTGCTGTTAGTTGGAAGTCTTTTTTTTTTTTTTGAGACAGAGTCTCACTATGTCGCCCTTGATAGAGTGGCATCACAGCTCACAGCTACCTCCAACTCTTGGGCTTAAGTGATTCTCTTGCCTCAGCCTCCCGAGTAGCCGGGACTACAGGCACTGGCCACAATGCCCGGTTATTTATTTATTTGGTTGTCGTTGTCATTGTTGTTTGGCAGGCCCAGGCTGGGTTCAAACCCGCCAGCTCTGGTGCATATGGCTGGCGCCCTAGCTGCTGAGCTACAGGTGCCAAGCTATAGTTGGAAGTCTTTTGCTACTTATAGGGTAACACTGCTCTGGATCATGTGAAAGTTTATAAAATGTGGTCTCTGCACTTAACAGAGTATGGCAGGGGAAATAAGCAAAATATGCAAGACAGTCTCTGTCCACGTCCCCTCAACAACAAAAGAAACAGTGACTTAGATAGTTTAGCAGAGTCTATCCAACATTCCTCTCAGGAAACGTCCCACTGAGCATGGAGGGTGAATGTGCCTTTGCCTCAGTCGTTCTCCATTCTTGGGTGATTCTCATAGTGTAGTTCACCTTAGCAAATGTTTAATGAACACAATGTATCAAAAGTATTTTCATTCTCTGTGGCCCAAAACCAAGCCAGTCACCTAAGTCAGGTGTTAAAGGAGGAACAGCAGGCTGAAAAAAAAACACTGGGTTTTTTGGACTGCCTGATAGTTGCCAAACTATATATTATGTATTTTACAGGTGCTTTAAGATTCTTAAGGGTAATTTTGCATACACTCCATAGTTGACCACCTCCATATGTTAACCAGTTTGTTATAGTCCCTCAGGTGGTCAACTTACAGAGGTTCTACTATATATTGTATGTTTGTGTTGCTTGTTGACTTTAGAACTAATGAAAAAAGGTGTAATTTATTTGATAATGCCAAGTTAGTGTATAAATATCCATATTTATTATTTCCAGGCCAGGACATCAAAGCAAAAATAAAGAAGATGGGTTAACTTCAATGGCTCGTGTTTTAAAGCCCTACTAAAAAGAGTCGGGGGTACCTGTAATCATGGCCACAAAGGCAGGGAGGAGATCAGGCAGTAACATTGTTCTGTATACATTTCCTCACTCAGGCATCATCACTGAGTCATCAGGCAGGGTGGGGATTGAAGTGGCTCTGGACCAGAACTATGGGACAAAGGCAAATGCCAAAGTGAGGAATCCAGTCCCTTCACTTAAAGATGGAGCCCCAAGGGCCTAAAAACAAGTCCTCCCTTTCACCCTACCTTCACTCACTCAGGCACTGAAAGAAAATCGCCTATCTTGAACCTTGATGCTGAGTGGAGTGTAGGAGACTCTCCCCTTATAATTTATAACCACAAGTTAGCCCTCTTACAAGCTTTGATCTGAATTCACATTGCCTCGGCGGCCTGAAAAACTTAAGATTGAGAATTTAATTTAAGGTGGTCCTAAACGGGTAGTGGCGCCAGGCACCTAACATAATCAAATGCTTATTTTATCAAGAGGAATCCTTCTTTAACCCAAATCTGAAATAATTCACACAGTTAAATTTTTAAGAAATGTAAGAGCACAGTTCAAGATCAAAAAATAAACAAGGAAATGAGGCACCCTAAGCAAAAGCCAGCAAAAAAAAAAAAAAACCCAGATAACAGTATTAGACTTGCAAAGACTGAGATACTGAAATTATCAAATAATATCAAATCAATAAAATATCAAATTATCAAATATCAAAGAAATTTTCTCATACATTTAGAGAAATTAAAGGAGTATGTGAAAACATGAGTAAAACCAAGAGACTAAAATTAAGAGCAGATTTGAAAAAGAACTGAGTAGCTCTTTTAGAATTGGAAAAAAAAAAAAGTCAGTTTAAAAATCAGTGGATTGGCCTAACTGCAGATTAGAAGAGAGATTTAACAAAGTCAAAAATATATTTAAAGAAATTATCTGGAATGCAGCAAAGATGTAAAAGAAGGTAGAAAACCAATGAAAAGACCCAATTGATATCTAATTGGAGTTCTGGAAATAAAAACCAAGAAAAGGACAATATTTAGAGATTTGGCTTAAAAAATCTTTTAAGAGTGAGTATGAAGTACATTCTCCAACACATAAAACCCAAAAGAATTTGTCAGTAATAGACCTTCCCCCCCAAAAGTCTAAAGAATGTATTTCAGACAGAGGAAGGTGATACCCTCAGAAAAAGGTCTGAAATGCAGGAGGAATGACAAGTAAAGAATGTGTAAAAATATGGGCAATATAAAATAGTGACCAATAAGGTGATGCATATGTCCTTGGGAAGTGAAAAAAAATATATGGAAGAATGAAACATCCAAACAGACATACCATCTAAATCAGGGGAATTAAAGTAGTCTAAATTGATACTATGCAGTAAAAAGTTATTGATTAATCTCAACTTTACGTAGTTAATATACACAAATGCTAAAATCAACTATTAAAAGAATAGAAATGGAACGAGGAAAGGAATAAATCAAAGAAAAGATAGAACAAATAGATGGCTCAGCACCTGACTAAGGTGCCAGCCACATGCACCTGGGTTGGCGGGTTCAAATCCAGCCTGGGCCCACCAAACAATGATGACTGCAACCAAAAAATAGCTGGGTGTTGTGGCAGGCGCCTGTAGTCCCAGCTACTTGGGAGGCTGAGGCAAGAGAATCACTTGAGCCTAGGAATTTGAGGTTGCTGTGAGTTGTTATGCCACAGCACTCTACCTAGGGCAACAGCTTGAGGCTCTGTCTCAAAAATAATAATAATAATAATTTCAAAATAAGAAAAGATAGAACAAATAGAAAGCACAACTTAAGAAAGTAGAAATAAATGGAAACATTAGTCATTTCAAATGTAAGTGGACTAAGTGTTACCAGTTAAAGTCAAAGACGTATTCATTCATGCAGGAAATATCTACCAAACACCTGCCATGTGCTCAACACTGTTCTAGGCACAAGGCACAGAGCTGTGAGTAAAGCAGCCAAAAATCCCTAATAGGAAAGTCAGACAACAAACCACATAGGTAACATAAATAGTATATTACGTAGTGAAATAAGGTAGAGAGTGGGGAGTTGGACTATTCTAAATAGAGTGAGTCAGGGAAAGTGGCATTTGAGGAAGGCCTGAAGCGAGGAGGAAGTCATGAAGGAGCTGGTAGATGAGTACAGAAGGGAACTCCAGGTGGAGGGAATAGCGTGAGCACATGACTTGAGGAGGGATGTGGCTGCTGTGTTTGGGAAGTTCAAGTGGGACTGCAGTTCACAGGAGGAAAGTGGGCACAGATGAGGCTGAGAGAAAACAACAGGCCAAATCAGACAGGACCCAAGGGTCCAAGGCGCTTTTCTTCTAAGTATAATGGGTGCCGGCCATCATGGGGTTCTGAGCAGAAGACTGAGGGGGTGGCTGCTACATTGGGCAGGGACAAGGTGGGAGCTGTGGAAGTAAGGGAAAATGGCCAACCAGAAATACTAAATATATATGTTGTCAGCCTAGGTTTTTAAAAATCCACATGTAGTCTGTTGAACAAGATATCTTGAACATAATCATATAAAATGGATGAAAGTAGCCGGGTGTTGTGGCAGGGGCCTGTAATTCCAGCTACTTGGGAGGCTGAGGCAAGAGAATCGCTTAAGCCCAAGAGTTTGAGGTTGCTGTGAGCTGTGACACCACAGTACTCTACCAAGGGTGACATAGACTTTGTCTCCCCCCCGCAAAAAAAAAAAAAAAAAAAAAAAAATGGTTGGAAAAAGATATACCAGAGAAAATCAACCAAAAGAAAGCTATATTTACCAGACAAAAAAAGATTTTTCAGGCAAGAACCATATCAAGAAATACAGTCACTGCCTATGGTTGAAGGTTCACCAGGAGAGTATTCAACCTTTTCTTATTGACTTATTTTTACTAAATATTTAATTTTTTAATAAATAAGATGCCTATTTATGAAAATATATTGGATGGAAAATTAACAAAATTGTAAAGAGAAATAGATAAAAATCCACCTTTATCATGGAATGTTTTAATGTACCTCAGTAATTGATAAGTCAAACAATCTGGAAATGGGCGGCGCCAGTGGCTCAAGGAGTAGGGCGCCGGTCCCATATGCCAGAGGTGGCAGGTTCAAACCTAGCCCCAGCCAAAAAAAAAAAAACAATCTGGAAATAAGTAATGTTTTAGAAAATTAGATCACACTCAAATTAGGTGTGATCTAATAGACATTTGTATAACATCACATTAGAATCTGCACATTCTTTGCAAGCATCCATGGGGTAGTTGCAGAAACCATATAGTAGACCTTAAATCGCATTTCAAAGACTGTGTTCCCTGACCACAATGCAATAACAAAAAGATACCTGGAAAATCCTCATGTATTTGGAAATGGAGAGTTAATTTATTTTAAAGACTCAACAATATGTGGGCAGCGCCTGTGGCTCAAAAGGAGTAAGGCGCCAGACCCATATGTCGGAGGTGGTGGGTTCAAACCCACCCCCAGCCAAAAAAAAAAAAAACATCATAATATAATTAGAAAACATCTAATATCAAAAACCTGAGGTGACACCTAAAGGAACATTTATGTTTACAGTGAGGGAAGGGGAGAGACTAAAAGTTGATGTGCTAAGTATCTGGCTTAAGTAGTTAAAAAAAGAACAATAATATAAATCCAAAGAAAGGGCGGCACTTGTGGCTCAGTGAGTAGGGCGCTGGCCCCACATGCCGAGGGTGGCGGGTTCAAACCCAGCCCCCACCAAACTGCAACAAAAAAATAGCCGGGCGTTGTGGGGGGCGCCTGTAGTCCCAGCTGCTTGGGAGGCTGAGGCAAGAGAATCGCATAAGCCCAAGAGTTAAGAGTTAGAGGTTGCTGTGAGCCGTGTGATGTCATGTGCACTCTACCCAAGGGCGGTACAGTGAGACTCTGTCTCTACAAAAAAAGTAAAAAAAATAAATAAATCCAAAGAAAGTAAAAAGTAAAGGAAAATAAATAATAAAGATAAGAGAGGAAATTAATAAAATAGAAAATAAACAGAGTTGAGAAGAATAAATGGAGACATTATTATATAAGCTTCACAGATTAAATAGATTGTAGGAAGATATTATGAATAACTTTATAGTGATACTTTTTTTTTTTTTTTTTGTAGAGACAGAGTCTCACTTTATGGCCCTCAGTAGAGTGCCGTGGCCTCACCCAGCTCACAGCAACCTCTGACTCCTGGGCTGAAGCGATTCTCTTGCCTCAGCCTCCCGAGTAGCTGGGACTACAGGCGCCCGCCACAACGCCCGGCTATTTCTTGGTTGCAGTTTTGGCCGGGGCCGGGTTTGAACCCGCCACCCTCGGTATATGGGGCCGGTGCCCTACCGACTGAGCCACAGGCGCCGCCCTATAGTGATACATTTTTAAAACTTTAGTAAGATGGATACAATTTTCATATTTAACTTAGAAAAATTTACTCAAGAAGAAACATAAAATCAAAGTATTCCTTTAATACTTTGAAGGAAACTGAATCAAGAAGACAAATCTTTCCACAAATACACTATCAGATTTTTATGGGTTTACTGGTGAGTCCTACCAAACAAACATTCAAGTCCTACCAAACAAACATTTGTCAATGAAATTGACAAAAACGCCAATCTACAAAGTACTCCAGAGTTTAGTAAAAGAAGGAACACTTTCCAATTCAGTTATCTTAGTATTAAAACCTGACAAGGAAAGGAAAGCTCTAAATTTATAAGATATTCTTAATCATGGATGAAAATGCAAAAATTCCAAATAAAACACAAACATTAGAAAATTAAACCCAATAATGTTTAAAAAGATAATACATCATGATCAAGTTAGGCTTAACCCAGAGTTTGAACCACTATTTAATATTTAAAAATTGGCTAGTGTGATTTACTTCAGCAACAGATTAAAGGAAGGAAAAAAATCATATGCTTCTCTGAATGGATACAGAATAAGCATTTGATAAAAAGCAGTATTCTCATGGCTTAAAAAAAAATACTGGAATGGGAAGAAACTTTCATTACCTAGTAATAAACTATCTTTACAAATACAACTATCATTATTTTCAGGAAATATGTAATATATTTGATTAGAAACCCCCAAAAGAATGTTTAAATAATTAGCCTTTTAAGAGCGTTTCCAAAATCAATTACATTTCTTTACATCACCAACAAACAGGTAGAACATGTGATTACAGAAGAGATACCCTTTACAGAGCATTAAAACATACCTGGGAGTAAAGCTAACAAAAGATATTTAAGACCTATTACTAAAATACACAAATAAAACCTACATATGTGTTAGGAGCGACCAACATGTTCCTGGATTAAAAGTCACTAAAGTTGAGTGAAGATGTCAGTTCTCCCTAAAATTGACTTATAGATTTGAAGGGGTATTGTTTGTTTATTTACTTATTTAATTTGACAAACTGATTATGAAATTTATATGGAAGAGAATAGAAAATCCACCTCATCTGAAAGAATAAGGATGAGTACCGGGAGCTGTGTGCGACTTGTTTTAACCAAATAACAAGATATTATCAAGTTAAAGTACTTATGAGAGCATAGTGGTGGCACAAAACGGAGAAAGCTAAAACTGGTCGCCTGTGTCTAGGAAACACTTCATGACCAACCAAGAAGCATCACAGTTAAAGGAGGAAAGGGTAAACTTTTCAATAAATAATAATGTTAAGACGATTAGTTATCGTAGAGGGGAAAAAAATGAAATTATATCTGTATACAATGTCAGATTGGTTAAAGACTTAAATATGAAAGGCAAAAGTGTAAATCTTTCAGAAGACATTGGAATTAGACCCCAAAAGTGGAGACTGTAAAAGTTAAAAAATTGACAAATTTGCCTTTGTTAAAATTAAGAACTTCTAAGATACCATAAAGATATTGGGGAGTTTTTTTTTCCCCTTTAGCCCTTACCCATTAGAGATATATCCTGAAATATTTACGGGTGAAATGATACATTATCTTGGGTTTGCTTTGAAAGTGCTCCAGGAGGAGAACATGAAGAGAGAGATGAAACAAATGGTCGAGTGTGGATGGTTATCAAAGCTAGACGATGGGAAGCCGGGCGCTGTGGCGGGCGCCTGTAGTCCCAGGTACTCGGAAGGCTGAGGCAAGAGAATCGCCTAAGCCCAGGAGCTGGAGGTTGCTGTGAGCTGTGTGACGCCACGGCACTCTACCCAGGGCAATAAAGTGAAACTCTGTCTCTACAAAAAAAAAAAAAAAAGCTAGACGATGGGGACAGCGAAGTGTATTATAGTATTTTTGTGTTTGTGTATATGTTGAATTTTTTTATTTTAAAAAGGTTGTTGCTTTTTTTTTAAAGATGCCATCCCTTTTTATAGTGACTTTCCTGGATTTTCTGGAAGTCTTAACATTTTTAAAACATTGTTTTCTGAAAAGGTCACTTGTTAAGTGCATATCTGAATACAATCTAATTTTTATCCTGAATAGGACTTTTCATATAAATTAATAAATCATAAAACAATCTCCTAAAAAAACCACAGAGTAAAAGAGCCAAGTTACAAACTAAGTGAAGATGTTTGTAATGCATAGAACAAAAAAATTAGGATACAGATATTAAGCAAAGAACTTCTAAAATCAATAAGCAGTTTCTTCTTAGATATGATATCAAAAGCATAAGTGACAAAGTAAAAAATAGACAAACTGGACATCAAAACTTTAAAATTTTGTGCTTCACAGGACACTATCAAGGAAACAGCAATCCACAGAATGGGAGAAAATATTTACAAATCATGTATGTGACAAGGGACCTGTATCTAGAATATATAAAGAACTCTTACAATTCAATAATAAAAAAGACAACTCAATTTTAAGGATGGACAAAGGATCTGAACAGACGTTTTGCCAAAGAAAATATACACTGCCAATAAGTACATGAAAAGATTGTCAACATCTTTAGTCACTGAGGAAAGCACATGGAAAGCACACACAAGTCCTCCTTCACATCCACGTGGAGAAATGAGACCCTTCGTACACTGCTGGTGGTGATGCAAAATGGTGCACCTGCTGTTGAAAACAGTTCGGCATTTCCTCAAATGGCTAAACAGAGAGTTACCATATCACCCAGCAATTAATTCCACTTCTAGATCTATACCCCAAAGAAATGAAAAAACATGTTCAAACAAAAACTTGTTCATGAATGTTTGTAGCAGCAGTATTAAGAAAAGCCAAGAGGTAGAAATAACCAAGATGTCCACAACTGATAAATGGATAAATAAAATATGGAATGTATGCACAATGAATATTACTCAGCCATCAAAAGGAGTAGAGTACTGATATGTGCTACAATGGTGGATGACCCTTAAAAATACGTTCAGTGAAAGATGCCGGTCACAAGAGGCCACTTATCTTAGGATTCTCTTTATATGAAATGTCCAGAATAGGCAGTTCCACAGAGACAGAAAGGAGATTAGTGGTTGCCTAGGACTGGGGAGTGAGAGGTGTAGGGGACGATGGCTAAGAGGTACAGGGCTTCTTTTGGGGGTAATAAAAATGTTTTTGTTTTTGAGACAGAGTCTTAATTTGTCGCCCTCAGTAGAATGTTGTGGCATCACAACTCACAGCAACCTCCAGGCTCTTGGGCTTAGGCGATTTCTCTTGCCTCAGCTTCCCATGTCGCTGGGACTATAGGCGTCCACCACAACCCCCAGCTGTTTTTTGTTGTTGTTGCAGTTTGGCCGGGGCTGGGTTTGAACCCGCCACCCTCGGTATATGGGGCCGGCGCCCTAACCACTGAGCTACAGGCGCCGCCCAATAAAAAGTTTTAAAATTGATTGTGGTGATGGATGCACAACTCTGAATATACTAAAAGGCACTGAATTGTATGCATTAAAGGAATGAATTGTATGATGTGTGAATTATATCTCAACAAAGTATGTTTTTTTAAAATATCAATAAAGAACAACTCAAAGGAAAATAAGCAAGGCATTCCATGCATTTCACAAAAGAAACATGTATGCAGAGTAGATACTAGAAAAGGCGCTAATCAGAAAAATGCTAATTAAAACCTCAGCGGGGGGCGGTGCCTGTGGCTCAGTGGGTAGGATGCTGGCCCCATATGCTGAGAGTGGCGGGTTCAAACCCAGCCCCGACCAAACTGCAACAAAAAATAGCCGGGCACTGTGGCAGGTACCTGTGGTCCCAGCTACTCAGGAGGCTGAGGCAAGAGGTTGCTGTGAGCTGTGACTTCACAGCACTCTACTGAGGGTGACAAAGTAAGACTCTGTCTCTTAAAAAAGAAAACACCTCGGGCGGCGCCTGTGGCTCAGTGAGTAGGGCGCCGGCCCCATATGCCGAGGGTGGCGGGTTCAAACCCAGCCCCGGCCAAACTGCAACCAAAAAATAGCCGGGCGTTGTGGCGGGCGCCTGTAGTCCCAGCTGCTCGGGAGGCTGAGGCAAGAGAATCGCGTAAGCCCAAGAGTTAGAGGTTGCTGTGAGCCGTGTGACGCCACGGCACTCTACTGAGGGCAGTACAGTGAGACTCCGTCTCTACAAAAAAAAAAAAAAAAAGAAAAGAAAACACCACAGTGGGATACCGTCAAACCTACTTGACACACAAAAAATGTTGAACTCAGGCAGTAACACTTCCCCACAAGCAGAGGATGTGGAAAAGAGGGGGAAACTCAGCTGTCGCCAGAGAGAGTGTGAATGTGCAGCCTCTCTGGAAGAGACAATGGCACTGGCAGGTAGAAGACGCCAGTGCTCATGGCCCAGCCATTTCCCCCCTGAGTGCATTCCCAGAGAGACTCGCAGGAGCACTGTCAAATTCAAACCCACAGAAAACCGCTCATTATTTAGGGGTGTAAGTGTATATAGTAATACACCTATTTCTGAAAAGCAAACAAGGCAAAGATAAACACAAAATTCAGCAGAACGAGAACGAATTGGGAGGGGCTCACAGGCATTCAGGGGAATGTTCCTTTTCCTACCTTGGGTGGTGGGTATGTCAGTATATACCATGGGGAGTGAGGGGTTGAGTAGAGGCAAAGTATTATCTGACAACCTGACATTGAGGGAAGGTGGAGAAAACTCAAAAAAGTGTACAAAGAAGTTTTTCCATGCAGTTTAAAAATGCGGATAATGCTGACCCTGGGTTTCTAGAAAAAAAAAACAACAACGTATTTAGCATCTTCTATTTGTGAAGCAAAAGAGATAAAATGTTTTTATCCAAGAAAAAGTAAAAGGGAAACTAAGAGAACTATACCAAAAAAGCAGCAGCAGAACAGGAGTGTTTTAGCAAGCTTTCCAACAAAAGTGGTGAACATTAGGAGCTTTGTGTGCAGAGGTGAACTTCATTTTTTGGGCCACCACTTCTTTAGTCTTCAGTGATGTTAAGTATACCAGATGATGTATGTAAAAACCACACACTCTCATTTTATCATTTAGTGGTTGACTGTCTCTTTTTCAGATCCTGCTCACACTAAAAGATGAGCCACAGACACGTGGAGGAGGAACCTATTCGCCACTCCCGGTGCGTGCCTGGGGTGAAGCGTCCACCAGCACTGCGAGGGGGTCCATAGCATTTTGTTGGCTGCCTCCGAGTCCCCAGAGCCTTCAAGCAGACATGGCAGTAGCTGGTTGCCAATCAGCCAATCCAGACTTTTATTGGGACAACAGGAAAACAGATCCTCCAGGTTTTGATGGAACTTGGAAGTCGGGACACCCAGTTGATGCATCATTACCCCCCAGAGCACACATGTATCTTTTACCTTCCCTTCCCCCCACCCGCGCAGGTCCCCTCTGTCCCCTTCCTGCTGCAGCACAGAGATGATATAAAAGAGGCTCCTTGGCTATTTGCATTTTGCTTCCTCTTCTTTTCCAGATTGCCTGTTCAGCAATATTGTCTTTGTACAGCTTAAATCCCAACATCATTATCTACCAAAGCTGTTCTTCCCTTCTCAGAGGGTTTTGGGGGAGGGAAGAGCATACGTCACCAGTCTCCCAGAAGAGAGGAGACAAGTCGGTGTGCTGCAGACAACATGAGCCAGGGTTAAGGGCACCCTTTCAAATTACTGATTTCTAAGATTAATAAAGTAATTCTATTTCTATTTTCTTTTTTTTCCATTTGCTAATTTCCCAACAATCAGCATTCACAAAAAGAGACTGAAATGGAACCAACTTTTCATTTTATCTTATTGCTGGGCAATTTTTAAACTTCATTTTAGAAATATGAGCTATAAAGCAATGTTTTACTTTTACATTTTGTTTTAGCAGATGGTGGGGCCAAGGGTAGCATCTGCACCTGGGAGGCTGGTGTGTTCAGATGCCTCCATTCCCGCCCACAGCGTGGCCCTCTGGTGGCATGTGCCTCTGTACCCAGTTGCACATTGCTCACCTAACAGGCCATCCAAGCTTATAGCACAGCCGGCCCCCACTTGCGCTCTCCTGGGCCCACTGCCCTTGCTTGCTCACCTTTCCTCAGTCCCCTTTCTGGTGTCTGCTGGAGAAAAGTTTGAAAGTTGGGCTGCAGCGCCCACTGAAGGAGTCACAGAGGTGCCTTAGGGAGTTACTGGGGGAGGATCTAGAATCTGAGGCTTCTACACCAAGGTCCTGTAGACTCACCATTGAAATTCCAAGAGAAAATGGACACCCAACAGGGCAGGAAAGGGACTTTGCTGCCTTCTTAGAGAATGAAAACAAAAGTTTGGGCACTTTGAAGCATTTTGTTTGCTTGTGAAGGATGAAGTCTGCTCTGTTGCAGGAAAGAAGTGAGAATGTATTCCAGATGTTCCTAGAACTTTTCTGGTTAGTGATTTGAGGGCCATCTTAACCATTTACTCACTTGGTTATGAGCTGATTAGGAGACAAAGTTAGAATCCCTCATTCCGTATGAATCTTAGGATAAAGGGTAAGAGGGTATGAGCCCAGTGAAATAACTTTTAGATCAACCATAGTGCTTGCAATTGCCCTGGGTAACCGATCAAAATTAAACCCTCAAGCTAATTTCTTATCACACTCACCATGTGCTGCTCAGATCTCTTCCTTCGCATATCCAAGAACTTTCAAGTCATTTTTACTGGTACTGGACTTTTTTTGGTAATAAACCAGACAGATCATATGAGCCCTCCTAACAGAGGTGACATTTCCAGTGTTACTCTTAACTCTCCTCTGAAATAAGTGCATACTTTTGAAGATGAACAGTGGTTCACGTTTCTGCGGGGTCTGTCAGATGTGGGATGGGGAGGCTGGACTCTAGGCCTCTGTCCACATTTGTATCTGCTGCTTAACGTAAGAGTAGAGCTCTGACAGGAAAAGAACATTTGGAACCAGTGTGTTCTGTTTTCTTTGGGATACTTCAGGAAATACATCTAGTTGCCTTGATTGGTTGGTGATGTCTTATGACGGTAGACAAAAGGGAGGTGTAGCCCAGGGCCAGAGAAATTATTTCTCTCTTCCTTATTGAAACATCAAGTAAGGACCAGTGATGTCAGATACAACACGATGCTTCTCAAAATGTAGTTTCTAGGGAACCTGGACCCTACCCTTACCCCAATCCTAAAGTTACCTCTAGAGCTGCAGCCTGAAATTGTACATTTTAAAGGCTGATTCTCATGCCCAGTGAAATTTGAGAAGGACTGCCACACGTGAACAGACTCAGAAACAGCCCAAGGCTGATGTGACAAGTGTGTTGCATCCCCTCTCTATACCCAGTGGCTCCCTGTAGCAAGATGGAGCTAGTCTCACCAGCCAGGATTTTAGAACAAGGACATAGCTGCTGAAGGACAGTGGAAGTGGCACCTGGGAGCACGGGCTGGGCACAGATAAAGCAGGAAAAAAGTCTTGCTGACCAAACTCAGGAGGTCAGCAGAGAATTGCTTCAGGAGTTCTCGGAGAACTCCAAAAGAAAAAGGTGCACACATACCTGTACACACACACAGCCTTCAGCCTGTAGATTTTAGCTTCAGATAGACTTTTCTGCCCAGTGGTTAAGTGACCTCCCTAGAGGAAATTGTTTCTTAGGAGCCACTAAGTAGCCCCTAGCTCTGTGCTTGGTCATTGCAGATGGTTTCCTTGCTATGGGATCCCGGCCCCAAAAGAGAACTATGGGATTCTGCTTTTCTTACCCTTTCCCACTCCCAAATCCCTGACAGGCCCATAGTCTGGAAGGGGTTCCTGCTTAGGCCATCTGCTATGGATGGTTTCTCTAATTCTCAATTGATACAGGGGGTGAGAGGAGTACTCAGAAATGGTGCGATGTTAGTCATTTATAGTTAAGGTACAAGCCACATTTCCAAATGCAAGGGTTCCCACCAAGGGATTCTGGCTACAGTGACCTGCGGGTAAGTGTGTGTGCCTTGCAAGTCTGAGCTGCTGCTTCTGCGTGTCTAAGAGAAACAGACTCTGCCAGGAGGAAGGGAGCACACGCAGCAGCAGACTTCTCAGAGGCCGAGGGCAGCAGCGTGCGCACTGTGCAGGCCCCTCACTCTAAGCAATGTATTTGATGATTGAGAGATTCTCTGCCCCAGATTCCAGTTAGCTCTGATTAGCATGTGCCGACATGGAATTAAGAAAAGGATAATTAAGGATATTTATCGAGTCGTACACCTTAGAATAAGGCTTTTACTGTTCCAGAAACAATCTTCCAGAAGATGAAATCATCCAAGAGTCCCCAACAATATTTATTTATACAGAGATTTTGAGAGTAATATTTGTATTTGTCTTCATACCTCAGTCTATGCGTCTGGGCCAAGTCATTGTGTGGCACACGTGCAGCTTCCCCGAACGCCTCACGGATTGTAGCACCTGCTTCCAGGAACACCAAATGAACACAGGGTCTTGGGGGGACAAGGGGGAACCCATAATGCCCCAGGCTGCATGGACCCACAATCCAGACATGTGCACTCTGACCTGGAAGGCGTCTAGCCAGATGTCCAGGGGAATAAGATTGGGGACGAAGGTGAAAGGAGGGACCCAGAGGGCAGACAGGAGAGTGTTAATTCTCACCCTTTGCTTCTGAGTTCAGAATATCCATAAGGCCTAATATAGTTGATGGCCCTGGAACTACATTAACCTGTATTTTCTCCCTGTGGTGACCCACAATACTATTGATGTAGAGAGGACAATTTGCAAAAATGACAAGATTTGCCCTTAATCCCAGGTACCCCAAGATATCTTGGTAACCTTTCTGGAAAAAAACAAAAATGCTTGCCTTGTATAACATAATCCCAATTCCCACAGCGAATGTGGCACAGCAATGAGCAATCTGACCTCAGACCCCAAGTGTCGTCCAGTCTGGCCCCAACTTGGCCATCCTCTGCCCTTCCTCCTCCCTAAGTAGCCCAAATCCCATTACCACATGATGTGTCCACTTGCCATCCCTTTTCCTCTACACCCACCACCTCTGTCTGCATCACAGAAAATCTGTGTGTTCTGAAGAGTTCGGCCTTCCCCTAACCAAACACACACTTTCTTTACCACAGTGATTCTCAGAGCCAGCAAGAAAAAGAAATGTTCCAAAAGGAAACCTCCATCTCAGCCGTTCGCCTAGAGCCAGAGGTTTGGGCTCCAGGCCTCTGGGTGAGGTCTGTTGCTTTGTTTCCCGAGGAGCGGGCAGTCAGGCGCGGCAGTTCTCTCTCCTCTCTCTCTCTCTCTCTTTTTCTCTCTGTCGCAGGTGGGGTCTCAGCTACACTTACAAGACTTCACCACCATGTTGGAGAGCTGCTCCACCTTGGGGGTCCTCCCGACATAGTACAGGATGGTCAGGGGCTCCAAGTCCTGGGGCACACAGCAAGGCGAGGCAGATGCTTCAGGGTTCAGGGTGTTGTACAGTCCCAGCACCTGAGGAGGGACACATCATGTAGAGGTTGGAAAGCCCAGCTCAGGCCTGGAGCCCAGGAATCTTACAAGTTCTAGGGGCTGCCCTAGCGACAGAGCCAGTAGAATGGCCACTGCTGCTCCCGAAGAACTGTCAGAACAGACCTGCTGCTGTCCATCCACAATGACAGAATGCAGAACATCTGCACTTGTTTGAGGGTTACCAGTTGAAACATGTAACAATTACTGGGGAACTTTAAATTGATAATGAAATTCTCTTGGCTATTAAGAACAACTCCTGGGCGGCGCCTGTGGCTCAGTGAGCAGGGCGCCGGCCCCATATACCGAGGGTGGCGGGTTCAAACCCGGACCCGGCCGAACTGCAACAAAAAATAGCCGGGCGTTGTGGCGGGCGCCTGTAGTCCCAGCTACTCGGGAGGCTGAGGCAGGAGAATAGCTTAAGCCCAGGAGTTGGAGGTTGCTGGGAGCTGTGTGATGCCACGGCACTCTACCGAGGGCATTAAAGTGAAACTCTGTCTCTACAAAAAATAAATAAATAAATAAATAAAAAGAACAACTCCTATGTTGGTCTTCCTAGCTATCCCAGTAACTGATCACTTCAGTGAGAAATGTTCTTAACATTGCCTTGGGCCATTTCGTAAGTGCCAGAGTGCAGGGCCCCAGACAGGATGCTGTAATAATCAGCTACAAGGAAATAGGCTTCACAAATTACTGCCCTATTTCTGATTCCCCTTGAGGGAAAGACAGGCTAGTTTCAGAGGTGGACTCTCTTACTTCTCTTCCCAGCTTTTCATATTAGCGTCTTCTACAAGCTTTTTATTGTCTTTCAAAATAAGTTTCTTTTGTTTTGTTTTTGTTTTCTGAGAGAGTCTCACTCTGTCACCCTGGGTAGTGTTGTGGCATCATAGCTCACAGCACCTCAAACTCCTGGGCTTGAGAAACCCCCTTGCCTCAGCTTCCCAAGTAGCTAGGACTGTAGGCACCCGCCACTACGCCCTGCTAATTTTTCTATTTTTAGTAGAGACTGAGGTCTCACTCTTGCTCAGGCTGGTCTTGAACTCCTGAGCTCAAGCAATCCACCCTCCTCGGCCTCCTAGAGTGCTAAGATTACAGGTGTGAGCCACTGTGCCTGGCTCAGAATAAGTTTTCTACATTGAAGAAGCTGGAACAATCGAAGTTCTTTTACTAATGGTAGAAGCCTTTCTACCCCAACCTTGCTTGCCAACCAAGTTGCACACATCTCTGACATATAGGGTGGCATGTGACAATTTCCATGGTACAAAAATCTTTAAGCAAATTAAAAGTCTGGTTGAAACTATGGGAGGAATTTAAAATGGCAGAATGTGACCCCGTAGAATGGCATCAAGGTCCCCAAATCAGAACCTTTATCAGAGGGATTTTACTCACCTCAGACCATTATTCATTCAACATTCAATCCTTCATTTCATTGGTAACAAGTGGCCTGCTTGGCCCTGCCCCATGGCCCCAGATGGCACGAGCCCCGCTGCGTACCGTGCTGTGGGTCGTGTCTGCACTGCGGAGGTACGGGCAGGGGCCCGAGCAGAAGTTGGCGTAGTAGCCCTTAGGTTCATGGACCCATTTCCAGCCCAGATCCTGCCGGAAGTCAATGTAGAGAGGGCGCACGCAGCAATTCTCCTCTAGGTTACTACAATGAAAACACAGAAAATCAACTGAAAAAGAAACTTCACCATGCCCTCACATATGTCCCCTTGGAGTCCTTCTGTGCCATCATAGGAAGTGGCTCTAACTAATGGAATCCCAGGTTTAAGGCAGGGGGCTGAAGAAACCCGAAAGGCATTTTCCTGCATGAAAGACCAGGATCCAGGAAAATGATAAGGAGGTGCAGGTGCTGCCCGAGGAGCAGTAAAGAGCGAAAGGCCTCCCCGCCTCCTTTCCCGTCACAAACCAAAACAGAGACACAAAGTGCCACACGTAAAAAAACACTACTGTTACAAGCCAGCTGGGTTCTCTTGAGGCTGGTTCCTAACGTGCCTGCAGCCAAAAATAAACCCCTAGCTTATGCAGCTCATATACCACAGACGACAGCTTAGACTAGATCTAGCGGCCATTTGCCAAACAAGACGTATCCTCCTATCGGAACTGATTCCCATATCCCCCAAAGGTGATTATCAGGCCCCTTCCACTTGGCTGCCTGCGGATATCCATTCGGCAATGCTTGTCAGTGTCTGCTAAGCCCTAGAACCTGCTACTTCCAAAGGCAGCTCCTGGCTAAAATCGGGCTTCTGGTGCGTGAACCACAGCAGACACTCTGGGTTGTCTGTTCCATAACCATTCCTAACCCTCTTCTCTTTTGCTACTTGACAGAGTCTGGAACACCAGATATTCATTTTCCTGGCTTCCCTCACGGGGAAGGGTGGTCTTGTGACCCAATAATGAGTGACCGAGAGGTAAGGAGATGCGTGCAGGGGGTGCAGATAAGTTCTGGCAAAGATATATTGATCATTCATAAAAGTAATAGATGGAAGAGGAAAGCCGCTGGCTCCTCGCCTTCACTCCTTGTTTTAAACATGGCTCTAGCAATCACCTGTGACCAGAGCAGGCACGGGAAAAGCCAGCAGACGGAGCACAGCAGACTGGGAAGCAAGAAAGCCTGAGTCCTTAGTGACAGGACTAAGCAGCCACCCACCCCTGAGCATGCTGCCACGGACCTCTTGTGAGCAAAGCCCCCCCCCCCCAGTTTAAGTCACTGTCACTTGCAGTCAAGAACATTCATCCCTAAGTGACAGACGCACAGAACCGCAGTCCTCACAGGGCGTGGTTTCCGGAGTTGAGACGACCGGTGCACCCTCCCCAGATACGTTCCTTCTTTTACCTGAAGTGCTTCTCCTCCTGGGTCCCTACATCCCCAAACCTCACTCATCCTCGAAGCCTCTGCTCTAATTCCACACCCTTCTGGAGCCTTTGCTGTGTCCACGGATGAACTTGCTCCTCATTCTTAAAGCACTAATCCTTCAAACCCTCTCATGGATGTGATCATTTCCACCTTGTATTAATCGGGACACAAGCTTTATCATCCCTCCCTTACAGCTGAGCAGTGAAATTGCTCCTAAATCAGAGAAGAAGCTATGTCTTGGCTCTCTCTTTATCATGGCTACTCAACTATTTCTGAACTAGTTAAGTTTGCTAGCTGAGATTTCCCCTGCAAAGGGAAACTGTGCGATTTTCTCCCCATCCAGTAAGCATCCTTGGACCCTTCACAGTGAAGTGAGCACTTCTTTAATGGAAACTCCTGTATCGGCTTGGTGCCTGTGGCTCAAGCGGCTAAGGCACCAGCCACATCCACCTGAGCTGGCGGGTTCGAATCCAGCCCAGCCCGCCACACAACCATGGCTGCAACCCACCACACAACCACGGCTGCAACCAAAAAATAGACGGGCGTTGTGGCGGATGCCTGTAGTCCCAGCTACTTGGGAGGCTGAGGCAAGAGAATCGCTTGAGCCCAGGAGTTGGAGGTTGCTGTGAGCTGTGATGCGGTGGCACTCCACCCAGGGTGACAGCTTGAGGCTCTGTCTCAAAAAATAAATAAATAAAAGAAAAGAAACTCCTGTATCAATCTCTCCCTCTCTCTCCCTCTCACACACACCCTACACGTACATAGAACATGAAAACCAAGAATTCAGTCATGCGCTTCCAATCCAAACTATTTTAGCAACACTCTCCTCCTCATAGTCTTCCTCATTTACCTCATGCAAGCCCAGACAGAGTTGGGCTGCAGAAAAACAATGTGACTACCAGGGAAACAGAAAGAGATCTGTAAGATCTTCAATCTTCTTTCCTGGAGATGTTTGTGAAGAGCATCGGGGACCCTCTGGAGTGTGGCTCAGGTCCGGGGCCTGACCCAAGCACACAGTCAGTGTCAGTTTCTGTAGGGGGCCCAGGCTCACCGGAAGCAATAATTGGTGTCCAGGGCCCGCTTCTTTCTCTGGCCCCCTTGGCCCGGGCTGTCGAGCCGATGCGGGGGAATCATCATGAGGATGAGATGAGGGCCGTGGTGGTCCTTCTGCTTCTTGAGGCGCCCCAGATCGCCACGGCCATGATCATCCTCATTGTCCACACCTGCAGAAGGGAAGGAAGTCAGTGATCTCCTAAGGGAAGCAGAGGCTCCTCCCATCGCTGCCCAGGAAAGCAAGCGGGGCAAGAGCAGCATTTCACTGCCATGTCGAGGTTGGGGAAGCAGCACAGAAAGGCTCGTCGTCGTGGTGAGGATGCCACTGGAAGAGGCCCATGTTCCGACCCTCTTAGGACTCAGGCAGGGAAATCTCCCAAAGGGCAGGCGGCCCTTCTGAGATCCACGAAGCATCCCTGTCCCTGGGTAGTACCTAACACATACCCTTGGATGGTCAGTTTAGATTCTAGACTAGAATCTTAGGGTTTGAGTCTCCTTTTATACCTTGAATTGGTCAAGATAGCACAGAAGTCTTATTGATAATTTAAAGCAGGGGTCCTCAAACTGCGGCCCGTGGGCCACATGAGGCGGTGTGATTGTATTTGTTCCCATTTTGTTTTTTTACTTCAAAATAAGATATGTGCAGTGTGCATAGGAATTTGTTCATAGTTTTTTTGTTTTGAAACTATAGTCTGGCCCTCCAACGGTCTGAGGGACAGTGAACTGGCCTCCTGTTTAAAAAGTTTGAGGACACCTGATAAAGTATCAGAACTTGGGGAGCCAAAACAAGACTGTTGGGAGCCAGGGATAGCAGGAGCATCACGTGAACCCAGGAGGCTGCAGTGAGCTGTGACGACGCCACTGCACTCCACCCTGGGTGACAGAGTGACACTCAACCTCTTAAAAAAAAAAAAAAGACTGAATAATTGTTAGTATTCACATTGCAGTCATAGTTTTTGAAGTGTTTTCACCATGAAATTCAGATGAGATAGATAATGGAGCATAGTATAACCAACAGCTTAGCTACTGTCGACAGCCCAGGCCAGGGAGGCCAGAGGAAGAAGAGGGCCCTGGACACCAATTACTGCTTCAAACAAACTCTAGAAAGAAAATGAGACAGCCCCTGCAGGATAAGGAGGCTGCACTCGGCAGCCACCCAGGGGCCTGCACCTTTTCCCAGACAAGCCTCTGACCTCAGGTGTCCCTTAATTACCCACCATGGAAATATGAAAGAATAAACTACAGATCATCAAGACTGATTTCCTTGGAAATATACTGGAAAACCAGGAATGACTCTCAATTGTTTCATCCTCTCTCTGCAAAATACCCTGAGCCTTGAAGCAATCATCCAAACCCAGCTCATTCCTGGGCAAGGATCAGGCAGGCCCACCCCACATCTAGAAAGTTCAGTAGTCAGGGCACCCATGTTCAGGGCTGCCAAGGTCTCTCTTAGGCAAAGATAACTCTTTGTTGAGCATTTCTGGCACTGCGTTTTCTAATTTTTATCTCACTGCTGTGCACACTGGTCCCCACTTCCCAGGGCTCAGAGCAGCCGACCCGCTTGCCTACATGATCCCACGGCTCTGACCAGATGCCAACGCATCCTCTACAGCCATAGCTGAAAGTCATGCTCACTGTGGGGCAAAGCAGAAACAGTCAAGTACAAAACCGTTGGCCTTCTCTGTGAAGGAGCCAAAGCAGCGTGGCTCCTTTTCATAGGGTCTGATAGGGGTGTTGCCTTCTGTCCTGTCCCATTAACTCCCCCACCATCCTACCATACACATTCATTTTGTTACCTTTGAATTTGATTTCCATCACCTCATGGATGTTTTCCAGGATATCTCCATTGGGCTGAAAGGTGTGACATGGACAGTGAATGCTGATTTCCAAACCTAAGTTGGACTCTGCAAAATAAGACACAGAGTTGGTGAGAAAAGCACTTCTGTGTGATAAGGATGGATGCCCACTACCCATGCAAGGTGGACCAGGACCTCCGCTCCCAAGGGCACTCACAGGAACTGAGTTAATATTACCGAGTATGAGGGTCACAGGACACAGAAAGTACCTCCAAAGCTCAGAATGGACTTTCATGCACATGTTGCCATATTCCATGTGTTTCTGTTACCCCATGAAGAACCCGATGGGGGCATGAACTAATGATATCACAAAGGAGAACTGCAACAGTCACCTATTTACAAAGGACGGTGTTAAGAGAAATTGTCACCTACCTCGTTGGGGGCAAATGGACAAGGGTACAGGAAGCAAAGAAAAAACTCACACCACCTAAGTGTGTGTTGGGAGAGGAGATATCTGAGCCAACCTACAGAGGAAGAATGAAGGGAAGAGACAGAGGAAGTGGAAGGGACCAAGGAGAAGGAGTAACCAGAGAACGTTAGCAGCCATGTGTGGTGGCTCATACTTGAATCTTAGATCTTTGGGAGACCAAGATGGGAGGATTATTTGAGGCTAGGAGTTTGAGAGCCGCCTGGGCAACATAAAAGACCCCGTCTCTACAAAAACAATTTCTTTAAAAAGTTAGCCAGGTGTGATGGCACATTCCCATGGTCCCAGCTACTTGGAAGGCTTAGTCAGGAGGATCATTTGAGTCCAGGAAATAATGAGACAGTAATTCAAAAGGCCACAGAATAAAAGGCTGGGCCATAGGATTAAAGTCAGGAATCAATGCTAGAGGCAAGGTCATCTGTAAATAAGCAGCAGAATCAGTAAAATATGCAAGCATATCCACCAGGGCTATGATGGTGGATATAGAGAAAGTGGAAAGTTCCAGAGGAGATAAGGTGAGCCACCGTGATTACACTTGGCAGTATTTCTCCTAAGGAACAAAGATATAATGAGGTGAAAATTACTCAGCTGTTTCTCCTTTGGAAACCCTTATTCACCGTGATGGCAGGTTGGAATGTAGATCACTCACCAAGATGAGCAGCTCAAGATGGAAGCTGTGAACTTAAAAAACAGACCATAGATGACAGAGGGCTATGGCCCAGGGACCAGATGACATGAGCTCAGAGAGAATGAGCCTGATGAAGCCTGGAGGTGTCAAGGTTTGGTGACTGGCATTCCAGTGCATGAAGGCCAACTCTGGCCCTTTCTCCTAGTAGTTGTGGGATCATGTGTTTGCACAGCCCAAATCAAGGAGGCAGGGAAATTGATAAGTGGGACTGAGTGGAGAAAAAAAGGAAAAAATTGAAAGTAAATGAAAAGTTTCTACTGAATCAAGTAGTTTTATGCAGAGAAAACCAGATAGGATCTGGTATCATATCAATTCTAGTATCACGTCTGGGTAGGACTGAATTAGGGAAGCTCTATGGCCAGGTATAGAAGAGGAAGTAGAGGACGGACGCCCCTGGATTCAGAGTCAGCCGTTAGTAAACCGATTAACTTCACTAAGAGGTCAATCAGTTCAGATGCTTACTATGTGAGCATCTGGCCTTGGGGCCAACCCGGGGTCCTCCTGAAATCTGGTGTCATCAGAGAAAACCCCAAAGAGTCCAGCCTGGCTCAGCATCCTTCTCATGGGCAGAATGGTACAAGCCCAGCGATTACAGTCACCATTAGGTAAGCCTGGACATCCTAGTCCTACTAAAAGGACTTGCTAAAAGCCAGCTCCCTGAGCATCACACTGAAACCCCATCTCTACGGAAATACAAAAATGAGTGGGGCATCATGACACACGCCTGTAGTCCCACCTACTCGGGAGGCTGAGATGGGAGGATCACTCGAGCCCAGGTGTTGGGAGGCTGCAGTGAGCTAGGCTGATGCCACTGCACTCTAGCCTGGGCAACAGAGTGAGACTCGTCTCTTATAAAACAAAAATAACAATAAAAGAAAACCCCCAGCTCCTTCCCATAAACTTCAGAGCCCAACAAGATCTGTCCTGCTCCAAGTCAGGGCAGCCCCTGGGACACACTGACACCTACTGAGCTTGAAACTCAAGAGGGTTCCAGAGGGTTAGCTCAGTGGGAAAGACAGACCAATAACAGGGCAGCTGAGCCCAAGGGAGAGGAGAAGAGTACAGACAGGGAAGCTTGAGGAGTAAGTGTCCTATCCCCAGTCTAAGGCAGCTGGAGGAGGGAGCTGAATATCTGAAGGAGCTACTAACAACACGGTGTACTTCCCGTACAAGGTGTGTCAAGGTGGGCTGGGAGAGACCTGGAGTGGGTGAGTTCTATAATTCTGTGAGTTGGAAAGTCAAGGTGCAGACAGTTGTGTTGGGGATAATGTTAGGGAAGAGGTGGAGAACAGGAAGGGGTGGTCTGGCTTGGCCAACAGGCTCTATCTGGGTAGAGGGCTCAGAACGGATGACAGCAATCACCAACACTTGTTGAGCTTACCCCAGATCAAACGCTGTGCCGAGATTCTATAAGCATTAACTCATCTGATCTCTATAATAATCCTACAAAGTAAGAACTATTTGTATACCCCATTATACAGATAAGGACACTGAGGCTTAGGAAAATTAAATGGCTTGTCCAAGGTATCCAGCCAGTAGATGGCAGTCCCAGGATCCAACACAGATATCCAGGAGCCCAGGCTGTGTTCTGGGTCAGAGATGGTTGGGGCCCCATCCAAGACCACACATGTGACTCAGTTTCCTTGTCAATCCACACCATCAACTGCTCCAGTTAGGAGTCCATTTGCTGCCTGGTTTGGGGCTATGGACTCTGAAGAGACTTGTAAGCTCTGTGTAAGTAAAGGCCTGTGTAGTGATTTCCCTGTGAGAGGGGTGGGCAGTATCTGCCTAAGTGGGAACTGAAGGTTCCAGTGAAGAACTAACCTCAGAACTGGCAGCCGTCAGGATGGTGGGTGGGGGACCCATAGGTTTTGTTACGAAATTATCTTTTTGATGTCTCAGGAGGATGGAAATCATTCTCAATGCAAACTTCTCATTGAGTTCTGCAGCTGTGAAAATAAGAACTCCTTCAAGTGCCCAGGGCTTCAAAGAAATCCAGGTGGAGCTGATCAAAATCAGACAGGGAACCTAAGAGATTAATTTCCCCAGCTCCTCCTTTCTGTAGCCAAGTCGGGCTGTAGGCAGAGTGCCGTCTGAGTCAGAATTCCCGCTGCTGTCGGCAGGTCCACGTGGGTTCTCCTGGGCTTTTGCCTTTATGCTCAGTAGAAGGGACAGGATGGAATTCCAGTGTACTTCTGGAACTGAGGCAGGACCTCCAGCCCACCCAGTGGCCAACTCAGCCACCAAATAAATGGGGCTTGCAAATTCGGATGCCGACAGAGTCCAGGCCTGTCACACCAATGAGCAAATCGAGCCACGGTGTGATGCCAAATAGGAACTGCCCACTGTATTCTTTTCTTTTCTTTTTTTTTTTTGCCCACCATATTCTTTGGGAACAGTGAGGATGGTGGGGGCTGTGGGAACTGAAGGTGCACACCCATCATCTCTGGTGAGTGGTTAACAGAAAATCTTCCAATTTTTCAAGAAAAGCCAGGAGTCCAGGTTTTACATGAAATCTCCTGACTTTAAAAAAACAAAAATAAAACCTGTCGACCACTAGCTAAATGTTAACATAATATGCAGGCCAAGCAGTCTGTGATGCCTGCCTTAGAGCCCAGTTTCCTAAACCATCCAAGACAGGAGAGGATCCACCTGCCTCAGCGACTCTGGGCATCTATGTGTGGGTGGCTTGTGGCTTTAAAGCAGCTGCTGATGGGAGAAAGCCCTTCGTAAGAGAAGAGGGACAGGTGGGACTGCCACGCATAACCCAACCCACTGAGCTGCCAGACCAGACAGTAGCAGCCAAAGAAGGGGAGAGAAACGCAGAGCACAGTGTCAGCAGACACCAAACCTCTACTCCAGACTGGACGGCCTTGGTCTAGTCACTTCACTTCTCCGAGCCTCAGTTTCCTTATCTGACATAATAAAGGCTTGCTCTTGTCAAACATGTTGAAAGCTATGAAGTTAATACATTTGAGGTTTAAAGCAGCTCTGAGGTTTGCAGGGGAGGAACCATTACCGATTTCCCAGGTGCGGGAACAAAGTGAGATGTTCAGGACACACGAGGCTTGACATACCTATTGGGTAGCTCTACTTGGAAGACTCCCAGGCCCTTCAAACCTAATTGCCCAACCCCATTCCTCTCCCTGTCTTTCCTATTTCAGTAAGTGATACCACCTACATGTTCAGTCCAAACATGTGGAAGTCATCTGGGACTTCCCTTGTGTCCCCACGCCCCATACCTAGTTAGCCACTGCTATTGGCTCTACCTCCAGTTCCACACAATGTCCCATCCACTGCACCACCCTCGCCTGAACCCCTAGTGCTCTCATCTGGGGAGCTGCAATGGCCCTAATGAGGTTTCCTGCTTCTTCTCTAGACCTCATGGCAACCAGGGGATCTTTTAAAGAAGTAAAACAAATGGTCTCACCCAAAGCCCCCATTCTGGTGATCCACAGCTTCTTATCTTGTCCTAAAACCTCGCCACGGCCTGACAGATCCTAAATTACATGATCTGGTTCCAGCCCCGTGTGTGACCGGCCCCCATTTCCCAACCCCCTCTTTGCTGCCACCACACCAGTCTGTTCACTGCTGCTAGACCAGCTCAAGCTGTCTCCACCTGAGGACCTGGGCCTCTCCTGACCTTCATGGGCTGACTTCTGTTTATCCCTCAGACAGCCATGCACAAATGCCTTCATCTTAGCGACCTTCCCGGAGCATGGAATGCTGGGCCCCACCCGGTTGTTATCACATTGCCCTTCTTTTATTTTTCACTTCCTGCTATCTGAAATTTTTATTCCTCGATATGTTTACTTGTTTATTATGTAACTTTCCCCCCAGAACAAAAGCCCCCGGAGATCTGGGACCTCCCCTGTCTGCACAGCTACCTCCCCAGGGTCTGGCTCAGAGTGAGCAGGAAGAAGCACTAGCTGAGAGAATGAATGGAGGCCACACAGAGACTCGGGGGCAAAGCTGCCTCGGTGACGCCCCTCATTCTGCCTTCTTCCCTCTGTTTCACGAAGGAGGCAGGGCCCTGAGGTTCCTTCTCAGATGCTCGTTGTAAAGGTCAACCTACCTCTTCTCAACAGCCACTCACGCACAGTGTCGGTGACATCGAAAGACAACCACTCGGCAGTGCCCCGTGTGGGCAGATTCTTGCCACCGATGTAGCGCTGTTTGGCGATGTGCTCATCCGGCCGAAGTATCTACAGGTAGAAGAAAGGATTTAATACCCAAAGCCAGGACAGAGTACCATGGGGACAAGTGAGGGCAGCAACGGGAAACTGAAGGTCTCTGCACCTTAGGTAACTCTTAATCCTCTTGATGGCAGATACAGATACAGAAACCAAGGCTCCCAGAAGCTGGGCTCCCAGCCCCAGTCTGCGGAACCCTGTGCCCCATGCAGGCCTGACGCGGCTCTCCTGTCTGTGCGGCCTCTGTTCCCAGGGGGCTCACCTGGAAGAGCTCGATCCTCTGCTCATTGCGCTTGGAGCTAGGATTGGGCACCCGCAAGACCCGGAATTCTGCTCGGAACAGGTTGGTTCCATTTTTCTCCACTGAGGACACATTAAAGCGGAAAACCTTGGAGGTGATTCCTTTGGGGCAGACGGCCAGCTCATCTAGGAGAGAAAGCAGTGGGGAGAGGCCCGGCCTGAGGGAGGGTCACGGGGGGGCGTGCTGCCAACCAACACTCACCAAGTGACCTCGGGAGCAGCTCGAGGCCTCCAACTTAAAGGTGGACATGGGAGGAAGCTTCTTGGGGACCCCAGAATCATACCCAGTCCTAGAGCAAGGAGCAGTCAGAGCTCAGAGCCCCAGGACATGGCCCTAGAGACTGGCCAGTCGAATGTAACTGTCCTCTCCTCCCGTCTCCTGGACAGCCCAACTCTGGTAAGCTCTCCAACCTGTTTCCCAACTCTTTTAGAAAACACAGATTCTCAGAAGATATTCTGAGTTCCCCTAGCAGATCACACATCTTGTAGCTAGTTAACTCATTCCAGTGTTTGTTCATTCTGACACTCATTCACTTACCAGACATGTATTGAGCAAGGGCTATGCGTCAAGCGTAGCGTAACGAGAAGCAGGAAGCGAACAGACATGGCTTCCGCTGATCCAAGGGGATTAACATCCAGGGACATTTTTTTTTCTTTTTGAGACAGGATCTCGCTCTATCACCTCAACGAAAGTGTAGTGGCATCATCATACCTCACAGCAACCTCAAACTCTTAGGCTCAAGTGATTCTCCAGCCTCAGCCTCCCAAGTAGCTAGGACTGCAGGCACTCACCACAACACCCAGCTAGTTTTTCTATTTTTAGTAGAGATGGGGTCTCCCTCTTGCTCCGGCATCTTGAACTCCTGAGCTCAAGCAACCCACCTGCCTCAGCCTCTCAGAGTGCTAGATTACAGGTGTGAGCCACCACGCCCGGCCCTCAGGGGACATTATTAACATAGGAACCAAAAAACAAAAAAATATATGAACTCAAGGAATAGGACCAGAGAGACAGAGTCTTTGGAGAAGCTCAGGATCTGCTATGGGAAATGAAAGGAGGGAGCTTCCTGGAGGAGGTGCGAACTTTTCTGGGCCCTGCAGGAGGAGAGGGTTTGAGGATAGGAAGGGAACGAGGCAGGGAGGGGAGAGAATCCTGCTCCAAAGCAGCAAAGCTGCAGCCAGGGGAGAAAAGGTTAAGACAGTAGACTGGGGACCCCTGGAAGGAGGTCAGATTTCATCCTATTGCTGAGCATGGTGGCTGAATGGCAGTAGTCCCAGCTACTCGGGAGGCTGAGGTAGGAAGATGGCATGAGGCCAGGCGTTCAAGACCAGCCTGGGCAACACAGTGAGACCCCTGTCTCTAAATATAATTTAAAAATGTATCCTGTTCCCTGCAGGGAGCATAGAAAGCAGTGCAGTGGCCTATCATTATCATCCCTGTGTTTCACACCTAATGAAGCAGGGTTTACATGGCAAACAGCACACTTTTTCTTTTTTTTTTGAGGCAGGGTCTCACTCCACTGCCCTGGGTAGGCAGGCTCACAGCAACATGACACTCTTGGGCTCAAGAGCTCCTCTTGCCTCAGCCTCCCAAGTAGCTGGGACTACAGGCGCCCACCACAATATCCGGCTAGTTTTTCTATTTTTAGTAGAGATGGGGGTCTCGCTCTTGCTCAGGCTAATCTCAAACTCCTGAGCTTAAGGGATCCTCCCACCTCAGCCTTCCAGGGTGCTGGGATTACAGGTGGGAGCCACTGTGCCAGGCCCAACGGTCCACATTTTGAGCCTGGCAGAGACACAGGTGTTTCTTCAAACCAAGCTACCCCACCACTGTTGGTTCCGTTCTCTTCGAGAGTCTTTTTCCTGGACGGCATGTGCTAGATCAGCCTGTCATATGGGCTCTTCAATGGTCTCTTCATCCTTATCCGTAAGACAGAGGCAGCAAAAGCTCTTTCCCACCCCTCAGAGCCAGATAAAGGAAAGATCCTCTTTTTTCTGCTGCGACACACTTTACAACCTTATGGTCAGAGCAGCATTAACACCCAGAGACAAACTTTCTATACAAATGGTAACAATAGCCAGAAGTTGAAATTCCAGCTGATAGACCCAGATTCCACACATAATGAACATGGCTGGGCTGAGCTCATATTCACCCTGAGGGCGATTCAGGAAGTTATGGACAAGGCAGGAAGGATCAGAGGCCTGGAAACAAGCAAATGCACTACCAATCTTTAGGAAAGGATGAATGTTTCTGGAAACTGCCATCTGGTAGACCTGACACTGGTTCTTAGAAAATTAATGGAACAGATGTTGGGAAAACAAATGTGTGAATGCAGGCTAATACAGCCTTGATTAGTAATTGGCTCTGAGAGAACAAACACTGCCAACTCTTTCCTAAACGATTTCAGATAGAACCAGAGAAAGAAATCAGTGATAGCAATCTAATGTGTAAGTGTACATGTGTGTAATCTTCTGGACATAGATAAGCTCCTTGGACTGGCAACCTTCTCAAGGAGCTGTCAGTGATAGGTCTTGAAGGAGCTGTCATGGATATGGCTTCAGTCATATAGCATCTCCAACAGGAAGAACAAAGGGTCAGTGCAAAGTGCACCTTACTACAAAAAGGAAAAGGGGAGCAGAAAAAGCACTACTGGTGAGGAGAGTCAGTGGCATCAAGGCCTTGGGAAGCCAGGAGATGGGGAAGGCAATGAGCTAAGAGAGTTCTCAGGAGCTCCTAGTGACCATCCCTGCTTGGTTTCTTCTCGCCCATCAATCAGGCACCTGCTCCCTAAAATGGGCTCCTCTTGGTGAGACTCTGAAGGAGGTGGGAAGGCTCATTTTCCATCACTGGGAAGGCTATAGATTTCCAAATGAGTTAGAAGGTACATCAGGAGTCATCTGGTACAACTCTCTTCAGAGACAGAAACAAGTGTCCAGAAAGGTCTTGGCCAAGGTCTCACATGAGTTAGTTGACACAAGCAGCTTGACTCTAGCAAACAAAGCTCAGACAAGTATCAGTCATTTAAAAAGAATTGTTTGTGAGAAACAAGAAAAGAAAAAGATTAATACAGCCTTATTAATCAAGGCTGTATTAGCTGTCATTCACAGTTAAATCTGCTGAATAATCATGATGTTTTAAATAATTTGTGGCATGGGTATGGTGGCTCACACCTGTAATTCTAACACTATGGGAGGCTGAGGTGGGTGCACTGCTTGAGCTCAGGAGTTCAAGACCAGTCTGAGCAAGAACAAGAATGAGACTTCATCTCTCTTAAAAAAGAAAAACTAGGCAGAGGTTATAGTGGGTGGGTGCCTATAGTCCTAGCTACTTGGGAGACTGAGGCATGAAGATCACTTGAGCTCAAGAGTTTGAGGTTGCTGTGAGCTATGACGCCCTGGACTCTATCCAGGGCAACAGAGTGAGACTTTGTCTCAAATAAATAAATAAATAAACAAACCAAGATATAAAAAAAATGATAATAGTAAATAACTAATTTGTGGCATGAATCAGAGTGTAAATAAAGACACAAAGTATAATAGCACCGCCTTACATTTCCTAATGCTTTTTGTAACCCATCTGACCCTCTCTCTAATCACCCTTGAGGAGAATGAGAACACATAAAATTTATCACTCTACAAATGAGGAAACTTGGCATCAGAAAAGTTCAATGGCTTTCCCTAGGTCACTCAGCTATCAGGTAGCACAAGCAGGATTTGAACCCAGGTCTTCAGACCACACCTCATTTGTCGAAGCAGAGACTATGGAAGCTGGAGGAGACTTGGGAGATCATCTAACGGAGCTGGTTTCATCAACATGATGTGGCAAGATTCCATGAAATGGGGCTAGAGCACCAACCTCCAACAAGGCCAACTGCCAGTTGTGTGGTACCTAAGCCATGCCTCTGCAGAACACTAGTTTTATTGAGAGCTGGACTAGGAGTCCCACCTTTACGAATTAAATTATGACCAACTTTTTCCATTGCACAGAAAAATATATATTGATGAATGCCATTTTTCTCTGTTTTGCTTTAGGGAGCAAAAGAACAAGCAAAGAATATTCATGCAGGGGATTCACGGAGAAACCAAGAAATAGCTGACCATGTTTAGTTAACTGCCTTTTAAAATGTTTTCAGACACCTGGGCTGCTCGGTGTGCCTGTGCTTGCATACATCATTTCGGCTGGTTCTAATGAAGGAGTGTGTGGATTGGCACAGCTGTACTTCTGCACCCTGGCTGTACATTACAGTCACCTGGAGAACTTTAAAAACAGATGATGCCTGGACCCACTCCCCAGTGATTCTGACCACACTGCAGTGAGTGGGTCCACAAAAGTCTGTTTTAAGATCTCCAGATGATTCTAATGTGCAGCCAAGGTTGAGCACCACAGTTTATAATGTTCTGCAAAGGGTAGCATGGCTCCCAGGTGTTCTGGAAGTTTGAGAAACCACTGCTTTAATGGTTAAATGGATTACCTTTTAAATAAATTAGACATGTTGTTTAGCCAATGCATCATCTTGAAAATTTTTGAAGTAGGAGTCCATAAACATTCTAAGACCATGTTAAAAATTGGAAGATTTCACAGAAAGATCCAGATTTTCTGTTCTGTCAAGAAACAGTGAGAACTAGTCAAGCTGGACTCAAACCCCAGCAGGAGCTGAGCAGTGAGTGCCTGTTTTAACAGGGCACGTGGGCTCCACCTCTGCTCTCTGCCTTGGCCACACACACTCTGTTTTCTTCCTGACCCCAAGGCCAAGTGTGCTGTTTATCCTGGGCTTATACTGTACGGAGCTTTCCTTCTGGTCTCTGTGGGCACTTGTGTTTGCAACCCTTCTAAGGAAAGGTTTTGCCCTAGTTCACTTACACATGTAGAGTCTTAAGCTTCTGTGTGCTTAAGAATCTATTTCTTTTTTTTTTTTTTTGAGGCAGAGCCTCAAGCTGTCACCCTGGGTAGAGTGCCGTGGCATCACAGCTCACAGCAACCTTCAACTCCTGGGCTCAAGCGAGTCTCCTGCCTCCGCCTCCCAAGTAGCTGGGACTACAGGCGCCCGCCAGAACACCCAGCTATTTTTTGGTTGCAGCCGTCATTGTTGTTTGGCGAGCCCAGGCTGGATTCAAACCCGCCAGCTCAGATGTATGTGGCTGGCGCCTTAGCTGCTTGAGCCACAGGCGCCAAGCCATGTGCTTATGAATCTTTAAGAAACTTGTTGAAAATACAGCTCCCCCAGATCCCCATCCCTGAGAGATTCAGATTCTGTAAGGGTGGGGCCAGGCCACGTTTACCTCACCTCTGGACCTCACTCAGAGAAATGCTGTCCTACCACCGTTCAGATGGGAGCAGCATCCAGGGCAAGTGAGTTTTCAATATGAAAAGTCAGAATGAACAACATCTACATTTAGCAGCCAGAAAAGAAAGTCTAAAATACGGAGTTTTCTCTTGCTCAGGAACTCTGTGCTTGTTGGTTGCCTTTGGCTGAAAACAAGAACAGTCTCCCTAGAAGACACAGATAATTACAAGCCAGAAGATAAAAGGACACCACCTGCACTGGTGACATCTTGCTAAGGATAACAAAGGGATTAAGAAAGCCATGTCCCCACCACACAGGTCGGAGAAAGTGTCAGCTCACTTCCCATAGCAAAATCCTGGAGAGTTATAAAAGGGATTACCAAGTCCTGCCCATACTCCCCAGCAAAGACTGTTGAACCATCCCAGATAGAATTATAAAATTCTTTCAGCTAAAAGGGAATTTGGAACCCATCTCTGACTTTCCAGATGAGAAACTGAAGCTCAGAGGGGTGACAGTGGCATGGCTGTGGTTGCTTAACCTGCTTGAGACTCAAGAGAAAGAAAACCCATTCATTAAAATTAGGAGAACAGCCTTGGCACCCATAGTACAGTGGTTACGGCGCCCATACACGGAGGCTTGGTGGGATCCAACCTGGCCTCGGTCAGCTAAACAACCATGAAAAAAATAGCTAGGCGTTGTGGTGGGAGGCTGAGGCAAGAGAATCACTTAAGCCCAGGAGTTTGAAGTTGCTGTGAGCTGTGATGCCCTAGCACTCTACTGAGGGTGGCATAGTGAGACTGTGTCTCAAAAATAATATAAATAAACAAATGAATAAAAGTTAGAAGAACATTTGTGGCAGTATGAACCTCCTGGGAAAAAAATAGGCAGAGCTAAAAAAGAACAAACCAATTATCCCTAGGCAATCTGCCACCTGGGCTACTAAAGAGAATAGGTCCTGTCCCTCCTTCTTGGTCCAACATGGGATTCAAAGCACAGCAGCATTCTACATAATAGGATGTAAAATGTCCAGGCTAGAGTCCCTGCTTTTTGGATAAATTACTTAATTGGTCCATGTCTCAGTTTCCTCATCTGTAAAGTCTATACAACAGGGCAGAGCTAGAGGATAGGCCCTCCTCTCTGCTGTCACCGGGGTGCCCTTTCTCCTGCACCACAGAAGAGTATTGCTTCTTTCTCTTTCCTCCCTGGGACTTGTGGCTCCTTGTCCTGGCTCCTAACATCACTCCACTTCAGTGCCTATCCTCCGGGTAAAAGGAGGTGACCTGAGCTGATGAAATTTGGAAAACAATGTGATCTCCTTACCTCCCCAGCAGAAGCTGTGGCATCGAGACCCTGCTTGTGACCCACACAACATAGTGCCACCCCCTAGTCTGCCCTCAAGAATTAAGGGCAGGCTTCCCTTACCCAATGCCTCTGAAGATGGCTGTCTGCTCCTACCCAGCCTCTGCCTGCCGCCTTCTTTATAATTATTGTGCCTCATGTGTCTGCCTCTCCATGCGGGGAGGGGCTCAGCACCTGACCAGCTGCAGGGTGGGTCCAGGTCCCAGTCTGCATGCCTGCTCTGTGTCACTTCCAACAGCTGCAGAGTCTGGGCCCGCTTCCTGTTTGCACCTGTGAGCCTCCATAGCATCGCCCCTATCCCTCTGAGCTTAGGCCCCTCCTCTGTATCCCAAACAGCATCCTGCTCCTTGGGCCCTGGGCCAGACCACTGCTCCATGGCCCTACACTCCCCTCTCCCATCTGCTGCAGTTATAAGGTCTTGGTGCCACAGCCAGAAAGCTACCCAGCATCTGTGGAGTCCTGCCCTGGCTTTTCCCAAGGCTGTCCTTTCTTTGTGCCCCGAGTCTCTGCACAAAATTAATGTCCTCTTGTACCTGCATGGCCTTGCATCCATCGGCTCATTCATTCTCAGCTCAGGATTCCAGGCTGGGTGTGTCCTTGTGACTCAGACTCCCTCTTCCTCTGGACTCCTCCTCCTGACCCAGACCATCAAGGGATGAGTCCTGTCCTCTTGCCCTGGACCCTCCTGAGACTTCTCCTGCTGGCCTCAGATTCTGACCCTCCTCTGACATTTGTGGCCACCATTTCCTACCTAGTGGAGCCCGGGGAGTCGGGGGCTCAGTATCCAGCCTGGGTGCCTCTGGGAACTATGGGCTCCTGGCAAACTCTGAGCCAGCCCCACCCAGGAGACCCTGGGCAGGGCACAAGCTTGGCCTCAGCCTCCACCCTGCACAGCAGCCACATCCTAGGGAAGGCACCCCGGGCAGACTCAGGAAGCTGGAGTGGAAACCTCTCGCCAGCAAACTCAGGCTCCCCTGCCTGGCACGGGTTAAACCCAAACCGGGCCTTTTGCACCTTCCACCAGAGCTGATCCACCCCTCAGCACCCACTTCCGCTCCTTCTCTCCAGGCAGGTTCCTTTCAACCCCTGCTGTTCACCCGCTGACCACCCTCTCCCAGGCTTCATCCCATGCTCCCCCCATCCCACTCCAGGCACTGCCCACCTCCCAGGTAGTCAGGGCGGCGAGGACACCTGCTGGTAGGAAATGCAAACAGAGCTGCTCCCAGAGTCTCTGGCCCATAAGTGGCTCACATTCCTCTTTCCTGGGCTGTCAGTTTCTCAACATCTGCCAAATTTCTCTCTCTTGTATTGAGGTTTTTAAAATCCCCATTCAGTAAACACACATGACTTCCACACGTGTACAAACACACAGACGTCTCACCCAGAAGCCGCCCAGCTCCTCCGTGCAGACGGGAGCCTCCTGGGAAGGCGCGATCCCAGACACATCCCTGCGGCACCCACCGTCCCCCTCCCACCCACCCTCCCATGACACGCAGACACAAAGGGCGCCAGCCCTCTCTAGTACCCAGAGCCACAACCCTGCTCTCCCCAGGTCCACAGGCCTGAAGGGTGCCCATTTTGAGCACATGAATCCGTCTACTGTACAACTCAAGAGTACATGTCTCCCTGAAGTACTGGGACATGCGAACATATGTGCATACCTCCCCCCGCCACAGCTCACAAGGGTCACGTGGGTCACGTGGGTGGGGTAGACCAAAGGGCCCAGGCAGCAAGAAGCTATCTGTTGCTTGGGCTTCAAGAAGCTTGACAGACATGAATTTAGGGCAAGAACTGGAAAAATTGAACCGGAGACGTGTCACAATGAGTTGTGAAAAGCGGAGAGAAGACCAAGGTCTCCAGACTCAGAGAACTATAAGAGCTCTTGAGAGAGCCAGCCTTCCCCTTTACGGCACCCACTCACAGTTAGCCATATGATTGCATGTGCAAGAACACAAATGTTTTCCTGGATGGCACAACATAATCCCACATTAAAATCGGCCAAGGATGGGATGGAAGTTCAGCAAGCCACCGGGTTCCAGGGCCCCTGGCCTCCCAGAAGCACCCAGTTTTTACCAGAATGGCTCTGTCTCCTTCCCGACCTACTGCCCCTGCCCCAGCTGCACATCACACCTTCTGAGCTTGGTGCTGAACCCCGGGCACCCTCCCGTGTGGCCAGCACCGGGACCCCCTCCATGGAGCTCCCTATTCCAGTTCATACCCTCCAGGGTAGACGCCCCTGCAAGAATGTGGACTTACTGTGCTCCGCCAGTCCCTGGATCATGTCGAATTTATGGATTTCTTTGGCATAGTATTCCGACTCGGTGTTTTCCTGAGAGCAGCCTTCTTCCTTCTCCCCCTGCATCTCCTCCAGCAGCTCCCGGGTGCTGTTGTAAAGGGCCAGGACCTGATAGGGGACGTGGGTCATCACTGATGGCTCAGGGGGGCTGGTTAGCCTGAGCTTGCTCAAGATCTGTCCCCTAATGGCTTCCACCCTCTTCTTCTTGATGTGGCCGAAGTCCAAGGTGGTGCAAGTGGACAGAGCGAGGCTGACCGTGGCAAAGTTCAGCAGGGCCAGGACCACCAGAGCCCTTTGCAAGTGCATCTTCATGTGCGAGCCGGGGAGAGAGGCCAGGGGGACAGCGAGGCCTGGAGAGGAGGAGACCCCAGCAGACGTGCAGAAGGAGGGAGGAAAACCAGGCGGCCTCCCCAGATCCCAAAGACTGAGGCTTGGCAAGAAGGTGCATGAACTCACTGCACTGCGAGAGCTTCAGGACTTCCAGGAAGCGCTGGCAACCCTGAGGACGAAGAAGCGGACTGTGTGCCTTGTAGCGCTGGGATTCTTGTCCATGTATCTAAACAGGTTTTGCTGGGCTCTGACTCCCAGCAGGCCAGGTGGAGGGCAAGCAGAGGGCTGGGAGGGGTGGCAAGGCAGCTGGGAGTGGGAAGGGAGCTGGAGTTTTTCCTTAGGTAAAAATAAATAGAGAGGATATCTGATATTGCCAAACACTGCTTGGCGATGGGGAGAAAGTGGGTATTTTAAAGAAGGAGCAGAAGGACCATGGCTGGGTCCCAAAATAAAAATCCTTGCCTTGCCCTGAAGGAGAATACGAAAAGAGAATGGAAAAGAAAAGGAAAAAAATGTAAAAAAAAAAAATCAGATCACCAGTGAGTAGGTGGGGAGAGGCAGGGCTGGGCTAAAGGTGGGGGCAGTAAGGACACACTTGTCTCTCAGGCACTCCATTCATGCTTTCTCTTTTGTTTACACTTCCTCGGGGGCTTTCTAAATGAGTTTGTTCACGCTGCCTCTCGTCTTCATTGGCTGGGGTGTGGGTTATGTGCAATTGGAAGGCAGGGAGGACAGGCCTCTGGAGAGCAGCCCCAATAATCCACTTGGACGCCCTGGGTCACCAGCACCTCGGCTTGTCTTCTCCCTCGGCCATCGCTTCTGTCCCCTGCTTCTCTTTAAAAAAAAAATGAAAAGGAAAAGAAAAAGAAAATAGAAGCCAGTTCACTGCATGCCTGCTCCGGAAAGCTGTTATTCCTTCCTTCTAATGCTTCTTCCCCTAGCTCTCGTCTCTCTATTCCCTTGAACTTGGCTCTCTGCTTTGCTCCCTTTCTCACTCACCCTCTTTTCTCTCTCCCTCTCCCCCTCTCTCCCTCTCGCTCCTCTCGCTCTCTCTCACACACACACATGCACACACACTGCTTTCTCTATTTCTCTCTGCTGAAATTTTATACCTCCCTCCCATGACGTCTCTGGCCTGGGGTGGGGGAGGGAGGGACCAGCGCACGCAGCCTCTTTTGCTGCACGATTTTAATGTTTTAAACAGGCACAGGAAAAGCCGAGCCCATTTGAAAAATACTTTGCGAGTGCTCTCGTTCGACGTGGTAACTGAACTTTTTTTCCCCTCTTGGAGTCACTCCTGCTACACGCTGGCTGTTTTTCTGGAAAGTTACTCCGCCGAGCCCCCTCCCTCCCTCTCCCCCAACCCGTTCGTCCTCTCGCCAGCTGTCAGTCCACGCTCTCCTCGGCCGGTGCCTCGCAGCCTCCCTGCCCCCAGTCGCCGGCCGTCCCGGGCCGGGCCGGACACCGTGCTGGGTCCGCAGTGGTGGGGGAGGGAGGACGGTGGCAGGGGCAGCCGCGCCACCCCGATCCGGGCGACGCCCGGCCTGCAAGCGGGGTTGGAGAGGGTCGGGTTCAGCTCTGCGGCGATCCTGGCCCTGATTCTTCATTGACAAGATTGGAGCCGGGCGGCCGGCAGAAGCTTGGAGACACTCCAGGGGCGGTGAAAAATGGTGGCGTTTTCCGGAAGATCGAGGGCGCCCTCTGGCGAGGCGAAGCCGCCAGTGTTGGAAGCTCCGCGGGACGGCGTCCCGGGAGGCGGGCAGGGCTGAGGAGCTGCAGAGGGGCAGCGGCGAGAGGGCGAGAAAAACAAGACCCTGCGCCTTGGGGAATTGCCTCCCAGTCGGGCCCACGTGCGCACAAGTGCACCTCTCGCCGCATCCCGGGCCCGGGCTCCGGATCCGCTCTCGGCACAAATGTTGTCCAGATGTTCGCCGCCTCCCTCCCCGCAGAGTGTTCTGCAGGGAACTGCGCCAGCGAGCGCAAAGTCAGCAATTGGCCGGAGCCCATTTCCCAGATGGGTGAGGGGAAGTTGCTCTCCGCTTGGGTTCTTCTCAGCCTGAGCTTCCAAGTCTTTTCTCACGAGCCGTTTAGGGAAGGCAAGGCACATTGCTCCCCCCAAACACAGCTCTGTGTCAGAACTTAACGTTTGCCTGAGAATTATAGTGCTGCTCCCATCCCACCTCCCTCTGGCTTTCCTGGACTCTTTCCTGACAGGTCTGACACTTGTACCACTGACTGGAAGGATGTTCGCTGCTTCCCAGGACAGTGGTGGATCATTTCACAATAGAAGGAATGGAGGCCACACTGCTGTGAGTGGTGGAGGTGATACTTAACACAGGCTGTCCATTTTGGGTAGGCCTTATTTTCATTTGCATAACCAAGGAGGACACCCAGGTACAGGAAATTTGAAAGTAGGTTGGGCCTGGTGGCTCACACCTGCAATCCCAGCCCTTTGGGAGACCCAAGCAATCTCAATCTAGAGAGGGCTCACCCTGGCTACACAGGTCATTATCCACCAGTGGATAATGGTGGATATCCACACCATTCTTCCTGTCAGAAGTATGCTAGGGCACAGTCCCACCCAGTAAAAGTGTAGAATGAATGGTTGGACTGAGTAATTTACTGCGTATTTTACAAATGCTTGCAATCTGGTTTTAGGGGTGCTAGTCTCACTCCCAAGTCCTTGATTTTGACCTTTGGCCATCTAAGCCTTATCCCCAGCATAACACAGGAGACATTATTATTCACTCTTAGGGCATAAGCCATCTCCTGTGGGTCTCAGTCAACTGGTGTCAGGGACCTGGCCAGCTGTGTTGACTTGGAAATCTTCCCTGGGAAGTCAGTTGAGATTCAACTCAGCTGCCCCATTGAGCTGGGAATTTGTGGGACATCTGTCTGGCACTGTAAGAAAATGGCTGACTCCTGCAATATGTGGTGTCTGAAGGATGCTGGACTCTGCTGCTGGGCACTCAGGTGATTTTCCTCAAGCCACCCCTTTGCATCTCAGTGTTCTCTGTTGTTGTATAGAGATATTACTGTTACTCACTTTGTGGGGATGTTGGGATTTAATGAGGTATTGAAAGTTATTACTACTCAAGCCTTTCTGTAAACTTCTTGAAGGCAGAGATTATATATATTGCATTTTCCATAATTCCTCTAAACTATTACACCTGACTTCCTGTGAACCTCTTTGCTCATCTGTCAGATACAAGGTTGTTACAGTCCCCATGAGCTAAGAACTGTGATGGACCCCTGTACATTGCAAAAACCTGTCCAAATGGGAGGCATAAATATAATTAATTACTCATGTATTTTTAAAGAGCTACAAATGCGCAGGGCGCAGTGGCTCGCGCCTGTAATCCCAGCACTTGGGAGGCGAAGGCTGGTGGATTGCCAGAGCTCACAAGTGCCAGACCAGCCTGAGCCAGAGCGAGACCTCGTCTCTAAAAATAGCCGGGTGTTGTGGCAGGCGCCTGTAGTCCCAGCTAGTTGGGAGGCTAAGGAAAGAGAATCGCTTAAACCCAAGAGTTAGAGGTTGCTGTGAGCTATGACGTTACGGCACTCTACCAAGGGTGACAAAGTGTGACTCCGCCTCAAAATAAATAAATAAAAAGCTACAAATTCAGAAAGTTACTAAAAAATAAAATTATTTCACTGTCCAACAGGAGCAGGCTTAGCGGATGGATTTTAATATCTGGAGGTTTTTTCCAGAAGTCAAGCAAGGTAGGTTTAGGAAAGAGTTGGTTGGAGTTAAATGATGGCCCAGAAGCCGGGAACAACGCTGTGGCTCCTTTAAATATCGGAATAGAAGGGCGGAGCGTCGTTAGGGACGCAGCTGGGCCGCTTGGTTCCCAGGAAGTGACGTCAGGCGGCCACGGAGATGGAGGATCTGCTGGATCTGGGCGAGGAGTGGCGCCGCGGCTCGGCCTCCGTGAGGATCCACGCGGGTGTTTGGGGCAAAGATTTAGCGGGTGGGGAGGAGCGACCTTGCCGGCTCCGGCTTCCTGAGGCGCCTGGGGGCGGCAGGTCCCAGCTGCGCCGACTGAGGTCCGGATGAGGCGGCCTCATCCGCCCCGCCCCCCGGCGCTTCTGGCGTGGGGTTTGCTTTCTTTAAAATCCTGAAAAAGTAGTAAACAGATACCATCCCTGCCGGCCTCTGGCACCGGTGGGAAAATTCCGGGCCTCTCTTGGCTTTCCAGAGTCCCAAGTGCGAACAGCCCCCTTCACAGGTCCCACAGTGATTGAAGGGGCCCTGGCCAGAGTGGCACTTGCACGCGTCCTAGAGTTTTCCCCTTGGGACACCGCATTCCAGAAGTTCATGTAAAAGTCGCACTGTTTTATATGGAAGGGAGGTAGGCAGGGACAGCCTTTCTTCTCCGTAATCCCCACGGGAAGGGGGGCGTTGCCTCGGTTTTATAGTTAAGGAAGTTAAGACTGTTTTATAACCTGAGGAAAGGATTTGGTGCTCAAGGCCTTGAGGTCAGATGGAGTATCAGATGGAGTATAAAAGCTGTTACGTGTTTTTTTGTTTGTTTTTAAACCAACTAGTTAACTTTTCTGGACCTCTGGGTTTTTTATGCCTAGAATGGAGATGTGACTGAAAATGGAATGAGATAATGCTTGGAAAGGATTTAACAGAGTGCTTGGCATATGCTAAATTATCAGAAGAGGTTAGCTGCTGTTGCCTTCTGAGGCTGTGATTTAAATAAGGTTATAATCAGTGAGTAACAGAGCTTGATTCAAGAACCCTATTCAGTGTTTTATCTTACTCCTCACAACCCTATCAAGCCTTTTTATCTTTAAAATTAATCAGGATCCCCAGTCACTAAAATGTTGGACCACAAGGCAAGTCTTTAGTTTCTGCTGTTGAAATCTCTTAAGTGTTTTGAAGTGCCCTGGTAGCATTGGATGTCCTCCAGGTACTAGAGAGGAGTACCTCTCTAAGGGAGATATGAGAGCCAGTTGCAAATTATTCTGGAATGAAGCAGAGTGCCTGATCAGAGGGAGAAAATATTGTGTCACCTGGCCTTTCTGATAGGTGATTTTTTTTTTTTTTTAGTACCCAGGGATGAGAATGTAGTTATTCATTCATTCTTTCAGCAAATATTTATGGAGCCCCTACTTTGTATCAGGCATTGTCCTAGGTGCTGGAGATATAGTAGTAAATAAAACAATGTTCCTGTCCTGAGAGACTTATATTCTGGTGGGGAATGATAGACAATAAACAGACTATATTTAATAGACACAAAATCAGGTGCTGAAGAAGTTTTTCTGTCCTGTGGATTTATATAGGGTCTTTAAGAAGTTTAAGACTTTAAAAATTCTTAGCAAACATTAGAGAAACCATCTGTAAATAGCATTTAGAGACAATCCCTGAGTTTTTGTTTCAGCACAACTGTTATACATAACATGCCACCATATTCAGGTACCCAATGATATGACAAATGGACAGAGGCAACCATGGTGAAGGGATGGAATTGTTTTCCTTGAGAAGAAATTGAGCTGCTAATTATCAGAGAGGTTATTTCCATCATCCCTGAAACCTAAATGACTGACAATACAAGTTGAAGTGCAAACACTGCAGAAGAGTTTTTGTGAGCTCCCCTGTAACCATCTAAGGCAGTCAACCCTTAGAACAAAACAAATTTCAGCATGGTATGGTGGAAAGAACCCAGGATTTACTCTTAGATTTATGTCTGCCACTTAATTGCCTTCCTGGGATTCATTTGTAACATGGTGTCAGTCCCTGTGTCTGTCACTGTGAGAATCAGATTAAATGAGATCTACAAAGTGCTTCTATTAATGCTGGTTTTTTAAACAAAGTAAAGCAAAACGATAAACATTTCAATATCCCCTAATCCGCCTAAATAAGTTTTCTTTATGGGCTGGAAAGCATTTGAGATGCAGAGCCTATACCCTGGGGGGCCTTGGGAAACACCTGCATATGGTTCATTTGAGGACTAAGAATTTTGAAGTCCTCTGATTTCTGAAGATAAAGTCTCAAAATTCTTGTCTTAGATTTCCCTTAGTGTCTGGAAAAGCAAATCTCATCAGCATATATATCTGTTTCTCTCTGGAGTCAATTGCTGTGGAATTTAGGAATTCCTTCCCCAAAGTGTCTTAGATAACTGTTTTCATGCAGTTTTGAAATTAGGCCTTCCCAAAATCCTGCATAGGAATATGGGGTCTGAGTCAGCAGTGCGCTCTTTCTCTGTCTTTACAGGGGCCCAAGATGGGTCGCCGAGCTCAACAGGAGCCAGCTCAGGCTGAGAACCACCTCAGTGGCAAGAATTCCTCTTTGACTCTGACTGGAGAGGTGGGTGCTAAAAATACTAACCTGAAGAAATGCTGTTTACAAGTTAGTGACTCCTCAGTGAACAAGGATTTGTTCTTATTTCTTCTCTTGAATGCCAGCCCTTCCTCCCATCTTGACATGGGTATTCCTTTCTTTGCCGTTTGTGTCCTTGTAGCAGGAAATGAAGGAGGAAGATTTTTCTTTGATGCTCAACGAGTCTCTGCATATTTCTTTCTATCTTAGTATAGAACATTTTATGTTGGCTTGAAGCTTGGTGCTGGAAAGTTTCAAAATCCAATAGCAATCCAGGTTTTTGTTTCTGCTGAATAAATGCTAGTGTGGCATACTGATGATGTAAGGTTGGATGACACAACTGGACATTGGCTCTTGGGGGTGACCTGCACTTTCTACAGTTCTCAGGCAGAAAGAGGATCATTTATTGGCCTTACTTTCTTGGAAATTTTTCCAGGTGGCCTGGAGTTATGGGAAATTATCCATCTTTTTTTGTGGACCCTTGGTAATCTCGATGAACAATGCTTTTCAATGCCAGGGAACTACTTTTGGCCGTTTACTCAGAGTACCATTTTACCTTCCCCTGTCCATCTGAAGAACTTTCCTTTTAAGGTCATCACCTCTGTTAGCTTTTCACTAATTTCTCCTAGCTGATTTAATACGTATCCCACCGTACCTACTTCCCAAGAATGCCTACTGGAGAACACGTTATGGTCTTTTTACATGTCTACCCTACTAGACAGTGAGCTCCCAGACAGTGAGAAACCTGGCTTCTAGCTCACTGGCCCGTAGTTGTTTTACAGCAGATGAGGTGACCCATACTGAGAAGACCAACGGGCTAGGGCTGTGCATGAGCAAAATGTGTTGGGTATATGATATAGACACGTGTTAGTTACATATCAAAGAGGTAAGAATAGTCTTCACTTTCATAGGAAATGTTTGCCACCATTTTCTTAAGCTCTCCCCATGGCCCTATCAGTTTATCATTCATTTTCTCACATGTGGTAGAAGTATGGATATTGGAGAACACTTAACTCTAAAACAGCTACGCCAGCACAGAAAAACTGGCAGCCAACCCTTGGCTTCACTGCCTGAAGACACTAGGGAATGGGTTGGGGTAGGAGGACTGGAGGCCACATGTCCCCTCTAAAGGGGCAACTGCCACTTAGCTGGTTGATGCTATAGGGAATATAGGCACAGTATTGCTAGATCTTTTGATTTTTCAAGAGATGCCAACAGTCTAAAGTTTGATGTGGAAGCAACACATTTTTAGCTGTTAGCAACTAATTATGGAAATTGCATGACAGTATGGGCTGGATTCCACCTGAGAGTTTGTCAGTTTGTAACCTTGGCCATGGTACCTTCATTATAATGCCTACTATATTGCGTTCTAATTGTTTACATGTCTGGCTTGCTCATCAGATGTGAGCTTCTGGAAGGCAAGCACTGTGCCCCGTCATCATACCCGTGTCTGTCTTAGAACAGGCATGATATGATATCATCATTTGTCTATGATATTGGTGCCTGGCCTAGAACAGGCATGCAGTTGCTACCGCTGAGAGTGAGGTGAAGTACATCGTGTGCCATGCACTTACACATTAGAAGCTGAGTAGAACAGAGTGGAGGGCAGGTAGATAGAGTAGCGCTTTAGAGGCACAGTTGTGGGAGGAGGGTGTTACGAAGTAGGAGAATGATAAAAGAAGATGCCCTAGACCCAACCCTGGCTCTCAGGAAACTTGAACTGCAGCGGTGTATGTCTTCAAAGAGAAAAGGAGGAAGCAAATGACTGAGTTAATGGAAGCCTGTTCTTGGCCTCTGACCACTTTACCCTATTCCACATGGGGCTAGGAAGATCCATCACCCGATCATTCATGATGAATGAATGATTCAGCAAATATTTATTGACGCTTATTGTGTGTCAGGCACCATTTTACAAGGTTGGTATATTTTAGGGAGTAAAAGAGACAAGATTCCTTGCGTTCTCATGGTCACTGACAACCAGGAAGGCTAATTAAAAGTCTACTTAAGCCAGTGTGGTAGCTCTAACCCCAGCTACTTAGGAGACTGAGGCAGGAGAGTCACTTGAACCCCAGGAGTTTGGAGCTGCAGTGAACTATGATTATACTACTGCACTCTAGCCAGTGTAACAGAGCAAGACTCCATCTCTAAAAAAACCAAAACACAACAAAAAAACTAAGTCTGCTTAATTGTAAAGGAGGTGAGTGAGCCTGTGATGACTTGATGAGGATTTGAAACCTTATGTGACCCCATACTAAGTCAGCTCCTAGGCTGGAATCAGGGGCACGTTTCTCCTCCCATCCCCTTCCCCTTGGCTCCCAGGTGAGAATCATTGCTGTGAGTATTTAATGTAACTGCATAGTCCTAGAGTCCGATGAACTTTTCAGTGTTTCAGCCTTTGAGGAATACCTAGTTATTTCAAGACATTTACCTTTTTGTACTCTAGGCCTTAACATTTTTCCAGAAGAACAGGATGAAAAGTCAGTCTGCTCCTCACCCCACTGGTGCCTCTAAAAGCAAGATGCCAGGGAGGGTACCAGGATTTCTTTTTCTTCCTAGGCTAATTGAGGTTCACAAAACAGTGTGGGCAGCCTCCCACAGGGCCAGATGCTCACTGTGGGACTTTTTGGATATTTCTTTCTAAATTTAGATTCCCAAGGCTTGTATGTGTGCCCATTTACATTCCAGTTCTGAGAGTATTAGTTGATATATTTATTTTTGTCCTCTTGCTGACTGTATTCTGGGATGATGATATCCATGCAACTGCAAATATGGTACCTGGGAGCTGTCAGACATACTGGAACTCCTTTAGAGTTAAGTACAAATTAGTTCAAACAAATGGTTATTTTAAAGTGAGGTGGTGGAGTTGGGAACTCTGCTGAAGGAAGCAGAAAGAACACAAGGCTTGGCATCAGGAGACCAGGGCTTAAGACTGGGCTCTGCTAATGACTTGATCTTGAGCAAGTTCACTAATCTCTCTAATCCTCTGTTTCATTATCTGTCAAATGGTGAGGCTAATACCACCAGAATGACACGGGGGTTAACTGAGATATGCATTTAAAAGCATTAACAAGCTGAAAAACACTGTACAAGTGTTCATTCAGTAAATTAGTGAGTAAATGAGTCTTTGGACGGTGCCTTGCTGCTTTTATTAAAAGGCAACAAAGAAAGAGGATGTCAGCCAGGGTCTTTTTCAGAACTGATTTGGAAATCTCTTCAAGAGCTACTATTCATTATAGTAGGTTGCCTAGTAGTAATTTTGGAGTAGTTTTTGTGCTTTCCAGTTGAAGTGGGCATTTCTTACCAAGGGTGTGTAAGAGCACAGGCTTCAGGGTCATACAAGCCGAGGCTGAAATCCTGGCCCTGTCACGTAGCTCTGTTACTGTGAGCAAGTTACTTAATCTCTCTAAGCGCTAGTTTCCTCACTGATGAAACAGGGATAATAATCCATATATCTGGCTCAGCACTCAGTGCGTAGGGTGCCGGCCACATATACCGAGGCTGGCGATGACAACTGCAACCAAAAAATAGCCAGGCATTATGGCAACCGCCTGTAGTCTCAGCTACTTGGGAGGCTGAGGCAAGAGAATTGCTTAAGCCCAAGAGTTTGAGTTTGCTGTGAGCTGTGACGCACTCTACCGAGAGTGACATAGTGAAACACTGTCTTAAAAAAAAAAAAAAAAATCCATATGTTATAGGGTGGCTAAAAAGAAAAAATGATATCATAGGCATAAAGTCCTTAACACCATCTGACACGTAAGTGCTATGTTGCTAATCATTATTATTTCTCTAGAACTTGGATGTTCTTTTTATTATGCGTTATTCTGCCTTAACCTGCCATACTAAGGTTGAAACCTGGTAGCTTGTTAGGTGCATTTTGTTTGTGGTCATGTTTTATTTGATCAGTTAAAAATGTTTTAATTTAGTCAACATTTATAAATTGGGAAGCATCACATGAAAGTCCAGATTTAGGGCTTCTCTTTAAAATCGGAACTCCTGGCCCAGTGGGCATGCTGGACTGGCATGCCCACACAGCGGCTGCTGATTGGAGCGCAGATGGTGCTTGCTTACACCTGGCCACCCTCTCCAGTTCACGACTTTGTACCTTTAATACATTTGGCCGAATTTACTCACATTTGGTCCGCCTGCCTCCTATTTCCATTTGAGTTTAAAACTCCTGCTCCTTTAGGATGGATCGATTTTCAGGTATCCTTCTGTATCTGTCAATAGTAGTATTGAATTTGGCTGCATGCAACATAAATAACTCTAGTACTTGTATCAAACAGCTGTGAGTTTTTTCTCACATACCTAGTGGAGGGCAGAGCAGAGTGAATACAGTAACTGGAAGTGTCCCTACATTATCTAGCCCCTCTGGCTTCCTGTTCTGCCACCTGGAGCTTGTGACTTTTGTTCTCACGGTTATGGGATGGCTGGTCATTCTCTCTACAGTTAAGATCTGCATTCTGGGCAGGAAGAGCAGGATAGTTGAAGAGCTCGAGGTGCATGCCAATTAAATGTGCCCCCTATTATCAGGAAAGCAGTAGTCAGAGACCTCTGAGTAAACTTTTAATTGCATTTCATTGGTCAGAACTGGGTCTTACAACCACCCCATGTTTCAGGTGTTGGAGCCGGGACACTAGGTCGCCAGCCCCAGCCCATGAAACTGCCAGGACACGGACTGCTGTACATTCTTGCTCAGGGTATGGTTCCTTTGTCTCAGTCAGGTAAGGCTCCCATCAGGAGGAGCCAGTTGTCTCAGTCAGGTCAGAGGTGCTGGAGCCCCTTAAAGGTGCAGCAGTCAGTCATGGTGGGAGCCTCGACTAACTTCTCTCGTGACTATTTACACCACAGGTGTGGAGACTGCCAAGCAACGATGTATGTGCTCTCGTGCTCTTTAACGAGAGACCAATCCCTTCCCCATTCCCTTAGTACCAAGGTGTTTCTTTTCAGATGTTTCCTACATTCAGGGGATTTTTTTTGTTTGTTTGTTTAAGAGACAGAGTCTCACTTTATTGCCCTCAGTAGATTGCTGCGGCGTCAACAGCTCACAGCAACCTCCAACTCCTGGGCTTAGGCCATCCTCTTGCCTCAGCCTCCCGAGCAGCTGAGACCACAAAGCCCTGCTATTTTTTTGTTGCTGTTTGACCGGGGCTGGGTTTGAACCCGCCACCCTCGGCATATGAGGCCGGCGCCTTACCCTCTGAGCTACAGGCACCGCTTTTTAACTGGGTACACTGCCATACCTTATCATCTGGGTTTCTTGGTAAGTGAGGGGAGCAGAATGGCTACTAAGGAGGCATTTTAAAACTGATGTGTCAATTTAAAAAGATAGAATTTATACCAAAGCATTTTTTTATATCTTCATAGCTCTGGATAAGAAAGGAAAGGATTATTTTTAGTAACTTAAAAAAAAAAAACCTGCATTCCTCTCCAGTTTTTTTTTTTTTTTTTTTTTTGAGGCAGAGTCTCACTGTGTCAAGTGCTCTGGCATCACAGCTCACAGCAACCTCCAACTCTTGGGCGTAAGCGATTCTCTTGCCTCAGCCTCCCAAGTAGCTGGGACTACAGGCGCCCGCCACAACACCTGGCTATCCTCTCCAATTTTTAAATTTGGAGTTCAGTGGAAACATTGTATGCCCCTGAGTTTGCCGGTACCTGATGGAGTTGCCTGTGTGAATTCTCTTCTGGATCGCTTCCTTCTTCCAGTCATCTCCACAACCACTTAGGTCTTCCTCCTTATAAGATACCTGTGGGTCACTCCAGGTAATTAAACTCTCTCTTGCTCTGAAAGAAGAAGGCTCTCTTGAGACTTTGAGAGGTTAAGTAATTTATCCAGAGGTGTTCAGCTAATCTCTGACTCTAGTTAAGTCTTTCTGAGTGAAGCCAAGTGCTTAACTACTCAATCTCTCCTACCTGCTGGGCAGGTAAATGCACAGACGTCCCTGTAGGGAAGAGGATTTTGAGGAGAGTGGAGAGACTATTGGGATCCTTTTGGAGAGGGTAACTTCTCATTTGATCACCCTTATTCGTCCAGTTGTCTGGAGAAGTGTTGGAGTCACAGCTGTTCCCTTTCTCTCTCTTCATCCCCTCTGTGTTCCTCTGAGGACACAGAACTGAAAGTTAGCCAGATTCTCTCCTAGGAATCTGAGAAATGCTGCTGGGCTCATGTTCCCAAATTAGGCCAATTTCCTCATCCCCCAACAGCCTCACTCAGCCAGAGCACCCTTGGTGCTTTGCATTACGTCTCTCTCGCCCTCCGCCTGTCCCCTGACTGGTCTGCCAGCTGGGCAGTTATTTTCAGCCCAATAGGGTTATCTGCTGACCCTTTTTGGTGACATTTTTCTTCTTTCTCACAAAAATAACTCTCCTCATTGGTCACATTTTCCAGCCTTTTTCGTAGCCACTCTCCAATCGGCTGGATTGAATGATGCTTCTGATAACCGAAGAGAGATGCAGGGAATTTGATATGGAGCTGTTCATAAGGAATGCGTTTTCCACACTTCATATTTATGTCATGCTTTGCGTGCTTTGGTTTTGAACTCTCCCTTGGGGTGTGCAGAGGTACATTGCTGACCCATCCCTGGGGCCGGCTGCTGTGTGGGAGGGAAAGTCGTCTCAGGGTAGAGCCTGCCCTTTGGAATCAGCAGCTCAAGGCTCTTCTCCAGCTCTGGTTTGGCTTTGGTGCATGCTCTTTGAGAGCCCCACTGCAGTGCTCTTTCATGATGGAGTTCCAGGGTGAAAGCTGGTACTTAAAGAGCACTTTAAGATTCTCTTCCTTACATAAGGGGAGGATTAAGCGAGAAATACCTGATAAGAGTTTAACCCAGTGCACCATTAAGTCAGCTATTGTTGTCATTATCTGTGTAACTTGAGAAGTAGAAAAGGTGATCATTTTGTCTGTAATCTTAGCTCTGCAGATTATTAGGTGTCTGTCTTTGGCAAGTTACTTAATCACTTGAAGTCTATTTGGTCATCTGTTGAATGGAGATAACAGCAGCCCCTATCTCATGGAGTTGTCAGAGGGTTAAATAAGAGAATGTATAAAGCTCTTAGAATAGTGCACAACCCGTGCTAACTATTATTGTCATTATCTGTGTTACATGAAAATTAGGATGTATTATCAGTTTATCTTAAATTGCAGTTCTGTTTAAGATACAGAGATTTCATATTTCATAGAACTAACTGACTCTTAGGGCAAAGAAACATTGGAGTGAGGAGTCCTTTTGGTGAGAATTCTTTGTGCTGCTTGAGCCCCATTTTATTATATTTGTCATTGGCCTATTATTTGGCAAATTACTTTCCATCTTTAAAACCCAGTGCTTAGCGGAGCATAGTGGTGCACACCTGGAGGCCCAGGTACTTGGGAGTCTAGGAATTCAAGTTCAGCCTGGGCAACATAGGGCAAAATTAAAAAAATTAAAATAAAGCAAACAAAAAAACTCAACCTTCTTCCTAGAGGTTGTCAATATTTCTAAAGAATAATCCTTAATTGGTGACTTTAGCATTTTTTTGTTCTGGGGGCATATGAATAGAGAATGAGGAGGGCAGGAATGACATTGATGACTTTAGTGGCCTTAGGTAAAAGGTAACATTCACTCATTCACTCACTTAGGAAACTTGATGGAGAGCTTTCTATGTTCCAGGTATTGTGCTTGGAGCTGGGAGAATAGTGATACACCAGACCTGCTCCCTGGCCTCTAGTAAATTGGCCTAGGGTCCTGCAGAGAGGTGAGTGTTAGGTGGAGGTAGGCATAAAAAGTTATGAGAGTACTCACCAAGAGTATTCACGTTGAGCCTCTTTAGCCCTTTCATGGACATCTGGAAAGGTTATCCAGGAAGAACCGTGTTTGAGCTGAAACTAGAAGGAGAGTAAAAGTTAAAGTTAACCAAGAGAAGAGTAGAAAGAATATTCCAAGAAGGAGGATGAGCATAAATCAAGTTCTAGAGGCAAGGGAGAAAGCGTGGTGTGTTGGAGCCATGGGCCTTACAGGTGTTGAGTGGTAGTCATTGGTGGCTTTATGTTTTAAACCAGCCCTTTTGCCTTTTTAGACAAATGACTTGTATGAGGCCATCATTTCTTGTATGACACTGAAATAATTGGTAATGTTAGGAGAGTTTGACTTCGAGCTTTCAGTATTTTCTAGCTTTGTCTTTCTTTGCTGAATCTTCAATGCAGCCACTACATTCTTCTTTCTGCATTTGTGTTTGCTGGTCAAGAAAACCCCCAAAGTGTGCTCAAGGATTTTAGGTTCTGTTGTAATACTGAGATTTGGTTTGACTCCTTTTTAAGGTAAAGAGACTTGGCTGTCTTTGTTTTGTGTGTCAAAATTTTCATAGTAATGATATCTTTGTTTTAATGGGAATTGCCTTTTATTTAGACAAGATTCCGAGCAAAGACCCCTGAGAATCTATGGCTGTAAATAATATTCTGATAAAGAATTTAAAAAAAGGAATTAGAGAAATAGTTTGACCTGCCATCATCCGATACCTGAATTGTAACAGTTGCCTCATAACTGGTTTCTCCTCTTAGATTTCCATCTTCCTGCCATTTAGCTAGATTGGTCTTATAAAAATGTGCATCAATGATTTTACAACCAAAACTTTTTAATAGATACCCATTGCACTTAGGGTAGAAAAATCCTAAATCCTTACCAGGACCCTGTGTGACTTGGGCCTTCTCTGTATCTTCAGGCTTACTTTATACCTGTTACCTTGTTTTAATAATTTTGAGCTCTTTGCTCGTGTAGTTCCCTACTTATTCTAGGTTCCTAGAATACTATAGTTCCATGGAGTAGAATGGAATAGAAGAAAATAGTCCTCTAGAACATCCACCCCTGTTTGCTGGGCTGCCTACTTACCCTTCAGGTTCAGCTTGAATATCATTCCTTCAAATAACATTACCCTCTTATTTAAATTAGAAACCTTTATTTTATTCTCTTGCAGTGGTGTTTTATTTTTCCTTTTTCTTATCACCCTAAACTCAACTTGTAACCCTGTATTTGTGTAATTACAGTAGAACCCCCATAGTTGATACCTCCATACATTGACCAACTTGAGTTGACCTAATTTTCATAGACCCAACACCCACCACATGTCTGTATCAGTGCAGCAGGCCTCGCTTCTTATGTCCACCACCTCTGTATGCTGACCAGTTTGTTGCAGTATGTTGGGTGGTTAGCTTACAGAGGTTCTACTTTTTAGTCTCATCTCCCTCATTAATTGAAGCTTCAGAAGTGCCTATGCTGCTGCCCTGAGCCTGGCACTATGGGTCCTCAGTTAGTACTGGTTAAATGACTGAGGAACAGGTGTAGGGGGAATGATGCGTCCTACTAGTAGGAGCTGCCCAGGAGCCTTTGAAGTGTGGGACTTATGCACGCCAGGCTCTGGGTTGCAGAGATTTCAAAGTCCTTAGCATTGATGTGATGAAGAGAAGCTCTACTTTCTACGAGAGAGTTTTAGAATAAGAGGAGAAGGCTTCCTGTAAAAGCTGAGGAACATTCATGTTTAGAAGACACACAGCGAAAGAATAGCTCACAAGCAGGAGCGTCCAACCTGTTGGTTTCTTGGTGCTAGACAGAAGAAGAAGAGCTGTCTAGGGCCACACATTAACACTAATGAAAGCTGATGAGCATGGGCGGTGCCTTTAGCTCAGTGAGTAGGGCGCCGGCCACATACACCGAGGCTGGCGGGTTCCAACCGGGCCCTGGCCTGCTAAACAACATTGACAACTGCAACCAAAAAATAGCTGGGCATTGGGCTGGGTGCCTGTAGTCCCAGCTACTTGGGAGGCTGAGGCCAGAGACTCTCTTAAACCCAAGAGTTTGAGGTTGCTGTGAGCTGTGATGCCAGAGCACTCGACTGAGGGTGACACAGTGAGATGAGACTCTGCCACAAAAAAAAAAAAAAGAAAAGACAACTGATGAGTAAAACAAAAAAACAAAAACAAAACTGTGCATAATTTTCATGATTTCTGCCATCACAGATAAGCAAAAAGTCCTCACATAATTCTCATGCAGCCTGTGAGCCCCAGGTAGAACACCACTGCAAGAAAATTCAAAAGGAATGGCCAGAGAGGAGGGGAGAAAACCAGGCACCTGTGGTGTCCACAATTCACGATAAGTGAGTTTCAAAGAATAAGGGGTCAGTGGTGTTTACTGCCAAGAAGGTCCAGGCCCCAGCAGAGTCTATGGATTTAGCAATGAAGGCCCCTGCAGTTTCAAGGAATCAGTCAAGGGAGGGGCTCCATGCCCCTGGACCAGTACCATGCACTGAGTGGGTTCTCAGTAAGTGTTGACTGGCGACTAGGTTATGATATGTGTAGTCTTTACCAAACGTGAGAGGCGTCCCTGTTTCTCTCCCAACATCTCATTCTCTTTCTTCTTACTGAGCCTTCCTCTGTTTTTTCTCTGCTATTTCTCTTTTTGCTTCATCTCTTCCTGTTTTTTCTCTTACCCAGTGATAGCAAAGAAGTTTATCCCCATACTCCATTTTACCCATCCATCCATATATATATTTTTTTGATTGGGAATTTGATAGATGTACAATAGGTGTTTAGATCTGTTTGCCTCAAATGGTGGTACTTTGTTTTGTTTTGAGACAGTGTCTTATTCTGTCATCCTGAGGTTGAGTGCCGTGGCATCATCATAGCTCACAGCAACCTCAAACTTTCAGGCTCAAGGAATCTTCATGCCTCAGCCACCCAAGTAGCTGGGACTACCATGCCTGCCATGATGCCCAGCCAGTTTTTCTATTTTTAGTAAAGATGTGGTCTCGCTCTTGCTCAGGCTGGTCTCAAACTCCTGAGCTCAAGCAATCCACCCACCTTGGCCTCCCAGACTGCTAGGATTACAAGTGTGAGCCACTGCACCTGGGCTACCCATATATATTTTTATTGACATATTTATACATAGAATTTTATTCATTCACTTATTTATCCTATATTTATTTTTTACTTTTATTTACTTATTTTTGACACAAGAGTCTTGCCTTGCCACCCAGGTTGGAGTGCAGTGATGCGATCATAGCTCACTATAACCTCGAACTTCTGGCATCAAAGCAGTCTTCCTGTCTTGGCCTTCCAAAGTTCTGGGATCACAGGTGTGAGCCACCATGCCTGGCCTAGCCTACATTTAATATACATTTTTTAAGAATGAAGAACATAATTTCAAAATGAAGAACAAAAATGAAGAACATAACTTCATATTCTACTCGGGGACCCACATACTCAGACAAATTATAATGCCAAAGTAGTATCAAAAAATGGGAACACGGAGTGAGTGCCTCACCCTGCCTGGGAGTTAGGGAAGGTTTCCTAAAAGAGGTGACTCGAGGTGGCTTGACTCCAACTTGCGAGTTGAAGGGCAAAAGGCCATTTCTGGCAATGGGAAAAGCCTGTTCTCAGGCAACCCTGGTGTTTTTAGAGCATGGTGAAAACAATTTAATGTATGGGGAACATAGGCTTGGTATCCAACTGGCATTCCAAATGAAGAAATATGAGTTTATTTTGTATGTTGTAGGGAGCCACAAAGATTTTAAAGCAGAAAATGACATCATTGACTTTGTTTTCTAGGAAGATAAGTCTGGCCGCTGCAGTTAGGCTAGAGTGGGACAGCTTGTTGGCAAAGAGCAGTGTGAGGCAGTTGGAGTGGTCCTTTGGAGAGATGATGAAGCCATGAACCAAGGCAGTGTTCCCAGACTTCACGCATTCCCCAGTTGTTTGTACAGTGCTTGGTATCCACATACCGCTCACATTATTAACTTTTTTCTTTAAATCAACTCCCCTTTTATACTCAAATACATTTATTTTTAAAAAGAAACTCTTATCGGTGAAATTATTGTTTGTGACAGTTGTATTTTTCTAAGTACACATTAAAATACATGCATGACTATTTTTAAAAAGGTGCATTCCTATACTACTTGCTCTCAGATTGCTTGCACCGGTGGTATTTGTACCTTACTTTGAGAAGCAATAAACTAAAGCCTGGCCGAGGGTTGCAAAGAGGAGAGAACCGTGCCGAGAGACCTTTGTGAGGACAGCCGTAGGATGTTATAACAGATTGGCTGTTAGAAGTGGGAGGGAAGGGGAGTCTGAAACTGAGCCCATGTGTAGCTGACAAGACTGAGTAGATAATGACATTTTTTTTAAGTTTTTTATGAGACAAGAGTCTCACTATGTCGCCCTTGGTAGAGAGCTGTGGCGTCACAGCTCACAGCAACCTCAAATTCTTGGGCTTAAACAATTCTCTTGCCTCAGCCTCCCAAGTAGCTCGGACTACAGGTGCCTGCCACAATGCCCAGCTCTTTTTCTGTTGCAGTTGTCATTGTTGCTTAGCTGGCCTGGGCTGGGTTCAAACTCGCCAGCCTTGGTGTATATGGCTGGCGTTGTAACCCTTGTGCTGCGGGCACCGAGCCAATAATGACATTTTTGAGGTGAAAAATTTAAGGATCTTAGCAGTTGAGGAGCAAGAAAGGATAATTATTTCAATTTGGGACATGTTGAATTTGAATTGACTTCAGGATTTTCTTTTTTTTTTTTTTTTTTGCAGTTTTTGGCCGGGGCTGCTGGGTTTGAACCCTCTACCTCCGGCATATGGGGCCGGTGCCCTACCCCTTTGAGCCACAGGCACCACCCTGACTTCAGGATTTTCAAAGACATCTGTCATGTTGAAAATTTGAACTAACAGATGTGGGAGTCATCAGTTGTGGGGTTTCTAAGAAGAAGCTATAGGATGAATTTCTGATTCCTTTTTGTGGCACACAGACCCTCCATGATCTCCAGGCAAAAACACGTTTTAAGTAAAGAAGAAATATGGTCAGGTTTGCACTTAACACAGAGTACTTTGCCATTAATCAGACGGGGATAGATCTAGGTTTTATGGAGCCTGAAGCTTATACAATTTGTAGGCCTTCTTTAAGAAAAACAATTCACAATTATGAATTCAAAATGGAAAGGAAATGATGGCTAGGTAACTGGAGCCTCGGATAGTCACATGACTTTCTTTGAAGATCTTGTTAGGCAGTTTACCAGTAATCCTTACATAGAAATTCCTCCTGATTGAAACCTAGCTTCACCTCGCAGTCTAAAACTCTGTAGCTCCCGGGAGCCCATGCAAGTCTGGTATATACATTGGAGGAGGGTGATACAGGAAGCAGGGAGACCAGGTCAGAACCAGCTGAGGAAAGGCACAGCATGAATTTTTCACGCCTTAATTTACACAGTTGTGCAGTTTTCTCCAACATCCTTTAGCAGGCTGGGTTTCCACACAGTGAAAGCACATGGTTGGCTAGATCCAAGTTTTAGGGGATGTCTTATTCCATTTTGTACTGCTATAACAGAATACCACAGATTGCATAATTTTTAAAGAGCAGAAATTTATTTTCTCACAGGTCTAGAGACCAGGAAGTCCGAGATCAAGGTGCTGGCATCTAATGAGAGCCTTCTTGCCAAGTCATTGGTAGGAAGTAGAAGGGCAAGAGATTTCATGAGAGAGAAGTGAAAGAGCGCTAAACTTGACCTTTTATAAGGAGCCCACTCCTGTGACAGTGGCATTAATCCATTCATTAAGGGCAGAAGCTATCTTGACCTAATCACCTCTTAAACATCCCACATCTTAATACTATTAAAATGGCAATTAAAGGTCAACATTACTTTTGGAGGGAACATTAACCATAGTAGGAGGTGATAACGGGGAACCTTGGGAATGAGCTAGACTAACAGGGAAAGAGGTGACACCGAGAAGGAAGTTGTTAGATAAGGAGGGAAGGAGAGGAGAAGGTATTTTAGAGATGGAGCAGTTCCAATTACCGCTGTTAGAACTTGGAAAAGTAACAAACTCATTGGCATTAAAAATGTCTAGGAACTATGAGGCCTGAACATTAGAAGAATTGTTCATGTGAACAGTGGCTTTGGCTAGAATGATGGGCCTAGTTCTAGAGAGCCAGTGCCCAAATTTGTGATTAGTGTGTGCTCAGGGAAGAAGAAAAAGAGGAAAGTGGGGCGGCGCCTGTGGCTCAGTGAGTAGGGCACCAGCCCCATATGCCGAGGGTGGCGGGTTCAAACCCAGCCCCGGCCAAACTGCAACAAAAAAAAAGAAAAAGGAAAGTGGTATAGCTGAATAGTAGGAGTTTAAAAGAAAAGTGTTTCATAATAATTTGGAAGAGTAATGATCTAGAGGAACTTTAACGAGTAAAGCAGGAGCCTTATCTTGGAACCTTGGTATGTGGAGTTTTAAAGAACAAGTAGGCTTCACTTGAAAGAGCTGCAAAGGAAGTCTGGAGGAAAGGCAGGATTTAGGGGGGGCAAGGAGCTGGAGAGTGTTCTGTGGACAGAGAATATGTAATCTGCTTAGGAGCCATAAGATTGTGATCAGAAAGCCTCATTGAAATCATCAGCTAGGCTTGATGTCTTCTCATTATGTGGCATGTCAGTAATTACTGAGAAGGAGCAGAATCATAGGAAAATATTCTTTAAATAATTATACTTTACAGGAAAAGGGTATTGACTAATGTTGAATACCATTGGTGATAGACCGAAACATTTCTGGTCACATGCCTTTACTCTGTATAATAGAGCATTATGTCACTGCGTTTAGATGATTGCTTTTATGTTCCATTTTAATCCCTCCATTGGCCCACTGACTTACTAGATCTAGCTTTTTGTGCTTTTTTTTTTCTTAGTGGTTGCTCTGGGGGTTAGAATATGCATCCTTATCACTAGTTAAATAGACTTAATATTATACCACTTCACGTGAAATGTGAGAACCTTGCAGCAATGAAAGTCCATGTGCTCTCTCATGCTTTGTGCTATTGATAGCATATATTTTAAAACTACATATGTCATAAACTCCACAGTACAGCTGGTCATTTTACTGTATTTTTTAAAACATGGACTTTTAAGAAATTCAGAATTTATGGTGGTATAAATATTTTGGTTACATGAATGCTTTGGTACAGTTTGAGTCAGAGTTGTAAGTGTGCCCCTCACCTGGATGGTGTGCGTTGTACCCATTAGGTGTGAATTTACCACTCCCCACCCCCACCTCTCTCCCCTGCCTGCTTTCCCTTGAGTTTTTACTACCAAATGTGTACAGGTGTGTTGATCTATGGGCTCCACTGAAATAGTGAGTACATGTGGTGTTTCTTTTTTCATTCTTATGAAACTGCCATTTCACTTTAAATAGCGGTCATTTTACCATTTCCAGAAATTTTGCATTTCTGTTGTTATTCATTTCTTCCTATAGATGCTGGTTACCATCCGATGTCATTTCTCTTTAGCTGAGAACTTTCCTTAGCATTTCTGGTAGTACAGGTTTGCTAAGAATAACTACTTTTGGTTTATTGAAAATGTTTTCATTTTACCCTCATTTTGAAGGATATTTTCTATGGATCTAGAATTCAGGATTGAAAAATTTTTTCTTTCTGCGCTTTAAAAACTGTTCTTCCTTTGTCCTCTGGTCTTCACTTTTTTCCTGATGATTGTTTTTCTGTGTGCAAGTCTTTTCTCTTCCTCCCAGCTGCTTTAAGATTTTCTCTTCATCTTTGATTTTCCACAGTTTGACTATGATGTAAGTGTAATTTTCTTTGTATTTATTCTGCTTGGGATTTGCTTTGGTTTTTACATCTGTAAGTTGATATTTTTCACCAAATTGGGAAATGTTAGGCTATTACTTCAAATGTTCTTTCTGCCCATTTTTTTTCTCTCTGTTCCTGGGACTCCAGTTGCATAAATGTTAGACTGCTTGGTATTGTCCTGTGGGTTTGTCCTGTTTTTTTGTCCCTGAAGTATTGTTAATTTTTTCTCATCTTTTATCTTTTTGTTCTTCAGACTGGATATTTCCTGTTGATCTGTCTTCATATTCACTGATTATATTAACTGTTATCTTCAAGCTGCTATTAAGCTCATAGACTGATTTTTTTTTAATCTGGATGTTATACTTTTAAATCACAAATTTCCATTTATTTTCCCCCATCTGTTTTTCTCTTACGTAGCTTCTGTTTCTTGCCTACATTCTCCATCTGATCATTCATTATGACCATCTTTCCTGTAAGTGCTTGAACATATTTATATAACTGCGTTAAAGTCCTTGGCTATTAACTCAACATCTGGGTCATTTTGAAGTCAGTTTTTATTGTCTGCTTTGTCTTTTGACTGTGGGGTCACATTTTCTTGTTGATTTATATGTCTAGTAATTTTTGTTTGTACTTAGGACATTGTGGATGATACATTATAGAAACTCTGTATTATGTTTCTTTCCTCTGAAAAATGTTAATTTTTGTTTGAGCAGGCAGTCGAATTATTTGTGGTTACCTTGAATTTGTGGAAGCTCGGTTTGGGGCTTTGTTAGATCCGATCTGTTCAGTTTTGCCTTCTGTCCTAGAGCAAGTGCCATAGTCCTGGGACATGGCCTTTACTCCTGAGGCATGGCACTTCTGAATTTAAATGGAAAACCCAAAATTTGTACCAGGCACCTCCAACTTAGTGGAACTCAAACCCCAAACTCTGTCTTCTCTACAATGAATAGCAGCTGAAATCTCATGTCTATTCAGCTTTTTAAAAAAAGCTTTTCATTGGGTCTCTTAGAATCTTCTCCATGCACATACAATTCAAGTACTGACTAAGAATTTTAGTGGACTTTGTATGCATATTTGGGAGCTTCCTCCTTCCTAGGATTTCTCTGTTTTTAGCCTTCTGGCAGTTCCAAACTTTGTTCTCAAGCCAACAGAACTGCAGCTTTCTCCTTGAGTTCTAGCTCTCCAGACTGGAGAGTATACTCAGGGGCAAATCCATTTAAACATGAATTTTTACTAGTACGGTTCTTTCAAGAATCAAATCCTGGCCAGTTCCGTTTGCCCTCCAATGTCTTCAAATAGTTGTTTTGTATATTTCGTTCAGGGTTTATAATTGTTTTCCGTGTGAAGGTTAGCTGAATACAAACTGCTTTCTCATTATGGCCAGGTTCTGTTGGATTGTTTCAACACACATCGTGGTTTTTTTAAGTGGTATTATCATGAAAAAAGAATAAGAAGGGTTTTCACAGAGAAAGATTGTGTTGATTTTTTCTTGGGATTAATGACAGGGACATTCAGGTGCATTGGCTATTGAGATATAGAATGTTCTGATAACCAGCCTTATACTTGGAAATAAGGGTCAGAAATATGAGTATGAAAAAGGCCCAGAGACTAGAGATAAATCATTAGAGTACAAGTGTTCATCCATGAAGATGCTGTGCTGAGAACTCTGAAAAGCTAATCTAAAAAGACCTCTAAAGTTGGAGAGGTTGGCAGTATGCTATTTGAAGGGTAGGAGTTCTCCTATATGGCTTCAAGATGAGTAGCAAAATTTATGGGTTAAATGACTATACCTAGGTCCTGGCTTTCTTGTTAGGCTGTTGTTACCTCGGATGGAAGAGCTGGCCTTCATTCAGACTTTGTTGTTTGAGAATGGGTGAGAAGAGAGCCTAGGAAATTAACCTTGGGCTTGGACTGATAAGCCGAAAAAGAGGGTTGGTGTATTTTAACACTGGTGTTTGAGGAAGTTATTACCAAAATGAGAATACCAAGAAAAATGTAGTAAGTTTTTCACAAACTAAATTTATTCAGTTTAAAAGACCATTCTTGGCCGGGCACGGTGTAATCCTATAATCCTATTAATCCTAGCACCCTCCGAGGCCTAGGTGCCTGGATTGCCTGAGCTCACAGGTTCGGGACCAGCCTGAGCCAAGAGCGAGATCCCCCATCTCTAAAAATAGGTGAGCGTTGTGGCAGGCAGCTGTAGTCCCAGCTATTGAGGAGTCTGAGGCAAGAGAATCACTTGAGCCCAGGAGTTTGAGTTACTATGAGCTATGATGCCATGGCACTCTACCAAGGGTGACAAAGTGAGACTCTATCTAAAAAATAAATAAAATAAAAGACCATTCTTTATCTTAGTTTGTGTCCTTCCTAATTTGAGGAGATTGGAAAGGTCCTTCTTTAATGACATGGTAAGAGGAAGTGGTGGTTTAAAAAAACAAAAGTTCTTAACAAAATTAAAAGCTTTTTTTTTTTTTTGTAGAGACAGAGTCTCACTTTATGGCCGTTGGTAGAGTGCCATGGCCTCACACAGCTCACAGCAACCTCCAACTCCTGGGCTTAAGCAATTCTCCTGCCTCAGCCTCCCCAGCAGCTGGGACTACAGGCACTCGCCACAATGCCCGGCTATTTTTGTGTTGCAGTTTGGCCGGGGCCGGGCCTGAACCCACCACCCTCGGTATATGGGGCCGGCGCCTTACCGACTGAGCCACAGGCGCCGCCCAAAATTAAAAGCTTTTAATCCTGTACTGCCAAACACATTTCCCCTCCCCAAACAGAAATTGGTTCTTTGAAATATTGACAGTTGATGAAACCCAGAGTTTGGGAAACAACGCTAAAAGTTTAATAAGTCTTTTTTAAGGGGCGGCGCCTGTGGCTCAGTGAGTAGGGCGCCGGCCCCATATACCGAGGGTGGCGGGTTCAAACACAGCCCCGGCCGAACTGCAACAACAACAAAAAAAAAAAAAATAGCCGGGCATTGTGGCGGGCGCCTGTAGTCCCAGCTGCTCGGGAGGCTGAGGCAAGAGAATCGCGTAAGCCCAAGAGCTGGAGGTTGCTGTGAGCCGTGTGACGCCACGGCACTCTACCCGAGGGCAGTAAAGTGAGACTCTGTCTCTACAAAAAAAAAAAATAATAATAATAAGTCTTTTTTAGGGTTACTGGGGCCACTTTTGAAATGGAATGTAGTGGGGATAGTGAAATGTATGCTAATTTGCCAGCTGTGACCTGGCTCTGTGCTTACAGTATCTTCTCCATGGGCTCCCACAAGTGAGGCCAGATGAAGAACTGCAGTGTGAATTCTGTGGTGTCCCGAGTCTCACCACAGCGTGACACAGGGTGGAGAATGGAGCTGGCATTCCTCTCTAGGTCTCACATGATGGGGGCCTCCAGCTCACAGGTTAATACTTCTTTTGAGCTACCCTCACTGCTTTTCCATCGTCACTCTTGTGAGAGATGAGGTTTCTGAAAGCATCAGGGCCAGGGCATGCTTCTGTTGTTCTTAACTTGCTCTAAGTTCTTCCACTCCAGATTTGGTTGAGGTAGCAAGTCTAGAGTGTGATTATACAAAGTCACTAACTCACAGGTCCCAGAAGGGGTTGCTTCTTAGAGAATTTATAACATTGTGCGCATTTCTAGCTACACACATGCTGGATTGATTTTAACAAACAGAAAGGAGTTCAGAGAATGACAGAAATGTATAGGTTTTGACTTATGATGAATATTGAAAAGAATGTTTATGTTGGCTAAATGTCAAAAAGTACTAAGGAAATGGGGCATGTCTTTATACGTGTCTGAAAGGTCTATAGAGTCAAGAAGAGGAAGAGGGAAAAGCTGATTTAGGATGACCCAAAAGGATGTAATTGAGATTAAGAGGATACTACCCTCCAAGACAGGAAAATCTAGGATGAATTTTTTTTTTTTTTTTTTTTTTGAGATAGAGTGGGCTAGAGTGCCGTGGCATCGTCCTAGCTGACTGCAACCTCAAACTCATGGGTTCAAGTAATCCTCCTGCCTCAGCTTTCTGGGAAGCTGGGACTATAAGCATATGCCACAATACTGACCAATTTTTCTATTTTTTGCAGAGGGGGGTTCTTGCTCTTGCTCAGGCTGGTCTTGACCTCCTGACTTTAAGCAGTCATCTTCCCTCAGCCTCCCAAAGTGCTAGGTGTGAGCCACTGCTTCCAGCCCAGGATGAATTTTAAGAATGATTTTCAGGACTATAATGTGTTCTCTTTGGATCAGCCTCTTCGACAAACTGCTGGCAGCCCTATCCCATGAGTCACTTAAAGTGGGCAGTTTGATGACTCTGTATTGAGCTATGGGATATGGATGTTTTTATTACAAGGTATGTGTGAATACTTGGAGAAGTGTGACAGCTCCAGAGCATTTGCCTGACATTGTGGCTGTCCTGAGCATCAGGTTTATGCCTCTGAGATGTGGAGCTGCAGTTTTCTCTTCTTGATTCAGTCAACTTTAAAGCATTTCTCATTCTTCAGGGAAGCTAGAATAGATAAGAATTGGATCCCTGGAATGAAACCTTTCGTGAAATAAAAGGCTTTGCAGTATTTGACTACTGAAAACTTCCCATTGTCTCAATTTTAGGTATTAAGGATTTGTTGTTCAAGGTCTGCATAATAGCTGCTATTGGCAACATTGATTATCGCTGTGTATCCAGGATTGTCTCTAGTGTTTGCAGTAGACCTGTGAGGAACTCATGATCATTCTCATTTCACACATGAGGGAAAGGAGGTTTAGTGAAGATGTGACTAGCCCAAGGCTGCACAGCTAGAAAGTGACAAGTCTACAATTCCGTCCAATTCAAAAAGAGGATCGTCCCTCTTTTCCCTCTCCCTCTCCGTCTCCCTTTCCTCTCCTGTCCACCTCCCTCTACCTTTAACATAATAGCTTTTCCTCTTTACCTCCCTCCAGCAAACTCACTTTTCCCCTTCAATTTAGTCCCTCCTCCTTCAAAGCTACTCCACTGTTGGTGTCAGGAAAATATCCTGTGGCGTGCAGTAAAAACACAACTACTTTCCAAGTGCAAAGATTTGTATTGAATTCAGCTTAACACAGCTTGGCACAACTATTATGATTTCAGCATCACTTTCTAATCCTCACTTGGCCCTTAACCCTACCCTCAGTCTGATCCTCAATTTGCCTGCGTATAGGAGTAGGGGTTGGCCAAAGCTGCTTTCTGGTGCCCCCATCTTATTGCCCATATTTATAACATCCAGGGATATATCTTATTTACTTTTTGCCCAGAAGATAAATCAAGGAGATAGCCCTTTGGTTTGGTCTTGCCTAGTCTTATCCGGAGTGTCAGGATAAATGGCATGTAACAAGTCTCTCATTCTCAGGCACTTTGTTTTAGCCCAGATTGTTTCTTTTCTGTAGCTGCCCTGTCCTTTCAAGCTAGCGTCCATCTAGCTGCTAGGAAGTCGTGGATAGTCTGGTTCAGGGTAATTCTGATGTCAGACCGGGTTGGAATCCTTGCCCCATTACTTACAAATAGGATGATTTTTAGCTGAGTTAATCTCTAAGCCTCAGTTTCCTCTTCTGTACACTTGCTATGTAGCAGTTACCCACTTCATCAGGTCCGAGAGTCTTCAGAGTAATCCTCCTAAAGCTTTGGCCTAAGCTAACCCATAATAGATGTTGGCTATTACGACTATGATTAGCTATTCATTATTTAATATGTTCTTCCTCATCGCCTAGATCAGCTTACTCACAGTTCATCGAGTCCTGTGCTTACGTATTTTCATTTCTCCCCGTGGCCTTGTCTTCTTTCTGTCTTTGTCTTTGTTCCCTTCACGCCAGCTCTAATTGATGATAAATGTTCCATGTCATCATTTACATCTGTTTGGCTTAGATACTCTCCCCCTGAATTCAAAATACTGTAATTAACATGCCCACAAAATCACAGAACTATAGAACTGGGAGGAATCACTTGTTCCATAAAGAAAATCTCAGGATCATGGAGCTACTCAGTGGGAGAGCCAGGAGTAGAGGCAAGATCACTTCGTGTCTGCTCTAGCGCTTTTTCTACACTTGATCTTAGCCAAAAGGCCGAGAAGCGATTCTAGGGCTTTTTCTATACATTTTTTTTAAACCCCAATTTTATATATACACAATAGAATCCACAATAGTAATTGGGGGAAAGCGGACAGGGAGGCACTTTCATCTAAATGCACATTCTCCCATCATGTCTAGTCATGACAGGCGTCTTGGACAGCCAGGTTGGGTGTACCCTTGTTTTCTGGTCCTCAGGGTGTTAGGAATTGCCAGCCGTTAGTGTCTTGTTCTTCCGGGGAGCAGGTAGATCCATGAGCAGCCTCCATACTGGTGCCCTCCTCCACACCTACCTGCCTTTTTTCTGTTAACCTAAATTTATCCATCTAGTTTCTTTCTTATTTTGCTTTAATTTTTCATTAAAATTAGAAGCATCCAGAAAAGTAGAAAAAATAGTATCGCGAACAATATATACTCATCACCTACATCCAGCCAACATTTTGCCTTATTTGCTTAAATTATATATATTTTATAAGTACAAAATATTTTAAAATGTAATTTTTTTGCTGAGTTATTCTAAGCAAATTTTAGACATCATAACGTGTTCCTGAAATACTTTTAGCATATGTCTCAAAAAAGGACATTTTCTTAGAAAACCGCAATTGCACACTACAACTCCTAATACGTATCTATTACCAATCCGTATTTCTTTTCTCCAGTTGTCCCCAAAATTTCTTTTAGAGCTATTATCAAACTAGGATTCAAATAAAAAATCACACCATTATGTTTTTTTATCTTAGGTCTCTTTTAATTAGGAAGAGTACCCTATCTTTCCCCACCCCACCTTTTTAATGGGATTGACTTTTTGGAAGAGATGAGGCTGGTTCTCTGCTTTCCCTCATTCTGGATTTGTCTGATTTTTTTTCTTCTTAACGGTGTCTTACTAACTGCTCTCTCACCTGGTTTTCAGTAAGCTGGAAATCAGATTGAAATCCAGTAAGCTAGAAATCAAATTTGAAGGCTTCCTGAGATTGCAGCTGAGTGTTTTGGCAGGGCTTTTTCCTGGCTGGTGCTATGTGCTTCCAGGGGCAGCACCTCATCCCACTGTGACTGCTGTTGAGTTTGATCACCGAGTTAGGCTAGTGATAGATCTAACATCTAACAGTGACCATCTCCATTGTCAAGGAACATTTTCTCCCTTGCCACTAGGATGTAATGTATGGGTCAGTTCTTCAGCACCGTGAGAACGCCCAGTTTCCCACCATCAGTCTTTCACCTAATGGCTTCAACATCCATTGAAGCTCAGTTTTCTTTCTTATACATAAAATAGAATGTGCATTTTGATCTGCCCAATTCAGCTTGAGAGAACTTTGTTTACTCACAGGAGTTCATTTATAAGCCTAAATAGTCCATTACCTTCTATGACCTTAAATCTACTGTGTGAAAACTCAGGTCTGTATGGAAGGAGTTGTCAGACTGGCAGAGATGGAACTGTGTCGGGGGGACAGCTGTGAGGGGTAAGTGCCAGCCCTGCGATACACGCATACACTCTGCTGCCAACGTGTCAGGCCTGCCTCTCACCAGGCAGATAAAGAGCAGCTTTCTTGGGTTTTCTTTCAGATTGCTGGAGAAAGGAAGGGTAGTTTTTTTTTTTTTTTCTTTCAGTCTGAAATCTAAGTCTGAATGTGGGAGCTGCATCGCCTTCAGAAGCTGGAATAGAGATAGGTGTGAAGTTTGCAACAGATCTTCCTTAACTAAATGTGTTTCTGTTGGAATTAGGCGTGTGTTTTGACTGGCTTTTTGAAACAGGTTGCAGTTTGGTTTCAAAACTCTTGGCCTGATTCATATTTTGGGGGTGGGGATGGGGTGGGGTTTCTCCAGCACTCCGGAGAGTGTGTGACAAGTTTCTAAACTCAGAAGACTCCTTTTTTGGCACTGCAGCATCTTTTCTATTTTGGCATCTTAAGAATCTGGGGGAAACCATATAAAGATCAGAAATAAGTCTAGCCCCAAAGGCTCCCTCTGACATGGTAATTCCAGTTAGTTGAATCCTGGCCCATTCGGATGAGACCATATAAAGAGACTGTTTCCTGAAATTCCCGCTCTCTGCCTCTCACAGACTCCTTTTTGTAGAGAGCTGGTATTTCAGGACTGCAACGGCCGGTCACGTGCTTCCAACTCTTTACTCGCAGTCATTCCTGCCCCCTGTTTATTTTTGGAGAGAACGCATTTTTGCTTCACTTCAAGAGCTATGCAGGGTCCTGCCCCCTCCGTCCATCAGGCGGCAGACCCGGCCGGCCACGCTCATTTCCCACACTCAGAGACGTGACTCCAACTTGCAAGAGAGAACATGAGGGATGCACTGCCTAAGGGCTACCGTCACCCATTCCTATTTCTGTCCCTCTTGGTGTTGCATATTTTAAGTTTCTTTCTTTTTTTAAAACAAGTTTGGGGAATGTTACCTGGCAGTAAGTCAGCCAAAATTGGAAATCGTTTTTCCAGTTGATATCTTGGGGCTGTGCCTCTGAATTTCAGAAGCAGGGTAATTTAAAGAATAAACCAGGACTTTTGAATTCTAGGATCAGGTCTTCTCTCCTTTCTAGCTTTCAAGGTGGTCTGAGCTCTAATCTCTCTCTCCCATCCAGTTTTTTCCCCTCCTCCCTGACATAGGGATAGCAATTAGACTTCTTCCAAAGTGCTAACACAGATTGGTGATGTCTTCCCAAATTGCTTGGTCAAGGAGTTTTCTGGAGATGGTGGGTTCCATGAAAAAATATAATAATTGTCTTAGCCTACCTAAAGATTAGGGTCCTGGTTTCAAGGATGGAACAAGGGTAAATTATTTTTCCTTTAAATGAGTGGGCTATTATATAGAGAACTTGGGCACACAAGATTTGAGAAAAAGAAATAATCATGTGTTTGTGTCTGCTCTGGCATTTTTTTAGACTTGATGGGTAGGAAAGGGAAGGAGTCCTGCCCCAAATGGATAGATCTGTGACTGAAGGGTTTTAACTTCTCAACAGTCCAGATGGGGACTGGAACTCCAACAGGTGGGCTGGCAAGAGGCAGTCAAGGCTCCTCAAGTTCCCCAGAATCTGACCTGTTACTGCTGAAGAGAGAAAGCCCAGCAGTTCTGGTATCTAGTCTTAAGAGGTCAACAACTATGGCTTGGCCTGAGTGTGTTTTGATTGTCCCAGAGAGAGAGCCCCGGGCTTTTTTTGAAATGGAGCTAACTAGGTGTAGTCATGGAGCTCTCAGGGAGAGCAGCCAGAAATTTGGGGGCTGAGTTGTCCATGCAAAAGGAACCTGCCCGACCTTTCAAACTAGATTGCTAAAAGCCAGTCACCCACATACATTTCAAACAGATTATTTGTACTTAATTTTGAACTGCTGCATTAGAATCAAGTCGCATCTCTTTCTACTTAAGGGCTGTACTATACAGTAATCAGTGCTGAGGTGCTCAAGCTCCCAGAGGTTTTCCCAGGGCACCTTACCAATATGAGGATCAAGTAACAGCATCGCTACAGGAGTGTTAGGAGCTACCTCTGGTATCACAAACATTGTTGGACCTGGTTGCTTCTGGGTGCTTTTTCCTTTATATTTCCAATCCAGGGAAAGTTCCACTCTTCCCTTAGAGCGCCTGTACAGTTCTATTCGGTGTGCTGTTATATATGGTAGCCTTTATGTGTACTTATCAGAGCAGCCTTAATGATGCTCCGGGAGAAAGTAGCTCAATAAAATCCACTAAGATGACAAGGAAACTGCAAAATTCAGTAGAATCGCCCCATAGCTGAGAGATTCCTGCACAGCTTCCACTTTGGACCTTGGAAGCAGGGTCCCCAGAATGACACTCTGTAGCTCCATTACAGATACCTACCTCCTTTCTTTTTTTTTCTGAGGCAGAGTCTCAAGCTGTCACCCTGGATAGAGTGCTATGGCATCACAGCTCACAGCAACCTCCAACTCTCAGGCTTAAGTGATTCTAGTGCCTTAGCCTCTCAAGTAGCTGGGACTACAGGTGCCCGCCACAACACCCGGCTATTGTTTTTTTTTTTTTGGATGAAGTTGTCATTGTTGCTTAGCAGACCTGGGCCGGGTTCAAACCTACCACCCTAGATGTATGTGGCCGGCACCCTTGCTGACTGATTTACAGGCGCCACCACCTACCTCTTTTCTCTACTGTGGCCTCCTGGGTTTCAGATTAAGCCTGATGTCCAATCACATAGATCTCATATAGACCTGATACACCCCAAATTGTGCCTCTCCTCGGCCTCATTGGAGACAGGGATGACATCTACTTTTTCTCTTACCTAGTACCTATAGGACAGTGCCCAGCTCCCCACCTAGGGAACAAAGTTGAATTCTGGGGAATAGCCTGTATAACTTAGGAACGTGGTTAATGTAGTCTGTCTCATGCAGACAGGGTATTTGTGCGTGGCCATAACAAGACTCATAGAAGGGAGTATTTACAAAAGCCTTTCTAATCTTTGGACTCAGAGAACTAAATGACGAATGCAGGGATTCCCCATCTAGAGAACGACGCCTTCCTCTAAATGCCCTAGCCCTGTTGTCCTGAGAGTGAAGTCTGCCTGTCCCCCCTCATCTCCCATCTGCTCAGCGCTCTGTGCGAGTTTGCTAGGACTCCCCATGGGAGGCGAATGACCTCTGTAGCCCTGGCCTCATTTTGCTCCATGGATTTCTTTGCAACTGTTCCTCTCCCAGGTGATCTCAGTGTTTTGGGGTAAAATGAAAGTAGCTTACATAATTTTTATAATATTGCGTCAACTCCTGAAGGTTCAGTCATTAGTGAAAAAAATCTTTGTTTTTATAATTAGCTGGTCAACTGCAGTGGAGGAGTGACTCTTTTTCCTTTAAATAATACAAAATAATGGGTAAGGGTAAAAAAATGAGAGGCAATGTGGCTTTGCATGACCTCTAGGCAGAAAGGATTTTCACCCTATGGCCGTAGCCTCCTGGGGTTTGTGATTAAAGAAGATAAAGCAGATCATTTTGGTTATGGAATCTTAGGGGGCTCTACTAACCATATGATGTCCATCAGTAGTCAATGTGACAGCTGAGGTCAAGCTCAAAGAAGTCATTTTTATTTATTTATTTTTTAATCCGGATTAATGTGAGGGTGTAAATAATTAGGTTACAGCATTTGCTTTTGAAAGAAGGCATTTTTATTTCCCAAATGGTTGTGAATTTTATCGTATGTTCTAACCTTCTGTATGTTAACATTAGTAATGATGATGATGAAATGGTAAAATTACAGTGCTTATTATGTGCCAGACTAATGTAATCCCTCAATAGTTTTAGGAATTACTCAAAGGAGGGCGTTTAGAAAACAGTTGATGTCACTGTATTCTCCTTTTTGTTCAGCTCGTCTTTCATAATCCCTTCCCACCTCAGTCTCTGTGCCTTCCATCCCCATCATAACCCACACCCCATAGTAGAAAATGGAGTTGGTATCAGAAGATACAGATTCTCCTTCTTGTATGGACTCTTGGCATCGTACAGCATCAGAAAAGGTACCAATTAAACTTGGGCACTCCTGGTGTTGTGCCATCAGGATTTTTCTTGTGTCCTGTCCTTCCTAATACCTGGAGCAAAGGGAAGAAAACAGAGGATCCCAGCTCTGCGTCTAGTTCAGGGACCACACACCCAGAAGCCGACAGGGCCAGTCGAGCAGCCCCAGTGAATGGAAAGATTATGCTCCTACCAAGAAATATGCTCTCCTGGTTTTTTTGGTTTTTGTTTTTCTTTTTTTGAGACAGAGCCTTAAGCTGTCACCCTGGGTAGAGTGTTGTGACATCACAGCTCACAGCAATCTCCAACTCCTGGGCTCAAGCGATTGTCCTGCCTCCGCCTCCTGGCTATTTTTTGGTTGCAGCCATTGTTGTTTGGCAGGCCTGCTGCATTCAAACCTGCCAGCTCAGATGTGTGTGGCTGGCTCCTTAGCCGCTTGAGCCATGGGTGCTGAGCCTCTCCTGTTTGTTTGTTTTCAAAAAAAACTGACGTAGATTTGATTTTCCTACTTCAGGTAGACATAGGAACAAAGGGAAAATTCTGTGTCAAAAGAGAAACTACAGCTCAAGTGCAGATGACAGCCAGCACTTGACTTCAGCGGGAAAGAGACAAGAAAAGGAAGCTGGGGACTGTGGCTACCTGCAGTACATGTGTTCTGCCTACAGGGGGCAGCTCCTATTCAGCCCCAGCGCACTTAGATCTTCCAGGCATGGAAACAAACTGTGTGTGTATAATCTTTCAATTTCTTTTTTGTTTGTTTTTAAGACAGGAGCTTCTCTGTTGCTCGGGCTAGATTAGAGTACAGTGGCATCTTCATGGCTCATTACAAACTTAAACTCCTGGGCTTAAGTGATCTTCTTGCCTCAGCTTCCTGAGTAACTGCACTACTCCTGGTTAATTTTTCTATTTTTTGGTAGACATGGCATCTCACTGTGTTGTTTGGCTGATCTCAAACTCCTGGCCTCCAGTGATTCTCCTGCCTCAGCTTCCCAAAGTGTTGGGAGTATAGACATGAGCCTGACCAAATCTTCCAATTTTTAAATGGTAGCTTAAATTTAAAAGCAAAACAAAAAAGCTACTGTGTGACCAAATAAAACAAGATGGCCCTATCCTCAGTAAGGAAATAAGGGGTATTATTTGCAAAAGCAGGCCAATTTGGTTTAAAACAACCCTGAGGGGGTCCAGTATGGTTCAGTTCTCTTTAATGTTTTACGTCTCCCCAACACAGTGCCTTATATGTGGTCAGAGCTCAACGAGACAAAGTTCCTGGTTTCTGCTTATGCACAACTTTGGCTTGTGTGGATTTGGGTTATTCTGTTTCTAGACAGTCCTTTTAGTTCCTGTGCTCAGTGCTGTCTGAACAACTTAGCCTCTGTGCTTCAATTCCAGTTTCCTGGGACAGGGAATCTGGTTGATTCTGATTAGGTCCAACCAGTATACTTCTGGTTCACTCAGCTGTGCCTGAGGGAAGAGGGGTCACGGGATGTAAGGTTCTCCTTCTGGCCCAGGCGTGGGTGAGTGCAGGGTGGCAGGTACACCAAAAAGGACTCGGATTGGTAGGAATCCTTTAGTACACTTTCTTTGAATTTACCTCCTGTAGAGACAAACAATATCTGGTTTTCCTTTCTGTATTTTTGTTATTTCTGAGATGTACAGAACCCTCATATGGCTCTGTTACCTGCCTCTTGCACAGAAAACTGAAGTTTGTTTTCTCTTAAAAGCTACATATATGTCCTAGGAGGTGCAGGCATCCCAGTTTTTCTAGCAGGCCCTTCTGGCTCATTCTGCAGAAAAGCTCCATATGTAAATGGAGCACATCTGGCAGACTGGGGCTCTGCTAGAGTAGAAGGACTAAAACTGTATCTTGGGGTAGAATAAAAATATCACACATACGAAGACGTTTAGGCTTGTTGGAGGAGTGTTTTCTGAAAGAGTTACAAGTTAGGTTTTAAGTGATAGAATAAAAAGGAGGTTTGCGGTGACATGCATTTTAGTTTGGAGGCCAGCAAGCTGCATCCTTTCTGCCAAGTTTGGCTGGCTGCCTGTGTTTATAGAGTTTTTTTGAAACATCGCTCCACTCCTTTGTTTACTTATGGCTTTTTATTACTTTGCAGTATTAGAGTTGAGTATTTACAGCAGAGACTGATAGTCTGCAGAATCAACAGTGTTTACCACCTAGCCCTTTATAGAAAAAGCTCCTAACCCCTGTCTTAGTCTATTCATCAAAGTACTTCCTTAGACTGAGGGCAACAGTTATAATTATATGAAGTTCGTGGGAAAAGAAAATTGATATTTCAAAAAACAGAGTCTCACTTTGTCGCCCTCCGTAGAGTGCTATGGCATCACAGCTCACAGCAACTTCCAGCTCTTGGACTTAGGCGATTCTTTTGCCTCAATGTCCTGAGTAGCTGGGACTACAGGTGCCCAGCACACCACCTGGTAGTTTAACTAGGGCCAGGTTCTACCCACCACCCTTGGTATATGGCCGGTGCCCTACTCAATGAGCCCCAGGCACCTCCCTCAGCTAATTCTTTATTGGGGTATGGAAATACTGATTTTTGTATGCTAATTTTGTATCCTATAATTTCACTGAATTTGTTAATTAGTTCTAAAAGTTTTTTTGCTGGAGTCTTTCAGTATATATATATATATATATATATATCATTTTATATATATAAAAATGTCATTTGACTTCCTCTTTTCCTTTTTTTTTACTTTCTCTTTTCCAATTTGGATGCTTTTATTACCTGTTCTTGCCTGATTGCTCTTGCTAGGATTTCCAGTACTATGTTGAATAAAAGTGGTGATAGTGGGCATCGTTGTCATGTTCTAGTTCTAAGAAGAAAAGCTTTCAGCTTTCAGTTATTATGTTGAGGAATGTTCCTTCTATGCTTATTTTATTGAGAGTTCTTATCATGAAGTTATGTTGAATTTTATCAAAAGCTTTTTCGGCATCTATTGAGATGATCATATGATTTTTGTCCTTCATTTCATTGATGAGATGTATTACATTTATTGATCTGCTTATGTTGAATCATCCTTGCTTCCCTGAGATAAAGCCCACGGTATGTTTTCTCAATGTTATCTTAAAGATCATGGTATGTTATCTTTTTGATCTTTTAGATTCAGTTTGTGAGTATTTTGTTGGGGATTTTTGCGTCTGTGTTCATCAGGGATATTGGTCTGTAGTTTTTGTTGTTGTTGTTGTTGTGTCCTTTAGTTTTGATGGCAGGGTAATGCTGGCCTCCTAGAATGGTTAGGAAGAATTCCCTCCTGTTCAGTTTTTTGAAACAGTTTGAGAAGAATTGCTATTAGTTCATCTTTATAAGTTTGGTAGAATTCAGCAGTAAACCCATGGAGTCTTAGGTTTTTCTGTTTGGGGAGATTTTTTCTTACTGATTCAATCTTACTATTTGTTATTGGTCTATTCAGCTTTTCTATTTCTTCCTGGTTCAACCTTGGTAGTTCATATGTGTCCGAAATTTATTTTCTCTGTGTTTTCCAATTTATTAATGCATAGTTGTTCATAGTAGGCTCTAATGATCTTTGTATTTCTCTAATATCAGGATGATATTAGGATGTTTCCTTTTTGGTTCTGATTTGATTTGAGTCATCTCTCTTCTTTTCTTGGTTAGTCTAGATAGCAGTTTACTGATTTTTATCTTTAAAAAAACTCATCTTTTGGTTTCATTGATCCTTTTTATTGTTTTGTTTTTTAGTCTCTGTTTCATTCAGTTTGTCACAATCTTTATTATTTCTTTCCTTCTAATAATTTGGGGTTTGGTTTGTTCTTGCTTTCCTAGTTTCTTGAGTTGTATCATTAGGGTGTCTGTTTGAAATCTTTCTATTCTTTCGATGTAGGGATTTGTTTCTACACTTCCTTTTTAGCTCTGCTTTTGTTGTATCCCATAGGTTTTTGTTACGTTATGTTTTGTTTTCATTTGTTTCAAGAATGTTTTTATTTTCTTCTTAATTTCTATATGACCCTTAATTTCTATATTGGTTTTTCAGGAGCATGTTGTTTAATTTTCATGTATTTGTACAGTTTCCATAATTCCTCCTGTTATTAATTTCTAGTTTTATTACATTGCTTTCTGAGAAGATATTTGATAGGATTTCTTTTTTTTTTTTTGAGACAGAGTCTCATGCTGTCACCCTGGGTAGAGAGCCGTGGCATTACAGCTCATAGCAACCTCTAACTCTTGGGCTTGAGTGATTCTCTTGCCTCAGCCTCCCAAGTAGCGGCACTACAGGTGCCCGCCACAATGCCCAGCTATTTTTTTGTTGTTGTTCCAGTTGTCATTGTGGTTTTAGCTGGCCCAGACCAGCTTCAAACCTGCCAGCCTTGGTGTATGTGGCCAGCGCCCTACCCACTGAGCTATGGGTGCTGCCCAGGGTTTCAGTTTTTAAAAATCTCCTAACACTTGGTTTGTTATCTAACATGATCTGTCCTGGAGATTTTCCATGTGCTGATGAGAAGAATGTGTGCATTCTTCAGCTGTTGGATGAATTTTTTTTTTTTTTATCAGAGTCTTACTCTGTTGCCTAGGCTACAGTGCTGTGTCATCAGCCTAGCTCACAGCTCAAACTCCTGGGATCAAGCCTCTTGCCTCAGCCTCCCAAGTAGCTGTGACTAGCGACATCTACCACAACACCCAGCTCATTTTTCCATTTTTAGTAGAGATAGGTCTGGCTCTTGCTCAGGCTGGTCTGGAACTCTTTTTTTTTTTTTTGTGGAGACAGAGTCTCACTGTACCGCCCTGGGGTAGAGTGCTGTGGCGTCACACGGCTCACAGCAACCTCTAACTCTTGGGCTTACGCGATTCTCTTGCCTCAGCCTCCCGAGCAGTTGGGACTACAGCTGCCTGCCACAATACCTGGCTATTTTTTTGTTGCAGTTTGGCCGGGGCTGGGTTTGAACCCGCCACCCTCGTCATATGGGGCCAGCAACCTACTCACTGAGCCATAGGCGCCACCCTGGTCTGGAACTCTTGAACTCAAGTGATCCTCTCACCTTGGCCTCCCAGAGTGCAAGGATTATAGGCATGAGCACCACACTCAGCCAAAATGAAATGTTTTATAAATGTCTGTTAGGTCCATTTTGTGTAAAGTATAGTTTAAATCCGGTGTTTCTAATGCTGAGGGTGGGCTATTGAAATCCCTAACTATTATTGTGTTGGACTATTTTTAAATCTAATAATATTTGCTTTCTATTAACTGGGTGCTTTTGTAATATCCTCTTCCTGAATTGATCGTTTTATCATTTATAAAATTATATATTTGTCATTATATAATGACCAAAGTCTGTTTTGTCTGATTTAAATATAGCTGTTCCTGCTCACCTTTGGTTTCTGTTTGCATGGAATACTTTTTCTGTTGCTTCACTTTTCATTCTCTATGTGTCTTTACAAGTGAAGCTAGTTACTTGTAGGCAATTTGTGCTTGGGTTATTTTTTTTATATGTTCAGCCAGTCTATATCATTTAAGTGGCGGATTTAATCCATTTATTACGAATAGCTAAGGATTTATTTCTGTCATTTTGTCCTTGTTTCGTACATCCTTTATTCCTTTCTTCTTTTATTTTTTTATCAATGCAGTTTGATGGTTTTGTGCAGTGGTAATGTTTGACTCTTTTCTCTTTCTTATTTGTGTATCTGCTCTACTAGTGAATTTTATACCTTACTGTGTTTTTGTGATGGTACATATTATCTTTTCACTTCCAATCACAGATGTAGGATTCTCTAAAGATAAGTTTTTTGTTTTTTGTTTTTTTTTTAATCACAGGTCACTGCAACTTCAAACTCCTGTGTTCCTCCTGCCTCAGCCTCCCAAGTAGCCGGAGCTATAGGTGCATGCCACCCTGCCTGGCTGATTTTTCTATTTTTTGTAGAGATGGGGTCTCACTCTTGCTCAGGCTGGTCACTAACTTCTGACCTCAAGTGATCCTCCTGCTTTAGCCTTCCAGAGTGTTAGGATTACAGGTGTGAGTCAGTGTACCCAGCACTTCCTTAAACATTTCTTGTAGGGCTGGTCTAGTGGTAATAAATTTCCTCAGGTTTTGCTTATCTGGGAAAGACTTTATTTCCACCTTTTTTTTTTCTCAGATGAATATAAGGGTACTTACAATTAGGCTACGTTGTTTGCATTTGTTAGGTGAAGTCTGAATTGTGATTGGATCCTTCACCCAGGAGGTGTGCCATGTACCTGCTACATTGTACCCTTACCAAGCCTCCTCACTCCCTCTGCTCTTCTTGAACTTCATTGCAATTTTCTCTTATGTGGGCCTGTAGTTTTTTATTTACTGGTTTCAAATTGGTATTGAGTACATGGGATACTTGCTTTTCTCTTCTTGAGATACTTTATTAAGGAGAAGGTTCTTCATCTCCATTCAGGTAAATACAAAAGATGTAAAATTCTCCATCTTTTTTATAGCTGAATAGTATTCCATGGAATACATGTACCACAGTTTACTAATCCATTCACTCAATGGATGTTGTGTGATTGGGGTGGGCACTTGGGTTGTTTCCACATCATTGTAATTATGAATTGGGCTGCTATAAATATTTGAGTACAGATGTCCTTATGATAAAATGATCTTTTTCTTCTGGGTAGATACCTACCCCGTTTCCCTGAAAATAAGACAGTGTCTTATTTTAAGGTGTGCTCCCAAAGATGTGCTAGGTCTTATTTTCAGGGGACAGCTTATCTTTCCTGTAAGTAGGTCTTATTTTAAGAGGATGTCTTATTTTTGGGGAAACAGGGTAGTAATAGAATTGGAGGATCAAATGGAAGGTCTACTTTTAGCTTTTTGAGGTCTGCTTCATTTTTGAAGGAATAGTTTTGCTGAGTGTAGTACCTGTGACTGGCAGGGCTTTTTCCTTTCAGCAATTTGAATATTTCCCATTCTTTCCTGTCTTGTGAGGTTTCTGCTGAGAAATCTGCTTTTAGTCTAATGGAGATTTCCTTTTATGTGATTTGACACTTTTTTCTTGCTATTTTTAGAATTCTGTCTTTGACCTTTTTTTTTTTTTTTTTTTTGAGACAGGGTCTCACTCTGTTGCCCAGGCTAATAGATTGCACTGGCATCATCATAGTTCACTGCAGCCTCCAATTCCTGGACTCAAGCAATCCTTCCTCAGCCTTCCAAGTAGCTGGAACTATAGGCATGTACCACCATGCCCAGTTAGTTTTTCATTTTTTTGTACAGATGAATTCTCTCTATTGCCTGTGCTAGTCTCCAACTCCTGACCTCATGCAGTCCTTCACCTCATCTCCCAAAGGATTACAGGCATGACCCATTATGCCCTGTCTTTGACTTTTCTCTCTTTTTTATTTTTTATTTTTTGAGACAGAGTCTTGCTCTGTCTCCTGAGTAAAGTGCAGTGGCGTCATTGTCGCTCACTACAACCTCAAACTCTTAGGTTAAAGTGATTCTCCTGCCTCAGCTTCCCAAGTAGCAGGACTATAGGGGCTTGCCACAGTGCCCTAAATTTTTCTATTTTTAGCAGAAATGGGTCTTGCTCTTAACTCATGTTGGTCTTAAATTCGTGAGCTCAAGTGATCCTCCTGCCTTGGGCTCTCAGAGTGCTGGCATTATAGGCATGAGCCACTGTACCTGGTCTATCTTTGACTTTTAACTATTTGTCTATTATTATAATATGCCTTAGAGGAGACCTTTTATTATCTATTTGATGATCTTTGAGCTTCCTGTATCTGTATGTTTGTATTTCTTACAAGATTGGGAAATTTCTGACCGGGTGCAGTGGCTCACACCTGTCATCCTGGTACTCTAGGAGGCATAGGCAGGTGGATTGCTTGAACACAGGCGTTTGAGACCAACCTGAGCAAAAGTGAAACCTCATCTCGACTGAAAATAGAAAAATTAGCTAGGCGTGATGACACACCTGTAGTCCAAGCTACTTGGAAGGTTGAGGCAAAAGGATAACTTGAGCCCAAGGGTTTGAGGTTTCTGTGAACTGTGAGGCCACAGGACTCTACCCTGGGGCACCAGAGTGAGACTCTGTCTCAAAAAATAAACATTACAAAAAAAAAAAAGATTGGTAAATTTCTATTATTTTGTGAATTTTTTTTTTTTTTTTTTTTGGTGCCTTTGTCCATCTGTTCTCCTTTCTGAACTGCCAAAACTGAGTATTTGTTTGCTTTATGGTATCTCATATATGGTGTAGGCTTGCTTAACTCTTCCTTTCCTTTCCTTTCCCTTTCCTTTTCCTTTCAACTGGATTATTTCAAAAGACCTGTCCTCACGTGCAAAAAATTTTTCTTCTGTTTAATCTATTGTTAAAGTACTTGATTGTGTTTTTGTTTTATTCATTGAATTCTTCAGTTCTAGGATTTCTGTTTAAGTCCTTTTTTATGTTAACTATCTCTGTTGAACTTCTCATTCTCGTCATGAATTTTTTTTGATATTTTTGTATTACTTATCTGTATTCTCTTGTATCTCACTGAGTTTCTTTAGTGTAAGTTTTTGAATTCTTTTTTAGGCATTTATTGATTTGCATTTTGTTGGGATCTATTGCTAGAGGATTATTGTGTTTCGGTATAGATGTCACGTTTCCTTGTTTTTCATGTTTCTTGTTTCCTTATGTGGCTGTCTGTGCATCTGTTATAAACAGTTGCTTCTTCCAGTTTTATGGATTGGTTTTCATAGGAAAAACCTTTTTCCTGTAGCTCTATCTGCAGTATTGGTAGGATAGGATGCTTTGGTGCAATTGTGAGTTGGTATAGTAGTGTGTTGTTCATGTGATTTCTTTCGCTATAATCAGCATCAGTGATATTTTGTGAGTTCCTTAATGGGTTGGACTGTGGTTGTTAGTGAAGGCTATGGTGAGGGTTTTTTGCAAATGGGAATACATGTGGGCTGGTCCTTGGGCACAGGTGGTGGTGGCAATAGGTAGGGTGTGTTGGCTCTTGGGCTCCACAGGTGACACATGGGTGCTGGTAGTGGCAGATACGGGTGGGCCAGTCCTTCAGCCTCCAGGTGGCTTGCTTAGTCGTTAGTGGTAGGCTGGCTGGACCAGTCCCCCGGTCCCCAGGTGGCACATGTGGGTGGGTGCCAGACATGGTGCTGGCTGCAGGCTAGGCATGCCAGTCCACAGGTCCCTGGGAGGTACACATGGTCACCAGTCAGTGGCAGGGTGGGCTAATCCCTAGACCCCTCAACAGTGTGCATGAGAAGCCAGCAGGTAAGAGCTATCCTCAGGTTCCAAAAGATGTACACTGGTGGTGGCAGGTAGGGCAGAACAGTTTTAGGCCCCAGGATGATGCATATGGATGCCAACAGTGATGGCATTGGGTGGCATGGGCCTATCCTCAGGCCCCCAGATGTTATGCTTGGGAGCTGGCAGTGGTAGGCAGGTCAGGTTGATCCCCAGGCTCCTGGACAGTGCATTGGTGCACCAGAGGTGATGGCAGTTAGTTGAGTAGCCTGTCCTTAGGCACTTGATGGCATTAGCGTTCATGGGGACAGTGGTAGTAGGCAGGAGGGGTGAGACCCAAAACCTTTTAGGCATCCCCCTTGGGCACTGGCAACAGTGTTGGTGATGGGTGGGGTGGGCCTCTTGAATGTACTTTTTTTGTTTTTAGACAGTCTCAAGCTGTTACCCTGGGTAGAGTGCCATGGTGTCACAGCTCACAGCAACCTCAAACTCTTGGGCTTTAGCGATTCTCTTGCCTCAGCCTTCCATGTAGCTGAGACTATAGGCACCTGCACAATGCCCGGCTATTTTTTTTTTGTTGCAGTTCTCATTGTTGTTTTAGCTGGCCTGGGCTGGGTTCGAACCCACCAGCCCCAGTGTATGTGGCTGGCAGGCTACCCACTGAGCTACGGGTACCACCCTCTGGAATATATTTTTAACTCACCCATTCATTTAGTTTACGTCTTCTAAGTAAGTCTTAGTCATATATCTTTATTTTATTATCTTTCTATTTATAAAAGTAGTATCAGTTGACTGCTTTAAAAAATTGGAAAATGCACAGCAGCAGAGATTAGGAAAATCAAAGTTGCCCATAGAGTCCCCTGCTAGTCATGTACATATAGCCAGTTAACACTAGATAATGCATATTAATAATCATTTCAGAAAATCAGAAGCATATATGTACTGTTCTGCAACATAGTTTTGAAAATTAGTATATATTGAACTTTCTCATATTATTGTTTTTCTGTAATACAGTTTTTCATTATTTTCATGTATATTCTGGTATTTACTTAATTCTTTATGTTGGCCACTTCGGTTGTTTCCAGCTATTCACTATTCAAAAATAACTTTATTTTCCTTTCTGATTATTTCTATGGGATAAATTCTTGGGACTAGAATTTCTGGGTCAAAAAGTATGATCATTTTTAAGGCTTTCAATAGACAGCACCAAATTACCCTCCAGAAACATTGTCAGTTTATACGCCCACCAGGAGGGTATGAAAACACCCAGATTTTCATAGTAAATTAGAAAGATTACTGTATTTCTTTCTTTTTTATTTTTTTTGCAGTTTTTTTGACCTGAGCTGCCACCTTTGGCATATGGGGCCGGCACCCTACTCTTTTGAGCCACAGGTGCCGCCTGGATACTGTATTTCTATTCAAAACATAGGCTGAATATTACTTAAGGTGACTTCAATCTCAGCCAGTGTGTTGTTTAAATGCAAATGTTGAGTGACTATGTTCTTTTGGCTTCTCTTTTCTTATAGACTCCCCCTCCCAAGCCACCTCGTCGCAGGGGAGGTTGGGCAGATGAGACCATGAAGTCTTCAAAGTGAGTACCAGCAGCTCGCAGTAGTGGTGGTGAGGGTGGGCAGGATGTAAAGGTGACTTTTCTCTTGCATTATTTTTTATAACAGCTTTATTGAAATATAATTTCATGGAGGTGTAAGGTCTGTCTTTAGATTCATTGTTTTGCATGTGGACGTCCAGTTGTTCCCAAACCATTTGTTAAAAAAAAAGACTATCTTTGGGGCAGCACCTGTGACTCAAAGGAATAGGGTACCGGCCCCATATACCGGAGGTGGTGGGTTCAAACCCAGCCCCAACCAAAACTGCAAAAAAAAAAAAAAGACTATCTTTGCTTCATTGTATTTTCTTTCTTTTTTTTTATTAAATCATAGCTATGTACATTAATGCGATCATGGGGCGCCATACACTGGTTTTATAGACCGTTTGACACATTTTCATCACACTGGTTAACATAGCCTTCCTGGCATTTTCTTAGTTATTGTGTTAAGACATTTACATTCTGCATTTACTAAGTTTCGCATATACCCTTGTAAGATGCACCACAGGTGTAATCCCACCAATCACCCTCCCTCTGCCCACCTACCCCCACCTCCCCTCTCTTTCCCCCTTTCCCCTATTCTTGGGTTATAACTGGATTATAGCTTTCATGTGAAAGCCATAAATTAGTTTCATAGTAGGGCTGAGTACATTGGATACTTTTTCTTCTATTCTTGAGATACTTTACTAAGAAGAATATGTTCCAGCTCCAGCCATGTAAACATGAAAGAGGTAAAGTCTCCATCTTTCTTTAAGGCTGCAGAATATTCCATGGTGTACATATACCACAATTTATTAATCCATTCGTGGATCGATGGGCACTTGGGCTTTTTCCATGAGTTAGAAATTATGAATTGGGCTGCAATATATATCTTTGTTATAATGTGATTTTTGGTCTTCTGGGTATATGCTAGTAGAGGAATTATAGGATTGAATGGCAGATCTATTTTTAGATCTCTAAGTGTTCTCCAAACATCTTTCCAAAAGGAATGTATTAATTTGCATTCCCACCAGCAGTGTAGAAGTGTTCCCTTTTCTCCACATCCACGCCAACATCTCTGGTCTTGGGATTTTGTGATATAGGCTAATCTTACTGGAGTTAGATGATATCTCAAAGTAGTTTTGATTTGCATTTCTCTGATGATTAAAGATGATGAGCATTTTTTCATAAGTCTGTAGGCCGTGTGCCTGTTGTCTTCAGAGATATTTCTCTTCAAGTCCCTTGCCTAGCCTGTGATGGGATCACTTGTTCTTTTCTTGCTTATACGTGTGAGTTCTCTGTGGATTCTGGTTATTAAACCTTTGTCGGAGATATAACCTGCAAATATCTTCTCCCATTCTGAGGGCTGTTTGCTTGCTTTACTTACTTACAGTTATTCTGGGTTGAAGTCTCAGCTGTGGAGAAATACCAGCAATTAAGTCACCCCGCTCCCCATAGGCAACAATTGGAAAAGGAAAATCAAACCTTCCTACAACCACACACCCAGGGCACCACCTGAATAGTCCTTGGGCAATTGGCTCAGTTCAAAAGGTCCAAATCAATTGTCTCAGTCAGCTCCTGTCTCAGGTGGGAGAGTTTAAAAGGTCTCTGGCAACTGGATCACAGGGGTCTGGTGACTACTCTGATATGGCTTGCTCCAGTGCTGCGTGGAGTCAGGAGGAGCCACCCAGCAAATAGATCAGTCTGGGAAGGTTGATGCCTCCTTCCCCACCTTGCACCTCTGTCACACCCAGTCACTGATAGCCCCTCAGTTGGCTGACCCAGTTGCCTGTAGTGAACAGATACTCCAGAGGTTTGCACCTGCCTGAATCACAGGAAATCTATTTCTGCTCAGCCAGGCCACTGCACTCTGCCTCTATCTAGTGGGGGGAGGTGAGGCCTGACAACCTTGGGCGCTTGATGGAGGATAGGGGGTGTTCACTCAGTTCCAGCCCCACCCCTGATTGATGTTACTGACAGAACAGAACAGAACAACTTTGCAGGAATTTGTTTCTGTCCCTGCTAAATTCCCCTGCAGAAGAGAAGCTGTTTTGAGTTCCCAGAGCCTGTGCCTCAGGCCCTGTATTCGCTCCTGCAGGTTTATATTCGGTTACCTGGCAGTTCTAGCCTCCTGTCTTCCTTTGTCTATAGGCTGACGATCCCCTGAGGTCCGGGTGTGTCTTAGGCTCAGTAAAGCGGTCCTCTGGGTCAGCCCCGCCCTGGGAACTTCCCGGATCTGCGAGTGCCTTTCTAGTCCCTGCGCTCCACCCAGGTTGGTACTACCTCAGGCAAACCCTTTACTCCCTGGGGCCTGCACTTCTGTCCCAGATTTGTTCCGTGGTGGTTGCCACCTGAGTAGATGTCTGGCCTCCTCTGGTTGCCCAGGGAGACAGGGGGTGTGGCTTCAGAATATCCGGGAGTGAGCCCTATTGTTGCTAAAAGACAGCTGCTGCTCTGTGCCTCAGGACACTGCTGCTCCCGTGTGGTTCCCTTTGAGCCGACCATCCTCTCCTCACTCCCGTGCCCCAGAGTCAGCAACGACCAGCTGCAGTTTAGGCCCTGTCCACACCCCTCGAGAAATCACCCAAGAATCTGGACTCCCGGGAGACAGGCCTCCAGACCTCAGAGTGAGAGTGGAGGGGAGTGCTGGGAGCTCAGAATTGCAGGTAGAGAATATAAACAGTTTTATACAGTTTTATGCCTGGCAGGAGAATGCCATGGTACCCTAGTAGGGGATGTAGGTCCAGTTTTTAGAGGGTCTCTCCTGTGGAGTGTAGTGGGAGGATCTTTGAACTCTGCTCGTTTGTTTGTGGGGCACTCCGAGCCATTCTCATGGGGGAGGGGACTCCTGTCTGCTTGGTGATGGATTTTGTACCTTTTGTTTGTATCCTTGGGGTGGCAGCTCGCGTCAGCAGGGTTGATGTGCATTCTTCAACCTTCTCTCTTGGTTCAGCCCAGATCCACCAGGTTACTTGCTAAATTTCTGTCCTTTAACTCTCCTTCTGGACCGGAGCCTCTGTGGAAAGCTGGCTTCAGTCCGCTTCATTGTATTTTCTTTGTTACTTTGTCAAGATTAGTTGACAATATTTATGTGCATCAATTTTATTACTATTGTTCTTTGTTCCTATTTTTGTCTTTCACTCTTTTTCTGTCTTTAATAATTTTAATTGAGTTATGTGATTCTATTTTGTCTTTTTACTTAGCGTATTAATTATATGTTTTTCCAAAAACAAAAAATAATGATTATTTTAATTGTACAGTCACAATCTGAGTCTACTTTCAAATAACAAGATACCACTTGACAGCCTGTGCAAATACCTTACAATGATAAAACAGTTCCAATCCCCTTCTCCTGTCTGTGTATCACATACCATGTAATTTACCCATTTCAAGTGTACAATTTAATCTTTTTTTTATATCGTCACAGAGTTGTGAAACCATTATCACAATCAATTTGGGGACATATGTATTACCCCTCCCAACCCTGAACCTGTTATCAGTCAATTCCCATGTCCCCCCACCCTCCTCAGGATTAGGCAACAAGCAGTCAACTTTGTGTCTCTGTGATTTGCCTGGACATTTCACCTAAAAGGAATAATACAGTAAAACCTCCATAGTTGACCATCTCCCTACCCTCACCACCTCCTGATTTTCGTAGACCAGATAAGTTCCACATGTTTGTGTCAGTACAGTAGGCCTAGTGCCTTTATGCTGACCACGTCCGTATGTTGACCAGTGGTGAGCTTACAGAGGTTCTGCTGTATTATGTGATCCTTTATGATTGCTTCACCTGGCATAATGTTTTCAAAGTTTACCCATATTGTAGCATTCTTTGTTCTTAAAGTATTTTTCTAAACATAATGGAATTGCTTGCTGGTAACAGCTGATGTAAGTCCTCCTCAGACATAGATTATTCTTTCATAAATGGGAATAGTACGGATGTGCCATCACCCTGCCTGGTAGGTGTCTTGTGTTCGCTATCAGACGACATAAACGTTGGCATCATGACCATCCAGTATGCCAGCCTAGTTCCTGGGAAGGAACCATCCAGTATTGAACCATCATGACCATCCAGTATTGCCTGTCTAGTTCCTGGGAAGGATAATGTCACAGTGCATGTGGCAAGACTTTTTCAACTATGTAGGGCTCACAGCATGGGTCTGGGGATACAGATTTCATTCTCATACAGCTAGGTGAGGCTGGGCAAGGTGTTTACCATGGCCAAGGCCCAAGATGCGCACCCTGATGCTCTCTACAGGGTGGTGCAGGGATTGGAGGAAGCCATTTCTGTAATAGGAATGTTGCTGTTGTTTTTAGGTCTCCCAGCCGCTCCACAGCTTAGACCAGAGGTTGATCCCTTGTGGTTTCGTATTGAGAAGTAGCAGAATGCACTGGTTAAGAGCTGCAGGTTCTTGGTTTTGAATTCTGACTGTGCAACCTGTTACCCCAGAGACCTCAAGCAAGTAATTTAACATCTCTGGCCTCAGTTTCCTTATCTCTACAATGGGGTTAAAAATAGTTCTTACTTCAGAGGATTGTTGTGAGGATTAAATGAATTCATAAGTGTAAAATGTTTCGAAGAGAGAGAAGCACTTAGGAAGCCCTTGGTAGATGTTGACCGTTATTGTTACAGTGATGATTCTTTTTCTCATCCCCATTCCTTCCTCATAAATAGGCTTTGACCATCTTCTTCTCACAGGGGTTCTAGCAGGTGGTAACATTTATAAGTTTCAGGAGCTTTAGGATATTTATAATGCATTTGTTTGGAGGAAGTAATTCCAGGTTAAGAAAAGCAAGGGTTGTTTTGAATGTCAGGAATCTTCCTAATCATAAATTACATTAAAACCTTAAATGTAGGAGTGTCAGATTTTCAAAGCCTGAGTATCAGAAGTGTTTTCTAAATCTCATGATGTTAACCATTAGATGTAACTAATGAATAAATACCTGATTGGGTTTCTGCTAGCATCTGGGAATGCGCATGACCTTGTGGAGAAATCTCTGCCAGATCTTGGGCCATCTGGGATAAGCATCCATGTCTCTGGGGTGGTTTCAGAATTACCTTGTATTGAACAAGGAAAGAGCCGTCCTCAAACTTCTTCCTCCACATACCTTCCCTCCATGCTTCACGCCCTCAAAAGGGCAAGATTTTCGTGTTTATAAAGGCATGGCAATCAAGTTATCTCTCCACAATCATTTGAAAGTTAAGTTGTAGTTATGATATTTCATCCCTGAATATTTCAGCATGTATCTCTTAAGATTAGCAATGTTTAAAAAAAAGATTAGTAACATTTTCCAAATAATCACAGAATAATGACTATATCTAACACATTTAGTAGTGATTTACTAACATTCGGTATCTAGTTTATATTTAAATGTCCCTGTTTATTCCCCAGATGTCTTTTATAGCTACAAGATCTAGAGCTTGCACGTCGCGTTTGGTAGTTCTGTCTCTTTAGTCTCTCGTGACCTAAAATAGTACCTTCCTTTCCTACTCCACAAAGATACTGACTTTTTTTTGAGGAATCTAGGCTAGTTGTCCTGTAGAATATCTCACATTCTGGATTTCTCTGATTGATTCTTTATGATTAGATTCAAGGTAAAGGTTTTTGGTCTGAACAAGTGATTTGTTTTTGTTTTTGTTTTGTTTGAGACAGTCTCATGATGTTGCCCTCAGTAGAATGCTGTGGCGTCACAGCTCATAGCAACTTCAAACTCTTGTGCTTAAGCGATTCTCTTGCCATAGCCTCCCGAGAGGCTGAGACTACAGGCGCCGGCCACAACACCTGGTTATTTTTTTTGTTATAGTTGTCATTGTTGTTTAGCAGGCCCCGGCTGGGCTCAAACCCTCCAGCCTCAGTGTATGTGTCCCGCGCCCTACTCACTGAGCTACAGGCGCAGAGCCAGAACAAGTAGTCTTATGTGCTTGTTAGCATATCACATTAGGAGGCCTGTGAGGTCCACTGATCTCTTTGTTAATGTTACTAAATCTGATCAGTTGGTAGGTGGTGATCTCAAGATCTCTCCGTTGTTTTCCTTCATAAATAATGAGGGATTACTTGGGTTGCCACTTTGAATCCTGTTGTTCCATAGCCTTTCACCCAGTGATTTTTGCATTACTTGCCTGAATTAGTTATTATTTAGGGATTGCAAAATGTTAATTCTAATTCCATCGTGTCTTCTATATTAATTACCTGGTGTTTTTCTATAAAGAAGAGTTTTCTATTTCTTTCTTCATTGCTCTCTCTTTTTTATTAATCAAAGACACACGGATTTTTTTTTATTGTTCATTGTTTTTTAACTTATTTCCATCATCATTGTTTTTCCCCATAATACTAATTATTGATGCCAAATTGAGAGGAAACTCCTTCATGCTAGCTCTTATGTCTGTGATCTTTATTAACTTGCTTGTTTTCTGACCCAGTAAGATATTAAAAAATCATTTTGTATTTTCTTGTCCAGTCCTGGAGTTAGCTACTTCTCCAAGAAGCCCTGACTTTGGTGGAGAATACTTTTAGAATCAAGATCTTGAACACACCCTGCTCATTGCTATTGGGATATTGTTGCCTCTAGGCTCTTTTAGTGAACAGAGATTGGAAATACATTTAAAAAATATATTATACCTTAACTCAAAGTAATTTTATAATTTCTATGCTAATGTCATTATCAATAACAAGCTTCCTAAATAATGCTTAAGGTTTCTTTGCATTTCTTTTTGTCCTTAGAATATATCACACTAGGGCTCAGAATATTGTTTTCAGAAGTTATGTGAATTCTTTCCCATGTGGGTTAAGTTATCAAATTAATACACAATTAGGTTCATTTGTTTCTGTTTCTGTTCAAGTTTAAGGTTTATTTTTTCATCCTTTTTATTTAGTTTACTTTTGAATATGTAAAATGTTTACATGGATCACAAATTAAAATTGTGTGGAAAGATATACTCACAGGTGCCCCATTCCCCATCGTTTTCCCTGCCACCCCATTCCCATCCATCTCCTATCAGTAGTCTCTTTACTAGTTTCTGGTTTATTTTTCCTATACTTCTTTTAATATATATATATATATATTTTTTTTTTAATTTATCCTTCTTTTTCCTTTACTTCTTTCTGGTTTATCTTTTCCTATACTTCTTAATATATATATATACCTGATATATATATATATATATATATATATATATATACCTGATATATATATATGTGTGTATATATACCTTACTTCTTTATATATATATATATATATATATATATATATACCTTTTTTTTTTTTAATTTACGCTTTGTTTCTATAATGCTAGGTGTCAGCAAGCTGTGGCCCACAGGCCAGCTGCCTCTTACCATATAAAGTTTTATTGAAATGCAACCATACCTGGGCGGCGCCTGTGGCTCAGTGAGTAGGGCGCCGGCCCCATATGCTGAGGGTGGCGGGTTCAAACCCAGCCCCGGCCAAACTGCAACAAAAAAATAGCCGGGCGTTGTGGCGGGCGCCTGTAGTCCCAGCTACTTGGGAGGCTGAGGCAAGAGAATTGTTTAAGCCCAAGAGTTGGAGGTTGCTGTGAGCTGTGATGCTACAGCACGCACCAAGGGTGACATAGTGAGACTGTCTCAAAAAAAAAAAAGAAAAGTGCTGGGGAGGCTGAGGCAAGAGAATCGCGTAAGCCCAAGAGTAGAGGTTGCTGTGAGCCGTGTGACGCCACGGCACTCTACCCAAGGGCGGTACAGTGAGACTCTGTCTGTACAAAAAAGAAAAAAAAAAGGAATGCAACCATACCCTTTGCTATTTTTTAAATTTATGGATTTTTAAATTTTATTTTTAAAATTTATCTCTGATCCATATGGAATTTATTCAGGTGTGTGATATGAGAGATGGATCTAATTTTATACTTTTCTAAATGGCTGTTATCTCCCCATCTTTTTTTTTTTTAATCTGTCTTTCCTTAGTGATTTGAGAAGCTACCTTTATTATATTCTAAATCTTTGTATGTACCTGAGTCTACTGTTGGACTTGTTATTCTGTTAGTGGTCTTTCTGTCTACATAGGGTATTAAGTACCACACTATTTACTTTATAGACCATAAAACATTTATTTTGAGTGTTAAGCAATCTATGTTATTTCGGTCTGTGGTTGAAATATATCTGTTGTCCACTCCGAGCACCCAGCTCTCATCACCATCAATCCTAGTCAAGTGAGAACCTCCTGACTAGTCTCCCCAGTTTCACTTTTGCCTCCCCTAGCGTTATCTCCACATAGCCACAGTGATCCTTTTAAAACCATAGGTGAGGGCCAGACACAGTAGCTCATGCCTATAATCCAAGCACTTTGGGAGCCTGAAGTGGGAGGAACATTGGAGCCCAGGAGTTCAAGACCATCCTCAGCACAACATAGAGTTTGTTGCTATAAAAAATATATAAAAAAAATTAGACAGGCATGGTGGCACAGGCTTGTAGTCTCAGTTACTCAGGAGGCTGAGATAATAGGATCACTTGAGCCCAGGAATTCAAGGTTGCAGTGAGCCATAATGATGCCACTGCACTGTAGCCCAGGTGACAGAGCGAGATACTCTCTAAAACATAGATGAAAACCTTTACTTGTCTGCTTACAACTTTCCAGTTTCAGTCCACCCAGTTTAAGTAAAATCCAAAGACCTTACTGAAGTTTACAAAGTCCCACCTGACATCACTGTACATAGGTAGCACCCCCATCACTCTGTTCCTCATCATCTGCTTTACTTGTCACCCCCCGACATATGCATGCATTTATAGATGTGATATGAACTCCATAAGAGAAGACACTCTTATTTATATGCCCCAAACCTCACACAATGTCTGGTCTATAATAAGGCCTCAGTGACTATGGAATAAATGAAGGATCAGATCAGTATTTTAGGATGATTATTTTGCTTAGTGTGGGAAATAGCTGGAAGGCTGGATGACCTATTGGGAAATAATATTCTATGTATAAAAGCCTGAACTAGGGCAGTGATTTAAGGATGAATATGAGAGGAGCTGTGGTGACATTTTGGAGGTGAAGCTAATAGAAATGCCATTGGTTCAATGAAGGGTAGAAGGAGGATCGAAGGTCACTGCCAGGTGCCTCACTCAGGTGACTGTTTGGGTACTTGTACCGTAAGATAAGGTAGTATAGGAGGAAGGGCCTGATTGATCAGCCAGTGGTCTACGTAGATAATTTCTACAGCGCAAGAGTCTAGAAGAGAGATCAAAAAAGACCTCTGCAGTTCGAGTCAGCTACAAACAGAAAAAGACAATGACAGAAGCTCAGATTTGATTGTTTGGAGGGTACAGAAGCAGATGTCCTAAAGGGCCTTTATTAAGGGCCTTTGAGAAAGTAGTTACAGTGATTTAATTGGGGCAGAAGCCAGATTTCAGTTGGTCGAAGAGGAAGTGGGAAGTGAGGTAACAGAGCCAGTAGTATAAACTACTACTGTGAAAAAGCAAGAGATAGGACAGTGTGGGCAAGCGCGAAAGGCTGGGCTGAGAATCATGTCAATAATATATTTAAGTGATGGTGCAGGATCCTAGGGGGATAGGATATGACCTTCAAAAAGCTACTGATTAGCCTTAGACAGAAGGAGAGAGGGATACTTTTCCTCGAAGCCAGGAGGGAGCTTGGAGAGCTAGGCACATTTTTGAGGAGGGTTGAGGGAAATAGGAAGAATTTGGAGAATTTCCTTTTGGATTGGCTTTTTTTTTTTTAATACTTGCTAGGTACTTCTAGCAAGTACTCAGAGTGGAAGGTATGTTTCCTGTCCTCCAGGAGCTCAAATTCTAATTCAGGAGACATTTTCATTCCCAAAATCAGGAATGGCACTCTTAGAACCTTCCTGTCGGTGCATTCAGACCTCGCTGCTCCAGTTTCTGGGGCACGTTCCATTCTTTTAGCCGTCAACCAGCAGCGAGAAAAAAAAACTTTTTTTTCCCTCCGTAAACATCTTGAGGCGAGCAAAAACAAATTTTAACCATGAGGGAAATTGTGCACATCCAGGCCAGTCAGTGTGGCAACCAGATCAGTGCCAAGTTCTGGGAGATGATCAGCGATGAACACGGTATCCCTCCCTCCAGTGCCTACCATGGGGACTGCGATCTGCAGCTGGACTGAATCTCTGTGTACTACAGTGAAGCCACAGGTGGCAAATATGTCCCTCATGCTATCCTGGTGGATCTAGAACCTGGACCAGGGACTCTGTTCGTCCAAGTCCTGTTTTTGGTCTGTCTGGGGCAGGCAACACCTGGGTCAAGGGCCACTATACAGAAGTGGCCAACCTGGTTGATTCAGTCCTGGATGTGTGCAGAAGGAGACAGAGAGCTGTGTCTTCCTGCAAGCCTTTCAGCTGACCCACTCTCTGGGCAGGGGCACAGGCTCTGGAATGGGCATGCTCCTCATTAGCAAGATCAGAGACGAGTATCCTGACCCCATCATGAATACCTTCAGTGGTGCCCTCACCCAAAGTGTCTGATACCGTGTTTGAGTCCTATAATGCCACCCTCTCCATCCATCAGTTGGTAAAGTATACTGAGAGCTACTGCATTGATAACGAGGCCCTTTACGACATCTGCTTCTGTACCCTAAAGTTGACCATGGCAACTTAGGGGGACCTGAACCTGAACCACCTTGTCTCAGCCACCATGAGTGGTGTTACTACCTGCCTTGTTTCCCTGGCTAGATCAACAGTGAACTCCGCAAGCTGGCGGTCAACATGGTGCCCTTCTCACCTTCCCACGTCTCCACTTCTTCATGCCTGGCTTTGCCCCTGTCACCAGCAGTATTGGGCTCTCACTGTACCAGAACTCACCCAGCATGTCTTCAATGCCAAGAACATGATGACTGCCTATGACCCCCAGTACCGCCGATACCTCATCATGGCTGCTATCTTCCATGGACAAATGTCCATGAAGGAGGGAGATGAGCAGATGCTCAATGTGCAGAACAAAAATAACAAATACTTCTTTGAATGGATCCCCAACAATGTCAAGACAGCTGTCTGCGACATCCCACCTTGTGGCCTTGAGATGGTGGTCACCTTCATTGGCAACAGCACAGCCATCTAGGAGCTCTTCAAGCACACCTCAGAGCAGTCCACTGCCATGTTCTGCCGGAAGGCCTTCCTCCACTGGTATACAGGTGAGCGCATGGATGAGATGGAATTCACCGAGGCTAAGAGCAACATGAACAGCCTCGTCCCTGAGAGTATCAGCAGTACCAGGATGCCACCGCAGAACAGAAGGAGGACTTCGGTGAGGAGGCTGAAGAGGAGGCCTAAGGCACAGCCCCATCACCTCAAGCTTCTCAGTTCCCTTAGCCTTCTTCCTCAGCTACCTATTTCCTCTCCCTCAGAATTCGTGTTTGCTGCCTCTTATCTTTTTTTCTTTTAGGGGGGTCTAGAACAGTGTCTGGCGCATAGTAAAGAATAAATACTAACAATATATACTTATTTATTGAAAAAAAAATCAGGAATGGCAGAAGGAGCACATCATAAGCAAGAAACAAATGAAACAGGGCTGGGGGCAATGGCTCATGCTTATAATCCTAGCACTCTGGAAGGCCTATGCAGGTGGATTGCTTGAGCTCAAGAGTTCAAGACCAGCCTGAGCAAGAGTGAGACTCCATCTCTACTAAAAAACAGGAAAATTAGCCAAGTGTTGTGGTAGGAGCCTGTAGTCCCAGCTACTTGGGAAGCTGAGGCATGAGGATCACTTGAGTCCAAGAGTTTGAGGTTGCTGTGAGCTGTGACGATGCCGTGGTTCTTAACCTCAGGGCATAGAATGAGGCTGTGTCTCAAACAAATGAAACAGGCAACACTGGTAAGCTGCTGTCAGAAGTGAGTAGTCTCTGTGATCAGGGAGCACTTTATGCACAAAATGAGGTCAAGCTGGATAAATTTTGATGGCATAGAGGATCATGAGAACATTTTGATTTAAGATTTGGTGTTGGGAAGACAACAACCAACCATATTGTCAGCCTGGTTAGAACAGAGAATTGACAAAGGGAAATAGTATACTTACCTTAAATTCTTTTAGGATGATAATAATGGTCCTGTGGCTCAGCACCTATCTTCATCTACTATAACAAATTACCATATACAGGGAGGCTTGAACAAGCATTTATTTCTTATGGTTCTAGAGGCTGGAAGTTCAAGATCAGGGTACCATCATGGTTGGGGTTTTGGTGAGGGGCATTTTCCTTGTTTCATCCTTGCTTGGTTGTTCTTTGGTATGTGTGTGCAAGGTCACGTGTCTCTTTCTCTCTACAATCCTGGGGTTACACTCTGATGACCTCACCTAAACCTAATCAGCTCCCAAAGTCTCACCCGCAAACACTATCACTTTAGGAATTAGAGTTTCAGCTTAAGAATTTTTGCGGGGGTGGGGAGGAGGGCACTGTAGTCCCAGCTACTTGCCTCAGAGGCTGAGGCAAGAAAATCGCTTGAGCCCAAGAGGCCGAGGTTACTGTGAGCTATGACACAGAGCACTCAAAGTGAGATTCTGTCTCAAAAATAAAAGGAATTTGGGGGAGGCACACACATTCATTCCATGGAAGTACCTTATATTTGCATTACACTAACTCCATTGGGTAGATTTCATTCAAGAAGGTAAAAGGAAAGTGAGGCTTCCAGAGTTCTACAGCTGTATCATCAGCAGTGAGAAGTAGGAGGACCGTTTATCTGATTGAGGAGCTCATTATAAAGGAACGTGCCCCTTTAGGGCTCCTTTGGCTTTATTTGTAAAACAATGCTCGAGATAGAGAGCAGAGCATGTATCAACTACCTTGCTGGCTAGAGATGTTGAAGGTCAGAGCTCAAATGCTCTTCCCTGAGCCATAGAAAGGACTGAATCCAGGAATTGCCTGAGACCTGGATCACTACCTGTCCCTTTTCTTGGCACCAGAGTCTTGGCTATTCTTGGCACCAGGTTGTCCTTGACTCTGAAGTTGCCCGAGGTAGGACATCTATGGTGGGTCACTGACTTGGCCATGGGATTAGAGCTGAAGAGAGGGAGCCAGCTTGGGAAAGAGAGGAAGGAAAGATAGTCTGATTAAGTTTTGTCTCAAAGTGTCTGTTTTGGGGTTTGTCCCTGCATTGATCTGCAAGGGAATGAGGCAAGTAATGGCCCCTCAGGGACTTTCAGGACTTTGCTCTCAATGTCAGCCGTCATTTTCAATCACCCTCTCCCTCCCAGCCATTAATTTTGGCCCAGGATCATGGGGACTTGTCCATCTATCACTCCTAATTGACACTAAATGATCTGTCAGTTTATTGATGAACGGCAGGAGTGGAATTGTCACAATATATTTTACTTTCTAACAACTCCTCCTGACAATTTTACCTTGTCCATCTCGCTCTCCTCACATAAATCTCCATTGGCCGCTCGTTCCTTCTCACGGGCCATTCTGGTGCCAGCCACTTCCATGCCATCTGCACGCATCAAGGACATCAAGATGGCGGTAGAACTGCTGTGTGCTGGTCTTAAGGTTGCCCCTCCCCCCTCTTTCTTTCTTCCTCTTTTCTCTCTCTCTCTTTTTAAAAAATGGCAGAGATGTTCTGAGAATACTAAAGGGCTCTGTCTCCTTCTCCCTCTGTGTCATTGCCATACTGGAGTCTTTTTACCTTATTGTTAGTAGTGAGTAGTTAATTCTTATTAGGCTACAAAAGAGTGAAAGGCAAAAACTCAGGGAGCCAAAGGGCTCCTAGAGCTGTAAGCATAGTTGCAAATATTTGTTTTGTCCTCTTAAACCAGTTCTCTTACAGGCTGCCCATCCCCACAGAAGTCAATTTCTTTAAAAAGCATCACGGAGGGTGGGTTAACTAGAGCTCCCCAGCTGGTGTGCCGTGTGCTGCACTGTGTGCACAGGTGTGCCAAGACGTGGGCATGCCTAGTGCTGCCAAGGCCCCCAGGGTGGCCCCTGTGGCCGCGAGAAGTCTCATCCAGCCACCCCAGTTTATCATTCAGACTTTATTTTTAAGTTTTCTATGTCTTGGAAAAGATGGGGAAGTCCTGAGTTAAACCTGTTTAAGGATACCTGGTTATTTAATGTTAAGGCTAATAGTGCGCATAGAGATGTGAAAAATGCTTTGTCCTGCATGAGGCCAAGGATGAGTAGAGGGGCTTCATGACGTATAAAGAACGTCATTGATTCTCACTCTCCCTCCTCTCTTGCTGAAGATAATTTTTGTTAACTGGTAAGGACTGTTTTTGTTTATTAATCATCATGCCATTAGCAGGCCTATCAAAATTAATAGTAATTCCTTGATGTCATCTGGTAGCCAGGTTCATATTGAGTTACTTTTCTTATCTCAAAGATGTCTTCTTGCAGATGGAGTGTACAAAGGACAAGTCAAGGTCCATACACTGTATTTAGTTGTTTTATGTCTATAGTGTCTCTCATATTCTTTTTTTTATTATGAAATCATCGCCGTGTACATTAATGCGATCATGGGGCACCATACACTGGTTTTATAGACCATTTGACATATTTTCATCACACTGGTGAACATAGCCTTCCTGGCATTTTCTTAGTTATTGTGTTAAGACATTTATATTCTACATTTACTAAGTTTCACATGTACCCTTGTAAGATGCACCGTAGGTGTAATCCCACCAATCACCCTTCCTCCACCCATCCTCCCCTTCCCTTCCTTCTCTCTCCCCCTTCCCATATTCTTAGGTTATAACTGAGTTATAACTTTCATATGAAAGCCATAAATTAGTTTCATAGTAGGGCTGAGTACATTGGATACTTTTCCCTCTATTCTTGAGATACTTTACTAAGAAGAATATGTTCTAGCTCCATCCATGTAAACATAAAAGAGGTAAAGTCTCCGTCTTTCTTTAAGGCTGCATAATATTCCATGGTGTACATATACCACAATTTATTAATCCATTCATGGATCGACAGGCACTTGGGCTTTTTCCATGACTTAGCAATTATGAATTGGGCTGCAATAAACATTCTGGTACAAATACCCTTATTATAATGTGATTTTTGGTGTTCTGGGTATATACCTAGTAGTATCTCTTATATTCTGTAAGAACTCCTGTCCCCATTTCCCTTTGTCATTGATTTTTTTTTTTTTTTTTTTTTGTAAGAAACTTGTCCTGTAGAGTGTCTCACGTTTCTGAATTTGGCCCATTGCTTCCTAGTTGTGGTGTTTAACTTGTTTCTCTGTCACACTGATAGTTAGATTTGGCTCTAACTGAGAGCTGAGTTGAGGCTCACTGTTTTGGTAGGAATACTTTGTAGGTGGTGGTGTGTGCGTCCTGCTGTGTCTTACCTGAAGGCCCAGGTGCCTGGTTCCTCTGTGTTAAGTGAGGTTGGGATCGATCAGTGGGGTCAAGGGTCAGCCTCTATTTTACAGTCCCCATCAAACTCCCTCCTAATGGTTGTAGCATCAAATGGTGATTTTCTAATTTTCCTTTTTTTTTTTTTTAAGCAAGAAAAGAGCTTTACCAAGAGATTGACATATATACTTTTTTATAGAACTACCATCCACTGAATTACAGAGCAAATTAACTGAAACAAGGAAGAAAATTCTGTCCCTGGGAAGGCTATTTTTTTTACCCCCCCCCCCCCAAAAGTGTTTCAGTTCTGGTACTCACACCACACAACTGGTTAAGAAAACAAAGCATAGCATTTAGCTACTGGATGTCCTAACTGCCCTAAGGCACTCTGTGCTCAGCCCCTCCTGGCAGCCGCTGGGGTCAGCAAGGCCAGGCACAGGGAGAACCTCTATTTTCAACACAAGCTGTTGCCACATCCTTATTGAAGCCCCCGATGGAGAGATCATAAACCACCCCCTGACTATCTTCATGTCGTACTTCAGTCCGTCATAGGGCTTCCTGAGGGAGTAATTTTTCAGGTTGAGAAGGTGGGAACTGGAATCCAGCTCATGGATGAAGGTGGAGATGTGGAGAGGCCGAGAGTAGTCTCCAGCAGTCACATTGTCAAGGGACGGTTCACTAGCAAGAACGAGAACTCCCACGAGGTAATCTACATCCAGATGAAATCCTTTCTCCAGATCTGGCTCAATGCCAAGAGTTTCTGTAACTGCTGCTTGTGTCACTAGTGTTGCTGTTTCCAAGTACACAACAAATGCTGCCCAGATGACCAAGTGCTGCGACACAAACCTCCAGTGTTGATGAAATCTGTAATATTGTTCAGCAGGGGACTTGGTCTTCAAAGATTTTAGATAAGTTTTTACTGTACCAAAATGTTCTCAAGCTTTCACACACCTCTTTGGAATGACCTGAAACCCAGTCCCCTGATGGACCCTTTGCAGTAGAGTTAAAATCTCACAAGCTGTTTGTTCTGAACTCTACAACTTTTCAGATTTCCTCTCAGATACCTGCTTGGCAGCCAAAAGCCCTGCAGCTCCACGAAGATCTCGCTCACAGACATGGCACCTGCTACACCACGGTCAGCCACTGTGGCAGGGGCAGCCAGAGGAATGGGCTCCAGAGACAACCAGCGCCATCAATCACAACAGCCGCCACTCCAGTGTTCTAATGTTCACTTATGAAAGGAAATTCTTCTATAAAGCACTTTTATTGGCTATTTGGTTGCCTGATACACATTTTATACCTGTGATTCTATCTTTCCCTATTTTGAAAATTTTCAAACCTATAGAAAAGTTGTAATAGTACAAGAAATATCCATGTACCTTACCTTGAATGACCAGTTGTTAATGTTTGACTAAATGTGGCTCTTTCCTCATTCTCTATTATTATTTTTATTTAGTCTTTACAGAGCTGTTTGAGAGCCTGTCAAGCAGCTGCCTTTACCTTTGTGTTACTAGTAATAGTTACTGTACAGGAGATGTTTGCCTATATTGTTTGCATCTTGGTCTACAGTACTTGGTACATATAGGTACTCAGTACATATTTGGTTAGTGAGTAAATTTTGGACTTTTTTTTTTTTACAGAGCTCCAGTAATTAAGAAGGTATCTCTGAGTCCCAGTGAATTAAAAGAACTTAATTCTTGACCTTCAGATTTTCATCAATAGGCACAATTTTGCTTATTTGCTTTTCAAGAAAAATAAAGTTAGACTTCTTGAGAATTGATTTTCCACTTACTACCCCTCAGTCACAAAGGACCCAGAATTGGTATGGGATGGCCAGGGGACCCTGGGCATCATGGTTAGACAGTTGTTTGGTTCTTAAATCAGATAGGTCATGTATCAGACTTGAGTGTCCAAATTTGGACAAAGTCAGATGGGGCAGTTACATGGGAGACAGTTGAGAAGGGAAAGTCTTAGGTAGCTAGTTGTGTGTCTATTACCAATGGCTGTGCCGAGGGCTTAGGGACCGTGTCCCTATTTGTGTGGTTTTGGAGATGTTTATGTGAACTGCCTTTTCAGACCTCTGTCTCCACTTCATCATCTTGTGCTTTGGACTACACATATGCTTTTCCTCTAGGTAGTATCCAAGATGTGGACCAAGCAACATTGTATCTTTTTAATGTACACCTTGGATTTGTTTGTTCTATGTAGATTCCCCAAAGGGTAATTTTTTGCTTTGATCTCAACTTACGTTCATAGTTGGACAGGAAGATGGTAGAGGAGCTAGGTAAGTTTTTATTTTAATGAACTTAGAGAAACCACATTTATTTATTTTTAAAGGAGATATCTCATTTGTTACTCAAAAAATTTTATGTCTGCATTCAGACTTAGAAGTAGAAGCTCTCAGAGAGGACAGGCTGCATTTCTTGGCAGTCTGTTCCTGGCCCTTTTCTTTGGCCTCCTTCATTTTCTTGGCCAAAAGTTTAGCATACTCGGCAGCCTCTTACTTATTTTTCTCAGTACGCTGTTTCTTCAGAGCCATCCCCCAGCATGTATGTTGCAGGACACGTGGAGTTACAAGATGCTGAATCTTGGGTGCTTTGGTCATAGGTTTCTTTACCTTCTTTGTTTACGGGCTTTCTCACAACGTATTGGCAAACATCATCTTCTTTAGACAGATTGAAAAGTTTGCAGATTCTACTTTTGGGCCCCAGACACTGGGGTCTCATAGTGTCAGTCAGTCCAGGGATATCTTCTCTCCTTTTTTTTTTACAATAACCAAGTTGAGAGCACTCGGATTGGCATCTACAATGCAACCCCGAACAGACATGCGTTTCCTTTCTCCAGTTCTCCTTGGTCTATAACAGGAATGCCCCTTACTCAGCAGCAGGTAGACCTGGCGATGGGTCAAGACACCCTGCTTCCTGGGGAAACCTTGCTTGTCGTTTCCACCACTGATTCAGACCACATAACCCTTCTATTCTTCACCCAGCGCATCAGCAGCAACTTCTGTGACCATATGCTTCTCAGAGAAGGTACGAAGTTTGCGTTCATCCACTTCAATGAGTTTCTGGCAGCTAGTGGTTAGGAAGGAGATGTTCAGCTTCATCCTGAAGTATCTGATTGCCTCCAAGTGCCATGGAAAAGAGTACCACCTTTATTTTTTAAAAATTAGAATTTAATTGCATTGTTTATTACTGGAGATCTAAAGATGAAATAAGTAACACCCAGACTGTGTACACAGAAATAACTAGAACAAAATAAGTGTCCTTATTGAAGTAGCAAAAAGTATGAGATGTGTCAAACTCATTCTATCATTAGGCTTTTTCAGTCTCCCAACACACTAATATTATTTTGGTAGATTTCATTTGTTTGTAGCTGGGAAGCAATGGGAATCGTGGATAAATGATGGCAGAACAATATGTCTATGAAGCACCTAGCTGAGCTGTCCTTTTGCAACCAGTCTCTGCAGGGTGCACACTGTGACAACTCACTGAAAGTCACTCTTCATGGGCGTAGGTAAAGGTGCACTTTGGGCTCCTTCTGTGGCTGTGCAACAGAGCTTTGTTCCTTGTCCAAAGCACCCAGGTCTCGCTTTGTTGGACAGAACCCCTTTTTGTAATAGCATACTGCCTTTTTGTAAGTCTATTTGACTTTAAAGCTCAAAAGTTGAGAAAGGTGGATCATTTCAAGAGGACTGAGGGAGGAGAAGAACAGGATGTGGAGGCAGCACACGTTTTTGTATTTTACTCATTGTTGACTTCATGTCATCTTTTGAGACATTAAAACTCCTGGCGGATTTTAATTTTTTAATTTTTTTAAATGAAGAAATATGTATAGTATGGAATTCAGAAGGTACAAAAGGGTCAGGTATGAAGTGTAAGTCTCTTTCTCCCATCCTTACTTCCTCAGGTCCCCAGTTTACCCCCCCTCCCCCCAGGCAATCGCTATCAACTAGTTTTTAAGTGTTTCTTTCCAGAGATTCTGTATGCATTTACAAAAAAAAGTTATATTCTCCCCGTCATTACCACAACACACGCAAATAGTAACATATCTTTATGCACTTACTTTTCTTGTATCTCGTAATAATGTTTCTTGCTGATCTTTCTGAAATCTCAGTACAGAATGGAACTGGCTCATTTCTAAGAGTTGTGTAGTACTCAAAAGTAATCAAGAGCAGACACTATTTCTCAGGCTGCAGAAGCAGAAAGCAGGTTCCCAGTGTTTATTCATGTAATAGCCATAGCATGGCCTGTGGAAGGTACCATGAAGACTTTAGATGTGGTGTACACAGACCCCACACTCTGGGGAGAAGGTGTGACACATGCAGCACTTTCTCATTAAGGATCTGGGCGAGCACTTCCACACAGTTCTACTTGGCCTGGTACAGTGGTATTCGGTGCAGAACAAGCAGAGATGTTCTTGGTAGTGTTTATTGCAGTTTAGGGCCCTGGAAGGTTCGTCTAGTGTCACAAAACCAATTTATCGTGGCAGATAAGTGTGAAATAATTGGAATCTTGCATTTCTGTCCAGTACTTCCCTTTCAAAGGTGATAGTCTGTCCCTGCAAGCCCGTCAGCTGCAGCACTTGGGTACTTCACTTCCCATTCTGAAAAGTGGAGCAGTCTTTTTGACAAGTGGCCCTAGTCAGTTCTCTCCCTGGAACAGAGGTGAGTGTCTGATGGCCCTAGGGAGATGGCAGGAACACAGGCAGTGACTTGGGATGAACTTCCTGTGCCCCAGGGAAAGGACAGGCCCTGAGGCCACACAGCCTACAAGAGATGGGCTTCTAAGGGCCTAGGTCAGCAGAACTGTTTCTCAACTGACTGTGATGGTAAAGGCAGCCAAGTGCAGGCAAGATCCTCCCTTCCCCCAGAGTCTGCTCCTAACTTCCTCAGGACCTTCAGTTCTTCTAAGCGAAGCTACCCTTGACTTCTGTTGAAGTTAAAACCAGGATTGGCTCTTAGAATGGGATCTAGCATGTCCTGCAAAGGCTTTGACTTTTGGCCCTTTGCATTTCCTAGTTTTGCAGAAGCGAAAATGCTCTGGTGATTAGATTTTTTAGAGCCAGGGGTAGGAGTAAAGTTGGAGGGTCTCTCAGGGTCAGGAAAGAAATGAACAGCCCACAGAAGTATCCCTTAAATGACAGCAGACAAAAGCAGAGTCACCACTGGACTATTCCTTTTGTTTTTCCAGACTGTCGCAAAGTGCAGGAGTCTCAAGACTTGAAAGTTGAAGCCAGTCTTGCCCAATTTCCTGTCAAATTCTATTCTATTTCAATAAGTGCTGCTCAGAGTCTGCTTGAATAGTGGACATTCTAGGTTATATTCATTGACTCAGTGGAAGCGGCCCCAGGGATCCTGTTTTTCAATGCAGCCTTTTTAGTGTTACAAGCAAACTGAGAACATTGTGATGATGTAAAACTTCAGTAAGACAGATGTTGCTAAATTTGCCTGAAACTGTCATCTCCTCCAGTCCTGGCCATCTCTTAGAAGTAATTGCTGCAATGGTTTGTTAGTATCTTTACACACTTCAGTAGATGTCCTCACAAAAATCTGTGGATTTTTTTTTTTTTTTGCATAAATGGGGTCATATTGTGTTCTATACCTTTTTTTTTTCATGTAACAATAAGTACATATCGGAGATTGTTTAGTCCACAGACTTTACCTCGCTTTTCTAACTGCTAAGTAATAATCCTATGGTATGGATGCACTATTCCCTTATTGGTGGACATTTAAGTTATTTTTATTTATTTATTTACTTGCCATTAGCACTTTTTTGAACCACCATCTGCAGTGGAACTTCCACCAATACTCAGATTTTCATAAAACCTGACGGGAAAGACCATTCATTATTCTCGAGGTTGAACCCTGAAATATGTGACTTGCCATTGTCATTATCAACCTCCTGAGTTTTTTTGTTTTGTTTTACTTTTTGAGACAGAGTCTCACTTTGTCACCCTCAGTAGAGTACCATGGCATCGCGGCTCACAGCAACCTCCAACTCTTGAGCTCAAGTGATTCTGTTGCCTCAGCTTCCTAAGTAGCTGGGACTACAGGCACCTACCACAATGCTAGACTATTTTTAGAGATGGAGTCTCACTCTTGCTCAGGCTGGTCTCAAACCTGTGAGCTCAGGCAATCCACCTGCCTTGGCCTCCCAGAGTGCTAGGATTACAGATGTGAGCCACATGCCTGGCCTCTCCTGCATTTATAACAGCTATAGTTGTAGGAAACTTGAAACTTCATCTTCAGAGACAGATTCTGCCTTCTGGGGCATACTGTAGAACTCATTTGTGGACAGCCTGCTTGTCTTGCCTAGCCTTCTTGTCACATCATTTATTGTAACTTTTTTTTGTTGGCCACTGTGCTAACACAGTTCTCTTATTTTATCCTTGAAACAACCCCATAAAGTAGGTGCTGTTATTACTACTACTTGTGGAAGAGGAAACAGACTTTCAGAAATGTTAAGTAACTTGCTCAAACTCACACACTTACTCACACTAGCAAGCCAGCTAGACTTTGAACCCAGGTAAGGCTGATGTAGGGGTCGTGGTCTTATTTTTTCTTAGTGCCTTGCTGCCTTCCATTTTTATGCCCCTTGGCACCTGGTACAGCATCTTTGCCCATGGTAGAGCCCCAGCAATATTACCTGAGGGCTATTCTGATGTGGATCCAATATGTTCAGCCTGTGAGAGTATCATCAAGGAGGGAACGCATGACATTAGCCCTTCCTGACTGCCCATGGCCTACCTGTCTGCAGAGCTGTGCTCCAGCCAGCTGCTTGACCGACCAGAAGAAGGTAAGTACAGAGGATGCCGCCTGCATGTGGGGCACCAGGCAAGGCCATGCCAGCCCTGCCATTAAAAGACTTAATTAGGCTAGTCATTAAGTTCAATTAGGCATTGGCAATGATCGTCCCTTCTAACCCTGTAGTGCCCTCTAAGAACTGGATCCATTCCCAGGCAGCCAGCTCAGGAGCTGGGTACTATTACAAGTACACTAGCAGCCCTTGCTGTGACTCCATGGCTAGGCTGAAGGCAGAGTGCCCCAGAGCAGGTGCCCCAAAGCACATTAAATATGGTTAGGCTTCCACCTTTGAGGCCATTTCCTGAGCTCATTTGTGAGCCACCCTCTTTTCCCACGTTGGTACTGGGAGTCAGGACATCTGCTTGTGCAGTGGGCACAGTGCAGAGGCCTGGGCTGGGGTGGGAGGGGGAGAGGGGTTCCATAGCTTTGTGCAGCTAGCTCCACACCCTGAGTTCTGTGTCTTCACCAATAAAACGAGTGGTCTCAAAGGCCTTTGCAACTCAAAAAGTTATCTGTGAACATCTGAAATACACTTTCTAGAAGACTATTTAAAACAAGTCATTTTAGCCTCTGAATTCTTACCTTGGAATGAAACATTTGGCAAACGTTGGGAGGGTGGGTGGCGCTTGTGGCTCAGTGAGCAGGGCGCCGGTCCCATATGCCGGAGGTGGCAGGTTCAAACCCAGCCCCAGCCAAAAACCACAAAAAAAAAAAAAAAACATTGGGAGGGGACAGGCCTTCCAGGCACAGGGGCCAGGTGTGTGGAGGCACGCATGAGCCACCACAACGTGATTAGGATGAACACACCAAGGTGACTGAAGCCCAGGATTTGTGTAGAGGAGTGGAATGAGATAGGCGGGCTGGGCCTTGAACTCCAGGCATGATTTCATATTTTTAGTGAGTAGGAGCCACTGAAGTGTCGACAAGTGTGTAATGAGCGGTATGAGGGACACGTTATCACTCTCTTTGGGATGCCTTTCTGATATGGCATGATCTTGGGGTACTTGCAGATGTAAAAAGAAATGTTAGTCAAATGCTCTTTGCGTAATGTGAAAACTGTTCTCTGCTGCTGTACTCTGCAATTTTACTCATTTCTAGCACTCTCTATCTGGACTTAGCAATAGATCCCACAGGTTGAGAGCTGAGTCTCACAAGACTGACCCCTATTTCCAATGCCAGTTGAAAGCTATAGGTTGTTTACCTGTGCTTCTGAACCACTGGCTAGAAATTGAATGTTCCCACCACCCCCTTTTCAGGTTTGATTAATTTGCTAGAGTGGCTCACAGAACTCAGGGAAACCCTTTACTAGTACCAATTTACTACAAAGCATATTTTAAAGGGTACAAATGAACAGCCAGATGAAGAGATAGATAGGATGGGATTTGGAAGGGAGCTTTTGTCCTGTTGGAGCTGGGGTGTGCCACGCTCCCATCACGTGGAACATTCTTGGTCACCAAACTCCAAGCTCTCAAAACCTACTTTTTTGGGTGTTTATGGAAGCTTAGTTTCAAAAGCCGTGATTGAGCAAATCATAGTTCATTGGTGATCAGTTCAACCTCAGCCCCTCTCTTGTCCCTGGAGGTCAGGAAGTGGGATGGACTGAAAGTTCCAACTCACTCATTTCTTGGTTGGTTCCCCTGGTAACCAGCCCCCCATCTGGAAACTATCCTGGAGCTCTCAGCCAGCAGTCATTTCATTAGCATACAAAAAGATTCTTGTCACTTTGGAGATTCCAAGGATTTTTTAGGAGCTGTTTGCCAAGAAACCAAATACAGGAGGTCCCCAGTTTACAGCTGTGAAATATTCTTGAGAAGGTCTTTAGGTTGGATTTGTATGTAACTTGGATCCCTAATGAACAGTGCATATATGACAATAATCGTTACTCTTTCTCTGGCTCCAGGCATCTGGACATTCATTAAGCAAAGAACAGAACTCCCCTTGCTTTTGTAGTTCTGTTAAAACATTCCTTCCAGGTTACAAAAGGCTTATAGCAGATAACCCTGGGACCTTTTACAAGGTCTCCAGCAGATGATCTTTGATCTCTGTCAGAGCAGGCCTCCACCTCCTGAGCTACCCATGCGCCACACCTGAATTGCTTTTAAAGAGGCCCCTTACCCTACCTCTGCACGGCTGCCGTTTTCCATTTTTGGTGGCAGCCCATCTGGTTGCAGATGCTCTTAATAAACCTCTGCTGTTAACTCCGTTGGCCTGGTTCTCTGTGACACCTTTCCACTTTTTGACATCTAACAATAGATAATAATAGTAGTAACAGCAGAACTATAATGGCTCGTATGTTATAAAAATAATGTACTATAACACTGTAATAATAGTATTAATACCCCCATACTGTAATAATAAATTATAAGAAGTATTATGCTCTTTTAATCTGAGCAAACCATAAAAACAGACTCACACAAAAAGTGTGAAATTTCAAAAAAGAATTTTTAAAGGTTAATACCTAATGTTGCATCAAGGTCTTGCTTATGGGAAAGGGCATTTTTGAGGCAAGAAGATGGCCTAAAATAGATCAGAAGATGGTGGAGGTGGTGCTGGAGAGGATGGAGTCCTCCATTCTTTTTTTTTTTTTTCTTTGAGACAGAGCCTCAAGCTGTCACCCTGGGTAGAGTGCTGTGGCATCACAGCTCACAGCAACCTCCAACTCCTGGGCTCAAGTAATTCTCCTGCCTCCGTCTCCCAAGCAGCTGGGACTATAGGCACCCGCCACGACGCCTGGCTATTTTTTGGTTGCAGCCGTCATTGTTGTTTGGCGGGCCTGGGTCGGATTCGAACCTGCCAGCTCAGGTGTATGTGGCTGGCGCCTTAGCTGCTTGAGCCACAGGCACCAAGCCAAGTCCTCCATTCTGATTTGACTCTGTTGCTGGAGGAGGAGAGCCTACCACTGAGGTTGGTTTCTTGAGAAAGGTATCTGATGCTGTTTACTCAGCCGCTTTCTTTTTCCTCATACGAAGTGGCCTCATAGCAGCTGAAATTCTCATTAACTGTGTAGTAAACCTTTTTTTTTTCATTTTCAAAATGCATCACTTTATTTTCCTTACAAGGGAGCCACACATTAAGCAGGTGACAATCACATGATTTCTTCAGTAAGCCCCAACGCATCCATGAGTGTTGCTGGAGCTCATAGCCAAAGGAGTCCTGAAGTTTCAGATATTAAAGCTTTCCCCACAGCCACAAGTTCCTTTGATGTTTGGGTTATTAAACACAAACTCACTGGATAATTTGTCTTCCACATAGTCCATTTCTGTTCCTAGAAGTGTTAGCTGTGCTTTCTTTTCAATGAATACTCTCACTCCGTCTTGAACAACTTCTTCATCAGAATCTCCTTTTTTTTTTTGTATATTCTAGAGTGTAAGAAAGGCCATTACACCCTCTGGTTCGGACACCGACTTTCATGCCTACGTGTTCAGGCTTGTCTTTAAGAAGTTGTTTTATCTTGTTCACTGCTGAAGGTGTCAGGGTGAGGGCGGCCCGGGTGGGCTGCAGCTTCCGCTTGCTCACAGCCCGGACAGTGGCACGGACTAAGGAAGCCGACATCTTCGCCACTCCGGCGCCCCGGTGCCTTGGGCCGGAGCTCGGCGACCTCAACCTCTTTCCATGGACACGGCTGGCGCATTCTGTAGTAAACCTTTGTAAATTCCTCAATGTTAGGATCTTGCTCCTCAAGCTTAGCAGATCCCACTTCAATAGATGAAAGGCTGCAGCCAGTTCTTTTATCATCAACCTTTTTGGCCCTGGATCTTCTGATTCTTCATGTTCTTGTGTTTCTGTCGCCTGCTTCTCTGTCTATGACAGACTGGCTGCTAGGTAAAGGTGCTGCGCCACCTACAGCATGCGTTATGTGCATGGATGAAACTAGCTAGAGAATTATTAATTTAATTACCTAGTTAGAAATTACCCTTATAGGGATCCTTGAGGGCCCATTGGTAAATGTGGAATGTCATAAATCATGTTGTCTATAACTGGGGACTGCCTGTATTTATAGGTGACCCTTGAAAAACACAAGTTTGAGCTGCCAGGAGCCACTTACTTGAGGATTTTCTTTCTGCTTTCTCCACCCGTGAGACAAGACCGTGCTCCCTTTTCCGTCTCCAGATTGTCTTCTACTTAATATAATAATAGCTAGGTTTTTTCTTCCTTATGATTTTTTTCATAAGGAAGAAAAAACATAGAAATTAAAATTTTAGAAAGTAAATTTTAACATAGAAAGTAAAATTTTTTTTCTCTAGCTTACTTTATTATAAGAATATAAATACACATAATGTACAAAATGTGTGTTAATAAGTGTTTATGTTATTGGTAAGGCTTCAACAGTAGGCTAGCTCTTAGTAGATACGTTTTTGCCGAGTCAGCATTTATAGGTGGGCTGGGCATGGTGGCTCACACCTGTAGTCCTGGCACTTTGGGAGGCTGAGGCAGGTGGATTGCCTGAGCTCACAGGTTCAAGACCAGCCTGAGTCAGAGCAAGACCCCGTCTCTAAAAATAGCAGGGCGTTGTGGCAGGCTCCTGTAGGCCTAACTACTTGGGAGGCTGAGGCAAGAGGATCAGTTGAACCCAAGAGTTTAAGGTTGCTGTGAGCTATGACACCACAGCACTCTACCAAGGGTGACAAAGTGAGACTCTGTCTCACACACACAAAAAAGTTATAGGTGAGTCTTTGATGGGGGGGTCAACATCCATCACCCCCATGTTGGTTAAAGGTCAGCTGTATTAGATGAAGACTAAATATATTTTTCTTGTTGTAAATCACAATACCACACTCTTAAGGGCTTTTCCATCTCCATTCTTTTTTTATTATTTTTTTTTTTTTTGTAGAGACAGAGTTTCACTGTACCGCCCTCGGGTAGAGTGCCGTGGCGTCACACGGCTCACAGCAACCTCTAACTCTTGGGCTTACGCGATTCTCCTGCCTCAGCCTCCTGAGCAGCTGGGACTACAGGTGCCCGCCACAACGCCCGGCTATTTTTTTGTTGCAGTTTGGCCGGGGCTGGGTTTGAACCCGCCACCCTCAGCATATGGGGCCAGCGACCTACTCACTGAGCCACAGGCGCCGCCCCTCCATCTCCGTTCTTTATGTGGATGTTCTCTATTTAGGCTGGACAAGGTTGTAAAGAGGTTCTGCTCATCTTTTCTCCCCCTGAGTTTGACACCCTTTTGTCTGGTAGAAAGACAAACCATTGCTTTCTCTTCCGAGACCATATAGTAAAGTTAACTAATTATGATTATGTGTGGTGGTTGGTTTTTCCATAGGAAATATTCCTTCTTAACGAGAATGAGTTCTCATTTGCCACTAGATGTGCTGTTTAGTTGAAGTTGCATCCATCTGCAAGCTACAGAAAACTCCATCAATAGAGGCTTAACCAGAAAGGAGTTTATCTCAGAAAATGAGAGGTCTGGGGCTCAGCAGCCCCACTGAGGCAGGAGGGGTGGCCTCTGTCTTTCTGCCCACATCGCCGTGCTCACGCCTGATGGTTGTGTGATGGCTGCTGTACCTCCAGTCTCATCCAGTGACTTCTGAATCTTAGCTCGAAAATAGAAAAGAGATTGGTATCTACACCAAGTCCTTTCCCCTTCCTCCCCTCCCACCCCCCCCCCCCCAGTCTTTCTTCATCTTCCTACATCTCTTTCCTTTTAATTCAGATGTCTTGGGGGACAATGAAATCACCTAAAAATAATCTATTTCCCCAGCCTCTCTCACCTTGAGGGGTAGTCGTATACATTTCTGACCCATGAGAAAGAGGTAGCACCCCTGAAGAGCACATTGCCCTCCCTCATCTAAAAAACCACTTCTTGCTAGCAGGACCCCTTCACTTTCACCTTCATGTCATTCTCCCTTTTTCCTGCCTGGAAAACAGGTGAGCCCTGTTATGTGATGTGGAGGGTTCGTAGCACAGAAATAATTTCACCTAATTCTAGAAGCTTCCCAGAAGTCCAGAATCCTTCAGAAGGGACTTGAAAGTCAGAAAAAGCTGCTGTTTGGAGAGGGATGAACAGAAGTGTCTGAAATGAAGGAAGAGAGATAAGAGGCAGAATAAGGAATTGGGGGGGAAATGAGACTGGTGAATGCTGAGAAAGCTGGAGGCAAGTTAACTCTAGCAGAAAGTAGTGGCCAGCTAGTGGGGAAGCCGTGCAAGCTGGCCAAAATGTGTCTCCGTGTGGGTAGGAGCCTGTAGATGGGGGCCAGCAGGGCAGGGCAGGCGAGGGGCAAGCTGCCAGGCATGCTACCCAGGGTGGCCCAGGCAAGGGCAGCAGGCAGTTTACATGAGTTACCCAACAGCTCGCAGAGAGTGAATGGGGAAACTGTGATCTGAACCCAAGCCCTCTGTCCTAGTCCATTCCTGCCACTGTAACAAGAGTACCACAAACTGGGTTATTTATGAGTAATAGTTTATTCCTCACAGTTCTGGAGGCTGGGAAGTCCAAGATCAAGGCTCCAGCAAGTTTGATGTCTGGTGAGGGCTGCTTTTTGCTGCCAAGATGGTGCCTTGTTGTGTGTTCTCATGTGGCAGAAGCCAGAAAGGCAAAAGGGCTTAAGCAAGTCCCTTCCAGCCCTTTGATAAGGCCCTGATCCCACCCTTGAGGGCTTAGCTCTCATGGCCCAGTTACCTGCTAAAGGCGCCGTCTCTGAGTACTGTTGCATTAGGGATTACGTTTCAACATGAATATTGGTGGGGGCACAAACATTCAAACCACAGGACTCCTGATTCCAGAGCCCATGCTCAGAACCACTGGTTTCAAGCGAGCTGTTTAAGTTGGGGCCCAAGACCAGAGCTCAGCACACACACTGTGGCTGGCCTGATCCTAAGGGATTAAGCCTGTGGCTCTTTAAGTCCTCTCTGACCTGGAGAACAGAAGGATGAGTTTGTGAGTTGCCCCTGTTTGGAGGGTTCAGCAGGTCTAGGCAGATACCATCTTTCCAGCTGCTTGGAGGGAAAGGAAAGGACCGACTTGTGCTAAACAACAAGAAAATAATTGAGTATGTTAGGAGCAGATTACCTGTTGAGGAGAGGAGCATAAAGGGAAAGTAGCATTTCTCTGTGCAAATGGAAAAATTATAGCAGATTTTAACAATAGCTAAGAAAGGAAAAGGAAGAGCCAAGGAGGAAATTGCCTTACATTCTTAAGTAGGAAGAGTTTGGGTTAACTTCACTATCCCTAAAAATGGCTGAAAAGGGAAGAGGCAAGTAGGCCAGCTCTCGACCTCCCTTTCTCTTTGTTTTCCTCTTTCCCTGTTGATTTTGTCAGCTCTAAACCAGCACATTATACTGTCTCAATTGAAATTTTAGGGCTGGATAAACCAGTTGCAGGGAACTGGCTGCTCGGGGATTGTCAGAGTAGAGAATAGTAATCACAGGGAACAGCTGGGTATGGGAGCCTGGACTGGGGGAGGCAGGATGGGTGACCATGCACAGAGCTGGGGAGCAACCCGAGAAGTTCTAGAGTCCGGGCCCTTTGGTTTGAAGATGAGAACTGGGCAGATTAAGTGCCTCTGAGTTATGGAATCATAGAGTTAGAAAGGCCCTTAAATGTCACCTTGCCCCACTGCCCAAGGTCGTACAACTAATTAGTGTAATAGAATGTACCTCTCATTGTACAGCCATGCCCATTCTCAAACCTTGAGAGCTGTAAGCATTTATCTCAAGTTCATGAAAAGGCCATGCACTATAGTATTTGTGCAAGAGCAAGTCTGTTAGAATAAAATTGTCTTTACTGCCATCCTCCGGGACCCTCACAGAAATGAGATGTTGATCATATGAAGCAATCTTATTGAACAAAAAAACTTTCAAGGAAAAAAGTTGTGTCCCCTGAGCCAGCCAGTCTCTGCTAAGGGGGACTTGCCTTGCAGTATGAGCAGCTAAAAGCCAGGAGGGAATGATTAGAGATGGCAGCCATTGGTTAGAATTCTACCAACTTAAATGATCTCCTTGTTCTCCCTTTGATGGATCTAAAATGCATTTGTGAACATCACACCCACTTCTTTCCTTTTCTTTTTAGCCTCTATCGAGAAGGAAAGCAGTTTTAACATAGATGAAGCACACAAAGGTATAAATATGCATATGAATTGGAGGCCCCTCACATGATGTGAGTTTTTTCTTCGCTTAATTGGTTGGTCAGTGGCTTTATTTTTTAACCCATGCTACCCCCACCAGAGCTGGTGACTGGTGGCCACACCAGTGTCTCCTGGCTTCACAGTCATTATTGTACAAGAGGCCAGGGTATCCTTGGTTCGTGTTTACCAAGGAATCACCAGGGTGGGCCCTGAGCCTTCAGCAGGCTGTGGCCCTGTACTCCCTCATGGCCGTGCAGACCAGCAGCTGGAAGTGAGGCACCTTCTCTTTGCATACCCCATCACTTAGGAGAGTCTCGGTGTATTTGTGGGCTACAGAGGGACCACAGGATGTTAAGGAAGAGCAGAGGAAAGAGTAGGTTAGTAACTAAAAAGAACTCTTAGGAGAAGTACAGGACCCAAAACAATTGTTGATTAAAAGTGAATTGAAATAAAGGTTTCTAGAAGCATGAGAATTTTGCTCCCCCTATTCATGGACACATGATCTCTGCTTGTCCCCATCACCACGTCCTAGCTCATTTCATTCTCCATCCTCATAGAGGTATTTGTCCATGACTGACCTTGAGTCCTGAGTTACTCTCTTTTCCATTAGCGTTCAGTTCCTCCAATCACACCAGTGGAAAAGCCTCAGTTTGCAGCATGTATTTTCTTAGCACTTCTCTAACCCCACTTATCTCCTTTTTTAACAAGGAAAAAAATCTGTAGACTCTCAGACTTTTGTTTATAATAAAATAATGTTTGTAATTTTTTTTTCTTTTTTTTGTAGAGACAGAGTCTCACTTTACTGCCCTCGATAGAGTGCCGTGGCATCACTTGGTTCACAGCAACCTCCAGCTCTTGGGCTTACACGATTCTCTTGCCTCAGCCTCCCGAGCAGCTGGGACTACAGGCGCCCACCACAACACCCAGCTATTTTTTTGTTGCAGTTTGGCCGGGGCCGGGCCTGAACCCACCACCCTGAGTACATGGGGCCGGCGCCCCACTCACTGAGCCACAGGTGCCGCCCAGTGTTTGTAATTTTTTTATAGCTGTATTTTTTTAAGGTTGCCTTCCCTATCTGTGGCTGGTGATGCTAGCTTTCCATTGAGGATATAAAGTTTTCTTTCAGGTAAATTTATTAAAGTAAAAGCAAGGAATCAATTTAAAGAAAATATTAAGTGCAGAAAGTCACATCTGTGGCAAAATTTGTGAAGGTGGCATTTGGAAATGGCACACGTTTAAGAAGCACTGTCCTATGGCAGTTTTTCTGGGCTGCTTTTCTTCCCCATTCTTTCTCCCGGGGGAGGAATAGCAATTTCTGCTTAATTCCTTTTTATTGCTTTTATGCTACAGAATACTGGGTGAGTTGCGTATTATTCATTGAAATCCGTATGTGTGGGCTCAAGTTACTCGAAGGTGGGGGGGGAAGAACCCAGTGAAAATTAATTTCTAGCCACAAGTTACCTCCTGATTCCTGATCAATGTCAGTGTATATGTACAAGGTTTGAAAATTAAGTTTGTGAACTTGACACCGTGCACTTAGTTGTTAGCAGCACTGTACAAACAACTCCGTAAGGTTTCGTTGGTATATCAGCATCTTATAGCTGTTGGTGTCAATGCATGGTGGTGTTTGCTGAGTGGTGTTCATTATTGTTGTTGTGTGTTTTTGTGTGTCATACAATGACAGCTCTGATGGTCATTCCAGAAAAAGAGTTCCAAAAATGCTTTTATAGGTGGACTAGGCACTGGAGTCAGTGCAAAGCTTCCCAAAGGGAGTCCTTGGAAGGTGACTGTAGTGATATTCAGCAATGGGGTATGTAACACTTTTCCTAGGATGAGTTTGTGAACTTAATTGTCAGACCTTGTATACAGTATTTTTAGAGGTGATAACAGCAGGTAATACCATCTAATTCAAGTCTGCTTACTTACCCAGGCAGCCCTGATGCCATTCTCATTTGCAGCCACCACCTTGTCCGTATTTCAGCCACACCAAGTTCCCTGCTGTTTTCTGAACACCCGTGACCCTTCATGCCTCTGACCTTTGTTCAGGCTGTTTCCCTCCCGGGGCTTTCCTGCAAGCTTCCTATCTTTCATTTGGCAAATCTAGGAGGCCTCCCAGACCCACAGCTGATGGGCCGCTTCCTTTTTCAGTGCTCTGTGACATTTTGCTTATACCTCCCTCACTTGTCAAAGTTGGTGTTTAGTAGAACCAGCAGCACAAACAGGGAACTGTGAACCTTGGTTTTGAGTCCCAGCTGTGTACCCAGCTGGCTCTGGGACTTTGCTTGAGTCCCTCTGAGGACTCCTGATCTCCAGTTCTTAGTAGCAGCTGCACAGTTGGATGGTGGTGGAGTCTTAAGCCCTGCAGTTTATGGAGATATTAGTGTGATTTCTATCATGGTCTTTCCTCCCACCAGATTGCAAACTCCTGAGCAAATTCCTAGCACCTCCTGCTTGTGCCTAGTAGATAATTAGTGGTCACGTTTTCCCAAGTAAAGTAATGTTCACCTGAGATACCTAAGCTCTAAAGTCTCTACAGCTTCTTCTTGATATCAGGCATCTACATACATTTTATATGTTCCCATACCTATTATTAGATACTAAAACTGTTTGCATATATTTCAACCTTTCTTCATATATTAAATAAACGCTCTGTTTAAATCAGAACAAAGGAGTTATTTTTAATCTGACCAGCAGGGGGCAAACTTCACCCAGGAATTGCCTTGCCTTCAATTGGGTAGGGCTTGGCTGTCTACAGACAGGACGGGACTCAGGTTTTCATCTTTCTACCAGATGCCTCATTGGTGAACTATGGTGAAGGGAGTTAAGTATTATCTGATGTGACCTAAAACTCCAAAGTACAAAAATTTGGGTGCCTGGAAATTCTTGCTTCTCTTTAAAAGAAGGGAGAAAACACATTATCTGCTAATATATACTGGATGCCAAACACATGAATGGCAAGAAGTAGGAGGTGAGGGGAAGGGAGCAGGAACTTCAGCTTTTAGGGGGAGATTGAAATGAGGATAAATCTATGGGACAAGGAAAACTTCAGTGCATGAGAAATACCTGGCTTTTACTCGGAATTGTAGGCATGGGGGACATTTCAGAGCGGAAGGACCCCAGTTATCCAGTAAACTGCCTGACACTGAAGGGACAGTGGAACCATAATGACAGTGAAAGATCTCTCCTTTCCTCAGGTTAGGGTCTTCAATCTGAAGGCTTAGTTAGTGGGTCACACATTTATAAAGCAGAGCCTTGGTTTGGGATTTGCTAGTGACATATTAGATGATCTGGGACATATTCCTATCTTTTATGCCTTGGTAAAATTTACATCAGTGAGATTTGGAGGCAATTGTGAGATTTTTATTGGACATTTTTAAATGAAGAGGGTAGAAAACCTTTCAAGAAAATGGCATTTTGATTTTCTTTTCCTCCAGAGGAGGGAGTGCTACATGTTTTGTTTTGTTTTGAGACAGAGTCTCACTTTGTCTCCCTTGGACGGGTGCCATGACGTCATACTGCTCACAGCAACCTCCAACTCCTGGGCTTAGGCGATTCTCTTGCCTCAGCCTCCCTGCCTATTTTTTGTTGCAGTTTGGCCAGGGCCGGGTTTGAACCCGCCACCCTTGGTATATGGGGCCAGCGCCCTACCCACTGAGCCACAGGCGCCGCCCTGGGAGTGCTACATATTTAAAATGTCAGGTAGCTTTGCCACCAGTTTACTGGGGACCTCATTTCTGCTCTCCTTTTGCCTATTTTTCTTTATGCATTCGGCCCCTGGCTGCAGAACACCTTCTCTTTTGTAATGGGAGCCATGTGAGTGGCTTGCTATGGCTATAGTGTTCCTCTCACCTGCACCAAGTTCTAGTTGTAACTATTTGCCCGAACTCTTTGCATTCCTCCCCAAATCAGAGTGTGTGATCCAGGAGGGATGGGCTGGCAGAGGGCCTACCCTGGGACAGCCCAGGCTCCAGGTGCCTGGCACTTTGGTCTATTTTAAGCTTGTTCTGCCTTGCAGCAGGGACGAGAGTCTAGGGTCCAATGTGTGCTGTGGATGTTAAGAGACTTCAAGGACACTTCCCCCCATTTATCCCAGTTATGTCCCCTGCTAAAATAGGTTAACGGTGGCTAATTAACCACTGAACATTGTCATGCTGCATGAAGATAGCATCCTGGCTGTCCTCTGAGCCATGGTACTTTATCTCCATTTAGATCTCTGCAGTATTACATTAAACTCGAGAGAAACGTTTTAACTGAGATGATGTCTACATTAGGGCTGCCTTTTACCCTTCAGCACGTAACCCGTGTAGCAGCAGCAGTCGAAGCCTTATAGCTGGTGTCGGGGAATCAGGTTGCTTCGAGGTCTCTTCCCCAGAGGCTGGCAGGGTCCTTGCACCTGGGGTCGAGAGCTCTTGTTAGTCCCACGGACATAACCAAGTTCATGTGGATTCCTGGTCATGCTAGCCCAACCAGGCCCGCAGTGCAGCAGGAAGGACAGAGGAGGCAGATCTGTAGGCAGGGAAGCACTGCATAGCACTTTTTACCATCAAGACATTCCCCTTAGGCGGCTCCTATGGCTCAGTTGGTAGGGCGCCGGCCCCATATACCGAGGGTGGCGGGTTCAAACCCGGCCCCGGCCAAACTGCAACCAAAAAATAGCCGGGCGTTGTGGCGGGCGCCTGTAGTCCCAGCTGCTCGGGAGGCTGAGGCAAGAGAATCGCTTAAGCCCAGGAGTTGGAGGTTGTTGTGAGCTGTGTGAGGCCACGGCACTCTACTGAGGGCCATAAAGTGAGACTCTGTCTCTACAAAAAAAAAAAAAAAAAAAAGACATTCCCCTCTACCCTGAGAAACCATGAGGAACCAAGTCCACCATGGTCTTGTGTGGCTGCAGATACAGGTTTGCCAGTGGGATCAGCTTATTCTCAAATTATGCACTGAATGTCACCATGGGCTCCACATGCCCAAAAAGAGGGATTGCATTTGGGCAAAAGAAATTTGAAAAGGAGGGAAAGGTGACTTAGCTCAGCAGGATCTCTTTTTTGCCATAATGTAAGCTGTCATGCTATAAATAAAGCATGCATGTAATAAGTCACAGGACAATTAAGCCAGCATTAACTACCATGTTGTCAAACCTGACAAAGCTATAGCCTTCTATAGGTTGACCGCATGTTCCTGTCCTGGAAATATTAATTGGATTTGAAGTGGCATCTCTACAAAGAGCATTTCCCACAGTGTAGAACTGCCTGTATGTCTCTTTTCTGTACAGGTTATGAACTGAGCGTTGGAGTTAGACAGCCTGGGCTTGCATTCTGGCACTGTCACTTTCCAGGTGGATAGCCTTAGGCGAAGTACTTTACCTTTCTAAGCCCCAGTCTCCTCGCCTGTAAAACAGAGCAAATTAAATATGATAATTAAATAAGATGCTGTATGCTATTATATAGAAGATACGCTGTTGGATAATACATAACATATAAGTACTGTAATGACAGTGCCTGGTGCCCAACAAGCTCAATAAACGTTGACCGTTGTTATCAGTAATCACCTTCCTTATGACAGGCTTGTCAGGGGGATAGGGGCAGCACAGAGCTCCTGGGAATGGGCTTTGTCCTGAGAGAGGACAGTGGATGCACCAAGCCAAGGAGGACAGACCAAGCATAGCCAGAGAGAAGCTGGGATGAAGACCAGGAGGGGACTAGTTGAGTATGGAGCTGAGGGACTGAGCTTTAGATGAAGGTCATGATTTCATCTGCATGTCCTTTACCTGAGAGGCTGAGGTTTCCAGAATGTGGTGGCTTCATGGATGAGCATGCTTGGCAATTTGGAAAAGACCAAACTGAGCTGGCTGTGATTTCCCCTTTGCCAAGTCACTGGCCAGGTCAGACACAGTGCTTGTAGGAAGGATGGAGCCAACGTGTCCTTCCTTCGTCGCCCATTTCCACAGGCAGAGGTGAGGGAGAATGTTTATTCTCAATGTTCAGAGTTCAAGCTTCATTCTGCAACATGGCCAAAGCAATCAGTGAGTGATGGAGTAGCTCTTAAAAAGAAAGCTGGCATTTAATTAACTTTTCAAAGTGCTGGTTCAGCAACCTCTATGTTTTACATTTTGAATATTGAACAAGCATCTCTAATCGGATCTGAATTGCTCTGGGCCTGGCGTGGTGGTGAGCACCTATTTTAGTTTCTGTGAACATCATGGACTCGGGTGAATTCGGGAACTCTCAGGAATGGAGGCTTCACCACGAACCATTCAGGCTCCTTGCTATTTCTTCCTCCCCTCAGCCTTTAGGTCAAGTCCATGCTCATTAACGCTTCTGTCAGAAGGAAATAGGCAACTCAGAAGGAGAAGGCAAATAGGTTTCAGTTCTGCTGCTTAGCAACTAGAGTGTTCAGTCTAATATCTGAAATAAGATTTAGGGCAGTAATTCTCATCTCTGTCACTAGGTCCCATTTCTAGAAGTTATTGCCTCAAGGGGTTTGAGGATGAGCCTAGCCCATGTCTGGGTATGATTCTCTTGTGCACTGCTGGTGGAGAACTACCAGGTTAAAGGATTCTCTCCAGCTTTCAATTCTCTATCTGTGCTATATCTTACCTTCTGTAAGCAGGGCAAGTCAAGAAGGGACTGTCTGCACAGCAAATCCAAACGGATGTCTGGGTGCCATAGGGACATTGTAAAATCAGCAAGTATCTGCTCTTGGAGAGGATTGGGGTAAAGGGTTTGGAATCTAGGGTAAGGCAGGAGATAACAGTTTCTGGTTTCATCATCATTGTAACTAGCTCTGTGATTTGGGCTAAGCACACACAGCAGCATCCCCCTTTGTATCAGATGGAACTAAAACCCACTTTGCCTCTTCTCTGGGGCTCAACTGATACAGTGTTGATAGATATGAGTCTTTGAAGAGTGTCGAGTAATGCTGTGTGTCATGTGGACCTCCTGGGTCACTGTGATCATTGTCAGCTTCCCAAACCCTCTTCTGGGGAAGGAGGCGTGTAGACCGTGGTGCAATAACAGACAGCCCAAGGCTGCTGACCTTAGCACTGCAGATGATCTGCCCGGGCGGGGGCCAGGTCACACAGGCCACATCAGTGACCTCAGCTTCCTCAGAAGTTGGGAAAGAAACGAGTCTGTGAGGAGGAGGTGACCCAGAGCCCACAAGACAACACTTTACCTCAGCCTGTGTCTCTGCACAATCCGCAGCAGGCAGGACTTCAGCCCCAGATCCTTCCCTGGCCACCTGCCCTGGTGGGCTGTGGTAGACCACTGTGTTTTCGGTCTAGTTTGTTTGCTTGCTTGCTTGTTTTTGAACTGTTGCCAATAATTTAAAACTACACGCAATGTGGTGACTGGACGTGTATGTATTTATAAAACTGGAAATATAAAGTTTACATAATACTTAACCCTTAACTATCTTTAGTGTACTCTTTTCTATGCTATTTGTTTTATTTTATTTTTTTATTAAATCATAGCTGTGTACATTAATGCAATCATGGGGTACAATGTGCTGGTTTTACATACCACTTGAAATATTTTCATCAAAGTGGTTAACATAGCCTTCACCACATTTTCTTAGTTATTGTGTTAAGACATTTATATTCTACACTTAATAAATTTAACCCTCTATGCTATTTAAAAAGAAGAAGGAGAGAAAGAAAAAAGAAAAGCTGGTGGTGATCTACTAAACTGATTTCATGATTCACTGGTGGGTCAAGACCTGGAGTTTAAAGAATGCTGTGGCACATTCAGTGTCCTTGAGCTGGTCTGTGGCACTGTGCTAGCATGAGGTGAAGTAAATCTGGGAAGTGGGGTTTTATTTCAGAATGACACTCTGGATTGTATTCCTGAGATACAGACAAATTTGCATATTCACGTGTATATAAAGAACTACACCCTCCGCCAATTCCCCTAAAATATCCCCCGGCTTTGTCTTCCCTTCGCTTTCCCTCGTTCGGCAGCTGCATAGCATAGGAAGTAATCCACTTGCCTCCAACTCCTGTAAGAAAACCAGCAGTGCAGATCCAGTGATTAAGAACTAGTTCTGCCCACCCAGTGTTAGGGAGCCGGAGGGACCCAGAGCTCAGGTTCTCCTGGCCCAGATCCAGTGCCACCAGGCTTTTTATTGAAAGAATCCAGAAATCTAGATCTCTGTACAGAATCTCTTAGTTTTTGCAATGAATTCACATTAAGACAGACCAAAACAAGAAACAAACAACAGCATGCCTCAGACGAAACTCATCTGCAGGCTAGAGAGGCCCGGAGGAGACCAGTGTTGCCTCAGTGACCCAAGTCAGAGGCAAGGCGCTCCATCCCACCGGGCCTTCCGTCTAGCAGAACCTGCTGTTTCTGGGGGGAAGATGGGGAGAGAACACCACCTGAGGACATCCCTGCTGCCTGTCCTGGAGGACTCTATTTTGATCTCTCTCTTTCTCTGGGGAGAGAAATGAGGTGGGGGGGTCCTTGGGCTCCCCCTAGAGTGAGAGAGAACAGGATGTGGGCTCAGCCGCAATTAAGCTGAATATTAAACTCATCCCCCTTTTGGATGTTGAGCTGGTAAGTGGCAATTAACCAGCCTTCCCCTAAAGATTAGCATCATCATCGTTTTCTTCAGACAAAATCACTGCTGCTTTTGCCATGGCACATTGTGCAGGAAAGGAACAATTCGGTCAGAACTCCTGAGGGTAATCAGAGATGAGTATGTCTCTTGTGAATACAAGGAAAGCAGTAGCCTTGTCCACCTAGCCTCATCTGTCCCGTTATTCTTCATTCAAGCACTTCTGCTGTTGGTGGCATAGTAGCTGCGTCCTTTGGACAGGGGAAGCACAGAGACGAGCCAAGGCAGTGGTCCTAGGGAATGGCGTGAACTGGGAAAACAGCTTCTGTCCTCCCCCAGATGGAAGGTGGCTTTGGTGGCTGCTTGACGGACTTCTAGATCTGTTTGCCTTGAGACAGGCACTGAGAGCCTAGAGCATCCAGCAGTGGGATGCCCTGCGGTGTCTCCCATTGCCCTTCTGTCCCTCCAGCCTCCTGCCTCTAATTGCAGTCTCCTTACCCTGCCATTTAAGAGTCAAAAACTGCAGCCTGGGAGATTCCCTCAGAGTTGTTACATCTGTCTATCTTAACTGGACCATTATCTTCTCCCTTCTCACTGCAGCTATCTTTTTTTTGGGGGGGGGGGGTTCTTGCTATGTTGCCCAGGCTGGGCTCGAATTCCTGTACTCAAGGGATCCTTCTGCCTCAGCCCACCAAGTAGCTGAGGTAGATAGATGTGTACCACCACGCCTGGCTTGCTTTCTCTTTCAAAATAGTACAGTTGATAGGCTAGGCACAGTGGCTCATACCTGTAATCTGGCACTCTGGGAGGCTGAGGTTGGTGGATCGCTTGAGCTCAAGAGTTCAAGACTAGCCTCAGCAAGTGCGAGACCCTATCTCTAAAAAAAAAAAAAAGGCTGGTGTTGTGGAGGGTACCTGTAGTCCCAGCTACTTGGGAGGCTGAGGCAGAGGATCGCTTGTGTCCAAGAGTTTGAGTTGCTGAGAGCTGTGGCACCATGGCACTCTATCAAGGGTGACAAAATGAGACACTGTCTTTAAAAAATAAAAATAAATAGTACAGTTGATAGAGTAAATTTCATGCAAAATAGTTTATTTAAATGTGGCCTTAATTTATTCCTTTTTAATTGAGAAAAACGAATGTGATTGCACTTGAGGGCGGAGCTGTTTGCATGTTCCAGGAATCACTTGCTGGCTCCCTGCATCTCTTCCTGGCTGTGTCTTCTCACACATCCTGCCACTGGGCCATTGTGACAGTGGCCATCACGTTGCCCACGCTCATCCTGGCGCTACATTTCTAACTTACAACGATTCATTTAAAACATATAGTGACTTGTGTTGCTGTGGAAATTTTCAGACATATAGAAATGTAGTCACCATATACCCAACTTTAATAATCATCACCATCTTGCCAGTCTTACTTAGAAGACTTTGGATCAGTGTTTCTTAGAGTGTCAGTAGTAACCTGCTTAGATTAAAATTTTAAAATGCACATTCCTGGGCTCACCCAGACCAACTGATTCAGGAATCTGTCACTACCAGGCCCCCAGTCTGTATGTCTAACAGACTCCCCAGATGGTTCCCACACACACTAATATGCGAGAACCCTGCCTTAGACACATGGACTTGTGTCAGCCAGGCTTTCTGTTCTCAGAGAATCTCTTCAGGGGTGCTGCTCACCCAACATCACTCACAAGGTCGTCTGGTCTTTTAGGTGGAGGACACAGAAACGGTGCCTGAGCCTGCAGCCTGAGCTGTGCAGCCAAGGCCCCCATTTGTTTCTAGGAAGCTGCCCACGCTAAGAGCACCACATAAGACCCAGGGCCTCGGATGTAAAGCAGCGCTCTATAAATTAGTCAATTAGTTGTTGAAAGAAAGAAGGGGACCACATCATCTGCACCCATTTGAATTTTAAGCTTCTCGCTCAGCCTGCACTTAACCATTTCACTTGGAGTTATGCTGAAACAAGGCTGCAAGGAGGCAGTGCAGTGTCTGCCATCTGTCCAGCTGGTGTGGGCCTCAGTCTGTAAAGAGGAATTCAGTCCAAGAAAGCACCTGAGATGAACTGACGGGCCCCACTTTTGAAACTTCCCCAAGACACTTCCTCGGGGCCTGAGACCAGTAGGTTCTCTCATAAACCTTGTGTTTTCTTCTCTTCAGGTTCGGAAAGAAGGGGTCTGAAGAAGTAGAAGAGTATGTTTCCTCTGTTCTCATGGTATCCTACGGTAACCTTTGTCAAAGGGTAGTCTTGCCTGTGTTGAACATAGCATTAAAAAATAGGACAGTATGGCCGGGCGCGGTGGCTCACGCCTGTAATCCCAGCACTGTGGGAGGCTGAGGAGGGAGAATTGCTCAAGCTCAGGAGTTCATGACTCGTCTGAGCGAGAGTGAGACCCCGACTCCTAAAAAAATGGAAAAACCCAGCCGGGCGCGCGGCAAGCGCCTGTAATCCCAGCGGCTTCCTGAGGCTGAGGCAGCCGGGTGCCCGCAGCCCGAGTCTGAAGTTGCGGTGGGCTACCATGCCCACTGCACTCTGCTCAGGGCATAGGGTGGGACCCTGTCTCAACAACAACAACAAAAAATAAGACAGTATGAATCTGGCCATGGTCTGGGGCTGGAATTACACCTGCTGAATCAGAGTTTTGGGTATTGCTGCTTCCTCAGCTGTAGGTCTAGACTCCAGCATTACCAGCCATGTCGCATCTCCCATCTTGTGGTTTGTAGAATTGTATGTCCAGATATACGGGTACAGACCCGTGCCTTCTGCTCTGGTGATACAGATGGGCAGAAGCAGCACCAGCTGCCTAAGCCTAGCCTTCTCCTAAGATGTGCATTCAAACAAAGGAAAGATGGGGTCTGCTCAGCACGGTGGCTGTGAAGGCGGCTGGGGAGGGGAGCATTCCCATCATAGTCTGGAGATGCCTCTCTCTGGGATGGTGTGTCCACGCATGACAGACCCAGTTGCCTTATTAGGTTTGACCACGTTGACAAGGAAAGTGGGTCCAGGGATATTTTCATCTAGGAGAAAGAATCGATACAGTAAAAATTTGAGTTCCTTTCTGTGATTGAAACTCATTTTTTTCTCTTATTCTTTTTTGGGAGGCAGTTATCGCCTAAGACAGCAGAGCCTGGATAGATCAGACGACGGAGGAGGTAAGCGACCCTTGGAGGAAGTCAAGGGCTTCTCAGAGATTCCCCAGAGCACCGAGAGCATTTCATGGGCCTCAGCTGTGGCACGGTTTGCTGCAGCCCTACTGTAAACATTTGCAGTGGTCTCATCACACACCCTGGTTCACACCTCCAACCATGCTAACTGCTGCTGCCTCTGCCTGGAGTGCCCTCCCCCGCCCTTACCCACTGACCCTCCTTGACCTCCACGACTCAGCTGAAGCACCACCTCCTCAGAAAGGTGTTCCCTTTCCGTCCTACTCCCACTTTGACTCTGCTCTTCTTTCTCAGTGTTCCTTATACACTCTTTGGCAAACCTCCATTGTAACAGCAATGTAGCTAATAGGTATTAGGTGTTTACAGACCAGACACTGTTTTACCAGTTTATATAAGTTACCATAACCCCTTAGTGCTATTGTCATCCCCCGTTTTACAGTTGAGGAAACTAAGGCACAGAAATGTTAAGTAACCCAAGGTCACAGATCTACTGAGAGCCTAGAGCCAGGATTTGAGTACAGGTAGGATATATCACACTCTTTGATGGATTGATTGGTTTTCCTACCAGGCTCTGAGCTCCAAATGGCAGACCCCAATGCCTTATTTATCTCTAGTACATAACATGGAGAAGTTGGTTCATGGCTGACTGTATAAAAGGGGTGAACAGGACTAAAAGCCATGGCATAGTGGAAGCCTGCGTTCAGAACACAAGAAAGAAAGGTGAGGTTCATGTGTGTCTCTAAAATGAAATCCAATCAGGGGAGATTATGCTTGGCACCTAAGTTACTAAAGCCTTTTTTTTTTGTGACAGAGTCTTACTATGTCACCCTCATTAGAGTGCTATGCTGTCACAGCTCACAGCAACCTCAAACTCTTAGGCTCAAGCGATTCTCTTGCCTCAACCTCCTACATAGCTAGGGCTACAGGTGCCCACCACGGCACCTAGCTAATTTTTTGTTGTTGTTGCGGTTGTCGTTGTTTAGCTGACCCCCAGGCCGGGCTCAAACCCGCCAGCCTTGGTGCATGTGGCCAGCGCCGTAACCTCTGTGCTACGGGCATGGAGCCTAAAGCCTTTTTTGAACCCACACTTATGTATACCATTTCCACACTCATTTCTTTGTGTAAGTCCTAGTTTCTGTCTGGTGTCAGTGTCTTTCAGCCTGAAGAACTTCATCATTTTTGGTAGAGAAGTCCTCTGGCAATAAATTCTTTCTGCCCTATTTGTCTTAAAATGTCCTCATTTTTCATAAGATAATACAATTCTAGGATGACAATATTTTTTCTTTTAGTACTTAAACAGATAATTTCGTTATTTTCTGGCCTACATTGTTTCTGATGAGAAGTCAATAGTTATTCTTATCTTTGTTCCCCCATATGTAATTTATCTTTTCCCCACTAGCTGCTTTTAAGATTTCTTTTCCTTGGCCATGCATGGTGGCTCACGCCTATAATCCCAGCACTCTGGGAGGGTGAGGCACAAGGATCCCTTGAGCTCAGGAGTTGGAGACCAGCCTAAGCAAGAGTGAGACCCCATCTTTACTAAAAATAGAAAATAGCTGAGCATTGTGGTGGGGGCCTGTAGTCCCAGCTACGTGGGAGGCAGGAGGATCGCTTGAGCCCAGGAGCCTGAAGTTGCTGTGAGCTAGGCTGACCCCACGGCACACTAGCTGAGGGCAGCAGAGCAAAACCCAACCTCAAAAAAAAAAAAAAAAAGGTTTCCTTTGTCAATTTTTTCAGCAGCTTGGCTATGACATACCTTGTATGGTTTTCTTTGTGTTTATCTTACTTAAACTTGTTGAATCTGTGGATTTATAATTTTATATCAAATTTAGAAAATTTTAGCCATTATTTCTTTAAATATATTTTCCATCTCTCCTGCTCCTTCTGGGACTTCAGTCCACATGGGTCATTGAGACTTGGTGTTTTTGTTTTTCAGTCTACTTTTTCCTCTGTCCCTCAATTTGGAAAGTTTCTACTGTTGTGTAAGGGGTCTTTTCTTCTAAAGTATCCATTCTGCTATTAACACCATCCAGTGAATTTATTTCAGACAGTGTATTTTTCAGCTCTGGAAGTGCTGTTTGGTTCTTTTTTTTTTTTTTTTATTGTTGGGGATTCATTGAGGGCTGTTTGGTTCTTTTTTAATATATTTTCTATTTATCTCCTCTTTGGTTCATGGGCCTCAGTTCCTTTACCCTTGATAGTAGCCCTTATATAGGTTGAGTATCCCTTATCTGAAATGTTTGGGACCAGAAGCATTTCTGATTTCAAATTGTTTCAGATTTTGGAGTATTTGCATTGTACTTACTTGGTTAAATATCCCAAATCCAATAGTTAAAAATCTGAAATCTTCCAGTGAGCATTTTCCTGGAGCATCATCCTGCCACTCAAAAAGTTTTAGATTTTGGAGCATTTGGATTTTGGATCTAAATGTAGTAGTAGCTGCTGTTTTCAAGTTCTTTTCTTCTAATTTCATCATCTCTATCTCCGAGTTTATTTCTATTGACCAATTTTTCTTCTGGTTACAAGTCATAAGGCAGTCCCCAAGTTACAAACATCTGACTTAATGTACAACTCACACTTACAAATGGGGGCTATTACAGGTAATAGGTACCTGTTCCAACTTACATGCAAATTCAACTTAAGAGCAAACCTGCAGACCCTAGTTTGTTTGTAAGCTGGTGACTGCCTATTTCGTCACACGATTAGTAGTTTTTGATTATATGCCGGGCATTGTGACTGTTACTATTACATGTGGAGTGTCTGGATCTTGCCTTCCTTTAAAGAATCTATGCAGACTTTGCAGTTGGGTTACATCCATATAAACTCATTATAAGTTAAGAATATAACAGGAGGTGAAAATACTATAATGCATACGTTTATGCATTTTTAGCTTATATTTTCAACTTATGAATTTACCCAAATGTAGCATCATTGTAAGTTGAGGAGTGTACTGAGTGCTTTCGTACCATTGTAAAGTCAAGAAGTCATTAAGTCACACCACTGTAAGTTGGGAAACATCTATATTTGTTTTTGTAGGGAGTCAATGTATTTGTCAGTCAACTTGATCCTTTTGAAAATTGTTTTTAGCTTTATTAGGACAGGGTGAGAATAATCCCTACACCCTAAGACAGTAAGGTGTCTCTCCTGAGTGCGTAGTAGTTGTTCAATAAGATTTCTCCGCTCTGGCTAGGTGGAGCCAAGCGTCCTCCCATAAGCTCTGGAGTTGGTGCAGCCCACACCTTCTTGCTGGTAATTCTTTGCCCAGCCTTGTAGAGTTTCGCCCTACTGAGCCACGCTTTGTATTCCATCTGTTTAGACTTTGGGGCTCTTCCTCTGCACAGCTCCCAGTTTTTGAGACTTTGCTTCCCAGATCCAGCAACTTAAGTCCCTCTAAACTTTAGTCTGTCTCTTCTCAACTCAACTAGACCTCCATGCTCTGTCTGGAGTTTCCCCTCACTCTTCCAGAGACCAGAAGTACCTGAGGCAGAAAACCAGGTGGCCTGGGGCTTACTTCGTCTGTTTCCCTTCTCTCAGGAATCAGTCTTGTGTTACCTACTTAATGTCCCCTGTCTGAAAACAGTAGTGTTGTATATATTCTCCCCAACTTTCTACTCTTATAACCATGGGGGGGCAAGTCTAGTACCATCTACTTGCTCATGGCTTAATGTGTAGTCCAAATCTTTCTTTCAACACCTTTGAGAAAGGATTCATTCTGTAAAACCTGCAGAATTACCTGGTAACTACAAAATGAGAGAGAGGGTCAAAACAGACATTTATGAACTATTCTGGGTGGCTAAAGGTTCCCAGGCCATGCACAAATCAAAAGGTGGAATTGGAGCCTAGACATCTGCATTAATTTAAGTAAGCTCCCTAGATAAATATTCGGCAGTCCTGCTGTTATGGCTCTAAAAGCCAGGACTGAGGACCAGGGAGGGTGGAAGTTGTGTGAAAAATATTTCTACCTCAGCTTATTCCAGAGGGGTTTTAGGGTGAAAGAGTACTCAAGAGAGGTCGGAAAATCCAGCCACACTCTTAAGTCTTAGTCATAGCTGACAAGCACATTCTCATCATTTTCCAGCATTTTTCCTGGCTTTCTAGTATCTCTTCTTGCCAAATATTCCTCTTTAGTTCAACCCACTAAACTCCTTTTAGCTCCCAGATTCTTTACCTACTAATAACTCCCAATGACTATATATACATATTTTTTGAAACAGAGTCTCACTCTGTTACCCAAGCTAGAGCACCATGGGGTCAGCCTAGTTCACAACAACCTTAGAATCCTGGGCTCAAGCGATCCTCCTGCCTGAGCCTCCCAAGTAGCTGTGACTATAGGCGTGCACGACCACATCAGAGTTTTTCTGTTTTTAGTAGAGATGGGAGCCTGAACTCCTGAGCTCAAGGGATCCTTCCGCCTCGGCCTCCCAGGGCACTAGGATGCCCAATGACTGTATTAAATATTGTATCTTATATTTCTGTTCCCAGAGTCTATTGGCCCAGACTTGCATCTAGGATGTCTTCTGCCAGTGCCAAACGGGCAGCTCAGGGGTTGGTGGCTGCTAGCCACACTTTGATTAGTCTGTCCTCACAGACTGGTGCTTCAGCCACTTGCATGGTGCAGCAAGGCGACGCTCCAGGAGTGTGGGCCCAAGGACTCAGGAGGCAGTGTCTCTGCTGGACATTAACCAAGCTGGTATGTGGTTAAGGAGCAGTGTATGTGGAAATTGTAATGATAGAGTGGCGTTCTAGAGCCTCTCCTTAGAAGCGGGGTGAGGCAGACTGGTGATAAAGGCAAGTGATTTGTAGTGTGAGGACCCCTTGAAGAAGCCTAGAAGTGAGTATAGGGCAAGTTGCCTCCTGCACTATGTCTTTTTGGACAGCTTCAGTTCCCAGTTGCTCATGTATTATATTTGTTCAAAAGTCAAGAGACTTTTAAGTAAGAACACTTTAAATTCAGGAAAAAAGATTTCGGTGTTCTATGGCAGAAACTTCCAAATGGAAACACAGGGAAACAAATTCATGGTCTATAGAAAGTTCACCTCAACTGCTATTTTTCTCCAGGCTTTTTCCCCACCCTCCCTTGAACCTCTTTCCATTTCCCTTCAAAGGACTTCTGAAATCCTGCTTTCTCCACTTTTTTCAATGAGGAAATGGTACATTTAAAGGAGCAACTGTTAAATATTACAGCAAACCCTCTGAATACTAAAGTCTGTATGAATTATAAATGCCTATAATTAAAAGTTTGTATTGGCTGTCTTTGTGGCATCATCACTTTAGCATCAAATTGTCGGGCCAGATTCCCCTGGTGGTTCACGCCAGTAATTTCAGCATTCTGGGAGGCTGAGGCATGTGGATCCCCTGAGCTCTGGAGTTCGAGCAAGAGTGAGACCCCATCTCTACTAAAAATAGAAAAACTAGCTGGGTGTTGTGGTGGGCACCTGTAGCCAGCTACTCAGGAGGCTGAAGCAGGAGGATTGCTTGATCCCAAGAATTTGAGCTATGGAGTGTTGGAATGTGAACTATGATGCCTTGACGCTTTACTCAGGATGACAGAGTGAGATCTGTCTCAAAAAAAATCAAATTATTGCAACTTTAAGAAACTCTGTGAGTCATCTTGTCTAAACCCGTCATTTGACATGTTAAGAAATTGAGGCTTAGAAATTGTTATTCAGAGTAGCAGGACACAGAGAGAAACTCTGGTCTTCAGTTCACAGAAAGACGTTCCTGTTCTCATGCTCCAGTATCCACCAATAGCATTGTCATCATCATTTGCTAACAAACTTTATTTACTATGTGCCAGCTACATTATGTTCTCATTTAATTCTCAAAACAAATCAATGGGAAAGTTTGTTAAAATCAATTTTGTTGAAGTCTGGTTTATATGCAAGGAACTGTTTATATGCAAGAAATGGTATGCAGGTGCACAATTTGAGTTTTGACAGGCATATATACCCTGCGAAACCACCGCTACAAGCAATGTATAGAACCTTTTCATCACCCCCGAAAGTTCCTCCATGCTCCTTCCAGAGCATCCCTCCCCTGTCCGAGCCTCAGGCACCTCCTGATGTGTTTTTTGTACTAGAGAGTAGTTGGCATTTTCTAGAATTTTATATAAATAGAAGCATAAGTATGTACTGTTTTGTGCCTCTTTTCACTCCGTGTAAGGAGGTTCATCCAGGCTGTTGCATGTACCATTAGCCTGCTCATTTCTATTGCTAAATAGTATTCCTACATATGGGCATACCATGGTATGTTCACCTGTTGATAGACATTTACATTGTTCATTATCCCCATTTTAAATTAATGAGTTAATTTGTTATTTACTTATTTATTAAAAAATTTTTAGACACAGGGTCTTGCTTTATTGCCAAGGCTAGCCTTGAACCCTTGGGCTCAAGTGATTCTCCCACCTCAGCCTCTGAATAATGGGACTATAGGTTTGGGCCATCATGACTGGCTCATTTTTTTTTTTTTTTTTATTTTAAAGGTGAGCAGACTTAGGCAAAGAAAGGTAGACGTACCCACAGTCATGCAACCAGTAAATTGAGCACCAGTATTTGAATATGGATTTTGACCCCAGGGCCTTCATTCTTAGCCTCTGGACTGAAATGAATGGTACAATCATTCCAGCAAATCTCCTTCCTTGGGGAGGTCGTATAGATGTCGGCTTGCAGATTTGTAATATAGAGGGCCTAGAATGATTGATAAGATGCTTAATAAAATTTCATTAAGGGAGAAGAAAAGATACCTGTTTTCAGAGAATACCTCTAGTATTTTTTTCTCCTTCATTAACATGGAACGTGAAATTTGTGATTTGGCCTTTATTTTGGCCCTGGAGGTTTGAAGCACAAAACCCTTTCTTGTCAGAGAGTACACTTGCTTTTTACCTTCTAGGAGGGATGCCTTTTCTAAGGCATAAATCTGTTTTCCGTGCATTTATGCCTGAGTCCTTTAATGGAAAATCAGTTCATATGTTACACTTCACACTTGACTTAGTCCATTTCACTGTATATGAATGTTTAGAATCCATTATGCAGTAGGAATCATATGTTACATATAACTAGCTTCTAGAATTATCTTTGCTCAGAGAATTACTTGGTTGGCTAGTGGAGGCTGCTCCTTTGAACTTAGAATATCCAGTGGGTGGGGAGACTCCTTGAATGATTGTCCTGAGTCATCCATGGATGCCTCTTCAGCAGAGACATTAAACAGATCCTGGGCACCTATAAGGAGACCTATTGGTTCCCTTAATATTAATCAAATCACATTCAGGTTCTTAGAAGTCATCAGCACAAGGAGTGACGTTATCACTTGAGAAGCAGCTAATCATTTTCTTACGCTTGATGGAAGTGGGTGCTTGACGATCACTCCAAAAGGAAAAAATTAATTTCAGTGAATAGAAATGAGAGCCTAAGGTCAGGGTCCCCTCCAGATAGGTCAGCTCCTTCCACCACCAGCCTCAGAAGTCAGATTTTATTGAGGGAAGCCAGCAGCTTTTGTCCAGTGCCTCCTGAGGCCTGTATTGCTCCAGAAGCCATAGTAATGAATGAGACAATTCTTGCCCTCCAAGAGCTTCTGATCTGGTGAGAAAATGCCTTCCCCTCTTCCCCCCAGGAGCCATGTCTCTCTAGATATATTTCTCAGCAATTAGCCTTCCTTGCTTCATCCTTGGTACTTGTTGCTCATTCTTTCCTAGGCAACACGCCCTCCTCTCCCAGCCCTGATGTCTAGGGAGAGAAGAGAAGCACTTCCTCCTCCTTTCATTCATGCCTCAGGCTTCCTAGGAAAGAGAACAGAAAAACAGAAGAAGAAGAAAGGGTCTTTGAAAATAGGCGTGTTTTGGCTAGGGGCCTATGGCTCAAGTGGCTAAGGTGCCAGCCACATACACCTGAGCTGGCAGGTTCGAATCCAACCCGGGCCCCCCAAACAACAATGATGGCTGCAACCAAATATAGCCAGGCATTGTGGCAGGTGCCTGTAGTCCCAGCTACTTGTGAGGCAGAGGCAGGAGAATCGCTTGAGCCCAGGAGTTGGAGGTTGCTAAGGGCTGTGATGCCACAGCACTCTACCCAGGGTGACAGCTTGAGGCTCTGTCTCAAAAAAAAAAAAAAAAAAAGAAAGAAAGAAAAGAAAAAAATAAGCGTGTTTTCAGCATGAGAAATGGAGAGTGAGTGACAATTAGAGGTGGCTTTGGAATCTGTTGATTTACCAGAAAGTACTTCATGAGTACTCCTTGCAGAATTGAGGCCAGGTTCTAAGCTCAGGAGCATCTGAGGCCAGGCAGGTACCATTAGATTATTAAGTATGAAATGTCCAAAGTCCTAAGGTTGACGATGAATACTGCTAACATTTCACTTTGATAATTCATGGATTTGTGTGTATGTGTGTGAAAGTACATCCTCATTCTTTTAAACACATATTTTGGCTTGCAATCATCTTTTAATTTTTTTAGAGCATTTTTCATGGATGAGTAAAAAATTCATGTTATTTTTGAATATTTGTTGCATTGTGGAACCAGTGCAGCACAGACTACCCAAAATATCAACAAAGTATTTGGGAAAAATGTGACTTATGAATGCACATGTATGAATGTGCGTCTGTGCGTATGCACTCAGAATGTGAGTGTGAATGCCCAATACTTTGATGGTTTACCAAGTTCTTTCTTATCATTTTAATCTTGAAAATGAGCCACAGGGATAAGCTGAGGCCAAGGGGATATTGATGATGTGAAAGCTGTAGCAGAAGCGAATCCATCTCAACCTATGTGTGAATTAGCAGTAAGGTTTGACATTACTATTAAATGAGCATTAGAAAAGAAATCATTTCAAAGCTTGCCTTTTTTTGCTATCATGACATAAAGGGGAACCACTTCTATACCATATTACTGCATGTGATTAAAAAAAAAAGTATTCTTTTTGATAATCACTAGCCTTTAGCACAATGGTTGGATAAAGATGAAGTACAAAAACATAGTCCCAAACTAAATATTCATCACAAAAAGCTAATGGCATTTGGTGGCCCAGCAGTGGTATTATTCACTACAGCTTCGTGACATGTGGTCAGCTGATGACAGCACTTGTCTACTGCAACCAGTTGGATTACACAGTGAGCGTGTTTGTGATTACGCAGCTGAAATTGGCCATTCTTGTAAGACCACACTGTCACACAGACCACCCTGCTCACACTACAGAAGGTGGACTTGGAAACTCTGTCATCCACCATATTCACCAGACCTTCTACCAACTGACTACTATTTCTTCTGAGCATTGAACCACTTCTTGCAAGGAAAAATATTCAGTTCTCAGCCAGTTGAGGGAAACACCTTTCACAATTTCATTGCTACTTGCTCTCTAGGCTTCATCGCTACTGGTGTACACGAGCTGCCATAAAGATGGCAAAACTGTGTTGATAGTTTAAGCACATACTTTGATTAATTGTACCTGCTTTTCTTGTTTGAGATGCAATGAACTAAACTTTTGGTTTGAAATTGTACATTTCAGACTAAATGATCTAATATAAACACATGAGAGAGCAGAAGTGCAAGACAGTAAGGGATGATGAGGCCCGTGGTGAAAGCAGAGGAGAAAGGGCACAGCATTTTTTTAAGATGACAGAATGTTTAAAAAACACTTTATAAACAGAACAAAATGCGGGTTTGATTAGGTCTGTGTTAACAGATTTTCAGATCCTTCATAAGACCTTGCCTGGCTATGCCTTAAGGCAGGGATGTCCGGCTCCTAGCCTGTGGGTCTCATGTAGCCCAAGATGGTTATGGAGTGGCCCAACAGAAAGTCATAAACTTACTTAAAACATTATGATTTTTGTGTGTGTGATTTTTTTGGTGGAACTCGATTGCGCTGTTCTCATATGTGAACTTCGTAGACGACAACATCATGTCTCAATGACACGTAAAAATAAACGTACTTACGGTGTCACTATTCGTACACAAGGGTGGCTGCAGTTGTATAGCAGTGTGCAGCTTCCAGTGTGGTATCTTCCAAGCACAAATTGACACCGTCCGATGTTACGCGTGCTTATGATAACTTGGCAAGGCGGTGATTATAATATCTCAACCTACCATCACAACATTAAATGTGTAATGTATTTAGAAGTCAGGTAAGCACTCTTATTTGATTATTAAGGGTTCTTTCACACCTCAACGGTGCCTCACACATCAGCCACCATGTTTTATAAAATCAGCCCTCCGCCTCACCCTCATCAGCAGCTGATATGTGGAAGGGCCCAAGCTTTGCTTTCTCTTATCCTGTGAATTAATTTTCATAATAGAAGCAAATATAGTCTCTCTTATCTGTTATTATTTTTTAATCCTAGCATGACTTCTACGATGTCTTTCAAAAGAAAACAGAACCCCCCACCCACCCAAAAGAAAAATTACTAGTGAGGGAAGAATGTTCGGTGAAAAGTGGGACAGATGATTAATTTTTTGTCAAGGCAAATTGTCAGGCACTCTGCTAAGCTTGTGGGGAATGGTAGGTTTTCAGGGACTATAATTTTAAAAGGTATTATGTGCAAAAACATGCTGCCAAATTTGCCTATATGAAGAATTGTGTCATAAAGACAAAATAGCAGAACTGAGAAAAAGTTTGTTTTCTCAAAAAAATTTTTTTAAATTTATAATTCAGATGATTCCATTGTAAAAGCTAGTTATATGGTAGCATATTTAATACCAAAAAAATCAAAACCGTGTACGTAAAGTGAGTTTATTAAGCATGTATGGAAAGCGTGGCGGATATAATTTGCCCTAAAAAAAGGGAAGACATTTCTAAAATCAGTTTGTTTCACCAGACAAATTGAAGAAACTGGAGAATTTTAAAAACTGCTCATTTTAAATTTTATGCTTTGGCGATGGATGACAGCACTGATGATACAAATACAGCTCAAGTTGCCATTTTTATTAGAGGTTTTGATGATAAATATAATGTCACTAAAGAAATGGCTTCTTTAGTCCATTCAAAAGAGAGAAATCAAGAGATTTATGTGTTAAAGCACTTTGTCCGTTGTCAGCATATCTGGTATAGTTACTGAGGGTATCCTGGACATGGTAGGTAAAAGAGAGGGACTTGTACAATTAATAGGTGATGCATTTGTCACCCAAAACTGACATTTGATGAAATATTACAAAGTACGTCAAGAAAATGTATGCGCAAAAGCTTTAAAAATGGATAACATCATGCAAATCGTCAGCAACTGTGTGCATTTCATAAGGACCAAGGGATTGAGTCATCACCAATTCCAGGAATTCCTTCAAAGTATTGATGCTGGCCATGCGAGGTGGCTCAACGCCTGTGTTCCTAGCCCTCTGGGAGGCTGAGATGGGTGGATTGCCTGAGCTCAGGCGTGCGAGACCCAGTCTCTACTAAAAATAGAAAACTGGTCAGGTGTAGTGGTACATATCTATAGTCCCAGCTACCCGGGAGGCAGAGGCAAGAGGATTGATTGCTCAAACCCAAAAGTTTGAGGTTGCTGTGAGCTATGATGACGCCACGGCACTCTACCCATGGTGACAGAGTGAGACTGTCTCAAAAAAAAAAAAAAAAGTATAGATGCTGACTATGATAACATTTATTTTTCACAAGTAAAATGGCTAAGTCAAGGGCAAATGTTAAGATTTTATGATTTGTCCCATGTTAACAAGTCATTTATGGTATTGAAAACCAAATTTGTGCCAGAATTTGACAATGAAAACTGACTTACAGATGTAGCATTTTTAGGAGATTTAACTACTCCTTTAAATGAGTTAAACATGCATCTCCAAGGTGAAAACCAACTTATGCATACGATGTTTCAAACCATAACAGCATTCCAAATGAAACTGAAATTACAGCAAGCTCAAATTAAGGCAAACAATTCTATGCATTTCAACACATCGGCTAAACACAGTCCTGTGAACAGCGAAAAGTATGCTGCCTTGGTTTTTGATTTGATAACAAGAATTTAAAAAATTTCCAGATTTCCAAGAAAATAATATTTTCATGCACTTGTGACTACATTTTCAGTTGACATAAATATGTTAATCTGCCAATTTTCGAATGGAATGCTTAAAGCTGCAATCTGACATACAATTTAAAGAAATTTTTGATCTTGTCTCTTTACTGGACTTTTAAAGGTCTTGTCTTCCCAGAGACAGATAATCTCTGACTTCACAATCACACCTTATTCGTGTCTTCACTGTTTGGCAGCACCTACATTTGCAAGCAGCTATGTTCAAGAATGAAGCACATTGAGAATAAAATTAGAACCCAAACATCTGATGAGCACCTCGAGAACTCACTGAGAATTGCGACTACTTCCATCAAACCAGATGTTACTGCGTTAGTTTCTCAAATACAATGCCAGATACCTCACTAATTGTATGTTGCCTACTTGCAACTGAATAGGACTTTTATGATAAAAAGTATCCCCAAAACAAAGATGTTTTATTACTTATATACGTGTATTTCCTATAGTAGTGATTGCAAACTTTGGACCTGCTCAGTGATTTTTTAAAAGACCCTCTGAATGGGCCACTTCAAAATTAGGATTATTATGTGAGGACTTTTTTGCTTATCTGTGGTGGCAGATATCACAAAAATTATGCACAGAGCTTTTTTTTTTTCTTTCTTTTTGCCTGTTTGCTCATCAGCTTTTGTTAGTGTTTATGTATTTAATGTGTGGCCCAAGACAATTCTTCTTTCGAATGTGGTACACAGAAGACAAAAGGTTGGACATCCTGCTCTAAAGCAGCACAGAACGTTGTTGGAGAGAGAACATAAAAGATGAAAGACATTGTAAGAGTTAAATAGCTAAGACAACAGTTCAATGAAAGGCGAAAGTGGCAAACGGTCATTATTAATGGTCACACATTCAGAAGAGGAAGCAATACCTGTGGACTGAGAACTCTCCAGGAAAGCTTGTGCTGGTCCTGAAGGATGGGTAAGATTTTGTTAGCTGGAGAAGAATACGAAAGGCCTTGGAGGTGAGATGCCGAGTGTAAGGAGAGACTCTACATGAAAGATGAACAGGAGTTCTCAGTAACCAGAAGAGAGTCTGGTTCTGCAGAGATGGGTCCTGATGCTAGTCTATATTCCCAACTACAGATTTTCAACCTCCCCACATGAGCTACCTTTATTGAAGTTATGAAACTTGCCAGTTGCCTAATTTGCTGATTCTAGGCAGAATCACAGCTATAGCTGACACAGTGCTTCAGGGAAATAGGGGTTTGGATTATGGGGAGTAGCTGGAGGATGATGGACAGCCAGAGAGCCCAGATGACCCCAGGGTTCCAAAATGGTAGTATGGCAGAACTGATCTGTCCTATTTAAACACCATCCTTCAGTAGCATAATTATCTATTTTTATTCTCGGAATCGAGTTTCTGACTTGCCCAAAGGCCTTTTGACTTCTGTCATGGAAGGTTGTGGGCTTTAGAGAAAGAGCATCAGATCTGGACTAGGATTAAACACCAGTCTCTGCAAGTTCGCAAGTCACTCGTTTGTTCATTCAACAACCGAATCCTACTGTGTGTGATGTGGTGCCCAGGCTGCACACTGAGGGCGTGGGGGTGAACAAAACATTCATCGTCCTTGCCCTCCGGCAGTTCATAGCCCAGCTGGGGAAATAGGACTTAAACTGTCACACAACTAAGTAAGGACACATTACAGTTAGTCCCCTGCAGGAGGGGATCACGAGGTGGTGGGGGGAAGGTCATGCTGAAGAAGTGGCTTTTAAACTTCAACTTGAAGGAAGAGTAGAAATTTCCAGGAAAGGGGAGTGGAAGTCAGGGGTGCGTATGGGGCTCCCAGCAGAGGAGAGCAGACTGTCAGTGTAAGGCAGTGTCCTGTCTCTAACTCGCCCAGGCCTGTTTAGCCTCCTTCGGATGTAAAATCCAGCTCTATATCTAGGAAGTACATTCTGGATAGAACCTGAAACTTGAAAGGTGAACAATGAGAGGCACACAAAGTGTGTGTGTGGGGGGGAATTCTTCATCTTTTGAAAAGATAAGAAATGTTCATGTCTAAATAATCTGACTACGCAATTGAATGTGGAGTCAAATTTCAGATAGTTTATTTCAGAGCTAAATTCACATTAGAAAAGAAATGATGAGCTCCAAAATGTGTCTTTAAAAAGTGAAAAGTCCCTGGAAAACGGGAGCTTTAAGAAAGGCTTCTGTCTTTCCTGTGTTTAACTGTTGCCTTTTAGCAGAGCCCAGGACTGGGAGTGGAATCCTACCTCCCTCTTCTGTCAGCTCCCAGCTTTGGGGCATGGCCCTTCCCCAGTGGAGAGGGCTGTGCTCCTGTGCCTCCAGAGGTCCAGTTTTGACAGAATTGAATACCTCAAAACCTTAGGAATAATAAATCCTTCTGGCCAGCCAAAAAGTGTTTAATTCCTAAAGGACAAGCCAAGTTGAGCCGTTTCTGGCCGGGGGCGATTGAGGACTTAATTCCACAAGCGTAGCAATCTGTGTGATCTGAGAGTGCTGAGTTTAAGGGTAATTGCTCAATTTTCTATCCAGGTCAACAGGGAAAATAGGTAAAAGTGGCTGAACACAGCCAAGCCGTGCGGCTGGAAGAGATGCGAGATTCTAGGGTGTCAGTGGAGGTCCACCACTCCGTCACGTCTCTGTTTCTCCCTCTCCTGTTCGTCTCTGTCTCCAGCCTTTCTAACGCTCTTTTGGGGCTCTTATTCATTGCTTAATCCTTCTACCATATCCTTCATCCCTTCTGCAAACAGCAGAGTCACCATGAGCCTAAACAGCTTTGTCATGGCGAGAAAGTGGAAAGAATTCTTTAAAAACAGATACATTGGAACACTGATGTCTCAACTCTATTTTTTCTTCATAAACCGTTCTCTTCGGTTGACATTTCTTCCTTAAGATTAATCCAGCATATAAGACTTCCTAGGTGGTTCCTATACCTAGTTCCTTTGCCTTTCTAATGTTTAAAGGATGGTCATAACCACCACTGATATTTATTAAGTGATGTTCCTTAAAATTAGTTTGTGTTTATCATGCACACAAAGTTCAAAGTTACCAGGACTAGATGCTAAATTCTTCCTCAGCTGCCCTAGTCTTCCCTAACATATGCTGCCCTGGGAACTCCATATCCGCAGCAGGAGTTGGGGCTGGGGTGAAATGGATTGGTACTCACCTGCTCATCTGTCCGAGGATTAAGCTGCCCTCACCTTCTGTCTCTGCTTTGTTAACCTTTGTTCTGTTTATAGGATATTGGGTGAGAAACTTGAAAAAGAGGTAGGTCATTCTTAGAGGAAATAGTATTGTTTGTGTTTACTATGAGCCAGACGTTATACTAACTTCCATCGTACAGAGAATAAATGAAAGCTTTGTGAAGCTCAATAACTCCCCAAGATCATGTGGCTACTAAGCGGTGACAATGTGTGGTAAATATTTAACAACCAGCTCTCCAGGGCGGTGCTGGGGAGAAGTAGTGTTTGCCAATGACTATGGAGCAAAAACTTCCACCCTGGCTGGTTTCAAGTTACCAACATGACATCACTCACTACAGAGTTTGAGGGCATCATTAAGTAAAATGGAGTAAAATTTAGGAAGTGGTGAGTTTTAAGTACTTACTACCTTTGTTTTGAATATTATTTATTTAATTAAGAGGGTGTATACTTTCATCCTTAAGGATGTTTATGTTTGACAACCTGCATATAAAATTCCTAAAAGTGTGGCAAGTGGCTTTTCTGAGCCAATCTGAGCTGCTGCAGAGTTAAGTGACAGCACTAGGACTCAGGTGTGGTCTTTGTGTCTCCTAATCACTCTGCTTTCTTCAGCCCTGCTTATGGGGGAAGCCTGTTGCACATCCATCCTGGTTCTCAGATGTACTCCTTGGCCGTATCCTCAGCTCTGCTGACACTCTCACTGCAGCAGTGCCTGGGCTGGATGGAGGCAAGCCAGAGAGACCAGACCTTTAAAGCTCTTGTGACAGGAAGCAGCATGCCCTCTCTCATTCCACTTTCTTTTCCATTATATCTACTGAGATCGCTTTTATGTAGTGAATTCAGGAGTGCCTATGCTGAGTCCTCCAGAGGTGAGAAACTACTTCAGGGTGAGAGGAAGGAGTTTCACTGGACTTTTATAGGTCTCAGTGTGAGTATTAGAGAATTTGCGAGGTTTGGTAAAACCCAAGACCCCACAGGGTACTGCTTGGGCCAGGAACTGCTGGGTTTGTAGCTCCTGTGCCAGCCTGCCTCTTTGAGACACAGCAGAGGAAACAAATTCACACCGCAGGGATGTGGGACACTCAAGAGACCATGCAGAGTATAAAATGGCCCCAACTGGTGGTGCCAGGTCATGGTCTGAATCAGAGGTGGAATCTGTGCAGCTTAATTGCACTATAGAAGATGAGTTTTTATTACAGGGATTCTAAGCAAAAGAGATGATATGCTTTATTTGCAAGGCATTAGTCTAACTACGGAATGTTTGGAGAGGCTTCCATGGGCAAATCTGCAGAAAAGGCTTTAAAACAGTGGTTCTCAACCTTCCTAATGCAATGTATTTTCATTGTGAAAAAGGGGTTGCAGGGCAGCGCCTGTGGCTCAGTGAGCAGGGTGCCAGCCCCATATGCCGAGGGTGGCGGGTTCAAACCCAGCCCTGGCCAAACTGCAACCAAAAATAGCCGGGCGTTGTGGCGGGCACCTGTAGTCCCAGCTGCTCGGGAGGCTGAGGCAAGAGAATTGTGTAAGCCCAAGAGTTAGAGGTTGCTGTGAGCAGTGTGAGGCCATGGCACTCTACCCGAGGGCGGTACAGTGAGACTCGGTCTCTACAAAAAAAAAAAAAAAAAAAGGGTTGCAACCCACAGGTTGAGAACCGCTGCTTTAAAAAAAATAACTGCAGATGTATTTCAATGGACACTCCAGAATGAGGATGTCTTAGAGACTTTGTTTTGGCGATACAGAAACTTAGGACTGGAGTTGACAAGTAATTGATTCAGTCGGCAAATTAGGGGCAGATCCTGGACGCAGGTTTCCTGATTCCTGATCAGATACACCCTCTACTACAACTCTGTGGACCAGGAATCTAAATTTAATTCTTTGATAGGCAGTTAAAGCCACAGTCCTTGTAGCTAAAGAAAAATGAACTCTGCTAGAGGAGACCCCGGAGGCCACAGGGGCCGATTTTTCTACTCCCGGGTGTGGCTTTGGCCAGAACTTGTTTCCCCTGAGTGAGTAAGACAACAGAAAAGTTAACATAGAACTTCCCAGAAGTTTCTTTAATGCACCAAGATATGTTGTTTCATTTGGTTTGGGGTTTTGCAGGAAGTGATTAAAAGTTCCATGACCCTGCCCTAGGAGCATACACCATCGAACAGGTTTCTAGGAGTTGACAGGATGAGGAGATGTTTGAATTGCCTGACTCAGCACGTGTAGTAAAGACTGATTTGACTGCATTCTTTTGCCCCTCTAACCACGACCAAGGCAAGATGTCAGGGAAGGTTTTGGGAAGTGAGTTAAGCGTGGAGCAAATTTTAGTTGTTCTTTGGCATCTCAGTTGCAATGCACATAACAGAGTCCCAACCAGTCCTTCACCGGCGTCGTCAGGGCTGGGACAGAGGCCTTGAAATCCTTAGGTTACCTCGGACTTCCCAAATGAAACACTTCTCCCCAAACATGGGTTCCATTTTCCTTGTTCATGTGAGCAGCTACTTGCATGTCCCCATCTGAAGAGGTAGCATGGGAACCATGGAACAGAAGTCTTGTGTCATGCTTGTGTGTGTGTTTTAAATGAAGCAGGTTGTATTAACCTTCCTCCAGGAACACAGCGAGAAGGCTCCGTCAGCATTCTGTCATGCTGTAGTCTGCTTAGAGGATTGTGATTAATAGCAAATCATCCAACATTAAGCACTGACAGAAGTAAAAGAGAGTTAAATCTCCCCGAAATCATCACAGAGAGCAGGGTATGTATGCTGTTAACTCCTTGGATTCTGTCCCAGCTGATTACAGAAGATAGGATCAGGATAGGACACAGCTAATCCCATTTGGATTTGTGAGGCTATCCCGGATGTGACTATAAGCGGTGTTCCAGCTTTCAGGGAGAGGCACGGGCACTTCGCCACCTCCCATAACCATGAAGGGAGCAGATGGATGAGGGATGAGAGAGAGCATGAGAGAGGTTCCTGAATGCACATGGGCCCACACTGACGAGGCCACTGTCCAGGGAGATCTTAGACTGTTCAGATTTGTGGTCTGTCAGAAAGAAACAGAAGCTCAGTGCTGTAGGAGGTATGTTTCAAATGACGAGGACTACGTAAGGAAATGCACAGCGTTCTCTGCAATGAAAAAAGGCAGATGGGAGTTGCAGAGTTGCTCCATATAGTCTTTGTAACCAAAAACACAGCAGGTCATGGCCTGAGATGACTGGTGACAGTTGGTGTTCTCCTAACTAGATTGCTGTGGTTCATTTCTCAGACTGAAGGCTGACACAGCGCCCAGCTGAGATTGGAAGGGACAGGTGTGTTTATACACCCAAGGTTGGACTTAGGATGTCACTTAGCCCTCAGTTGTAGAGGTCTTTTCCTTCTGACACATCTCACATGGAGATTAGTTTCTAAAGACCTCGAGGAACAAAACCTAGGTATGGCAGAAATCTGGGGAGGAGATAATAAGGGACCCTCTTACCCTAGCAGGAGGCGAACTTGTTAGCCAAATGGTTGATCTCCTTGTCTTGCTTCAGGTTCTACCAGCTTTCCAAAAATTGACCGGTGGTGAGCGTGCGTGCACACGCCTCTGTGTCTGTGTACTCGTGTGTACACACACAGGAGGACACAAATGTGATTCCTAAGTCCATAAGTGTGGTTGACGGACTAGGTTTATCTAAAAGACCCTTTAAGAGAAAGCTCTTGAAAGATGATTACAGAATTGAGACACCATCATTTAAAAGTGCCCGAGGCAAACTCCTTTGAAAATCGCAGCAGCGGAGGGACAGAGAAAGAACCACGCAGCCCTTGATTGTTGCACTGTTCCCTCAGGACCCGTCCTCCCCCTCCCCCTCTGTTTCTCATCTGATAAGAGAGAGAGCAGCCGTAAGACTCCTCATCTATCTTAGGAAAATCCGATTCGGAATGGCTGTGATCAAAACCGGCTGGCTGTCACCAGCAGTGGCCTTGCGTGGAGGGAACCGCTCAGAAGCGTTCCGCATGTGGGGGTGTCACGGGTGGCACCGATCAAAGGAGCATTTTTTTAATAAATATATATAAGGAAAAATACAAAACCTAAGGATTTAGAATAAAAGCAGTGTAGTTTGTTCTTGTTTTTTTCAGTGTAACATGAAGAGGATGAAATAGAATCAGATGTGCCTGTTTTCTAACATACTTTTACTGGCAGCCGAGCAGCCACCCTCTGTCACATTAATGCCGTATCACTCATCTTGGGTCTTATTGAAGAGAATGGAGAGTTTCTCCACTTGCATTCCTTCTAGCCACTTCGTTCCTTCATCATGTTGAAAGTCCTTTACCCCTCCTTGTCCTTAACACATCCCACAAGTAACAGCTGGAGCAAGGCAGAAGCTCTGAGAGCGCTATTAGAGGAGCTCTGTTCTTCATTTCCTTCAACTGACGGTGCCCAGGGGGATGACATTCCATAGAGGTCACCCTGGCAGGTGACTCTGGGGTCTTCTCAGCACTGATTCACTTACGGCTCCTGGCCTGAGGATCCTCCCCGAGGGCGGGGGTGCTGGTCCCTCCTTGTCCCTGCTGCGTGCTGCCCTTGCATTGCCACACGGCTCTCTTCTTTGATGACCCTTTGCACTGCCAGTTCTGCTGCTTGTATACCCTCTGTGGACTTGGCGGATGATAGGCTGGGTTCTGTCTGGGGTGTTGCCCTCGTGGCTCCTTCAGAGCATGGCAGCATCCCTCCACAGGTAACCCAACGAGCTCAGGCCTTCACGTGCTGCAGAATACCAGGCGCTGAGTCAGCGCTCTTAGCAAACCTCCCTGTCTACTGATGATCCAGCCAGAACCCAGAAACCAAAGTCGGTCCAAACCTCCCTCTCCAACCCATTGACAGTCAAGAGAGCCGTCACAGCTGGGGGGCTGTGAGGAACAATCAACAATTTTGATCTTCCTTCTCTGAAGATCTGTGATCTTTTTCCCCAGCAGTATTGGGAGAGATTCAGTTTGGCAGGAGCACGGAGGCATTTCAACATATGGGACACAGATGGAAAAAACTGCCCTGAACTGGCACCACAGAACAGGGCATCTTCCTGTATCCCATTGCACGCCCCTCAGGGACCTGCCCGTACCGGCTCCTGATCAGATGCCCCACTCTGTCCTGGGGCCACACGTTGTGGTCACTGCCATTTTGCAGCTTCATAGCACGGCTCTGTGACGCCCATTTACAGACTCTTTTCTCTTCACCTGCCAGTAATGGGTCCAGCCTGGACCTAGCTCTAATCAGGTGCAATCACAAGGGACAAGTCTTCATAAAGCAGACCTGCCGGGGCCCGGAGACGTGTGGTGCCCCGTGTCTCCTGATTCGGGAGTGCGGGGGACTGCTCGGAAGCTCCTCTGAGACACCTCTTTCCCTTGTTCCTTTGGCTGTTTGAAGCCTGTTGCCTACTGCTTTCCCCTTTTCCCTTTTAAAAAAATTCTCCATTTTTTCACTTAGAAAAAAAATTATTTATACGATTGAGATCCACTAATTAAAGCCATTTTCTGGTATTTGGTTACTGGAGCGTTTGATGTCTTTCTGACAAGACCATGAAATGCACGGGGTGTCCACAGGGACAGAATTTGCTGAACACGGCTCTTTGTAAATGAGGGGACATAGTGTCGCAGCAGCTCATGAATATGAAACGCCCATGATGCCACCTCAGTGGACTTGGGAACACAGATGAATCCTGTCATGTGCTAAATGAGACCAATTTCTTTCACTTAACTTCATCTTCAATCAGACCTTCTTCCATTTGCCTGTTTAAAATTCTCTATACGTGATGCAGAAGGTAACAGCATTCAGTAAAACAAAGTTTTGCAGCAGCAGAGAAAAATTATAATGATCTCTGGTTTTTAGTGGCCATCTCCTAAAAACATGGACATTGGTTTTTTTTGCTTACAAGCTCTACTAATGCCCATTGACTTTGGGCACAGACTGGGGGAGGGGGTCTGGACTGCTCTTATCGGGGTGGTGTCCTTAAGCAGGATGTCCAGATCCCTTTCATGATAATTGGCTGTTGAACTTAGCATGGTAGATGTGAGCCCCTAACAGCTCCTAATGCTCTGCAGCAGACAGGGCGCTGTGTGGGAACAAAGTTTGGGAAGAGACCATGTGTAATTAAGGAGGGTGTTTGCTGCTGGGAGCTCAGTTAGTAGATGAAGTGAGGAGGCAGGTGTTGTCTCTAAGCACCCCGAGGAGCCTGTAAAGTCAGCCAACCACCTGTATCATTCACTAAGGTGTCGGGGTGAGAAACTGCTAGAGAATAGAGGAGACTTTATGTAGCTCTATACAAGCCTTTCTGGACATGACCGGGGAATTCTGTTCAGAAACCCCAATGAAGAAAATTAGCAGAGTAGAAACCTAAAAAAAGGTCACAGATAACAGGCAGCTCCCTGCCTAAAACACCTTTGCCAGGGAGGGACCCAGGGGCCAGACTGAGGTGTTGCTTCTGTTTTTTCCTTCCTGCCAGACTTAGATTTTTGCTTCAGGTAAAGCGCTGAGGGAGTGCTTGGGGTGTACTCATTACAAGCTGAGTCTACTCTAAGAAATGACTTTCTGTTCTAGTGTTACCCAGACAAGCGAATAGCAGGTGGATCTGAATGCAGAGTATCACAGAATGCATACAAGATTTGGGACCGGCTTCATTGGAAGAGGCAGGTCGGCATTTTACTATCAGGCCACGAGAGCAGAAAAGAATCCTTCTGGGACTTTGCTAGGTAATTAGCATTTCAGTGTGCGTGTATGTGATGATATTATCCATAATGAATGTATTTCAGGGTAAATGGCAGCTTCTCACATCTTCGAAACCAGTTGTTATTGATCTACTGGCATTCCTGTAGGTTTCCATTATTTAGGCGCCACTTAGTCATTTCTGTGGTCTCTTCTGGTAACTAACTTGTTGGGTAGACCTGTTGGATGCTGGCAGACTTGGTGTTCTGGTTTCCCATTTGGCAGTCTCTCTTTTTGAACTGGATCCCTACTACTGTTGCTGGGTGTTAACAAGCTTCTACTGGGTGTGTGCAGAGAATGTGTGACCCCACCTCAGGATGGAAGCTAGATGGTCCACACCAGGCTGAATGTGGATGACTCTTCTTCTGAAACTGTCCCCACTCATCCACTGATTCTTACATATGCACAGGCCTTTCCCTGCAGGACTTGCAACTCTGGAGTGAAGCAAATCCTTTGCTATAATGTTATCAAATCCAGAAGTATCCAAGGATTAACTCTTGGTTGTTCTTGTGAAACGCATCCCACTTAGGCAACTTTAGGACTCAGTAGCACTTATAATTGGAACAATGTAGAGAAGATCGACACGGCTTTTCCATTTGTGTGACTTTCAGATCAAAGGGGTGTGTATTGATTCAGTTCCATTCAGTTGTCCTCTTTCGCCAATCCTAAAATAGAAGTGCCTGTTATGTGGTCTTTGCTCTCAGCTTGTTCACCTTCTAGCGGGTAGACTTGGGGCAAATTTCATTTACTTTCCCTTCCTGCAAGGTACTGAGTTCTACCCTGTGGTCATGAATAAAGTATTATGGAAGAACAAAGTAGAAAGCCCTTATTCCTGCCTGTTGTATTCAGAGATGATTCACCAAGGAAAGGACTTACATTATCCTTATTCTCCTGATTTATTATGTTTGTAATGGATAGAGTCTCCCTTTGCAACGTTGCCATGCTTAGTCCATCCTGGTTTTCCCCTAATGTGCCTCTAGGAGGAGTCTTGCCTGGAGCGGGTACCCGGTGTGTGCTTCCCGGCTGGTTTTCATGCAAGTCCTTCCCCGCTGGGCACTGGACACCCTCTCCCGCCTCACCCCTTGCTGTTATCTCCTGGGCCCCATACTAACCACACTGTCCTGCGTTCAGCTTTTCCAGCCTTTGCACATGCTGTTCTCTATCCACCAAGTCCTGCTGCTTCAGTTCACCTGCACTGTGTGTATTTCAGAAACACCTTCCCTAGCTCCTCACCCCACCCCTCAAAAGTAAGTCTCCTCTGGACTGGATTAAATACATTATGGAGCATCTGTTCAGTAGAATACTAGAAGATCATTTAAAAGAATAAGTTACATGTTTTGATAAGGAAAGATAAAAGCAAGTTGTATAACAACATGTGTGTAGCACAATTCCATTTGCAAACATTTTTTAGAAGGACATGTGTGCTGTGATATGTGTATATTCTTTTTAGTCAACATACACAAGAAATTGTTAACAGTGATTACCTCTAGAGAGATAACTGAGTCTCATAGCAGGAAGGAAAACTTTTTATTTGAAACTTTTCTGTAGCATTTGAATTTATTACCACCTGTAATGCTACTTTTATTTTAGAAAAATAAAACAATTAGGTTTCCCTGTTATTGTCTGTCATGGACTCCAGTTAGTTTCCTTCCTAGCGTGTATTTTAATTTACAGCAGTGCATTTATTTGTGTTTATCATCCTCCACCAGCCTGATGCTCCATGGCGACAGGGCTGTGTCTGTTTGCTGTTGCTACTGACTCTCCCTAGCACAGCCCCTTTCACGTGGGTGTGCTCAGTCAGTATTTCTTGAGTGAATGAACGAATGGACAAAGGGTGTCTCCCCGCAGTGTGACTGGTGGGCACCACGGGTGCAGAGGGGCATTTGAACTGCTGGTGAGATAGCTAACACAGAGGCAGGGGCAAGCACACAGCACCGGGGGTGCTCTTAGCGTAAGTGGTCAGGTTTGGGACAGAGAGTCCTGGATGCTATAAGCAAGAATGGCCCTGCCTACCAGGGAACTGAGACAAGAGAGGAGGTCACCAGCTCCCCCCATGACTCTGGGGAGATTGCAGCTCTCTTATCTCACCTTTCCATCTTCTGGGGCTGCTCAAGGTGCCCAGCCACCTCTTTCTCCTTGTGGTGCTTCATAAGACATAGGGGTTGGGGGTAGAGTCTCTGGGCTCTCTAGTGGTGAGGGTGAGGGTGAGGGTGAGAGAGAGGACTTAGCTTACTTATAGTTATTGGAACCCAGAACAAAGGACATCGAGTCTCAGGCCAAGTAAAAGATATCCCAACTACAGGCGGTGGTCTCACCCCTCCACTGTAGGAGGAGGCATCTTCGAAGGTATTTCACATAGGCTAAGTAAACCCTGGGGCTGAGCGGGTGGAATGGGACAGCCCAGGCCTTGCAGCTAAATTAGAGTGGGAAGCTGGGCTTGGTTATTCCTGCTTTCCCCTCATGCCGGCTGCTTAATCTTGCCCTGCCTCAGCATTCTCTTCTGGAAAATGGTCGTCACCAGGCAGGAGTAAATGAGAAAGTGAAGATGGAGCCATATAGTTTCTCTGTATGCACAATATTATAATATCTATTACATCAGTAAGAATAGTTGTTGAATATTTATTATGTACTGAGCATAGTATGCTTATTATTTATTTTATAAAGATTATTGCATATAGGCCAAACAACTCATGCCTGTCTATAATCTTAGCACATTGGGATGCCAAGGCAGGAGGATCACTTGAGCTTGAAAACTTGGGACTGGCTTGAGCAGCAGCAAGACCTCATCTCTACTAAACCCAGGTGTAATGCAGGGCGCCAGTAGTTCCAGCTACTCAGGAGACAGAGGCAGGAGGATCACTTGGGCCCAAGAGCTTGAGGCTGCTGTGAGCTATGATGATTCCACTGCACTCTATTTGGGACAACAGAGGAAGACTGTATCTCAAAAATACATACATCTATTATTGCATTTAATACTTAAAATAGCCATATGAGGTGGGCACAACTAGGACGTGGTGGGGCCGGGATTTAGAGCTGACTGTCCTGCCTCCAGAGCTGTTTTGGAGGAATTCTGCACAGTCTACACTTTCCTAACCTCGTGACTGTTGTTAATGTTCTTAATATTAGAAGGAAAGAAGAAAAGACGGTACAAGTAGATGTAATTATTGGGTTTTTTTAAATAGCTTTCCAATAGTGCCAGCATTGAGTCCTGTCTTCCTTTTGTTCTCTGTTAAAATCGTGTGCTGTGCATGGCAGGCTGAGGTGGGCTGGTCGGCAGTCTCCACACACAGGTCGGGTCCCTGTCTCTGCCTGGGCAGGGCAGGATCATTCCTTATAGGTAATTTTGTGAGGAAATAGATCTCTCAAGTCCATTTTCTTTTTTCCACGTTTGCTCATGGTGTATGTGAGAAAGACAAGACAGGGAGGGAGGGAGGGAGGAACAAGGGAGAAAAAAATCAGTCCCCAGAACGTATTATGTACACATAAGTACTTGTCTGTGCTTATAAATCAGAAATTGTAAAATCGCGAAGTTCTTTGAAGTTGGCCCAAAACCTGTCCCGCGGCCACCTGTTCCACTGGGGACGGGGACTTGGATGGCCTGCCTCTGTTGCTATGGCTCAAGCTGTCACTGCACCAGAATGTTCCAGCTTGCCTTGGCCTGGCTGTCATCGCTGGCTCTGTCCCACTCAGGCAGTTCACCAGGTTCTGCTGGGCACCAGGCTTCCAATTAGAGAGAAATCCCACTGTGTGGCCAGCCCCAGCAGCACCACTCTGTGCGGCCCCTTTGCCAAGGCCCGAGCTAACCTCTGATCTATCACAGATGGGCCAGTCCCACACTCTCTGTGCACATTTGGAGGAGGGGGGTGGGGACGAAGAGAGACGCGCGTGGGGAGTGAGAGTAGACATCGGGCAGAAGTGTAATTCCTCAGAGCTCCGAGAAGCTGGGCAGGGTTGACAGGACCCAACTGCTAAAGTTGTGGAGGGAAAGGGGAGTTTGGGAAGACCCTGTCCTGAGCCCTAAACTCAGCATGGGGCATTTTCTTACCAACCTCTGAATATTCATCTCAGGCTGGACTGCACAATCGAGGAGAGCCAGGAGCAGCTAACTGGCTCACTCCGAAACTGTCACACTGTCTATGGCGCATGGCACAGCCAGCTTCCTCCATGCCCCTCCGCAGGGCCTGTGAGGTCCCACCAGCCTGGACAACGGCACTGTCAGCAGCAGGCACAATGGGCTGTGTTAATGACTCAGAGCAAGAGGGGGAAAAAAGCTAAATTTCCATTAGCATAAGACATAGAATCCTAGAGAATTCCTTCTCCGATTCTCTAACAGGATAGAGAGAGAGAATCTAAGCTTTGAACAGTTCTTTCTAGATCTAGGACTTGCTGAATGTGGTTCGTTATTTTGAGGGTGGTATATGGTCTCTTCCTTATTTTCCCTATCAGCAAATTATTTTTTTTTTTCCTTTTCACTCTTTTTATCACTTTCTTCCTCTGCTGGCTCTTTCCATTTAATTTTCTGTGTATCTCTCTCTCCCTTGCACATTCTCTTTTTCCAGATACAGCATCTGTTCCTCCGCAGCCGGGAGTAATAATAAACACACCAGGCTTGGAACTGACACATACTCTGGCTTAGCTTGACTAGAGCAGTCGCAAAGTCTAAAGAATAAATAGCCTGAAAGTGGCAGGTTCTTGCAATAATTTGGTGCCTCTTTTAAATATAAAATTGAATTCAAATCCTAACACTCTGGGAGGCTGAGGCAGGTGGATTGCCTGAGCTGATGAGTTTGAGGCCAGCCTCAGCCAGGGTGAAACCTCATCTCTAAAAATAGCTGGGCACTGTGGCGGGCATCTGTAGTCCCAGCTACTTGGGAGGCTGAGGCAAGAGAATCTCTTAAGCCCAAGAGTGTGAGGTTGCTGTGACCTCTGATGCCACGGCACTCTACCGAGGGTGACAAAATGAGACTCTGTCTCAAAATTCAATCCATGGCAGCAGAAATGGAGGGTTTCTTAGTCTCTCTGCTCTGAGATTTTTCCTTCTCTCCATGTTAGCAATGGGTTTGGGAATTACAAGACTATCTCACCCTACTGGCCTCCCCCCATCTCTCTTCCCCTCATTCATTTATTCATTCATGCTCTGATAGGTCAAAACAAAACCCCTCAATCAGTCAGTGATACGCACTTGGAGAAGGAAATGTTTCTTTAGGATGTTAGGTTGTCCACATGAAAAGATGGACAACTTTTGGTAACTTAAGCAAGTTGCTGCAGCTGAGTCATGTGCTGGCTCTCAGTTTCTCTGTGTTCATGACTTTGTTAAACTAATGAAAGAGATGGCCTTGTGGCTCCTATAATCGTGTCTAGAGAGTTTAGAGAAGGAAAATGTCTGTGAGACTCCAAGAAAAGTGTGTTAGGATCAGCATCATTTGTTATATTAGACCTGGCAAATGGAGACCCTTATTCCTGGTACAGTGTTGGCGGTCAGGTTACATCATTAGTGGGAAATGCCCTGAAGAAGCAGGTCAGGGGCCCTGACGGTTGCACCGTGGAGCTAACACACAGAGATCAAGGTCAGGAGGAGGTGGCACTCACAGCCACATCCACTTTGGGAAACACTACATGTTCTAGGTTCCTCCGTCTATGAGCATGTGCGGCCCCTCGTCAGTTCCCTTTCTCCCATCTCAGGAGCCCTTCCTCGGGTGCTGTTTGGGAATCTGTTCTCATTTTTTTTATAGTCTCCTTGGAGATGCACTCTGGTGACTCTGCATATATTAGAATCACTAAAGAAATCTTGGGGAAAAATACAGATGTCTGAGCCCCACCTAGAAGGTTCTACTTCAGGAGGTTCTGGGGTAAGGCCTGGGATTCAGAAATTATTAAAACTCCACCTCTGATACTAATGTGCACCCGAATTAGCCCATGGCCCTAGACTGGGAGCCCTGGAGGCCAGACAGGGTGTCCGAGTGTCCGTTCTGCCTTGGCTCCCAGCCCCATGGCTGGTGTGTTGAAGGTGAGTACTAGATGGAGAAGCCATGAGCTCCCTATTTGTGCTGTGAACAGTTTGCCTCCTCTTGTCATTGCAGATATTCCTATTATTCCAGATCTGGAAGAAGTACAGGAAGAAGACTTTGTTTTGCAGGTGGCAGCCCCTCCCAGGTAGGTTAAATTAGGGGTGAATTTGGTAGAGAGGCAAAGAATATATGAATTAATATACTCCAAATAACATCCACAGTGAACCTTTGCTGCCCCTCAGTGTAGATCTTTCTGGCAATGGGCTTCGTCCCAGAGATCCCATTTTGTTAGGACATTTTGTTCCCGTCCTGGTCATTCCCAGCTGCACACAGGACTCTGGGGAGGGTGGCCCAGCAGCACTCCTGGAACTGGGTCTGTCTGTGGGTCTTACAGTCTCCCTTCCTGCAGCGTCCAGGTAAACCGAGTGATGACCTACCGTGACCTGGACAATGATCTCATGAAGTACTCAGCCTTCCAGACACTGGTGAGTGGACAGCTTCTGCACAGGGCGGCAGGCTCCAGGCAGCATCTGGAAAGATTGCTCAGCTCCCCCAAAGCCATACAGCGGCTCCTCCACGGATCTGAGGCTGCAACAAAACCTCTGCTAGAGGGATTATCCCCAGGCATCTCACAGCACCTCTGGACCCAGCATATTCCAGTGTTTCCCATTGCAAGGCTTCTGCTTGCTTCTGTGGCTGCCCACTTGGCACTCAAGGGCACCCTGCTGCCCTGGGTCCCTACAGATGTGCTGCTGTCAGCGGTGGCCCTTCCCCCACAGTGTCCCCGGCAAGGAGGGAGTTGTTTAAGTGATTCTCTTGCCTGAGCCTTTAGAGAATCGGTTAAGACCAAGAGTTTGAGGTTGCTGTGAGCTGTGATGCCACGGCTCTCTACGAAGGGCCACAGAGTGAGACTCTGTCTCAAAAAATAATAAATAAAAAAAATAAAAGCCTGACACATTCAAAAAAAAGGAGGGAGTTTTTGCCTTCCGTTGTCCCTCCGTGGCATGTGCGGCACTCATGTTTCTGCTCTCTTATTAAGGCGTTTCTGCAGATCTTATCTTGGGAAGTTCTAACACATACATACTAATCCTCCTCACCTTGCAAGAGATAGTTGCAGAAAGCCCTTGAGGTGCCCGGCCTGGCTCTTTTTGCATTCACAGGATGGCGAGATCGACCTGAAGCTCCTCACTAAAGTCCTTGCACCAGAGCCCGAAGTCCGAGAGGTACAGTAGCAGCTTGTCATTCCTGTCACTAGCTGGCTGCCAGGCTGGCCTAGATAGGTGGGAGAAGTTAGCGGCCGTGAAGGGGAAAGGCTTTCGTCTTACCTAGCCATGCCCCGTTTGGCAGGATGATGTCAGCTGGGACTGGGACCACCTATACACTGAGGTGTCCTCGGAGCTCCTGGCCGAGTGGGACCTGCTGCAGACAGAGAACAAGGACCCTGCGGGGCAGCCCAGCAGCACCTGACTGGTAACCTTCACTCTGCAACAAGCCTAAAATGAAAGACACTTGCAAGCAGCTTAGGGTTTTTATAGGGAGTATTTTATAATAAAATATTACAGACCACCTTGGAGCATTCGATGGAAATAAATTGCTTTATTCATGGCCATCTCTTCCATTTATTTCCAGTCCTTCTTGAAAAGATTCAGCACAAGTGAAGGAGGGCAACTTTTAAACAATCTGTTGAAGAGCATGAGGGAAAGTTAGATTCGGGAGGAGGACCGGGTGCTCCCACTGGAAGCTGCTCGCTTCTGGGGAGGTAGCAAACAGCTGCCCACTGAGGTTGTGGGACAGAGCCTGGTGTGAAGCGGCACCGCCCCTACCTCACCTGCTTTGAGGCAGCTGTCACTGAGGGAGCAGGATGCAGAATAAGGCCATGCCCTCTGCACTCAGGCGGGGCTCTGGTGGCAGTTGCGACAGCACTCCCTTTCTTCCTCTCCCTCCAGCCTTGGGCTCCCAAAGCTGAAACATTCCTGGAGCCTTGTTTCTGGTTCTCATGGGCCAGGGCCAGCCTAGCAGCCCTGAGAATGCCACAGAAACTCTCCTAGGAGCCTGGTTCTCCCTCTCCCTATCCTTTCAGCCAACCCTCTAAGTATCACTAGCGCTTCTTTCCTTCATGCGCTGAGTTTGGGAGCAGAGCCCAGCCTTTTTCCTAAACAGACTTCTTTTGTTTTTGTTTTTCTCTTTCTCCCCAAGACATATCTGAGGACTGAGACCTCTCCCTGCCTGCCTCCCCCAGATGCTGTTCGTGTCAGACCCGCGCAGGCCACAGCAGCACGGGGAGGCCAGCGCTTCTGTTATCCTGCCTGGAAAGCCCTTCATTAAAATTCAGAAAAACAAAGAGGCTCAACACATCAAAAACTCACTGGGGGGTTATTTTTGTATGACTACCATGCCCTTCCCTGTGAGCACAGGCAGAGCGAGTGCTCGTCTGTTAATTATAAACTCGGGGATTTAGGGGCTTTCGGGTCCTGTTTCCTTCTTTCCCAGAGTCACACTTACAGCCCAGACAGCCCCTCTTTGGAATAATCCCCATGGCCACTGAAAAGTTTCCATCTAGGCTGGTTTTGCTTGAGAACAATCATTCTTAAACCTACGGGGAAAAGGCTGTCTATCTAGTCCCTTAATTACTGGCAAATTCAACTGCCTCAGGACTCTGATAACCTCGGAGGTCTTTGGTTGGCCTGAGCAAGTGGCTGGGGACCGACTTCCATCCTCCCTGTATTTTCTAACAACAGCAGTAACAAGACCTAACATTTGTTGAGCTCTCACTGCACTCCAGGTACTGGGCTCTGCACATAGGAATCCACAAGCTTAATCCTCATAGCCTCCCAGGGAAGCAGATGCTGTGGTTATCCCATTTCACAGGTCAGGAAACTGAGGCTCAGGTTAAGAGATTGGCCAAGATTATTAAGCCTTTGAGTGGCAAAGCTGAGATTCCAAACCAATTTGTCTTACTCCACTATGCTTTTAAAACCTGTGTTTTTATTTCCCTTCTGCTGCCTTCAGCTGGGGAAAGTAATCTGTCTTAGAGCGGGCAGAATTAGAACTTCACTGGGAGAAAGAAGTTCACTGCCACCATCCCTCAACCCCATTTTTGGGAGTGGCTACAGAGCAGGGGGCTTCAGTCAGACCTGCACTGGGAAGCCCGTCCCCATGGCTGAGCTCAGGAGTCCTGGCCCCAGGGAGGTGGGGATGAAGCCAGTGGACCTTGCTAAGGAATAGCTTTAAGTTGAATGAGCCAAGCCCAACTTAGGTTTGGGCCATGCGTGACCACGACTCCTTTCATCTGTCCTGTGCCCTGGCCGTGCCGACACTGGGCTTCCTTCTTTTAGCTAGCGTTTGAACGGCCCATCTTCAGAGTGCCCACGGAATGACATGTGGTTCCAGGGTCTACACCCTACTGGAGTTTATCTGACTTCTCACGTACCTACCTTACGTTGTAACCAGTGGTGTCATGTACCCCGGGCTTCAGAGAGCCTCGCAAGAAGACAGCCCAAGAGGCCATGGCAGAGTCAGCAGCGTTCACAGGCAGCAGCACTACGGTTTTCTGCAGAGGCGTGGGGGAGTCTTGGTGCTGCTGCCTGCACGCGGCTTGTGTTTCTTGCAGATTGGCCCATGTCACCTCCGTGCGGGCTCGGGTAGAGTCCGCTCGTCTCCTTGTGCCTTCGGTGCTGGGCGGTACTGCAGAGATGCTGTCCATAGGCTGGGCTCTCCTGGGGCGTTCCGTTCCTTCCTAATATGATTGATTGCCACAGGCCACCCACCAGGCTCTGGTCTTGGCAAAACTCCCTTCCCTGGTAGAACTTACCTTCTGGAGGGGGGTGGAGGGGATGATATTTCAGGTGGTAATAAATGCTGTGAGAAAAAATAAAGCAGGCGCAAGGAAGGCTGCAATTTTAAATAGGGAGGTTAGGGGAGGCTCCCCGAGAGGGTGACATTTGAACAAAGACCTGGAGAAGGTGAAGAAGGAGCAAAACTGGTGTCCAGGGAACAGTTCTCAGTGCTAGAACAGTGCTTGGAAGGAGCCAGACACATGCCTGACCTGTTGGAGGAGCAGGAGGAGGTCAGGGTTCCTGGGGTCAAGAGGCACAGAGGGGAGGAGATGCTCTGCCTTGTCCCTAAGGCCAGGCTTCTCACAGAAAAGCCTCTGGGCATGTGGGTCCCCTCCCTCCTATGACGAGCCAGCCTTTGGAAAACTTCCCTGGGACTCTGCACAGCCTCTTCCTGCCTCGGCCTGGAAGAGGAGACGATAGTGCTACATTGAGGCAGAGGGGAGCAAGGAGATCTGTCTGCCACGGACCAGAGGTCAGGCGGCTGCTGCCAGCCCCTCCCAGCAGGGGTGTGCCCAGTGCACTGGGCAGGCAGGGCAGCATCGGGGTAGCAGGCAGGTAGGCCCCCGCGTGGAATGCTCCCCGGAAACTGGCAGCTCCCGGCGAAATGCCCCAGCAAGAAACTCATCTGGACAGGCCTGTGGCCTATGGAAGTCATCTCGGCCCCTGACTGTTGGCTCATCTTTGCTAACCCCAGGACACGCCAGATAGGCTTGCGTAACTACGTGCTCCAGATGAAAACCAGTGCCACCAGTGCCACCACCCGCTCAGTGTTGCTTGACCAGAGTGTGCCACTGACATAAATCAAGCCCGTTCTGCTTAGGGGTTAGAGGGTCTTCTGGGCACACTGGGGCTGGTGACCTGCCCTCAAAATAGTGTTTGCTGCAGCAAGGTAGGGAAGCTCTCGACCCCACTCTGCTTGTCCCAGCGGCACCAGGCTTTTCTCCTTAAAGCCAAAGAGCACAGTTTCGAGAACCAGGCACAATGGGGTTCCAGTCCTGGCTCTGCCACTGGGCAGTTGTGGACGATCAAGTGAGTTATTTCCCTTTCTGTCCTGTTTTCTCATCTGGAAAATGGGATGATATTAGTACTATCCTCTTAGGATTGTAGTGGCCAGTAACAGTCAGCTGCTATTACTAGATCTGAGAGCCGGATGAGGTGGAAAAGTGAATACAGGAAAAGTCACAGCAGACGCTTTTAACACCACCTGCAGTTTGCTAGGGGGGTACCACCCTCATTTCCCCTCAGACGTCACCTCTCAGCCACGGGTAAAAGGGTCATGTGGCCCCAGGTTTTGTTATTTGTCATGGCTTTCCTGAGAGATAATCTGTGCACTATAAAATTGAAGGTGTACAAGCCAGTGATTTTAGTAACTTCATGGGGTTGTGCAACCATCACCATACTTCTATTACAGCACATTCTTGTCATCCAACAAAGTTCCCTGGTGTCCATTTGCAGTTAATCCCTGTTCCCATCCCAGCCCGAGGTAACTGCTGATCTGCTTTCTGTCTCTATAAATTGCTGTTTCTGGACATGTCCCATAAACGGACTCATCTAATATGCAGTCTTTTGAGTCCGGATGCTTTCATTTGCATGTTTTCAGGGTTCATCCATGCTACGACACTTACCAGCAGTCCTTGTTATGGTGGGGTGGTATTCCATCGAGTGGGTATGCACCACAGTTGTTTAACTGTTCGCCAGTTGGTGGGCACTGGGGTGGTTCCCAGTTCTTGGCTATACGAATAACACTGCTATGGACATTCATGAATGTCTTTCTGTGGACAAATCTATCTCATTTCTCTAAGGTAGATTCCTAGGAACGAAATTGCTGGGTCATACGGTGTGTTTATGTTAAACTTTTCAGAAAGTGCTAAACTTTTCCAGGGCATTGGTTTTATTTATTTATTTGTTTGTTTGTTTGTTTTTAGTGCTTTAGGGTATCAGGATTAATTAAGTACTTAATTTTTTCTTGTTTCCTTCATTTTTCCCGAGGTTGACATCGAGTCTGTAGGAGCCGTGTTCTCCGGATTCCTCCCTCCCTTCCTTCTTCCGGTCATTTGGTTAATCTCTGTTTGGAGAACATAGAGCTCATTTGTGTGTTTTTGTCACTAGCTCTAAGCTCTTCCAGTATAAAACTGGGTTTTGTTTGCATTTCTATCAAGCTCTATGCGTAGTCCAGGAGTTCAAAGTCAAATAAGGCATGGTCCTGACCTCAAGAAGCTCAGAAGCTAGTAGAGGAATAGACAGGGCCTTTCTGCGTGAGTGGAGGAGCCCACCTGGTCTGCTGCCAAGTGCAGATCGGGAGAGAGAGAGAGGCAGCTTCCCTCCATGGTGAGACAGCAGAGGTAGGGTTGGTTTGCTTAGACCAGAGGCTGGTAAACTACCTCCTACCTGCCAAATCCAGGCCACCATTATTTTTGTAAGTTTTGCTGAAACACAGCCATGCTTATCTGTGTACTTGGTCATTTGTTTGCAAAAGCCCATTTACCTCTGGCTGCTGTATGCTGCCACGGGCAGAGCTTAATTGCAACAGAGATCATCCAGCCTACAAGGCCTAAAATATTTGCTGTGGGCACTTTTACAGAAAAAGTTTGCCATCCCCTCTTTAGAGGAAAGAATAAAGACAAGAAATAATAATACTTGTGTGCTCCCTAAGTTGAGCTGCTATTTCTCTCTGGAAAATTCATCGTAGCAAGAGTGATTTCAGTTAGATGTAGGGAAAGACTGGTAGAGTGGGGGAGATTCTGGCCCCTAACAGGGAGAGACAAACTCCCCTTAAGAAAAGGAAATGAGAACTCACCAGTTCCAGGAAAACTGGGACATAATCTATCTGGAGACAAAAGCTGGAAAAGGGGGCATTTGGGCTCCTTCTCAGCCCTTTGATCCTACTTGGGATTGTGGGGGGTGAGGGAGACTCTGGGAGCCAAATGCCTTTGGCAGTGGGCTCAGGATAATGAAGAGAAAACCCGATGGAGCGGGTGCTAGGTGCAAGGCAGGGGAGAAATCCGATTTTTCTTTGGTGAGGTAGAAATCAGAAGGCAAGGGCGGTGGGAGCAGAAAGAGGAAGAGGCTGTTCCTCTGTGGCTGAGCTGGAGTGAATTAATTCACGGCATATGTTCCCAGCATCTGTCATGGTGACCTGGACGGGAGGGGTCAGCGAGAGAGGGGACCATGCCAGGGCTGAGCATTAGCCCAGGATTCCCAGGCTGCAGGGCTCTTGGCTCCCACAGAATGCTGGCCGGCCAGCCCGCCAGAGCATCTGCTGCAGCTGCAGCCAACGAGGCTGCCTCGGGGAGGAGGGAGAGCAGCCCCCCTGTGTGCTCCCCACAAAAAACACCTGGCTGTGAAGAAGAACCGAAGAGTCCTGCAAAACTCATCCCTTCCAGATCTCCAACTGCAGGAGATTCAGCCCAGCAGCTACACGTCCTGCCTGAGACTAGAGGCGTAGCACAAGGGGCAGCGCGGGAGGGGCAGGAGCAGCCACAGCCCTGGATGGAAAGTGCACAGGAATCTTGGGACTTCCTCTGAGGAGCTAGTTCCAGAATGCCCCTGGATGCTTGGGCTGGTTGGTGGGTGCCGAAGTGTCTCTGGGGAGTTGGCGGTCAATGTAGAAGAAGCGAAGAAGAAGAAGATACACTGGCTGCGATGGCTGCGACCCAGGGCGAGGCCAGGTTCACATCTCTGCTCTTCCACCTCACAACTGTCTGGCCTTGGGCATGATCTCCCACCTCCTAGTACGCTGTTTTTCATCCTTCCTTTAAATCTCACGGCACACTTGAACCTATGGTTAAACTTCCGTGGCACACTTAGATTATGTTGATCAAAAAAAGAGTAAAAAGAAAAAAGAATATACTTACTGTGCTTTGAACTTCTTTCAGAAATAATTTAATTAATCTTTAAAAATTTTTATGGCACACCAGTTGAAAATCCCTGTCCTAGAGCCTCAATATTCTCATCTGTAGAGTGAAGATGAAAAGAATTCCTGTCTTACAGGCTATTGTGATTATTAAGAGAGCTAATAACACCTGTCATGTTGTCCCAGACTAAAGAAACACCCAGTGAGGATCAGTTCTGGTCACTTTGACCAGGCAGTAACCTACTTGTACCTGATCACAAGTCAGAGGCATTAGGCACGGACGAGACCTGAGTGGGCATCTACCTCCTGGTCACAAGCTAGAGGCCTTCAGGCTGATGTTGACCCATAGGATATGTTGAGTTTGGCTTACATGCTATTTTTTATTTGTTTAGTTAATCAGCATTTAAAACTGAAAGGTTGGGCGGCGCCTGTGGCTCAGTGGGTAGGGCACTGGCCCCATATACCGAGGGTGGTGGGTTCAAACCCAGCCCCACCCAGCCAAAACAGCAGTAGCAACTACAACAAAAAATAACCAGGCATTGTGGCAGGCACCTGTAGTCCCAGCTACTCCGGAGGCTGAGACAAAAGAATTAATTATTTAAGCCCAAGATTTGGAGGTTGCTGTTAGCTGTGACGCCACGGCACTCTACCAAGGGCAACAGAGTGAAGCTCTGTCTCAAAATAAATAAATAAATAAATAAATACCGAAAGGTTTTATATTAAAATTTAGATGTCCGGCTTCTCTTATTAATTAGGAGATCTGTCCACTCTGGGACTGCCCTCCCCATGGCAGGATCAAGTTAAGCTGAGACACAGCAGCTCCTTTAAGAGCGATTCTGCAGCCCCTACCCCATCCCTGTATACCCTCCTGCCCGGCCACTGAAGGCATTTAGCTTTGAGAACCCCTGCCCCACCCTCCTCATTTTGGCAGTGGGGATTCTCTTCCCCAAGGATACTCACTCAAGGTCATATGTCTGAGCCTGGAACTCAAGTCCTGATTTGCAGACCAGCGTCCTTTATCAGTAACCAGGACCCTTGCCTGATATCTAACCTGAAATCAGGTGCACTCTGGAGAAGGTCCAGTTTACCTGCCAGTGATCCTCCTCAGATCAGGAAGCCTAACCCTGACCAGCATAGACCTGACAAGAGTTTAAGCAGAGTCCTGGGGTATTTCTGAGGCCAATAACAGCACCCTTAGGTATTTGCCCTATGCTGACCTGGAGCTGATGGTATGTGCTCAGGAAGAGTCTCTAGCTCAGCAATCACAGGGAAGGTGGAGGTTTGCCTTTTCCTCCTACAGCAGCTACCAGTGCCTCAGTCAGGCAACTGAGGAGTAAAAAGAGGCCTTGAGGGCCATCCACTGCCAGCAGTGTCTCCTTGCTGGGCTCAGGAGGAGGACAGCCCTGCAGCACACCACCACTCAGACACCACCCTTCGAGACAGAACTTGTACAAGGCATGTGGTTAGTGCACGGCCTCCGGCAGCAATGCCTTCAGGTTCTGCCTCAGCGTCTAGGCCAAGGCCATGTGCTTCCCAGGTGGCACCTGCCAGCTAACAAACACAACAGTGGTACAAGGGTTGGCAATCTCTGGCTAGCACAGGACTCTTTGGCCATCTTTGTACCGTACGCCCTGCTGGGCTGGCCAAGACTCTCTCAGAGCTGGGCTGCAGCCTGAGCCTCTGGGGACCCCTGTCCACCTTTCTGCCCACTCCCTTTCTCAGCTGTCAGACCTTCATCATCACCTGAAGTCTTTTCCTGCTGCTCCTGCTTCCTCCCTTTTCATCTTTCCTGGGCATTACTCTCAGTAAATCTCTTGCACGTCCAACTCCATTTTGGTGTCTGCTTTCCAGAGGCTGCAAACATTGGGCCTGCAGTGGCTCAGCTAGAAAAGATGGCTGAAGATTCCTGGGAAGGCCGAGAGGACACAGCCGCAAAGGGCATGGGGAGCAACCTCATCCCCAAAGCCATGGGCCTCAGTGGGTTGGCTGGGGTGTGGGTGTGACTTAGGCTGCAGATTCAGAGAGGAAGAAAGGGAGGTTGGCCAGAGGTGGAGTTGTCTCTCCTGCATGTGTGTGCCAAGCTGGAATCTCATCCAACTGAGGAGGCCTGAAAAGGAGAAACGGAAGTGCCCACAACAGGCATTTGTCATTTAGTCTCTTTAGTCTCCTCCCAGCAGGAAGAGAAAAGAGCTTCGCCTTCCCTTGGTGAGGCAGGGAATGGGGGTTGTCTAGGGGTGGCTTTATAAGCAGAGAACAGGGGATGTCGTGCTATAGCAGGCCTGCCAGGAGATAAGAAGGTGGCCTCCCCAGTCATGCACGTTGCCCCTCAGCAGCTGGGGAGTCACCTCTGGGTGCAGGAGGAGAGGTGCCATTCAGGCAGCTGTACCCCAGATCTCTCCAGTCCAGGGACCAGACAGCAAGGCCACCTCTCTGATGCAACAGGACAGACAGCATGTTGTCTGATGGCAAAGGGAAGGCTACTGTGGGTTTTGTGAAGGGCCAGGTTTATTCTGATGGAAGACAGAAGGACAGTTCTCCACTGTCCCCAAGGCACAAGTTCTTCTAAGGTACACTTGTGGCTTTAAGGACAGGGCAATGAAACAAAATTTGAACAGAAAGTGGCCTCCCTGAGTGTAGATAGAGCCTATGCAGACAGAGGAGACAGTACTTAGTAGGAAAAGCTGAGGAAAGAGGGGGGAAAAAGTTTAGCTCTTTAGAGAACAGAAACCCACCAACCAACTAGGAGCAGGGGAGAGGAGGGCAGGGATTGACGTCAAAGGAACAGGAAGGGAATTTTGGGGTGGCCGAAATCTTCCCCATCTTGACTGCAGTGGTGATTACATGTCCATTTGTTGTGTTGCAAAGCTAATCAAACTGTATGCTTTAGAATGGGTGATACCCTTTTAGAAGGGAAGTGTAATATACTGCAATGAATCAATGAATCAGACTTTTAGAAAGATTTCTCCCTATCACCCTCACCATCCCAGGAGAAGCTTCCTGTCTGCCCCTCCCACGTGTCTTTTGTGCTTTGTTTTGAACTACAGAACTAGCTCAGGAGGCAGAGGGGCCTTCAGTGTCCCACAGGCAGTACCCTCAGCCCCGACCTCGGACCAGGGGAACTGCGCAAACTCAGAGCTAGCTTTTCCATTTTGTATTCAGTTTAACTTTCCACAGTTACATTTGGAAAGGAAAATCTAGCAGATTTGACTATTGGGGAGAGCAGATGGTCCAATTTGGAGTAAAATACAGACATTTGGGAGTCATTTTTGACACTCTTGCGGAAGCACAGGTTTGTTGAGCTCAGAGCAAGCAAGGACACAGGGAACCTGGGGGACCCAGGGTTGTGTGGAAAGCACGTCCCCGGAGACAGTGGACTGGACAGGACGTGCCAGCTTTTGCATTATAGTAGTATTTTTGACCTGCGGGATGAGCAAGGATATATGAACTTTTGATGTCAGATTTTTAAAAGAAGTTTGCTTTTTTAAAAGGTCACATAATCCTATTTTTAAAGTACCATCTTTACTTACTCAAGTAATCCATATTGACTACATGAAACTATATATCTAAATAGAGTGAAAAAGGGCCGGGCGTGGTGGCTCACACCTGTAATCCTAACCCTCTGGGAGGCCTAATTGAGACTAGCCTGAGCAAGAGCAACTATTTCTATTTTCTAAAAATAGAAAAATTAGCTAAGGGTCATGGTGGGTGCCTACAGTCCCAGCTACTCAGGAGGCTAAGGCAGGAAGATCTCTTAAGCCCAAGAGCTGGGGGTTGCTGTGAGCTACGATGATGGCATGGCACAGCACTCTACCCAGGGTGATGGAGGGAGACTCTAAATAAATAGAGTGAAAATCCCTTTTCACTGGGTAGAATGCTGTGCCCTCCCTGCACCATTCCACCGTCCTCCCCCGGGGTGACCAGGGTGTCCCTCCAACCAGTTCAGGGCACTGACATGCACATGGGTAGACAAACAGAGGCCTGGAGCTTGGCCTTATTTATGGAATCGGGCCATTGTGCAAGTCCGTCCCACCTCTTACCTTTTCCTTGTAATGACACATCTTGCAGAACGCTCCCCATCAGTACCTCCCTCCCTCACTGTTTTTAAAGGTGCCTCTGTGAGCTGTGTATCCTTGTTCGTGCAACCCATCTCCAACAATAATAACTGATGTTTATGAAGCTCTTACCAGGACACATACGAGGTGTTTTCTGCACATTATCTCACTCCGGCTTCTCAGTTGTGAAGTGCAATCACGCCCATTTTAGAGAGAAGAGAAACTGAGGCTTAAACCCAGGCCTTCCTCGTTCCATCTTGCTGAAGCACTGGATAAGGTACAGAGTGTGCATTTCCTGTTAGTGTACCAGGCCATGTTCTGTTGGCTCCTCCTCCTGCCTGGGAGTGCAGCAAGGTTTTTTCACCTCCACCAGGTTCTCCTTCAGTAAGGGATAGTAGATGTCCGTGGCCAATGCCAATGTCCCTGGCCCTTGGGAACTCTGTCCACAGACTGAGCACAATGGGAACACTGGGATGGGGGTCCTGCCCTGAACCAAGGACATCAGAATTTTCTTCTGACCTCCTTTCAGTGGGCTGTTTGAGGTTTTTCCTAGAGCAATATTTTTCAATCTTTTTTTATCTCACAGCACACTTGAACTTACAGTTTAAGTTCCATGGTGCACTTAAATTATGTTGATCAAAAAAAAAAAAAGAGTGGAAAATAAGAATGTACTCCCTGAACTTTTAACTTCTTTTGAAAGTAATTTAATTAATGATCTTTAACAATTTTTATGGCACACCTAAGATTGGCTCATGGCACACCAGCATGCCTTGGCACACCAGTTGAAAATCACTGTCCTAGAGCCTAAAAGGAAACAACCACCCTGCAAGACAGGGTTTCTCAGAAGTGGCCACCTGATCATGGGCCACTTGCGTCAGATGCACATGCAAAGCTTATTAAACATACAGGTTCCTGGGCCCCCTGCCCTACCGGATTTGAGTGTGGGGCAGGGAAGACCTGAGAATATGCATTTCAGACAAGCACCTTCCCACACCCCCTACCTCATTTGAGAACCTTTGTCTAAGGTAAAGGTTGCAAGCCGCTGGCTCACAGTGAAAACAAACAGACCTCTGCCTCTTTAGAAGGTCTGGCAATGCTGAGCCTCCTTCCCTCGTGACACTGGTCGGAGGGGCTGCCTGGCCTCCCCCCTCTGACGTCGATGACCACCGTGCCAATGCCAGGTGAGCAGGGCTTGACAAGCAAGGCCAATATTGGTCCACACTTCTTCCCTGTGTGCAGGCGGCATCTCTGCCCTGCTTTGTAGAGCTTGTCTGGGAGACACAGGTTCACCTCTCCCCACCTCCTTACTCTCTGCCCTTTGGCAGCGGCTGCCACATGTGCTTGTTGAGCGATCCAGACATAAAGTGTGCTCCTGCTCCAGGTCAAATACCTTCCCACTGATCTTCCCTGGTAGATGATCAGTGTTTCTCAGAGCGTAGCTCATAAACCACCTGCATGAGATCTGCCAGGGGCAGCTCAAAATACAGACACCTGGCCTCCACCAGGAGAGAATCAGAATTAGAATCTAGACCTGGGAAATCAATCTCTGGGGTGGGACCTGGGAATCTGCACTTTAAACATAAGTGAATTTGATGCACATGAAGGCTGTGAGGCGCATAGTCCTCTGGAGAAAAGAGCGTGAATGGAGGTTAATTGACTCCTGGATGAATTGGCCTCCTGGGTCTTTGGCCTCCCTGAAAAAGAGGAGCCCTTTTCCTTGCCCAGCCAGAGCCTCCACCACAAACCAGCCCTGCTCCTCTGGCCTCTCCCATCTGCCCCTTCCTGCCCCCCAGTGCAGCAGGCACCCCAGGCTCAACCCTCTATCAGATCCCATCTCCCGTCACTTTCAGAACCAGTTCATTATTTCTTTATTATTCCCATTCTCCTGCTTATCATTATTAATAATCACTCTAGACAGGCCAGGGTGCTGACAGCTCCCCTTTGTCCATTCTTTCTGTCTGTTTTAATCCTGCCTGCTTATCTGGCAGTGACCTGATCTTTTCCCCGTTTAATTAAGCAGTGCTGGTCAGTCCACTGCTGCCCACGTGGAGATGGGAATGATCAGCCCTCCTGATAGACAGAGGCTTGGCTGAGCACCTTCCCAGAGGGGCACAAGTGTGGGGGTGGGGGAGGAGTCCTGGGAGGGCCACATGGAGTCTGGGGCAGTTGGGGATCCAGGGGTGGCTAATAGCCAGGACCCACTCCTTAGGAATCCCTAGAAGGAGGGCCCATTAAAATGCAGGTTACTGGGCCTCAGCGATTTTGACTCTGCTGCTGGTGTGAGAACCACACTTCAAGTGGCCCTGCATTAATGGGCTGGCCTTACCTAGTAAGGGACACTGGCTAGGCTCAAGTGGGCCATCCTTGGAATGGCTTGATGAGGAAGAGACTTCAGCAGGGGAAGATGATCGCAGTGCTCGGGAACTGAGCTGGGAGGTGCTCAGGACTCAAAAGGGAAGAGATGGCTGAGGAGTTGACAACTAGCCCAAGAGACAGCAGTGTCTTACACCCCAATAGTAGGGGCAATGAGAGAGAGAAAGTAAAAATGCCTCCGTGGTTTTGAGAAACTGAGAACATGGTGGTGCTTGGCAGAGAGATGTACCAAGGGGACACAGGAGGGGCAGGGGTACACTGAGGCCGACGCAAGCTGTGTGATTTGCTGGGCCCAATGCAATGTGAAAACAAGTCCTCTTGTTCAAAAATGAGGAAGAATTTCAAGGCAAGGTCAGCAGAGCATTAACCAAGCACACAGCCCTTCTACATGTAGGTCTCTGTGCACCTGTACAGGCCACCCACCCTGGCTAAGGTCCAGGCAATAGTGAGAGAACCAGACAGAGCGGACGGCCCCTTGGTGGCCTGTCCATCACTCCACACAGTCCTCTAGTGATTGGCATGCCTATTTCTAATGCCATGAGAGGCAAAATGGGAAGTCGTGGGGCCAAAAGCTATAATTCAGAGTCTCCTAGGGGAAGTGCCACAGATAGGAAAACATGATGGTAAATCCTCAAAGAGGTTGTTGCTGAGACCCAGCAGGGCGGCCACATCCAGCAGCTGCATGAGGTCACCCACCTTCAGGAAAGGAGACTCAGGCGTTGTCTGGGGCTGGATGTTTAGTGGTCAGGCTGCCATTTACTGCACACTTTTCTCTGTTCCTGGTGATGCACAAGGCCCTTTAATAGATTACTTCGTTCTTGCAACAACCCTATGAAGTGTGTATTATTGTCCCCCTTTTATGGATGGGGAAACTGAAGTAGGCAGAAGCCCAGTAACTTACCCATTAGGCTTGAGCGTGTGTCTGCAGTGATGGGGTGCCACCCCAGCCAGGCTCTGGACACAAAGGACCAAAGAGCTTGGGGCTGGGGTCCGCGGGGCGGGAGCTGTGTATGCTCACCCGGGTGCTGCAGGAAAATGCATGGCCACCCAAGTGCCCGCAAAGATGGAAGGATTTATAGCAATTAAAATGTTTTGCCTGGGAGCTGTTTAGAGCCTTTTTTTTTTTTCTTTTTTGAAGCCAGAGTTTTCTGACTTCAAGGTGTTAACAGGCCCTCTAAATGGTTTTGTTTTTTAATTGCAGCAAATGACTGTGGAGCCATTAGATTTTGCCTCTGTGCAGTTGTTTCCGAGCCCTCTCAGGTCTCCTCCTCCTATTTATTCTGTTTAATTCAGTCAGGTAGCTCCGGGGCAATGGAGATCAATACTTCCCTTTGATAGAAAAGAGTCAGGTTTGAAACCTAGAGATAAAACTGACACATTTTGTATAAATTTAATTAAAAATGCACCTTTAGTGGCTTGTCGCAGGCACGAAGCCGAGTGTCTGTCTCTCTATCTGCCTCTCTCTCCCTCTCTCTCTCTCTTCCTCAGCTTTCCCTGCTCTCTTTCTTTTCTTGCTCCTAACAGGGAGAGCTCTAAACCTGCCTACTGCTGAGTGTCTCTTCGTGAGTTTGGACTTGAAACTTCTGTGCTAAGGGGCAAGGAGGGAAAGGTATGAAATCCTACGCAGATGGGGCCGTCCTCCTTGTCCCTGAGTAGGCTGGAGAGAGAGAGCGGAGGGGAAAGTTGGGGAGTGGGAGGGCTTGGGTGTGTTTGCTTTGCTTTTTTAAAAAGCTTTTTGTTTTGACTGGGTCACCTGCAGGGACGGGGGCTCCTCCGCGTGTCCCTGAGCTCCGTCATCCCCACCGTTTTTGGCCCCGCCTGACTTTGCAGGTACACCACCTGTGCGGCCCTTCTCTGGGTGCAGACGCCGTGAGCCCCTCTCTCTGGTAACCCCAGGGGTGCTGCACACATTTGTCTTGTGTTTTACAACCCGCCCCTTCATCCCCTTCCCTGCCCTCTCTCCCCCTTTCCCTCTTCTCAATCCCATTTGGCTTTCCTCATTTTTCACTTCAGTGGGTTTCCTATCCCCCGCTCTGCTCTGGCCTCACTCTGCTCGACACCAATAAAACACACTCAACACAGGTAGAACAAGGTGCCCCGGCTCGGCGTGACAAATGACTCGCCCAGCCCTTACTAAGCACAGCTGTAAATTGCCCCTCCCATTGGCCCAGCCTGGGCCTGGGCACAGCAGCCCCTTGGTCGGGGCAAGGTGGCCAGTAGCGGGCCTCAGACCTTGCATGTGGCCAGCCCCAAGGCCTTCCCCAGGGTCCTGGGCACCCAGGAGGAAGTGGGGTGACAGAGTGCAGGGAGACATTTACACCTGAAGCATTTACACCTGTGGCTCTGGCTGGAGCAGCCGGGACATCTTCATTTACTAGATCATAACTCTAGCGTTTTTGGCACTTGCTGTGTGCCAGGCACTGTGCTGTGGCCGTACATTAAATTGTATTTAATCCTCACAACCACCCTATGGGGTGAAGCCACCGTGACCATTCTAGTTTCATAGATGTCAACCCTGATGAAGCCTTCACAAGGTCACGTAACCTGCCCAAGGTCATCTGTCTAGTAATGTAAGCCAAGACTAGGGCACAGCTAGTCGTGTAATTGTAAAACACAAGACAGGCTCTCCCATCTGGGCTCTTCATCCTGTGCCCGTGTGGTTGGCACCAAGCTGGTCACACTGGGAAGGAAGATGCCACCTCCATTCTGCAGATGTCAATGATTTTGTCTGGAGGACAGGGGCAACTGGAGAAAGACCCCCCACATGTCAACAACTGGGTTGCTTCTCCACTTTGTGGGCTTGTCCTGCCAGATCCCCACACGCCCTGGACAAGGGGGAGGACATCCGTGGCTCCTGCTCCCCAGAACAAAGGCTCAGAAGTGGGGAAGCACACACACCTGCTCTTGGTCTCTCCTGCAGCGCCCTGGAGAAGCAGAGTGGCTGGGGGGGGAGAGCGCTGGGCACGGGCAAGGGGCTTCTCTAGATCATTCCGCTGCTGGGAAGCCTCAGGACTTGTGTTTCAGGGAACACAGAACCAGGGCTTGTGCTGCTGCCTTGTCCCTAGAGGCATCTGGTAATGTGATGTGGCATGTTCGGGTGGTCTTGTCTTATACTTTGAGTGCCTTTAATCGCTGCCAGTGAAAGTTCAGAGTGGAGAGGCAGACGTCCGGGCTGGAAAGCTGGACCTCCTCTCGCTGCCTGCTTCCCTTGCTAGTAATTACAAACACCAGCCGCTTTGTGTCTAAAATGGCTGAGATAATTGAAACGGAATTTGGAATCAGGGCCCTGCAGGCAACACTTGTTGAAAGAAGAAATAAAGATCGGTTAGGTCACATCTTTTGTAATTTGCGTTTAATAATCATACCAGGAGGTGTGCACAAAGGGAGAGGCGGCCTGTGAGGCAGCTCCCAGCTGGCCCACCACCTTCCCTGCGTCAGCTGGGGAGGGAGGAAGGAGCACCAAGGGGCAGGCAAAGGAGGGGGCTGTGGCGGGAGACACACAGCCTGGAGAACGTTCTTCCCACATGGCAGTGACAGGAGAGGGAGCATAGCTTGAGGCAGCTTGAATGGCTAGTGGAGGGGCAGGCGGTGTCCTCACCTCCCACACTCCAGCACATCCTCCACTCACCTCCAGGTCCTCCCACACTTCCACACGGGTGAGGAGGGAGGGGCAGGAGCACAGGAGATGGTGCGTTGATCTCCCAGGGTGCAGAGGATTCTCTTTGGATCACAAGCTTAGGGCGCTGCCAGCACAGAGCCAGGGCTGAGGGTGTCGTCCATCAGGGTGCAGGTGCAACTCCGAGGCAGTAGGCTTGTGGCCTCATGGAGGTGTCCCAAATCGCAAGTACTCATGTTTGGGTCCTCGAGGATACAACCCCTTCCCGCTCCCCCCAGCACCAGACTTTCCTCGAGCCACCCTCTCTCTACCACCCAAACCATTTACCCCCTGCCCCCCATCATCGCTCCTTTCTGCCTATAAGACCCCATGGAACTGGAGGTCAAGGGCCCCCTCAGTGCTGGCACCTCTTTGGGGGTGGAGGAGGCTGAGAGAAGCTTGGCTTTGGAAGTGGAGAGATGGCATTAGGGGCGAAATTGTGCCCCCCCCCAATTCATACATCGAAACCCTAACTCTCAGTGCCCTGGAACGTGACTATATTTGGAGATAGGGTTTTTAAAGCGGTGATTAAATTAAAATAGGGTCCTAGAAGTGGGCCCTAATCCAATGTGACTGATGTTCTTAGGAGAGGAAATGTGGGTGTGCACAGAGGAAAGGCCATGTAAGGACACAGTGGGAGGGGCGTGGCCTTCTGCAAGTGCAGGCCTTCGGGGACACCAAGCCTGTCGACACCCTGATCTCAGACTTCTAACCTACAGAACTGTGAGAAAATAAATTTCTGTGGTCCAAGGCACTCCATCTGTGATGCCACCTTAGCACACTAATACAGATGATGAATTGCAGGGGAACATTTTCCTGGGGTTCCCCTGGCCACACAGGTCCCTCCCCTATCTTGCCCAGACATGCATAATGCGCCCTTGAAAAGCACCAAAGAGAGGGATTCTAGCTGCTTCCCTTTTCCAGTGGGACCAGAATCTAGTAACGTCATGGCTCAAGGAAGGGAATTTGTACCCCATCTTTTCTACAAGGCTCAGGGCCACTCATCCCCAGGCTCTGGGCATGAGATGCTCATGGCTCTGGGATATCCAACTTCTGGCCCTTCTTTCCACTCCTAAACCTCTTCCCCTTTTACCATTGAGCAGAAATAGTATCCTGTGTGGTGACACAAGGGGGCTCTCAGTCCTTGCAGAAGCCAGAGTCCTGGCACAAACTAGCAATCTGGCATCTGGGAACCCCCCAAGTCAGTACTATTTCTGAACAAAGAGCTATGGAAAGGGACAGTGGATGAATAACTTTTCAAGGTCTGGATGTTGGACTTCCTCCCTGCCAGAAGGCCCTGGTCCAGGGCTCACACCCCGCGCAGGGCAGCCCTGTGGGCACAGGATCCCAGGGCGGCTGACAGAGCACAGTGCTCCTGGGCCAGGCACAGTGGACAGCAGAGCCATCAGAGAAGCAGGCTCCTGGGAGCAGAAGTGTGCCAGGGCTGGGGCGCAGCTGTAAAGGACAGAAAGGGGACAAACAGTGTCCTGGACTTTTCAGCTTGGAAGGGCTTTTGGGGGGAGCAGGGAGTCGTGGACCTGTTAAGATCTCTAAGAACTGCCTCTGCTCCAAGAGCTGATGGATGTACTTGCTCTCCAATCTTCTCACTTCAGTGCCTCTGTGCTAGGGGGTGGGGGGAGCTGGCGGCATCTCTGCTCTACAGAGGAGAAAATGGGGTTCAGAGAGGGTAAGTACTTGCTCGTGGCTGCACAGCTAAAAATGGCAGAGCTGTAATTCAAATTCAGGACTTCCTGATGCCTAATGCAGGCATTTCCTTCTGAGCAGGTGTTGGTAAACTACAGCCCAGGGGCCAAATCTGGCTCACTGCCCATTTTCATGTGGCCTGTGAGCTAGGAAAGGCTCATGGGCTTCCATGGTTGGGGGAAAATATCAAAAGAGAAATGATATTTCATGACAAGTGAAAATTATATGAAATTCACATTGCAGTGTCCATAGTAGAGTTTTACTGGCACACAGCCTCTGCCACTCACGTACCTTTTGTCCACGGCTGTTTTCACATTCCCACAGCAGAGCTGAGTAGTTGTGACAGAGACCGGATGGTGCTCAATGTCTAAATATGCATTTTCTGGGATTTTACAGAAAGTATTTGCCAACTTCTGCTTTGGGGTCATATAACTTGGGAGGTGGAAGGGATCTTAGAAACTATTTCCAAAAAAATCGATTTCCAAAATCTCTATTTCATCCCCCCTTTTTACCCATTTTCCCGAACAGCAGAGCGAGCCCCGTCACATCTAAGCAGCCCCATTGCAAGGCTGCCCTGGGATCCTGGGCCCTGCTGGGCCTCCTTACTGTGAGGCACTGCTCCGGGAGGCCGGGCTCAGGGCAGCCTGCCCCCGGGGCTAGGAAGCAGGGCTCTGCACCTCTCCTCTGTGTCCTGTTCCTGTCTGTGCCTGAGGCTGTCACGGGGCACCAAGCTAGCAGTGTGCTCAGGCTTCGGAGCTTGCAGCCTGCTGGAGGCACCAAACACCACAACCCCAAGGTGACCATCACCTGGCCAATGGGAGGGGAGCAAATGATGAAACTTGGGGGTGAACCATGGGGCCATAGGGTTGTGTGTGGTTAAAGCAGGTTCCAGTCTGGGCTCTGTGTAACTGGTAACTTCAACATTCTGTGCCTGGTTTTCTCACTTGGATAATGGGGCAGCATCTACCCCATGGGTGTGAGGATTAAGTGAGTCGGTGTGCATAAAGTATGTGGGGTAGCACCCGGCACATAGTGGGCGCTGTTTGCGTGATGATAATGATGGGACTGTTAGGAAAAGCACTGTGGTAGCCGGCTCATTGTTCCAGGCCTACTGGCCTCTTCCCCAGAGATAAGACCACAGCTGCCAAAACAAAAACAACACACCAGGTCTTAGCCTGAGATTTTGTGCCAAATTTCCCCTGGAGTTTGTATTTGGGCTGCGGAGGATGAGAGTCAAGGCTGCAGGCTCGGGACTCTGTCTGCACAGCAGGGCAGTAGGATCCCACAGGAGTGGGATGGCAGCAAAAATGTGTGGCCCACCAACATGCTTGAATCCCATAGAGACCCCAGAGAGCCAAGAAGGTAAGTTGCAAGAGAAGACTCAGTAGGAGATGGCCATTTACATAGAAATGTAAAACGTGCAGACACAGTCCTGTATGGTAAAAGCCTGAAGAAACACACAGGAATGAGAAACACTGAACTCAGGTTATCAGCTCCACTGGTCGGGGGTGGGAGGTGGACAGGAAGGGGACAGACCAGCAAGGGGGTATACCAGGGCCTTTCCTAAATTGGGGGAAGAAAATGTGTGATTTCTTCAGCTGGAGGGTGAATGTGTGAGTTTTTCATATTATTCTAGAAAAATTTTTGTTGATCTTAAGTATTTGTAATGTAAATATTTGTGGCACAGGCGAGTCTACTTTTGCAAAGAATTTGGTGTGTAGGGGGGGCAGCCTCAAAATTTTATGAAGAAGGACCAAAGGTAGGTCAGTAGAGATGACTGACCTAGTGGACAGTGCCTTGTGGCATTGACCTGACACTCAGGTCCCTTCATCCATGCCCAGCCCGTCCCTTGCTCACACACGTCACCTGCTAGTCCTTCCCCATCTGCTTGCTGTGTTGTCCCTTGCTGGGTCATACATCCTCTCTGGGCTGTGGAGGCGGGCACAGGCCCTGGTCCCCCCCTCCCCAGTGAGGCAGAGCGGCTTTGGAACATGTGTTTCTGGGAGGCAGACACCAGCTGGTTGGGGAGACATTTGCATATTCCACTGAGCCCCCCAGAGCCAAGCCAGGGTTGTGAGGAGGAGGCTGTGGCAGGACAGAGGGAGAGGGAAGGCTCTGGTCAGCTAGGGGTCAGGCAGAACAGATTTCAGATCAGAGAGACAGATGGTTAAGGCAGGGAAGAGGGAAGGGAGCAAATCTCGACTCCTACACGAAGGAAGTCATGCGAGAACCCTAAAATATCTTGTGTCTTCCACAGGGCTTTGTGGCTTTCAAAGCATTTTTGTAACTTTCATTTGATCCCTCACTGCAGTTCTGTGAAGTATGTACTGACGCCACCCCCATTTGACAGATGAGGAAACTGAGGCTCGGAAAAGTTTGGCTCTTGTTCAAGATCACAAAGCTGGTGCACGGGGCAGTCTTTGGACTCCTAGTCCAGTGCTCCTGAATTTTCTCTACACCCCAGAGCCAACTAAACTCGCCCTCTCTGCTTGCTTGTCCCACGTTCTCTCAGCCCATTCAGGTGGGGTTTCTGCCATTCTTTTCTAGTGACTCCTGGATGCCACTGTTCTCACCACACTTGGGCTCCCCTGTAGCATTTAACACAGGTGATCACTGATTTCCTCCTTCCAGAAAAGTTTTCCAGGACACCCCCCTGGTTTCCCTCCCCATCCTTTGCTGTTGTCTTACAGCTTTTGCTCCCCTCTCTGAGTGCTGGAGGGCTCAGGGGTGACACCCTGGTTGTCTGCTCTCTCTCTTCTCCATGTGGCGACCCGAGCCCCCTTGACCTGTGCTGGCATTTCAAATCCCTTCTCTGCTGAAGGCTCCCAAATCCACGTCTGCAATGCCATTCTGGCCTCTGCTGCCCCATCCTGGCCTCTGGAGCCGCACCCCTACTGCCTGGAGCTGAATCTCAGCTTTGCCATTTATTAGTTATGTGCCATCTTTGAAATGGAGATGATAAAGTTCTTACTCCATAGGGTGGTTGTGCGAATTAAATTAGATGGAAAGGGATTAGAACATTATCTGGCACATAACAAGCCCTCAGCAAATGCAGGACATTGTTACTTGACATCTGGTTCTCCAACATGCTGAGCATCTTCCCACCCCAGGGCCTTTGCACTACCTCATCCCTATATCTGGAATGTTCTTCCCTTGATTTTCCTAAGGCTGCCTCTTTTTCATATAGACTACCTGACCACCCAAGCTTAAACAGTCTCCTAGTCAGTCACTATCACCTTACACCTTTAAAAGTTTTGGTACATGGCCAAGGGAGTACCTGGAAAGTGACCTTTGTGATATTCAGCTGTGACATATGTAGCACTTTTTCTAGGATGAGTTTGTGAACTGAATTGTGAGGCTCATGTTACACCCGGGTTACTGGATATTTTCTCATTTATTTTTTATTTATCGTTTGACTCCCCCACTAGAATATACTTCTCACAAGGACAAGGATTTTGGCCTGTTTTGTTCATGCCATCTCCCCTAATCCCTGGAAGCTGCACGTGGCAGCGGCCAAATACAAACTTGATCCACGAATGAAGTGAGCAGTAGCTTTTCTCTCGCCTGCCTCCCTTGCCTCCAGGATCAAGCACAACAACTAGGCAGTGGTCAGCTGGAGGCCTGCAGGCCCAGCTCCCTTGGCAGACCACGCCAAAAAGCCCTGGTTGCGAACCCCTCACCAACTGGCGCCTTTAGGCACCCAGGCGGCCAGACACAGGTGCTAGCTTTGGGGCCTAGAGAAGCTCTGTCCAAGGGTGTTGGACACTGAAGCCATCTCATGTTTCTGTGTACCACGGGAGGGCAACGGCTTCAGAGATGGTAATGAAGAAGGGAGTGGCCTAGAGAAGGGACACTAAGGCTGGAAGCGTCAGAAATCCAGAGCAGATAATGCGAGGGAAGGTGGGCTGGGTGCGGGAGTAGACCACTCTGTAACCCCACGTACCAAAATACGCAAAGTCTGGATGGCAAGATCCCCCTGGATGAACCAACGCGTTCATTTTGTGTTTGCTAACGTGCTGCAGCCTCGCTCCTCCTGTCCGCAGGTGCCCACAGCAGCTCCAGCCTGAGAGCCTCAAATCCACTGTGAAGAGTCTCATTTTCAGGACTCCCAGAAATAGACTCCTCATGTCCTGCTGGCTCTGGCCGGGCCATGTGCCTGTTGAAGAACTGATTGCTGGTGGTGGATGCTGGGGTTGCGTTGGGTCTAGATCACTGCTCAGCACTGGGTGGCTGGCCCTCCCCTCCCTGCGCTGAGCCTGAGAGTCACTCTCCCCTCCCTGCACTGAGCCTGAGAGTGGGGAAGAGCTGGTTCCCTGGGAGAAAGGGGGAGCTGGGGCACAGACACCACAATAGGAAGGATATAACATTTCTCTTCTTTTTTAAAAAAATTGCCCTTTAGTCAAGTCTTTTCTTGCCCTCAGAAAATCTGGTCGCCTCACTTAAGGACAATTCAAGAATTCATTCCCCAATAATGAGGTGAAGCAGGAGTTCCGAAGCTCCAAATTCTCCATAAATATTGCTTTAATTGAATGTACGCCCTATTGCCTACTTTGCTGGTGGCCATGGGATGGGGAGGGGAGGACAGAGCAACAGTGTTCTCTCTCTTGTTCTCCTCACCCTCTCTTTTCATTAACCAGGGAGTTCAAGATTGCTCAATCAACAGAAATAAGAAACTATACCATTCTGGCTCTTTATAAAGGGATCAATTTCAGTCATTTTTTAAAAATTTTGTAACCTATAGAGTATGATCGTGTCATGTTCATGTGGATTTTTTCCCAAGTGTCTTTTTCATGAGTCCATTTCACATACCATTTCCCAGGTGTTTAATGAGTAACTTGGATGAGAGAGAAACCCCAGCTGAGTATGTTCACAGGGAGGGGGATCTGAACTGGAGAGGCTCTAACTCCCCCAGCCCCAGCCAGGCTCTTTTTAACGGGGGTGGGGGGTGTGGGAACTAATGGAGTGAGAGGGACCTGCCCCCATGACCCAAACCCCACCCCACATCCAAACGACAGCACCCACCCTGTCCGTTCTCTGTGCAATTTTACAACCTGAGGCCAGACGCCCTGGGAGGACTTGGTGTGGGGCCAGAAGGCCCAACCTCACCCTTCCCCGCAGCCTACCCTGCACCATGGGTGGGAGCAGGGGTGCACAGGAAAGCCAAAAAAAGGGGAAATCCTACTTGGGGTTGAAGGACACAGTGGCTGGGTTTGGAGCCCCCACACTCTTTGTGTAGAGGGTGCAAAATCTCTTCTAAGATGAGAAGGACAGAAGTGACCACATTTCAACGTATATGTTCACGGCAGACGCCTCCCTGCTCAGTGGAGTAGCGAGGGCCCTATTCATTCATGCCCAAGGCAGCCCCACTCCATACCCAGGGCAGCCTGCCCAGCTCAGCCCTGGCTGAGGAGAGACCCCTGCAGTTTCCTGGAACCCTAGGAACACTTGAGAATGTAGATTGCATAACCGGACTGTCTGGTATTCACCAGCCCCTTCAAGCCTTGAGTTATGTAACCACAAGGTAAAGCAAAAGTCAGACTTAGACTAATTTTTCATCCCCTTCATTTCCCAAAGGTTTGACAAGTCCCTCCACCACCTGCTCCCAGCCCCAGCCTCTTCCCAGCCTCCTTCCCTAATGTCCCACAGCAACCCTGCAGAAGCCCAGATGTGCCACTCATTTGCTTCATCTGTGCTCCCCACTGCTCTTGAAATGGAATCTCGGCGCACGCTCTGAGCCTTGGGGAGGTGTGCTGAGTGCTGATGGAGAGACCACCATGCTGGTGTCTGGGGGCTGATGAAGTCTCCCTTCCTCGGTAGATGAAAGATTACATCTACCTCAGATGCCTACACTGCTGTAGGGTTTGGAGCACAGGGTTCACCCTTTGTAGACCGCATGTAAGCCTTCCAAGGAGCACAGGGACCCCCACTGGGGGAGGTCCAGCCCAAGTCAACAAGCACAAAGTTCAAGGAGCCGACAGTCCCAGCCCTACATTGGCCTTGAATCAAACTGGAAAAGCCTCGGACCAAGAGCCCAAACTCCTGGGTACTAAACTCAGTCCTTCCCTTTACCTGTGTGGCCTTGGGCTATTATTCACTTATCAGCTCTGAGAGTGAATGAATAAAAGTGAATACATCTAAATAATAGACATTTATGAATAATCCTGCTGCAGTGAGAACTGATAATGAGCTAATGCCAGTGAATAAACTAGAAGACCATAAAGTGCTGTGACGTGGCGGGAAGCCGGGCCTCTGAGCGTGTCTTCTGCCCTCGGCCTTAGAGTGGGCGGCAGGCAGTCCAGCTGTTCCCCCCACATCTCCTTCCCCTCTCTTCCCTGGCATGTGGCAGGAAGATCTCTGGAAGTTAGGCAGGGTCATGTGACTAGTTCTAGCCAGTGGGCTGTGGGCAGCACTGCTGGGTATTATTTCCAGGCTGGAGTTGTTATCTGCTGCCTTAAGACCCTCCAGCTCTGCTCCCGGCTGGCATGGTGCTCATGGAAATATGTTTGAGAGGCAGTCCTGTCAGCCTGGGTCTCTGAGTAACCTCTGAGCCTCCTGGCCAGCTTGCACTGGGCATAGAGCTTGAGTGAGAAAGAATTCGTTACTGTTTTAAGTGATCAAGATTTGGAGACTGTTTGTTATGACTGTGCAACTTTGCCTAACCTAACTGATAAAGAGCTCCATTGGCAAAGTTTCTCAACTTTGGGGTTCGGGATCAACTGCCTCAGAATCCTCTGGGGGAGCCTTGCTAAAAAATGCAGCTTCTCAGGTGCACCCCAGATGCACTGAAGGAGAATGCCCAGGGGTGGTGCCCCAGGGTCTGCAATTCTAACAATAGTAACAGCAGCATCAGAGGCAGCAAGCATAGACCCCAGCTGCGCAGGGAGGGAGCCCTCTGTTCCCTGCTCTTCCATCTGTCTCCTTGTCTGCTCTGGAATGCTGGCGCAGGCTGTTCTGTGGTCTAGCCTGGGCTCCTCAGGTGCTGCTGGTTTGAGCTGCTGAAAGGTCCAGGTTAGGGTCACAGCACTCTGTCCTTCTCCCCTTGCTCTTCCTGCTGCCACAAGTCCCCTGGGCCCAGGCCAGGGTGGGGGCAGGAGGCTCACGGAGTGGTCTGAGAGAAAGAGCTATGGAAAGCCCAGGTGATGGATTGAAGGAGACGAGACCATTCCTGGCTGATGGCTGACGTGCGGCAATAGTGACAGGCGGCGATGTTTGTGCTCTGAACCTGCAATCTCAGCTAATGGGAAAGATCGAGGGGTTTGGAATGAGAGGCGTTGTGTGTGCTGCAGCCCCAGAGACGCTGGCGGAGAATAGGCAGAACAGCCCTGCTTGGGCTTCTGGAGGGAAGGAGAGAGGGGCTGCCCCCTGCCCCAGCCCCAGCCCTGGGGTAGGTGGGAGCTGGGCTTCCCCCGCAGGCTCTTAGCTCCTCCTTGGCAGCCTGGGATGTGTCAGAGCATCAGGCTGGGGAGCTGCAGGAGTGGGAACCTTGAGGAGACCCCACCCAGCACCTCCCACAAGGGGCTGGAGTGCTCAAAGGACCTGGATGGAAGAGTGCTCCTGTCCTCACTGTGGTCTTCCTCCCAAGGAAGCTGCAGGGGTCTTCCAGGAGCAGCCTGAGGGAAGAGACAAAAACGGAATCCAAAGTTTAGAATCTGAAAATCAGCTCATTTTCTGGCCATCACTTCTCTTCATTCTGAAGCCATACTGCCCTTGACTCTGAATGCCAACGCCTCCTACACGTCTGACCCAGCAGCAACTCCATCTGGGTCTCAGTTTCCTCATCTATAAAATTGGAAGGAAAAAAGGGACCCACTGATTCAGGAGGTCTTGGGTGGGGTCTGAGATCCTGAATTTTCTCATAAGATGCCAGTGCTGTGGGACTATGGATCCAATTTTAGTACAAAGATGCAGAAGGTCATAGCAGTTTTCCAGCTCTTGATAGGTACCCAAAGGATGGCACCTTTGGTCATTATCATTGTTCCCGTTATCATCGCTGTCAACACAAAGTAGGTGAGACTGTGTCTTTCCTGACCACAGCCCACAGCCTTCTTCAAAACAGTTCCATTCAAGGTTTCCCTGCGCTCCATGGATGGACTTAGAAACCACTGCCTCATGGCAGGCCCCTCCTTGTGGGGAGAAGTCCCAGTGGGGTCTCTGGCTCACTGTGAAGGAAGAAACTGTATTTGTGGAAACTCTGGGCTCTGTGGAAGGCAGGACAGGGTCCGACATGAAGAGGCCTCAAGGTCATCCACCGGCAGGCTGGGCTGCCAGAGGCCTAAAGCAAGACCAAAAGGAAGGAATACTGTGAGCCCCCCACATCCTTTTATCTCATCTTTTCTGGGGTGCTCGCATGACACCTTTCACTGGCTTCTGAAGAGGAAAGATAATGTAACTTGTGCATGTGCATGCTCCTGTGCATGTGTGCATGCTCCTGTGCGTGTGCGTGCTCCTGTGCGTGTGCATGCTCCTGTGCGTGTGCGTGCTCCTGTGCCGGTGTGTGCTACTGTGCGTGTGCGCATGCTCCGGTGCGTGTGCGTGCTCCTGTGCGTGTGCGTGCTCCTGTGCGTGTGCGTGCTCCTGTGCTGGTGTGTGCTCCTGTGCATGTGCGTGCTCCTGTGTGTGTGCGTGCTCCTGTGTGTATATGTGTGCTCCTGTGCGTGTGTGTGTGCTCCTGTGCGTGTGTGTACGCTCCTGTGCATGTGTGGCACTTGTGCATTTTGCGTGCGCCTGTGCGTGCTCCTGTGCATGTGCATGCTCCTGTGCGTGTGTGCATGCTCCTGTGTGTGTGTGCGTGCTCCTGTGCGTGTGCGTGCTCCTGTGCATGTGCATGCTTCTGTGCGTGTGCATGCTCCTGTGCCAATGTGTGCTCCTGTGCGTGTGTGTGTGCTCCTGTGCATGTGTGTGTGCTCCTGTGCATGTGTGCGTGCTCCTGTGCATGTGCATACTCCTGTGCATGTGCATACTCCTGTGCGTGTGTGCGTGCTCCTGTGCGAGTGTGTGCTCCTGTGCGTGTGTGCGTGCTCCTGTGCATGTGCATACTCCTGTGCGTGTGCATGCTCCTGTGCGTGTGTGCATGCTCCTGTGCTTGTGTGTGTGCTCCTGTGCGTGTGTGCGTGCTCCTGTGCATGTGCATACTCCTGTGCGTGTGCGTGCTCCTGTGCGTGTGTGCGTGCTCCTGTGCATGTGTGGCACTTGTGCATTTTGTGTGCTCCTGTGCGTGTGCGTGCTCCTGTGCGTGTGTGCGTGTTCCTGTGTGTGTGTGGCACTTGTGCATTGTGTGTGCTCTTATACATGTGTGTCTGTGCACGAGTCCGTTTTGTGCGTGCCTGTGCGGGTGTGCGTGAGCACATTGTGTAGGTGTTTACTTGAGGATGCGTATGTCTCTGCCTGTCTTTGTGGCGTCTGTGTCCATGCCTATGTGTGGGACTTCTCAGAAAGGCCCTCACACTTCACCAGGTTCCCCTCCAAGACTCTTTTTGTGAGTTCACTAATTCACTCATCCATTCACACCTTCCTTCAACAGACTAAATAACTAATGGTAAAATCATGAAGTGTAATTTTGTTAAATTCCATGGTGCCGTGAGTGCATAGAGTGAGGACACCTAATTGCCCATCACTTTATGATGTGACAAGCCCATGCAGCCTCTAGGGACTTGTGTCTCCCAGATCTCAAGCACTGTCAAGGGCATTGTCACTGAGTTCCTCCTGGCCCTTCCCCGTGCATCTGTGTGTGCACACTCTGAGCTCTGGGTCCTTGCCCTCCACACACGCCTGCCTTATTTACATGCATAATCTATTTCTCTTGTACCTTTGGCATTGGGTCGCCCCCAAGGGCATGGCAGCACATGTTCCTCTTGCTACTTTTTTTTGCCACATCAGGCACATATGAATCCCATCAGAGTGTTCCTGTGTCAACTCCAGGTATGTATGTGTCCCTGGATAGATGTGGTAACACCTCCTCAGATATGGGAAGATGTATTCATGGGTCTAAGGTCTGGGGGGATACAAAGGTCCTTCTGGGGAGAGATGTGAGCATCTTTAGGTGTGTAGGTAGTCTCTGGCTTGTCCTGGGCCTGGGCCCATTCTCAGCCCACCCTTAGAAGCCCCCACTGCGTTGTCCTGCCAGTAATTATAGCAGATAAACCGCTCCAGTTGAGGGCTGCTGTCCCCGGCTGGCTGCCAGCCGTGCGGCCCTAGGCTGCGCCATGGGAGTCCATTCATTTTAATAAGAGGTACACCCTGTGTTATTAAGAAGAGTGTTTATTACTGTCGCCGCGCACTGACAGCAGCTTCTATCATCGTTAAACAGCAGATGGGGGGAGTGCAGGGAGGCTGCGCGCTGCAGCTTTGCAGAGGCACAGGCCTAGCTGGTGAGCCTGGGGAGGGAGGGTCTGTCTCTGTCCCCCTCTTGCATGGCAACTCCTTTCCAAGCTAGAATGGAGCTTTGGGCATCCGTGTGCTGTCCCCAGGGAGGGAAAGGAATCCCTGGCTTTGAGCTTGCTTCCCTGGGATCAGATGGGATGACCTGCAGGCTCACTCCCCCGACTCCTCCAAGTTTCTTTCAACAAGGGTAGGCTCAACTCTGGCTGGAGTGCTCTGTCCTGCAGTTTCGGCTCGTTCTAAAGTAGCCCTACGCTGGCCCTATCCTGCCTTAAGACACCCTTATCCTGCCTCAGGTAACCCTCATCCCGCCACTGTTGAGGGCCCCACAGCCCTCTTCTCTCTCTGCATCCTGCTGGGGGAAGCTGCAGGAAGCAGGGCCTCTCAGTCTCACCATCACTGCCCTGCCCCAGCACAGCGGGCAAGGCCTCGCTGAGTAAGTGAAGCCCCTCCGTGCTCCTCACCCTTCCGGTTGCCTCTCAGAATGTTTGGGTGTGGACGATGGTTGTGTGTAATGAGAAAAAGTGAGGTAGGATAGAAGAAAGAACTGAAAATCCCCGACTTTCTCAGTTCTTAGTGTCCCGGTAACTTTTTCATGATGACCTAACTCTAAAGAAACACTGAAACGTTCCACATTTGTAGCTGGGTCTTAATAATGTAAGTTTTCATGTCTTAACAACCAATTGGCCATTTGATAACGATATGCATAGACTTTTAAAAATATTTTAATTTTATTCCTTACTGCAATTACATCCCAATGGGGCGGGTGAGTCTACCGGGCACCAGCCAGCCTCTCAAATTTCAGCAGACAGGAAGATTGGACATTGCCACACTCATTTCTGGTTCTTCATTGATTTGTATCACAGCAACCACCGAAAACTCAGTTTCACAAAGATATAATGTGAGGCCAAACACAGTGGCTATCCCTGTAAACCTAGCATTCTTAGAGTCTGAGGCAGGAAGATCCCTTGAACTCAGGAGTTCGAGACCAGCCTGAGCAACAGTGAGACCCCCCATCTCTAATAAAAATAGAAAAAAGAAAAACTAGCAGGGCATCATGGCAGATACCTATAGTCCCAGCTACTCAGGAGGCTGAGGCAAGAGGATTGCTTGAGCCCAAGAGTTTGCTGTGAGCTACCTGGTGACACCATGGCAGGGCAACAGAGTGGGACTCTGTCTCAAAAAAAAAAAAATAATAATAATATGATATCGCTGAAAAGAGTGTACCAAGATCTAATATTAAAACTGTGAGCTATCTTTTTTATTTGAAATAGAGTCTGACTATGTCGCCCTTGGTAGACAGCTGTGGTGTCACAGCTCACATCAACCTCAAAGTCTTGGGCCTAAGCGATTCTTTTGCCTGAGCCTCCCAAGTAGCTGGGACTACAGGCGCCTGCCACAACACCTGGCTATTTTTTGGTTGCAGTTGTCATTGTTGTTTAGCAGGCCCAGGCCAGGCTCCAACCCACCAGCCTGGGTGTATGTGGCTGGTGCTCTACGGGCACCAAGCCAGCAACTGTGAACTATCTTGGTCTAGTAGTTTCTCTGGCATTCAATGGATGAGAGTATTGCTATGTTTGCCTGGAAATTTTGCTTCTCTGTGTGCACTGTGGTGCCTTTGTCTACAGCTAGAGGCCAAGGCTTCACTTGGAAAATGGTCTAGGGAGGGTCCTGACTTGGAAAATTGTTGCTTTGGGCCTCGAGAAAACTGAATTTGCTCTTCTTGATTGAGTCGTGACTTTGACCCCAAGGAGAGAGACACTAACACCATGTTCCTTCACATTCCCAGTAGGTAGTGCCACATCATTGATCAGTAAGACTGATGCTCCCAGACAGTTTTAGAACCACCTGTTATCAAATAGATGGCTTTGGAGCTCGTAGAAAAGCATGTGGGCCCCAAGGAGCCAGCATTGCTCATTTCAGCCAACACTCACTTTCTGGTTTTATAAGATGGATGAGGGGAGCCTGTAACCGTTGCACTTTGGGAGGCTGAGGGTGATGGATTGCTTGAGCTTAGGAGTTTGAGACCAGCCTGAGTAAGAATGAGACCCTGTCTCTAATAAAAATAGAAAAACTAGCTGGCCATTGTGGTGGGCACCTGTAGTTCCAGCTACTTAGGAGGCTGAGGCAAGAGGATTGCTTGAGCCCAGGAGCTTGAGATTGCTCTGAGCTATGACAATGCCATGGCATTCTACTCAGGGTAACAGAGTCTCAAAAAATGAAAAAGAGGGATGAGGGGAAAATCATAGATTTCACATTCTTGTATTGTAGAATCTGATAAACCGATCAAAATGGAAATGGGGTCCAATACAGAAATGTGGCTTGAATAACAACACAGTTTTCGTTTGCATCTCTTGATCTATCAAGTCCTAGTTTGTGTAACAAGCACTTTCATATTTCTAAGAGCTTTACAAATATTAACCCATTTAATCATCACTTCAATCTTATGAGATAGGTGCTATTATTACTCTCATGAAGGGGGATGGTCATTGGATTGATATGAGCCTAGATAGAGTGTCTAGTGGCAAGTGACAAGGCTCTGATTTTAATACTGTCCTTTTTCAAATCAAGTGCTTTTTAAAAACAAGCCTTTTTAAAAACCAAGGACTTGGATAGGAAGCACATGGCATTTTGCCACAGTTTAGGCTTTCCAAAGCTATCGTATGTTAAATGATTCCAGTGGGCTGAACTGAGGTGGCTGAAACTATGAAACTGAAATTGAACAGGATTATATATAAAGCCATGCACCTTTGTTTTGTTTAAAGAAATCCTACTGTACAAACCCAGAAGGGGAGATGGATGGTTAAGTTCAGGAAATGTGAAAGGAGATGGGGCGTGTTAAGGGCCTGCAGCCTCAGTAATCCAGATCTGTCATGTGGCTACATAATATCAAGTGGGAGCCTTGCTGCTGTGATGTAAGTGGGGCATGCCGGTGTGGAGCGTGGAGCAGGTAGACCTAGGCCCCAGTCTTCACTACTGCCACCAGACGTGAGCTACTGAGTTCTACACTTGAAAGTATACTCCATAGAGAAATAGCAACACACCAGAGAGTGGTCAGGAAGGAAGAGCAGTGTCCATCCATTTGTGAGTGGCTTAACAAAATGTGGCATATGTATACTGTGGCGTATTACTTGGCCCTTAAAAGGAATGAATTAATGTCTTTTGCGGCAATTTGGATGGAACTGAAGACCATTATCCTAAGTGAAGTATCTCAGGAATAGAAAAACAAACACCATGTGCACTCTAATAATTTAGAACTAATTAATGGGCACACATGGGGCACAGAAAGAAGTAAAAATCTTTGAAAATCAAAAAGGGAGAAGGAGGGGCTGGGTGTGGTGGCTCACATTTGTAATCCTAGCACTCCGGGAGGCCGAGGTGGGAGGATTGTTGGAGCTCATGAGTTCAAGACCAGCCTGAGCAAGAGTGAGACTGCCATCTCTAAAAATAGCCGGGCATTGTGGTGGGTGCCTGTAGTCCCAGCTACTCAGGAGACTGAGGCGAGAGAATCCCTTGAGCCCAGGAGTTTGAGGTTGCTGTGACACCACAGCACTCTACCAAGAGTGACAAAGTAAATCTCTGTCTCAAAAACAAAAAGAAAAGAAAGAAAGAATGATAAAAGGGGAAGGGAAGGAGAAGTGGAAGGTGAGGAGGAGAAGGGAGGAGGGGAGGGAGGAGAAAAGGAGGTCAAAGTCATAACTCAGTCAAGAAGGTACAATGAACACTATTTAGGTGATGGGCACACTTATAGCCCTGGCTAAAACATTGTAAAACTATCTATGTGAAAGACAAAAACAAAAGCATTTGTACTCTCTTCATATTTTGAAATTAAAAAATACTTAAAAAAAAAGAGTGATCACAATGGGATGGGCTTCAACCATGGCAACTATAATCGGCAGTGATTATTTTGTCCCAACTCCCATTCTCCTTTGTTCTAAAAATTGTTTTTTCTTAGGGGAATCCACCTGCCTCTCTTTCCGTATCTTAGAGGTGTAGTCAGCCCTCAGTGGGTGGGTGCATGACCCAGACCTGGCCATTTAGAGACTGGTGTCTTCCTAGCCACAGGAATAGTTTCAGGAGTGGACATGTTACCCAAGCCCTAAGAGCCTTACTCATGGCTTTTGCAGAAATTGCTGAAAAATAGGAACTCTCTTTCTGCGAATGCTGAGCTGGTGGGATTTAGGCTGAGTCCACCAAGGCCTACCATGGCCTACCACACTGGGAGGACTGGCTGCCTGAGACACAGGCTCTTTCTGTTTCTGTCCTGCCGTCCTAAGCTGTTAGTTAGCCTCATTGTGACAAGATGACTGCTGTAGCTCCAAGCACTGTGGTCTTCTCTGAGGCACAAAGAAAATGAAAAGATCATCACCAGACGGTAGGGATCATTGTAGAGGAAGGCAGGGCCAAGAAATGGGGGTCAGTTCCTGAAAAACTTGTTTGACTCTTGGATGCCACAGACCTTAACTGAATTCTCCCACTTTCTTTCCCTTTTCAGTTGGCTTTTTGTCCCAGTGATGCTGACTGGCACAGCAATGAGCCTGTCTGGCCTGACAAAAGGGCTCCAGATTCTTAAACAAGAAGTGACATGCATAAGGATGAGACTTCTCCGTGGACCCCAGGAGCAGCAGAAGAGCCAGTGCCGTTGGGACTGGAGGGGATCTGGGATGGGGCCCCAGGGAGGGAGAACATTTGCAATGGGCTGTGGCCCCTCTTTAATGTGGAGGTCATTGTGAAGGATGTTTGTGCATTGGGTAATGAATTGGACCACATAGTCCTTGAACTCTTGAGATATGATTCAACTATAAATTTAGAGTTGGGTGTGGTGGGGGACATGATTCAGTAGAATGTTCTGGTGGAAAGATTCACATCTAGAGTCAGAATCTCTGAGTCTTTGTCCCTCTCTTTCACTAGCCACCAAAGCAAGTGTGGGCCAAAGCAAGCCAGTTAATTCCTCAGACTCACATTCTCCATCTGCCAAGTTAGGGCGGTGCTGTCTGCTAGAGGTCATCTTGAAGCTTAAGTGCAGTAAAAGCTGGAAAGAGTGTGAGGACATTGATGCCCTGTCCTAATGGCAGGCAGTGAGACAGAGAAGGAGCCACCAGAATGATGAAGAGTCTGACTGAACTACCCAAAAGCCAGGCCTGGGCTACAGGGGTTTCCTCAGGGTCATAGTCCCTCTGGAGAAGGGGTGGGTGATATTAGTGACTGGCACTAGGAGGAGGTGAGATAGCGGATGTCTGAAGAGCATGGACTGTCAAGAGCCTGCCCTGCATTTGATAAAACCAATGCAGACCCAACAAAAGATGCCTGTAGCCTATGTTTGGCTAATGGACCCCACTTTGCAGCTCCTGGGCTAGACTCAGGGGATAGGGAAAGAAGGACTTGGAAGCCAGCTTGTGTCATGTAAACAAGTATGTTTTAGAATTAGCAACTCATTCTGACTTGTGAGTCCACCCATGGAAGGGGGACATCCCTCATCAGGCCAGGGTTTCAGATCATGATATTTTCATTCTCTCTCAGATGAAAGAGGCCTGAGTGGAAATAGATCTCTCCATACAAAGCTAAGAAAGTCTCTGAGGAGTTCTGCACACAACCTATGACATTGTCTTCATCAGGGCCCTCTGTCCAGCTGGATCTCACCACGTAAGAGGCACCACACCAGGCTCTCTCTAGAAATCCTAAAGTGCTCCAGGCCTGGTGATTCTCCTGTCCTGTCTCCTGTCTGGAAGAAGCTCCTGACCCAGCTCTGCCAGGAGGCCCATTCAAGGAGAGGCTAGGTTAGCAGCTGCTTTGCATGAGGCTGGTCCTCCTTCCTTCCCTCCCCTCAGCGATATGATAAACCAGCCTAGGAGCCAGCATCTGTGGTCCTGCCCCCTTCCCCCGTCTGCCCTCCCCAGGGACAATGAGGTGGACCTGACATTGGGATTTGTATGGAGGCCGCCAGCTTTGGCAAGGTTGATTGGGACCCACATGTCAGTCTGGACCACTTCCTCATCACTAACTCTGTGCCGAATAACAAGACCACAGGAATCTGCTAGTGCAGGCCTGGGCAAAGAACCCCATTACTCTCTTTTATTCTCTCAGGAGATTTATGTGGCCTATCTCCCTTCCCTTTGTCCACCTGCGAGGACCTATAAGTCATGTGCTGGGGTTGACAGGTCACAGGGCCTGTGCTGCTGCTATGTCAGAGTGAGTGATGCCAGGGGGTGATTAAGAGAGAGGAAGGGTGAGAGGTCAGCAGCAGACGGCATGATGGGAGTTCAGAATGTAATTATCACTCCCATGACATACTGCTGGGTTGTTCTCCCCCTTCTGATAATAGATATACACACTTGGGTGCAGCCCTGAGAGAGCAGGAGGGCAGTGATGCTGAGAGGTGCTGGGGACCTGCTGGGACAGACTTTGTGCCATGGGCCTCACAGGGGAGATCAGGGCACCAAAAGACCCAGCATCATATTGGCTCCTCCATGCAGTGACATGTTCCCCAAAGCCCTCAGCATAGAGCCTGAGACACGGCAAGCACTAGTTACTGTCATTACGGTTAATCACATCTGAAGGAAACTACTGGGGAAGGCCCAGACAGAACAAGCTCAGGAGGTAGGGCTGGGACACATGGGTTATGCAGAGATCCAGTGAATCCCACCTCTGTGTATTCCCATGCATGAGTGATCCTCCCTTCACATTGAATCTAGACTGACTTATCACATGCAGCCAAAATGAGGGTATATGGTTGTAGGCCTTGGTCTGAAGAGGCCTTACAGCTTCTGCTTTATCTGTCTTGGAGTTCTGAGTCACCATTAAAGAAGTTTAGGCCATCCTGCTGGAGAAGTCATGCAGAGAGAGAGGCCCTACAGGATGAAGGATGAAAGCATAGGATTCGCTGGGTGTGGTGCCTCACTTCCGTAATCCTAGCACTCTGAGAGGCTGAAGTGGGTGGATTGCCTAGCATAGGAGTTTGAAACCAACCTGAGCAAAAGTAAGACTCTGTCTGTACTAAAAATAGAAAAACCAGCTGGGCATTCTGGTGGGCACCTGTAATCCCAGCTACTCAGGAGGCTGAGGCACTTGAGCCCAAGAGTTTGAGGTTGCTCTCTACCCAGGATGACAAAATGAGACTGTTTCCAAAAAATAAAAAGAAAGGAAAGAAGGTAAGGATAGGGGAGACCCTGTGTTCCAGCCATCCCAGTGGAGGGGCCAGGCATGAGAGGGAGGTCATTTTGGATCTTCCATCCCAAATTATAGCCATAGCCAAACTGCACGAAATGGAGATGAGCCATCCCAGCTGAGCCCTGTCCTACCAACCCATAGAATGGTAAGCAATAAAATGGTGGCTTTTATAACTAGGTTGTTTTGGGATGGTTTGTCATGCAATAATAGATAACTCTCTTATCTATGGTTAACAGATATAGTCCCCCTTGCCATAGTCCAGGCCCAAATAAGCACCTCTTGTTGGAGTGGATACAGCTGTACCAAATGGAATTCCTACCCAGAGGTGTATCAAGGATGCAAAAGGGTGGGGATCAGAATGGCCTACCCTGAGCAAAAGCATTTAAAAATTAGACCAAAAGAAGACATCAAACTTTCACTCTTCGCAGATGATATGATTGTATATCTCGAAAACAGCAGTGATTCTACTACAAAACTCTTAGAAGTGATCAAGGAATACAGCAGCATCTCAGGTTACAAAATCAACACTCATAAATCTGTAGCCTTTATATATATATATCGACATTAGTCATGCTGAAAAAATAGTCAAGGACTCTATTCTGTTCACAGTAGTGCCAAAGAAGATAAAGTATTTGGGAGTTTACCTAACAAAGTACATGAAAAATCTCTATAAAGAGAACTATGAAACTCTAAGAAAAGAAATGGCTAAAGATGTTAACAAATGGAAAAACATACCATGCTCATGGCTCAGAAGAATCAACATTGTTAAAATGTCCATACTACCCAAAGCAGAATATAATTTTATTGCAATCCCTATTAAATCTCCACTGTCATACTTTAAAGATCTCAAAAAAAATAATATTTTGTTTTATATAGAATCAGAAAAAACTTCGAATAGCCAAGACATTACTCAGAAATAAAAACAAAGCAGGAGGAATCACACTACCAGACTTCAGACTATACTATAAATCAATAGTGATCAAAACAGCATGGTACTGGCACAAAAACAGAGAAGTAGATGTCTGGAACAGAATAGAGAACCAAGAGATGAATCCAGCTACTTACCATTATTTGATCTTTGACAAGCCAATTAAAAACATTCAGTGGGGAAAAGATTCCCTATCTAACAAATGGTGCTGGGTGAACTGGCTGGCGACCTGTAGAAGACTGAAACTGGACCCACACCTTTCATCATTAACTAAGATAGACTCTCACTGGATTAAAGATTTAACTTAAGACATGAAACTATAAAAATACTAGAAGACAGTGCAGGGAAAACACTTGAAGAAATTGGCCTGAGAGAATATTTTATGAGGAGGACACCCCCCACACCCCAGCCCCGGGCAATTGAAGCAACACCACAAATACACTAGAGGGACCTGATCAAACTAAAAAGCTTCTGCCCAGCCAAGAACACAGTAAGTAAAGCAAGCAGATAGCCCTCAGAATGGGAGAAGATATTTGCAGGTTATGTCTCCGACAAAGGTTCAATAACCAGAATCCACAGAAAACTCAAACGTATTAGCAAGAAAAGAACAAGCGATCCCATCGCAGGCTGGGCAAGGGACTTGAACAGAAACTTCTCTGAAGAAGACAGGTGCACAGCCTACAGACATATGAAAAAATGCTCATCATCCTTAATCATCAAAGAAATGTAAACCAAAACTACTTTGAGATATCATCTAACTCTAGTAAGACTAGCCCACATCACAAATCCCAAAACCAGAGATGTTGGTGTGGCTGCAGAGAAAAGGGAACACTTCTACACTGCTGGTGGGAATGCAAACTAATACGTTCCTTTTGGAAAGATGTTTGGAGAACACTTAGGGATCTAAATAGACCTGCCATTCGATCCTATAATTCTTCTACTAGGTATATATCCAGAAGACCAAAAATCACATTGTAACAAAGATATTTGTACCAGAATGTTTATTGCAGCCCAATTCATGATTGCTAAGTCATGGAAGAAGCCCAAGTGCCCATCGACCCATGAATGGGATTAATAAATTGTGGTATACGTACACCATGGAATACTATGCAGCCTTAAAGACAGATGGCGACTTTACCTCTTTCATGTTTACATGGATGGAGCTGGAACATATTCTTCTTAGCAAAGTATCTCAAGAACGGAAGAAAAAGTATCCAATGTACTTAGCCCTATATAAAACCAATTTATAACTTTCATATGAAAGCTATAACCCAATTATAGCCCAAGAATATGGGGAAAGGGGAGAGGGAGTGGAGTGGGGAGGATGGGCGGAGGGAGGGTGATTGGTGGGATTACACCTACAGAGCATCTTACAAGGGTACTTGTGAAATTTACTAAATGTAGAATATAAATGTCTTAACATAATAACTAAGAAAATGCCAGGAAGGCAATGTTAACCAGTGTGATGAAAATATGTCAAATGGTCTATAAAACCAGTGTATGGTGCCCCATGATCGCATTAATGTACACAGCTATGATTTAATTAAAAATAAAAAATAAAATGTGGTTGTCAAGAAAACAAAAAATTAGACCAACAAAAGATTTTTTTCAGGGAGGGAGATTTTATCACTTGCACAGTTTAGCATTGCTAGCACATGGTAAAAATAAAAAGCAGACTAATTTTTAGTCAGTAACATTGTGTTTTTAAATTCTGTAAGACAATGAACTTTAATGCCTGCATCTAAGTTATATCGCGCTCACTGCCCCACCCTGGGAACACATACCACTGTTCCTAGTTCTTCTTCATGAACATATGACCTTCAAAAAGAGAAAATTGGGACGAGGTCGAGGCTGAAAACAACCCAAAGGCCCAAAGAAGAAAGGACAATAAGGGTTTGGGGGCTCTGGTATATGTAGGGCTTTTGCAAGCATTGTTGCTTTAATGCTAAAGAGACACTGCCTGCTTTTTTTTTTTTTTTTTTTGTAGAGACAGAGTCTCACTTTATGGCCCTCTGTAGAGTGCCATGGCCTCACACAGCTCACAGCAACCTCCAACTCCTGGGCTTAAGCGATTCTCTTGCCTCAGCCTCCCGAGTAGCTGGGACTACAGGCGCCCGCCACAACGCCCGGCTATTTTTTGGTTGCAGTTTGGCCGGGGCCAGGTTTGAACCCGCCACCCTCGGTATATGGGGCCTGCGCCTTACCCACTGAGCCACAGGCGCCGCCCGACACTGCCTGCTTTTTGACAAAGGAAGACTTTGTTAAAGGAGGCTTTCCTGGGTTCACAGAACAAGGAGGTGCTGGAGTTGGGGTGTAGACATTACGTTTTTGAACTTGGACTCCAGGACTAGTGAGGGGGATAGGGAGAAGACTATCCCAAAAGCTGGGACACCGTGGACAAGGCCTGGGGTGCTCTCTGACAGCGGCTGTGGTGGCTTCCTAATGCCTTTCTGAGGCAACTGAGAGTTTTATCCCACTTTTCACAGCTACTTCAAGAAGTGAAATCTGGTTCCTCTCTCTCCCTTTTGCAGTGTATTGGTGCTGGGCACCTGGCTACATTCCTACATCTGCCCCTATGGCTGTGTGACCACCTTGGACAAGCTTCTCAACCCCCCATTTGCTCCAGTTCATTTTTCCACAAAATGACATTAACAAGAGTATTTACTGCATCAAAATGGATGGGAGACTTAAATGGAACTATGTATTATCTATCTATCTATCTCCCTATCTATATCTATAGACTCTGACATTTGAGATTTATAATTATCTAACAAATACTGATATAATGCTATGGGGGGCATTTAAAAAACTTTACAAATACCTACACATTTAATTTCCCCAACAATATAACGGGTATATTCCCATTTATTAGATAAGAGGCCCAAGACTCAAAGAGGTTAAGGATGCCCTCAGGGTCACACAGCTAGACAAGGGATTCAAATTCAAACATGCCCATCTCCCAGACATGTGCTCAACATCAACACAGGGCTGTGCGTCTTCAGCTCAGCCAGCCAGCTGTTATCATTTTACCCCATTTCCCTGAATAAGCTCCAGGGGTTGCTCTCTCTTGCCCTTTTCTTCCATAGGAATTATACTAAGGGCCCATTTGTATAAGTAATCACAGGAAAAGAAAAAAACAGAAAAGTTAAGCAGGTACCATTTTCCACTCATCAAATAAGGCAAAAAAAAAGAGTATGGTTGCCTCAAGTCTTATCAAGAGTTTGGGGACACGGGCATTTTCCCATGCTGCTGGTGTAGGCGTAAATTATAAATCCTTTTGGAAGAGATTATTCAAATGGACGACTTCAGTTAAAACCATGAATTCCTCTCGCTCAACAGCACCACTTCTTGGTGTCTATCCTAGAGAACCAGGTACACATATGGACAAGGTGACCCAGCACAAGTATCTGCAAGGTGACAGTGATAAACTGGGAATAGCCCAAGTGTCCATCCGTAGGGGATGGCCACACAAGTGCAGAGCCACATCCTGCCCCTCCCAGTGTGGAGTGAGCACCATGTGAAATGAATGTGGCAGCTCTAAAGGTACCCGTGGGAAAGGCTAAGATTCAGTGTCGTCCATTCATTCATCCAACCAACAAATGTTTACTGAGCACCTACTACAGGCCAGGCACTATTCTAGGTCCTGGGGACACAGCTGTGAAGATGAAAAAATGCTCTGCATTCTTGAGGTTTCCCATCTAAGTAAAAAAAATTGCAGAACACCACGTGGAAAGCCATTTATATAAAACTCAAACAACACAATATCACAATAACATCTTCTCTTAAAGGGTACACACATGTGTAAGTAAATACATAGAAAAAGAACCAGAAGGTTACACACCAAATTGCTAACAGTGATGATAACCTCTGGGAGAACAAGACTTAAGGCTGGTCAAGCATTATTTTTTTTTTTTTTTTTTTGTAGAGACAGAGTCTCACTTCATGGCCCTCGGTAGAGTGCCGTGGCCTCACACAGCTCACAGCAACCTCCAACTCCTGGGCTTAAGCGATTCTCCTGCCTCAGCCTCCCGAGCAGCTGGGACTACAGGCGCCCGCCACAATGCCCGGCTATTTTTTGGTTGCAATTTGGCCGGGGCCGGGCTTGAACCCGCCACCCACGGTATATGGGGCCGGCGCCCTACCGACTGAGCCACAGGCGCCGCCCTGGTCAAGCATTATTGATAATGCTTATTTTTTTATAGTGAGAACTTTTTTAGTATTATTTTCATAATTAAATTTTAATATCAACATGGGAAAAATCAATCAGTCAATGTGGGTTTCTACGGTGTAAACTTTGAAATTAGACAGATTAGATGTCTTGGTCTGCTCAGGCTGCCATAACAAATGCCATAGACTGGGTGGCTTAGAGGACAGACGTTTATCTCTTATAGGTCTGGAGGCCAAGTACAAGATGAAGCCATTGGCAACTGATCTGGTGAGGACCTTCTATGCTGCACCCTTGCACAGTGGAAGGCAGAGAGACCACCTGCCTCCACCTGCCTTTCTAAAGACACCTAATCTCATTCCCTAGGGCAGGGAGCCCTCATGGCCTAATCACCTCTTAAAGACCCCACCTCTTAATACTATCACCTTGACAACATTGATTTTTGGAGGGGACACATTAAGCCATAGCAAAGAGGATGACATTAGCCCAGGTTCCCTCCCTTCTTTGTTCTTCTACCTTTGCTCAGGAAAACTCCAAGTGTGCCTCCCCTCAAGCAGTTGCTCAGGGTGGCAGGGTATGCAAAGGGCAGGAACTTGCACTTGGCAGTTGCCAAGGCAGATGGGACTGAAGTCAGAATGGAGTGTGTGTGGGGGGAAGAGAGGGCAAAAATAGAGAAAGTTCTCTGTTGAGGTGAGAACTCTATTCCCAGCAGTGTGGGTTCTGTGAAGGTGGAGGGAGTGAAAACCAGCAGTCACAGAATCAGTGCATGTTAGTGCCACAGAGGCCACCTGCAGCAACAAGAAGTAGGGAGAAGACTATATTTCAGTGCAAAACCTTTCCTTCTAATGAAATCCTGCACAGGAGGCCGGAGCACCATGTGGACGTAAGAGGAATGTTGCCGCAGCTGAATCAGAGGGGAGGGGCGTGTGGAGGCCTCCCCTCTCAGCCTCCCCATGCTCCTCATCAGTGAACTCTCAGAACTCTGAATGTTGCATGGCTAAAACCCTTCATCTCACTCACCATTTCACTTTCAAGAAGCCTAGAAAAAGGCAGTTATTCATCAAAGGAACTCTCTCCACTTTCCCCACCAACTTTCTAGACTCTGTTAGGACCTCTGTAGCCTGAGAAGCTTTGCTCATGTCTCATCTGAGTCTTCTAACAAGATTTCTACTCTAAAAGCCTCTCCTTATGGCGAGGGGTACGATGACCCTCTCGGGTGTTAGCAGTATTCTATATCTTTTTTTTTTTTTTTTTTTGAGGTAGAGTTTTACTATATCATCCTCGGTAGAGTGCCGTGGCATCACAGCTCACAGCAACCTCGAACTCTTGGGCTTAAATGATTATCTTGCCTCAGCCTCCCAAGTAGCTGGGCCTATAGGCGCCCACCACAAACCCAGCTATTTTTTGGCTGTAGTTGTCATTGTTGTTTGGCAGGCCTGGGCTGGGTTCGAACTCGTCTGCTCTGGTGTATGTGGCTGGTGCTTTTAATCTGAGCGCCAGTCACATGAGTACATCCTACTATGTACACAGCAGGATCCAGCTTACCCCGGCTCACATCTGCTCACATTTCTCCCCCACTCTGTGTTCAGCGGTGTCATGTTGATGGCCTGAAGTCAGCCGTGGTGGGAGGATTCACACCACAGAAGTGGGCAAATGTTACATCCAGGGCTTTTGTCCCCCAAGAAGAGCCAGTTAAACATTTAGCAGCACACTGCCAGGTGCATGCATATATAAACATCCGTCAGGCTGTACACCAGTATTTGTGTACTTTTCCACACCCATGTTGCACCTCAATAAAAAGAGCTGAGCTCTCCAGACTCCCAGTTCCATGACTGCAACATTGAAATTATTTATTGTCTGCCTTGTTCCCCTAAGTTCTGTGAGGGTAGGAGCCACATCTGTCTTGTTTACCACCTGATAATTAGTGGTTGCACAAAAAGAATTTACATAATGTTAATGAAGTTTAGGCCATCACATGGATATACTCACATATATAACCTGCCAAGCCTTATGCGGCTGAGGGCCTAGACAGCCTATGGAGAGGGTGGGGGGGAAACTTCGGCACCTCACCACAATCCCCGGCTATTTTTTTAGTGACAGGGTCTTCCTCTTGGTCAGGCTGGTCCTGAACCATCCAATAATCACAATGATAGGTGTGAACCACCACAGCTTCTTCTCCCCACTACCCTGCCATGTTTGGAAAGTTCTAGTTCCTTTTTCAGGCCTCTACCATGACCCAAAGATAGAATTAACTACTGTTTGCTCTGTAACTCTTTGCCTGTTCCTCTACAAAGCAGTTACTTAGCCCTGTTGAACAGATGGTGGTGGTCGGGGGTATCATATCTGTTAGACCAGAGTCTGTTTAAGAAGTTACATGTTTATTTATCTCTGCATAGATGAAACCGTGGTCATATCCACTAGTTCCTTAATAGAGATCTACTGAATAAGTGAACTGGGCTTCAATAATGGCAAGAGAGAGCAAGTTTGGAGGAAGAATATAGGGCCCCATGGTCAAGGTCACACATTGCTGAAACAAGAGCAACTTTTCAGAAACAGGAAAGGTCAGTGTTTTGGGATGTGGACCTGCTTAGTAGTGGGGGCTGACCACATCGTCTTTTGGGCTTTTCTCTGCTTTGGGGCCCCACTATTCTAAAGAAGAGGAGATAGCTGTCAACATTCAGTGCAAAGTCAGAAGTCACTTTAGCACACTGGCTGTCCCTCGCCTGAGATGTGTGCTTCCTGGAGTCCTGCACAGAGGCACTCCCTTTCCCATATACAGCTTTCTGGATGCTTCTAGAAGGAGGCCTGGAAGATTTTCTTCACATCTAATCCACACCTTCTTTTTTTTGTTGTTGTTTTGTTTGTTTGTTTTTGTTTTTGTTTTTTGCTGTTGCCCTGGGTAGAGTGCCGTGGCGTGGCATCACAGCTCACAGCAACCTCCAAATCTTGGGCTTAAGCGATTCTCTTGCCTCAGCCTCCCAAGTAGCTGGGACCACAGGTGTCCACCACAATGCCTGGCTATTTTTTTTGTTGCAGTTGTTACTGTTGTTTTAGCTGGCCTGGGCCAGGTTCGAACCCGCCAGCCTCTGTGTATGTGGCAGGCACCCTACCCAGTGAGCTAGGGGTGCCGCACAACACCTTCTTTCAAGACAGATTCTTATTCTCAAATGTATCCTTCACTGGAGAAGCATGAGGGAGGCTGTAGGAGGTGCTAGAAATTTCTATTTATATTTCCATCCAAGTGATGGCCTCAGGGGTGGTTACATATGAAAAATGTCATTGAAGATTGTGCGGTTGTGGGACTTACTATACCTCAATGAAAAAGTTAAAGAAACACACAAAAACAAAACCCCTCCCTCTGATGAGGAAGGCACTGGACCAATGAATAGTCAGTCCTCTGGCCCCTCAAGGGGTCCTGGACCAGGGGCGGGCTGGGCCTCAGGGGCTCCAGGCTGGCTAACCAGGAGGGAGGGAAAACTCTGAGATGGACCAAGGAAAACCCTGCCAGGCTTCCTGGGGAAGAGCAGGATGCTTGGACCTTTTTTTTTTTTTTTTTGTCACCCTCCAAGAGTGCGATGGTGTCACAGCTCACAGCAGCAAACTCCAGCTCTTGGGATTAAGCGATTCTCTTGCCTCACTCTCCCAAGTAGCTGGGACTATAGGCGCCGGCCACAACACCCAGCTATTTTATTTTATTTTTGGTTGCAGTTGTCATTGTTGTTTAGCAGGCTCGTGCCGGGCTCGAATTTGCCAACCTCGGTGTGTGTGGCTGGCGCCCTACTCACTGAGCTATGGGCCCCGAGCCAGGAAGCTTGGCCTTTTGAGGGAGAGGGAGAAGTCAGGCCCGAGGGCGGCGCTGGGCGTTGAGGAAGCCCTTAGGAACGTGGAGGGTGGAAAGGACTCTGGCGGCTGGAGTGCAGTGGACCAGCCCACCGGCTGTTCGCTGTCCCAGCAGTGTCCTGGCGTGGGTGGGCACAGGGCAGCGGGAGCGCTGACGGTGGCGCTTTGGAGGAGGGCGGAGGTGGACTGCTGAAGATGGGAGGGAGAAGACAGCGTGACTGCGTCTGATCTACAGTGACGAGTACCAATGTTAACTGTCACCTCTCATCTCCAAACTAAATCACACCTGGAATTGGAGGCGCCTAGGAGCTGATAGAGTCAGCCTCGCAGAAGCGACAAGTCAATCAGCACGGAGATGCGTGGGGACATGGGCTCCACCAGGCCTGGCGCCTTCATTCATTCTGGGATTTACACTTGTCAGCCTGCAGCCTGGGGGTGGGCAGAAGGCTGGTATCGGTTTAGCTCAGCTCTACTTAAAACAGGACGACTGGCAGCTGCTCCCCCAGGGGCACCACAGGCTGGGCGCACTTGCCACAGCCCTCCCCCCACCGTGGGTCATTCCCCCAGGCCATGGACTTCAGGCTCAAGGAGTGGGAGGAAGCCCAGCAATGGGCAGACAGGGACAGACTGGTGGTCTGGGGGCAAAGGGGTATTGGTAGCCCAGGCAACCTTTGTCAAGCTGGCAGTGTGTGAGAACAGCAAGAATTCTGTGCTGGGCACGCAGTCACATGTTAGAGGGGGAACAGTGGGGCCTTTTGCAAAAGGAAGGATGGATTTAAAATGACTACTCTGGAGCAGTTCTATCTGCCGTTAAAAGACATGCATTTCTTGCCCATTCAACAAATGGAATTTAGTAAGGCTCTATGCAAAGTGCTGTGGATTTAGCAGCACAGAGAGCCCTTACAGCCTGAAAAAAAGGGGAGAATTAAAGTGTTAAGAACTTCTCAGGTTGCCATCTGCTACTGCCTTAGAAATAGTGAATGAGTCTATAGCTCTCTCCATCACTCTCCGTCACTGACCACAACATCATAACACTCAGCAGAGTCATTTATAAAGTGCTTTTTCACCTATAAACATAACCGTGCTAAGTGCTGTGCCAAGGAAAATGCCTAGAGATATAAATTCCAGGGGGAGGAAAAAGGGTTGAGCTCCTATTGCTGTTTGAACATCTATTTTACTTTTGTCACTGTGAAAGTAATAAAACTTCATTGCAGAAAATGTGGAGCAAGAGAGAGGAGGGAAATCACCTAAATACAAAGTTAGCATTTTGATGTGCTTCCTTCTAGTCTTTTTTCCCGTGTATCTCTCTAACTTATTTTCTTGAAAACCTTTAGCCTAGGGTATATCCTGTGTCAGCGAACGTGAGGAAGGGTGGGCGCCTCATTTTCTCCTCTGAGCCCCATTCAGAGTGGCCCCGGAGGACAAGGCTTGGTGCCTGGGCACAGAAGTGGTGATACAGGCATTCGGTAGGCTGATCTCTTAATCCAGATTGGTGTAGTCATTTGAAACTGAAAGCAGCTCCTTTTTATGTCGCCTGCTTCTCGGCATTAACTTCTCTTTGATGTAATTTTTGCTTCTGATGCTCTCTCCCTTCATGGGTTAGATTAGTGTGAAATTGGCCTGGCTTCTCTAGAGACTGCAGTGTTAAGCTTCAAATACTTGGTCCTTATTGGAAATCCTTAACCCACATCAGGGGAGAAAAGTGGCAGTGTTATTTGGGAATGAGAGTGAGTGTGTGTGTGTGTGTGTGTGTGTGTGTGAACACGCTGGGCAGGATTGGAGGTAGGATATTAGGGAGAGAAGTGCATCTTGGTAAGGGGAAGGTGGGAAAGTGGAGACTCTTCTTCATTTATTGACTGCTGAAGATCTGCTCATCTACGTCTTAGGAGGCAGGACTAGGAGTGAGTCTTAGGGAACTTGAAAACATGATGAGGGAGAAGCCTGTTTAGTTGCGGGAATCTCTGGCTGGAGCTGTCCAAAGCTCTTGGTGCTGAAGTTAAAGAAAGAAAGGTGCTGGGCTCAGAAACAAGACAGTTACATAAGCCAGGCTAGATCCCCGGGTTTGTGACTACTCTTATATGTAAGTTACCTGGTTCAAATGTGACCTTGAAATGCTTGTAAGACAGACATGATCACCAGCATTCTGAGAAGACTGGTAGGGGTGAGCTCCTTCTCCAGTCTTGCCCTTCTTGGTTGTCTCCCATGTGACGGAGAGTAGCAACTTGTAATTGGGTAAGGCTGCCAGAAGGAGTACTCAACCTCAGGGACAATCCCCTGGGCAGCTGACCTGGGAAAGGCTTTCCCTCCACTTTTAAGGTGGAATTGGGGGGGGGGGGTTCTGGTATAAGTGATTTGGACCAGTCCAGAAGAATAAGATATACTTCTGATTTTGGATTACACTGAAAACTTATTCCTCCAGTAACACAACTCAGACCCTCTATCCCCAATTCATATTGTTGCCTGGGGACATCACTGGGGGACAGAAGCTGCCAAAAGTGGTTCTGATGGCCAGCAGGCCAGAGCTGTCCATTGAGGAAATAACCGCTAAACTATAGGACCATCAGGGAGAACTTCAGACTCTCTTGTCAAAAACAGCACCGCTCCAAATATTTTAAGCTTATTATCAGCCAACATATAATTTCCCTTTCAGCTCCCATCCAACTTTCTCTGCCCAACTAGCCTTGTACCCCAGCTTCACTTTTTTTTCTTTCCCACAGTGTCCCTTTTCCTGGCCTCAGTCCTCTGTTAGGCCACTATGTGCTGGTGACCTTTCTTCCTCTTGCCCTATTAGATCTTTTCACTCACCTGGGTCTTCTGTTTGCCCCCTTCTTCCCTTAACTTCAGTCATCTGGCCTCACCAAGTGTCCTGTGGGGCTCTGCCCCATGGAAGGGCCTCGACCCACTTTGGGGGAGCCTGTGCCTCCTGTGTTTGGTTCCTCCTCTCCCCTTCTTGAGTCCGCAAATCACTCCTTCCAGTGTCAGCTGGCAAATTGGTTTATCCTCCCCCCACACCAGCTTTCATTACCTTGCCGAAATGAAGCGATATCTCCTCGGCGGAGGCTTCCCGTCCGTGCCGCCGCTGGCATAATAAATGAAGACAAAGTGCCTGCGGCGTAGACCATCTCTCCCACCGCACCACCAGCCGCTGCCAGCTTCATTATTCGCTTAAGTTGCCGGAGAGAATTACTTAACCCTGACCCGTGTATTAGGGGCCTGTATTAATGCTGCGACAGGCGCCTCTTACGGCAGAGAACAATTTATTAGTGCCGAAACAGGCTGCTTTTCTCTGTCATTTTTCCAATCTGAGCTTTGAACACACATCATTAAACTTGTCTGACTCTCTCCCCTTCTCCATCATTCCTTTTTCATTTTTTTTTTTAAACAGAAAGCACCGGAGAGAATGGAGATTGTTCTGAAAATCTCCAAGTGCGTCTCCCTCTCTTTCCCCTCTCTTCTTTTTTCTTTCTTTCTTTTCCTCTTTCCTGTTCTTTCCTTGGACTTTTTTTGGTCTTGGTCTCTTTGCCAGTCACTCCTATTATTGGAGTCAGAATATGTTGGGAGGGAATGTTTGTTTCCTGTAAGAGAATCAAGTTGTCTTTTGGGTGTGAGGTTTGGAGGACAGAATAAGCACAACCCCCTGCTCCCCAGCCCGGCACCAGCTGTCTCTCCCTCAGACTCCCCTGCCTCTGCCTCTTTTGTTGCCCCCAGCTGGGAGCATCTTGCTTTGAAAACAGGTATTGAGGGCGGCGCCTGTGGCTCAGTGAGTAGGGCGCCAGCCCCATATGCCGAGGGTGGTGGGTTCAAACCCAGCCCCGGCCAAACTGCAACCAAAAAATAGCCGGGCGTTGTGGCGGGCGCCTGTAGTCCCAGCTGCTCGGGAGGCTGAGGCAGGAGAATCGCGTAAGCCCAAGAGTTAAGAGGTTGCTGTGAGCTGTGTGACGCCACGGCACTCTACCTGAGGGCGGTACAGTGAGACTCTGTCTCTACAAAAAAAAAAAAAAAAGAAAACAGGTATTGAGATGGATGCTGGGAGCTACAGGAGCTGGGCATGAGGAGGAAGGAGGCAGGGGTCCTGTCACAGGGAATTCACCAGGCTCACACTCGGGAGAGAAGGTGGCCAGGGTTTGGAAGTGCCTAGAGATGGCCATTCGGTGTCTGAAGGTCCCTGAGCCCAGGTACAGCCTCTGGCCACAGCCTGGGAAGCTGGCCACAGGGCCACAAACACAGCTCTCCCTGGCAGTGTCAGTTTCTAGGCGTTCTCCTCTCTGGCTCCCTGTGTGGCTTTGTCTCTGCACCTGAGTGCAGTCAGTACCTTCCACACCCTGCATAGCTCCTGGTCCTAGCTCTTCTGCCCTTATGTCTAAGCACCCACCGACACGCAGAGCCACATGTAGCCATTTTCTCCTGTAGGGCTTGCCACTCCCCTTGGTGACCATCTCCTGTGGTCACCATATGTCCTGGGAACACAGATGACCACTGTCTTAGCTTGTGTTCTCCTGAATACAGAGCTGAGCAGATTTGGGTGCAGATAGTTTGAGAGGTGATGCCAGGAAGCAGGAGTGAGAGGCAGGGAAAGTGAGGCCAATGAGGAGGAAAAGCCAGTGAAAGAGTGTTTTCCCAAGAGAGCTGCTGTAGCAGAGTGAGACTCCACCAGGGCCTCTGAGCTGGGTGCAGAATGACCCCAGGATTATCCTTCTGGGGACCCTGTGGTATTTATTCACAGACTCCTATCCCCCATTGGCTAAGGGGGCATAAACTCTCCAGATTGCTCCACTGGGCTTGGTATAAGGGGTGGGATCAGGTGTGCAGTATGTGCTGCTGGGAACCTTCTCCTTGGATAAATTCCTAGGGCAGAAAACATAAGAGAAATATGAGGCCTCTGCTTGAGGCAGATCAGGCCAGCTTCACATGGCACTGACCAGCACAGCTATGGCTGAAAACAGAAGCGGGCTGGGAGTACGTGGGTTGGGCACCAACAGCATCCACCCCTGCCACCAACCCTCATGCCCACCTCCCCTCAGCATCCCCTTCCTTTATTTATTTATTTATTTGCAGTTTTTGGCCAGGGCTGGGTTTGAACCCACCACCTTCAGCATATGGGGCCGGCGCCCCACTCCTTTGAGCCACAGGTGCCACCCATCCCCTTCCTTTAAACCCCAACACCCACTGCCTCCAGCAGTTCTGAGCTCTGCAGCCCCAACTTGATCAGAGTCTACACACACAAAGGATGTCACTGATCCATCCCTTAGGTAGGGACATAAACAGATAAGACAAGATGGGGGCAATAAACAGAAACTGGTGGGGACTGGTAAATCAGGGAGTATAGACAATCACATAATTAAAACACATTGCACTGAGTTGTGGCTTGCACCTGTAGACCCAGCCTCTTGAGAGGCCATGATAGGAGGATCTCTTGAGCCCAGGAGTTCAAGGCCAGCCTGGACAACATACAAGATCTTGTCTCTAAAAAAGAAAATAATAATAAAACACAAAAACACATACACTGTTAGACAAACATATGGAGGCTAGAAAATTACCAGTTTCGTATCAGGGTAGGGAAGAGACATAACTTTTGTGAAGTTGTCACTCACTTTTTTTGCCTTCTTCCCAACTCAAGTTATTGGCTTTGGGTACTGTTTGGAGTGAGTCCTGGGGAAAAGAGCTGAAGAAGGCAGAAAAGCCCATCTCCAAGGCCAGTGGCTCTTCTCCAGCCCGGTCCTTCCCAAATTCCCTTGGCCTCCAGATCCCTGCAACCCTCCCTCTCGCTTAGCTCAATAGCTCTTGAAAGTTCTCTAATCACCTCTCTGCTTCCTGCATTAATGAGCCTCTCATCTCACTGATGGCAATCAGAATATTTGCTTATGAAAGGGACACGGTTAATAACACGATTGCTCCCCTCCGCCTTCTTCCTTCCTCTCCTCCCTCCTCCCCTTTCCTCGCCCTCCACACAATTCTCTCAATTAACGATAGGCAGAAATTAATTTTTCCCCTTGATCGAAACAATTGCAGGGAAGTGGATTGCCAGCGTGGCTTCAGATAGGGATGGCTCCCAGCAGAGCGGAGAAAAAGGAGTGAGATGGAGGAGATAGGCAGGCTCTATCTGCAGGCACAGGACAGAGTAATACAAATGTTATCCTTAGAAATGTACTTAAAGAGGATATGTTTATAATTCGGAGGGGATTTTCGGGGGCTCTCCTGCTCTCCCTCCCTCTCCAGGGCACTCCACTCCACTCACTTCTGTATAGCAGAACCCAGAGTTTGTTGGGAAATTTGCTCCTATTGCCTCAAAATGGGTACAGTGGGCCTGCAGTGGGCAAGGGGATCAGGTTTCTGTTGTTGGGGTCCCACCCAAGGCCCAGGGGCCCAGGGCTTAGGACACTTTTAATAGGGCTCACTCTGTGGCTGAGTGCCAGACACCAGCTGTCAGGTCTGACTGTTGTGTGAGCTTTCCAGGTGAGGGCCTGGCTTATCTGCTATCTTTCCCACCCCTTCTAAACCTGCCTGTACTCTTCCTCCCATTCCATTCCTCCATCCAGGTAGAGAGACAGGAGCCTGCACAGAAGCTAAGATTATATCCTAGCAAAGTGGGGGTTTAAGAGCCCAGACTCTGAGATCCTGGGAAGCCTGAGAGACCAGCTGTGCTGCTTACCAGCTCTGTGATCATAGCTGAGTTAATTACCCTCTCTGTCTTGGTTTCTTCATCTGTAAACCAAGGGTAGGCTCTGTAAAACCCCATGTAAGGTGCAAGTGCTATTTAAATGATTGGTAAGGAAATTACTTAAATCAGTTAAAGAAAAAAATAGCTTATACTTTTGTGGTTCTGTGGCAGTTAGGAATTCCTTGGTCCATTCATTCAATAAGCATTCATTGTACCTCCGTCTTATGGAGGATATAGAAATTTTAAGGATTTGGAGGTTCTCCATGTTGGAGTCATAAACAACCCCAGGTCGGCAGAAATCATGGCAAGAGTGGCATGTGAAAAGTGCTGTGTATTTCAGCAGAAGAAGAGAAATACTTTGAATTTTTATAGGTTGGGAAAGGTTGTTGCTGCTGGGTAGAGGGCAGGAAGAACGGGTGTGTGTACTGGTCATGCCAAGAGGTCAAGGAAAGTTGGAGAATCTTTGGGGTGGACGGACAGAAGATTAGAGCAGTCCCTGCTGTCATCTCCACTTTTCTGTGTTCTCCCTACCCCCACTCAGTCCGCACTCTCCCCATCCAAGAAAGATTAACTTCTCTCAGTGTGAGAGAAAGTTATCATTAGCAGAGAATTAAAAGAGTGATTAATGATGCACCCTCCCCCCCAGGCCTTATCTGGTGGCGAGCTGGACAATGCGTCAGGTGGGGAGGGGAAAGAGGAGAGAGAGAAAATGGAAAACAATAAATACTAAGTGCAGGAAAAAAGGGAGCGCAGCGCTGTTCCCACTTGTTAGATTGAAGGCGCCTCTCCAGAGGGGGAAAGGCTCCAAATTGCTAATTAGCGCCTCTGAAAAGGCCTGGCTCTGATACGCGCACCGCTGAAAGGCCGCCGTTAATGAAGCCGCCGCGAGCTCGCTTCCCTTTGACTGGCCGTCGTCCCTCCTCCGGGCCCCGGGCCGGCCGCAACAATGAGGCGGGGAGCGCCGGCTCCCCCAGGCCTCGCCGGGACGGCCCGGGCAGCGCGCGCGCCATGTGGAGGGGGAGATAAGGCCGAGCGCGGGAAGAGGCTCACTCCCAGGGGCCCAGGGAGAATTTGCAGTTATTATGAAGGAGATGAGACAGATTAAAAGCCCTTGTGTTCGCCGCTTTGCCCCTTTATTTTGTGGCTTCATCTGTAAGATGAAAGAAGTTGGAAATGACTTTCTCTGCTTTGCGCTGCAAGAAGCTTCATGGCACATTTCTTGACTTTATTCCTTCTTTTGTTTCTCTCTCCCTTGCCTTTAACCCCTGAAAGGCTTGAGCGTGCGGCCGGCGGCAGGCCCTGGCGCTGGGAAGCCAGGACCGCTGGGGACCTCCTCCGGTGACCCCGGCACTGGCGCTGGGAAGCCAGGACCGCTGGGGACCTCCTCCGGTGACCCCAGCGCTGGACCCTGGGAGGCTTCAGCAGTCATCTCCCAGGGCAGTGGCTGAGCTAGGGAGGGGATGGGCTTGTCCTCCCCGGAGGGCTCCACCCGAAGGCTGGATGACCGATCCATTTTCCAGATGGGCTGCAGACTCCCAAGACAGCTTGGGCCTTTTCCCCAGAAGGCAGTAACTACTGTGCTTTAAGCACGGGGTCTCCACTGTGTTTAAATCAAATCACCTGGGTTCTCTCACCTTAGCCGAGACCTTAGGCAGGATACTTAACTTCTCTGTGCCTCAGTTTCCTATCTGTAAAACCAGGATGAGAAGAGCAACGCCCACTTCATAGGTAAGGCCGATGGACAGCATCACTGTCAGCGCTTTTTCATACCTCCCTGTACCTACCCCCTGTGTTAATGCCTCTCCATACTTACTCTGCGCTTGAAAAAGTGCTGTGTGTTTCTGCCGCCTTTCAGAATCCTACAACAGTTATGAGAACGTGCTAGCGCGGGCCTATGGTTATCTGGGAGATATGTGGAAGAGGGTCAAGTTGTCCTAGAACATCCCACCCACAGCTGACTGCAGGTGCTGCTGGCACCTGCCCCACGCTCAGCTAATATTCTATTTTTATTTTCATTTATTTATTTATTTAGTTAGTTATTTTTGAGACAGAGTTTCACTATATCGCCCTCGGTAGGCATCACAGCTCACAGCAATCTCAAACTCTTGGGCTTAAACGATTCTCTTGCCTCAGCCTCCCAAGCAACTGGGACTGCAGGTGCCCACCACAACACCTGGCTGTTTTTTTGTTGTAGTTGTCATTGTTGTTTGGCAGCCCCGGCGTATGTGGCTGGCACCGTAGCTGCTGAGCTATAGGCATTGAGCCAATATTTCTAGTTTTAGTAGAGAGAGGGTCTCACTCTTGTTCTGACTGGTGTCAAACTCCTGGCCTTAAGCAATCTTCTTCCTTGGGATTGCTAGGACTACAGTCACCACACCCAGTCCAATGTTGCTATTTTGACCCCCTTTTCATGAGTTACCAATGTTCTTAGTGTGAATCCTTTCCAGAAGGATCTCAATTTACTCTGTCCAGATCCATTAGTGGAATCACTATCTATGGCAGCTATACACTTATGAAACGTATTCCTTAAATGATAAGACTTTAAGGTTGAAATTATCCCTTATCCATGGGCTCCAGAATGGATGTTATATTAGCAAGCATGTAAACAACATTAATCTCCTTGTGGCTGGGCAGTGGCTCATGCCTGTAATCCGAGCACTCTGAGAGGGTGAGGAGGGTAGATCTTTTGAGCTCAGGAGTTCAAGGCTAGTTTGAGCTAGTGCAATATCCCATCACTGCTAAAAATAGAAAAAACTATGGGGCACCTGTAGTCACAGCTACTTGGGAGGCTCAGGCAAGAGGATTGCATGAGCCCATGAGTTTGAAGCTGCTGTGAGCTGTGATGCCTAAGCCAGGCATTGACTTCTCTCCTCAAGCTATGAGAGTGGTCCCATAAAGTGGTCCCCTCTTCTTCCCACATAGGATTGTTCTGTCTGCATTGAAAATGTGTTGTTTAGTGTAGCCACCTTCATCAATTATCCTAGCTAGATCTTCTGGATAACTTGCACAGCCCCTATCAGCATTTGCTACTTTATCTTGCACTTTTATGTTCTGGAGATGGCTTCTTTCCCTAAACCTCATAAATAAACCTCTGCTAGTTTCCAACTTTTCTTCTGCAGCTTTCTCACTTCCCTCACCCTTCATAGAACTAAAGAGAGTTAGATTAGGCTTTGGCTTAAGGGAATGTTGGGACTGGTTTGATCTTCTATCTGGACCAAACTTTCTCCATATCAGCAATAAGGCTGTTTTGCTTTTTTTTTTAATCATTTGTGTGTTAGTTGGAATAGAACTTTTACTTTCCTGCAGGAACTTTTCCTTCCCATTCATAAGCTGTTTTATGCGAAAGATCTAGCTTTTAGTTAGTCTAGGCTTTTATTGTCTTCCTCACCAAGCATAAATCATTTCTAGGTTTTGATATAAAGTGAGAGACATGTAACTCTTTTCACTTGAACACTTAGAGGCCCTTACAGGGTTATTAATTGGCCTAGTTACAATATTGTTTTGTCTTTGAGAATAGGAAGACCTAAGGGAAGGGGAAAGGCCAGTTGGTAGAGCAGTCACAACACACAACATTTATACATTTAGTTTACTATCTTATACAAGCGTAGTTCATGGTGTCCCAAAACAAAAACAACAGTATCATTAAAGATCACTGATTACAGATTACCACGACAGATAAAATAGTAATGAAAAATTTGCAGTATCATGTGAACTACCAAAATGTGACACAGAGACACAAAATGAGCATATGCTGTTGGAAAATGGTACCAATAGACTCGCTCCATGCAAGGTTGCCACAAACCTTTAATTTGAAAAAACTCAATATCTATGGAGCACAATCGATGAACTGCAATGAAACAAGGTATGCCTATAGACGGGAAGTGAGAGGAGAGAAAGGAGAGAAATATTTTAAAAATAACAACCAAAAGTTCTTCAAATTCAATGTAAACTATAAAACCACAGATTCAAAAAGCTCCATTATTCCCAAGGACAAGAAACACGATGAAAATGACACCAAGGCCAGGTGCAGTGGCTCACTTCCTGTAATCCTAGCATTCTGGGAGGCCAAGGCAGGTGGATTGCCTGAGCTCAGGAGTTTGCTACCAGCCTGAGCAAGAGCGAGACCTCATCTCTGAAAATAGCCAGGCATTGTAGTGGGTACCTGTGGTTCCAGCTACTCAGGAGGCTGAAGCAAGAGGATTGCTTGAGCCCAAGAGTTTGAGGTTGCTGTGAGCTATGACACTACAGCATTCTACCAAGGCAACAAAATGAGACCCTGTCTCAAAAAAAAAAAAAAAGAAAGAAAGAAAGAAAATGGCACCAAGACACATTTTAAAACAATTGCTTAAAGCTTGTGATAAGAAGGAAATCTTCACAGAAGCAAGAGCATAAGGATACATATGTTTAGGAGTGGGTGCGGTGGGTCACACCTGTAATCCTAGCACTCTGGGAGGCCGAGGTGGGTGGTTTGCTTGAGCTCAGGAGTTCAGGACCAGCCTGAGTACAAAGCAAGACTCTGGTTCTCTATTAAAAATAGAAAAACTGAGGCAAGAGGATCACTTGAGCCTAAGAATTGGAGGTTGCTGTGAGCCATGATGCCATGGCACTCTACCCAAGGCAACAGCTTGAGACTCTGTCTCAAAATATATTTATATATGTTTAGAGGAAAAAAGAAGAGAAGGACAACAGACTTAGTCTTTGCAAAAATGGGAGCCAGAAGTCAATGAAGCAACATCTTAACAGTGTAATCATGAATCAGTTAACAATGAGGATACATTCTAAGATGTGTCATCAGGTGATTTTTGAGAAAAGAAAAGAAAGATCAACTGAGTGAACATCACAGAATGTACTTACAAAAAACTATTATGGTATAGCCTAGGTATACTACATACCTAGGCTACATAGGATAGCCTATTGCTCCTAGGTTATAAACCTGTATGACATGTATCCATACTGAATGTTTTAGGCAATTATAACACAGTGGTACTTATGTATTTAACTGTATCTACATGGTAAATAGAAAAGGTACAATAAAAATATAGTAATATGATTTTATGGGACCACCATTGTACTTGCAGTCTACTGTTGACTGAAACATTGTTATGTGGCACATGACTATAGTGAAAGAAAAATGTTGTCAACCTAGAATTCTATACTCAGCAAAGACATCTTTCTAAAAGGAATACAGGCCAGTTGTGGTGCCTTCTGCCTGTAATCCTAGCATTTTGGGAGGCTAAGGTGGGACAATCACTTGAGGTCGGAAGTTTGAGATCAACCTGGGCAAGAGTAAGACCCTGTCGCTACAAAAAATAGAAAAATTAGCCAGAGATAGTGGTGCATGCCTATAATCCCAGTTACTTAGGAGGCTGAGGCAGAAGGCTTGCTTGAGCCTAGGTTGCAGTGAGCTATTATGATGCCAGGGCACTCTAACCAGAGTGACAGAGCAAGACTCTGTGTCAAAGAAAAAAAAAAAAGAAAAGAAAAGAAAGAGAAAAGAAAAGAAAGAAAACAACTGTAAAGACAATATAAAGACTATTTTTGAGAAAACAAAAGGAATCATCACAAACATATAAGAACTACAAGAAATGTTAAAGAAAATATTTCAGACAAAAAGAAAATTGTACCTCACGGAGACCTAGAGCTACATAAAGGAATATAAAAAACCAAAGTGGATTTGTGAAACTATCCACTATTATTAACTATTACTTAAAGAGGTTAAAAAAAACTCTTTAATGATAAGTTGTTTAAACTTAATAAAAATGTAGATAGGATTTCTGTCATATATAAAAGTAAAGTGTATTATAACTAATGGGACTTAGGACATGCTACCCCAACATATAGCTCCTTTGCCACAGAGGAAACAGCAGAAGCAGTCCACAGAAACTAGAAATTATTCCTCTCACCTCTTCTCTGAAGTGGACCATAAAACCCAGCTGACCTTCCCTTGAAAGTAGGTCTTAAGGCCAGGCATGATGGCTTACATCTGTAATCCCAGCACTTTGAGAGTTCAAGGTAGGAACTTGAGGTCGGAAATTTGAGACCAGCCTGGGCAACATAGCTAGCCCCCATATGTAATAAAGAAAAAAAAAAAGAAAGAAAAATTAACTGGATATTGTGGCATGTGTCTTTAGTTTCACCTACTTGGAAGGCTGGGGTGGGAGACTCTTTTGAGCACAGTTTGAGGCTGCAGTGAGCTATGATCACCCCCACTACATTCTAGCTTGTCTGTGGAGAATAGAGCAAGACCCTCTCAAGAAAGGAGGGAAGAGGAGAGGAGAGGAGAATAGGTCATAAGATCCTCAACAAAAGATCCTTGCTAAGTTACACCTAGTTTATTACCATTAGGTCATATACTTTTGTCCTCTAATCACACTTCTGCATCCCTGTGTTATGTAAAACTTATTTTAAATAAGTTAGTATGAATTTCTCTAGTTAATCTGTCCTTTGTTATAGTTTCTTTAACCACAAACTTTGCAATGGGTGAGAAATCTTTCTCCCCTACACAACTATAATACAAAGATTGGAAATAGGAAATGGTAGTATACTCTTGTTAACTTTTATACCAGGCAGGAAGAGGTATGATATTACTCAAAGGCAGACTAAGGTAAGTTAGAAAGGTGTATTATAAACCCTAAAGCAACCACTAAAAACATAAAACAGAGGCATAACTAGTAAGTTAATAAAGGATGTAAAATAATAAAAAGTAATTAATCCATAAGAAAGAAAAAAAGAGATGAAAAGGAATAAAGGGCAGATGGGACAAATAGAAAATAAATAGCATGATGGGTAGATTTGAACTTAACTGTTATAGACTGAGTTGCATCTCCTCAAAATTAATATATTGGAGTCCTAATTCCCAGTGTTTCAGAATGTGGCTATATTTAGGGATAGAGTCTTTAAAGAAATCATTAAGTTAAAATGAGGTCATTAGGATGTGCCCTAAGCCACTATGATTGGTCACAGGAAATTTCGACATGGATACCCACAGAGGGAAGACTGCGTGAAGACACAGGTGAAGGAGCGAGGCCTTGAAGAAACCAAACCTGCTAGCGCCTTGGTCTTGGGCAGCTAGCCTCCAGATTGGTGAGAAAATAAATTAGTGCTGTTTAAACCACTCAGTCTGTGGTACTTTGTATGGTAACTTGAGCAAACAAATACACTCACATATTAATATTCATATTAAATGTAAATGTTTTATTTATTTATTTATTTATTTATTTTTTATTTTTTATTTTTTTATTTTTATTAAATCATAGCTGTGTACATTAGTATGATCATGGGGCACCATACACTTGGTTCATAGATTGTTTGACACATTTTCATCACACTAGTTAACATAGCTTTCGTAGCATTTTCTTAGTTATTTTGCTAAGACCTTTACATTCCACATTTACTAGGATTCACATATACCCTTGTAAAATGCACCGCAGGTGTAATCTCATTAATCCCCCTCCCTCCACCTACCTCCCCCCTCCCTCCCCTCCCTTTCCCCCTTCTCCCTATTCTTAGGTTGTAACTGGGTTAATGTAAATGTTTTAAACAACTCTGGTCCCCACCACCACTGTGACAATCCCGGCCAGACCATAAGTCACTTGTCCCTTTAATTCATACATCTCTGTATCAAAAAGTGCCACATTTAATGAGTTGCATTTCTTCCTGATGTTGATCACAACATTCTACACTCTTAGTCTGATGCGGTGTTCTGGGGTGGGCTGTGCATGTTTTATATGTGGGAGGGGCATGAGTAACATTGTAAAAAGAGGGAGGACTGCGATAAGATGATGCTATTAATGACCCCCTATATTTCATATGTTCCCCCATGAAGATATGTTTAAGTCCTAACGTCTTGATTGTCAGAGGCAATCAAGCTATGGTGAAGTCATCTTGGATTAGAGTGGGCCCTCATCCAATGACTGGTGTCCTTACAAGAAGAGAACAGAGACAGCCACACAGAGAGGGAAGACTGCCATGCGTAGGAGGCGGCAGAGATTGGAGGGACGGAACAAGAAGGACTGGCAACCACCAGAAGCCAGGGAGAGGCAAGGAAAGACCCTTCCCTAGAGTGTTTGGAAGGCGCATGACCCTGCTAACACCTTGATTTTGGACTTCTACCCTCCCACACTGTGAGAGAATAAATTAGTGTTGTTTAAATCTACCCAGTCTGTAGTGTTTTGTTATAGCAGCCAAAATGGGCTAACATATAAAGTGAAGGCGGGGACAGAAAGCTTGGTGGGCTGGTGCTATGGGCATGGGAAGAGTGTCAAGAATAGAGGCAGGCAGAGGCGCAGGCCATGGTGACGACTCAGGGTTAGTGTAAGTTCAGGGACTCTAATGAAATCAACAATGTAATGTTTTTATTTATTTCCAATAATTATTTTAAAAATATTTTTGCAGCAAGGGAAGAGCAAGAGAAACCTATTGTTTCGTCCCATGTACAGATCCTTTTTCACCAGGGAAATTCCTCATTCAGTTAACTAATGGTCAGCTGAAGGCAACTGCAGTCCAGTAGATGCTCGTCAATAACCACTAACACTTTGGGAATGGTTTATGTTCTACTTTGTGCTAAATGCCTCACATTCATTATTTCATTTCCTCTCCATCTAAGAGATAGGTATGTCCATACTACAGATGAGGAAGTGAAGGCTCAGCACAGTTAAGCAGCTGGCTCTGGACTTCCTCAACCACAGGTGTGATGGCCTTTCCTTCAACCTGCTCATCCTCAGTTTTCCCTTTGATTTTCTTTTTAAAAAATTCTCCCCACTCTGGTTTTTATATGTGTATTCTCTTCAAATGTGCTCTGTTCCTTTGAAGCAGTCCCCTTTATCACCAGAGGCTGCTTCCCTTACACTTTTTTTTTTGGAGAAAAGTTTCAAGCTGTCATTCTGGGTAGAGTGCCGTGGTGTCATCATAGCTCACAGTAACCTCTAACTCTTGGACTCAAGTGATCCTCTTGCCTCAGTTTTTTTTCTATGTTTAGTAGAGATGGGGTGTTGCTTTTTGTTCAGGCTGGTCTTGAACTTGTGAGCTCAAGCAATCGACCCACCTTGGCCTCTTAGAGGTGCTAGGATTATAGCTTTATGCTCTTTTTTATTTTGTGTCTCTGCCCATGGCACCACCATTCCACGAAGGTGGACGTTTCCTGGGCCATCATTTAGTAAGCAAATATTTCATTAGTTTTTAATCAACAATAGCTATTGAGCACCTACCGTGCTAGACATTGATGAGAATAGGTCTTCAGGGCAAGGGAGAAGGGTTTGTTCTTGTTCACACAGTTATATGTGTGTGTGTGTGTATACATATATATACATAAAAACCATACTATGTATGTATATCATATATAAACCATATATGTAAATAAAATAATAAATATGTATTTATTGTGTTATATATGTATATTATATACGTGTGTGTCTCAGGGCAGGCATGCTGTAGGTGCTTGGTAAATATTTTTTTGAATGATGATTTAGTTGGGGAGACAAACTCACACATAATTGGCTCTAATTTGGTGTGAATGAAGAAAATGGTGTAATAAAGGTATTGGAAAGTTCTGAGAGAGAGCCAAAGGAGTGCACAAGTAAGGGGAAGTCTTTTTTTTTCTTTTCTTTTTTTTTTTGAGACAGTCTCACCATGTCACCCTTGGTGCGTGCTGCAGCATCACAGCTCACAGCAACCTCCAACTCTTGGGCTTAAACAATTCTCTTGCCTCAGCCTCCCAAGTAGCTGGGACTATAGGCGCCTGCCACAATGCCTGGCTATTTTTTTGTTGCTGTTGTCATTGTTGTTTTAGCTGGCCTGGACTGGGTTCAAACCCACCACCCTCTGCGTATGTGGCCAGTGCCCTGCCAACTGAGCTACGGGAGCTGCCTGGGAAGTTTTAACTGAATCTTTACTGAGGTGATGTTGGCATTAAGCCTTTAAATCACCCAAATCCCAGGGTGTGCAAGAACCAGTAAGTGGTATGGTGTGGTCAAGCATGATGCAGGAGGTTGTGGAAGATGGATGAAGTGACATGATCCAATTGTGTTTTAGGAACTTCACTCTGGTGCCCATGCAGAGAATGACTTTTTTGGAGGGGGAGAGACTTGGAGTGAAAAGCAAGGCAGCTGCTGCATCATCTGAAGACTGATTGCCTGTGTGGCAAATGAGCCAACGGCAGAGTGAAAACAAAAGGGGAAGGATGGATGCAATACTACTGCAGGAGTGCAATCCATGAGACTAGATGAAAGAAGAAGCAGGAAGCTTCTTACCTGGGTAACTGCATGGTGGTGGTGACATTGCCCAAACAGGGAACGGTGGAGAAGAGGCAGATGTGATAGTACTAGAGAAGAAATAAAGCTTTATTTTGACTTTTTGTTTTTTTTTTTGAGACTGAGCCTCACTTTCTTGCCCCCAGTAGAGTGCTATGGCATCATAGCTCACAGCAACCTCACTCTCTTGGGCTCAAGAGATCCTCTTGCCTTAGCCTCTAGCTAGGACTACAGGGGTCTACCACAATGCCCAGCTGTTTTTTTAGAGACTGGGTCTCACTCTTGCTCAGGCTGGTCTAAGCAATCCAGTGGCCTTGGACTCCCAGAGTCGGGAGATTACAGGCGTGAGCTACAGCGCCTGGCCCTTTATTTTGACATCTTAAATTGGAGATGCTGGTGGAGTAAACAAGTGGAGATATCTAGCATAATGCTAAAATCTAAGCTGGATTTCTGAAAATTTGGGGAGCTTTTGCTGATGCAGGCAACTGACATTAGGGGAACAGATGTAATTTCTGGGAGAGACTTTTTACTTAAGTAGACAAGGGGGCTGATGGCTGTGAATGCCTATCGAACATATCCATTTCTGTCTTGTGGGAATCACAAATTCAGCATGTCCAAAATGTAACTAATCATCTTCCCACCAAACCTTCCTGTCTTCTTGACTTCTCCAGCTGTGTGGATGGCACTGACCCTTTTCTTAGTCACTCTGGCTTGAACTCTCAGCCATCTTTGTGTCCTCCCTTCACTCTTTACACATTAAGTTTCACCTGAAAATCCACAAAAACAACAGTTGGAGAGGTATTCATTTATAATGAAAACAATTTTGGATGTCTTGTAGTCTATCATTCTAGTCATATTCTTAGGCAAATATTAATTTAATTTCCTTTACACATGAATCATAGTCTACATTGTTAGATTAACCTTTTTATTGAAGTATAACAGTCATGCAGAAATGTATACAATCATAAATCAATGACTTTCATGTCATTAAATATTCTTTCACAACATCAATTTGGAAAGGTTGCAAGGTATTCCATCCACAGATGTAACATAATTTAGTTAACTAATCCTTATTGTGGGATTTCTGGCTTTTCTATTCTCATCTCTCTTTCAGAAATGCTGCAGAGATGAATTTACCTATATTTAACATTTTTGTGCCTATTTTCAATTTTCCCTTAGAATAAAATTTGTAAGGGCAGAATTTCTGGGTCAAAAGGTATGCATATTTTAAATAAACTTTTAATTTTAGAAGAGTATTAGATCTGGAAAAAAATTATGGGCATACTACAGTTTCTGTATGATCCACAGTGTCTTCTATTAGTCACGTCTTATGCTGGTATAGCTCACTTGTGTCACAATTAACCAATATTCCTACATCATTATTAACTAAAGTTCATACTTTATCCAGATTTTTTAGTTTTTACCTAACGTCCTTTTCCCTTCCATAGCCAGCACAGGATTCCACATTACAGTTAGTTGTCACGTTTTCTTTCTTTTTTTTTTTTTGTTAACGGTAAAATTTTAATCTTATTAGGCTGTTTATTGAACACAATCATATAGATCCATGCCATGTAAAGTATGCCATTCGTGGAAAGGGCTTGTTGAGAAATGCAGAGGCCCAATGCCCCTTTCTCGCCCGTAAAAACCACTTTTCAACTCATTTAACTGGTTCTTTTGGTTCTTAACCTCCAACTAGCCAAAGAACATACTTATTTTGTTATCTCTTGATTTTGAAGTTGTAGACATCACTTATTTACTTAGGCCTTATGTACTGACTTCCCACTTTGGAAAATGAGGATTCTTAGGCTCCTCTTGACTGTGACAGTGTCTTAGACTTTCCTAATCTTTGATGACCTTAATTTTGAGGAATATTGGCATTCATTCTGCAGAACGTCCCTCAGCTGGAGGTTGTTTGATTTTTTTTCCTTTTTTTTTTTTTTGGAGACTCACTCTGTCACCCTGGCAGAGTGCCATAGCATCATAGCTCACAGCAACCTTAAACTCTTGAGCTCAAGCAATACTCTTGCCTTAGCCTTCCAAGTAGATGGTACTACTGTGCCCGGCTATTTTTAGCTATCTGGCTCTTGCTCAGGCTGGTCTAGAATCTTGAGCTCAGGAGATCCATCGGCCTCAGCATCCCCGAATGCTAGATTACAGGGTTAAGGCACTGCACCCAGTCTCCTTTCACGTGTAGTCTGGGGTTACATATTTGTAAAGAAAGCACCACAAAATGCCACTCTCAACAGGGTTCATCACCGTTAACGTTAACCTTGATCAGGTAATGTTTGCCAGGTTTCTCTGCTATTAAAGTTACTCATTTTTCTCCCCTTTTCATACTGTCCCCTTTGGAAGGAAGTCACTATGCACAGCCTACACTTGGGAGTGATGCTCCAGGGTGGAGATTCTAAATGAATTATTTGTAATTCTTCTGTGAGAGATTTATTTTCCTTTTCCCTCTTTATTAATATATTCAATAACTTATTTATATCAGTATGAGCTCACGAATATTTCTTTTAGATTTCAATAGTACTTGTTTTATTGCACAAGACATGAACATGTATATTTTTAAGATTCTGAGTAACTCAATGTAAATTAACCCTCCCAAAGGTTGTACCAACTCTCATGGTTACGAAATGTCATTAAAATACACGTCCTCTATGAAAGTAGGTCAGGGTGAAACTGACGGCCCTTCCCGGGCCCAATTTTTTGACGCCCACAGGAAGATGAAGCCAGCATGCCGGGTCTTCCCCCCAGTGGCACCTCACCCTCGTAGGCGCCCTGGACGCACCCACCGCTCCTGTCCGCACCTCGGAGCCTACCGTCCCCTTTCCCGGCTTCTCCGTGGCCCCGCCCACTGTGGGCGGAAGCCCGGGGTCCGGGCGGACCCTCTTGCGCCATCAGCTCCTCCCCCTCCACCGCCCCACCCCTCCGGCCCAGACCGGAAATGAGGTCAGAGAGGGAAACCCCGGCGGGGAGCCTCGGCCCAGAAAGCAGCGGCCGTCGGAGGTGGCTTCGGCAGCCGGTGAGGGGGCGGAGTGGGTTGGGGTACCGGGGACCCGGTGCCGGAGGAGATCGGGGCTCCGGGCTGCGGCTGAATGGCTAAGGGCGTCTTGGGGCCGCGGCAGCCGGCGGGATCGGCGAGGGTGGCTGGGCCTTGCTTTTCAGGGCCCGTGCCCCCATCCCGGGGATGAAGGCTGGGCAGTCCCTGGGGCGACAGTCCCTCCTCTGTCTTCCTTCTGCCTCTCTTGGGCCGCAGACAGCGCGAGGATTTGGTGTCCTGAACCGTGGTCGCTCTAGCCCTGGGGGACGGGCTGGAGAGTGGGGGAGAGTCCTTTGAAACACAGTTTTTCTCAGCATGTGGCCATGTTGCGACTGCTGATCACGGAGGGAGCCCAGTCTCCAGGACTTGCTTTTTGGCAGTTTCTGCCCTAGAAAGGCTGACCCCTTCTCCCTGGTGAGCCCAAATGAGAAGTTGCCTCCTGATCCTATCACCTTCGACTCCGTCCCCTCTTTCCACCCTGAGCCTGCCTCTCACTTGGTGCCCACCAGCCTTACGTTTCTTTTGGTGCTTGACAGCTTACCCTGGTGCATATCTGGACCCGGAATCCTCTAGGGATGTGCACCCGAAACTGGAGGTGTGGGAGTCCCAGGGTTCGTCTGTCACCTACTGTTAGGGTTGTAGTCTTTGAGACAGGAAGAATTCTGCACAGGCCTCGATTACAAGTTGTTTGGTAACTTCATTCCACTTTAAAGTTTGTGCTGTTCTGCCTGAATTTTTAAAGCAGTAGTTCTTTATTAAGGAAGTAGATTTAGACGTGCTCTTCCCACTTCTTTGTCTATTTTGGTCTTAGGGATAGTTGACTCCCACACCCAGTCATGGTGTTTTAAATCACTTTTTATTGCTTAAAGGAACTTGGTCATACGGATGTGCCTTGACACTTGGAGAAGTTTTATTTAGGTGGCAGTTTGGGAAATAGGTGTCACCATTGCTTCCACAGATAGGGCATATAAGCCAGAAGAGCACAGCATGAAAATCGGTTTTAGAAAGCACTCTGCAAAATGAAAACTGTGTGGTCTTGACAGTGGTGCCACATAGGGTTTTAAGCTCTAATTACGGTCTTGAAATACTGTGGGCTTAACAAGGGCTAGGAAAAGGTGCTAATTTAATGAGGTGTTGTACACATTATATTAGACGTTTCCCTTTAAAAGATAATTTTGAAAATTACTCCTACTACTCTCATTCCTTTACAGATTTACCTTTGAAGTGACCCCTGAAGTGTGATGGTTTGATGAGCATGACTCAGAAAAGTAGGAAAGTTTGGAAAGCAGTTGGCTGGAAATCTTTAGAGGTTCTATCCCATCTCTGTCATTTCAGTTGCTGTTGTATCCTGTTTTTATGTGATTGAGTGGCACGAAAGCATGTAATTAGCATGAGAGGAGAGAGAGCTTCAAAGTTGTGAATTACTCAAAAATATATGACATACTCTATAAGGTTCTGTACCTGGTAGTTTCCAGGTGGTAGTTGGTACCAGAATGTAAGTGTAAACTTAATCTGTTTATTTCATTCCTAGTACAAACCTGTGTCACTACAAATTCTTAAAACATTAAGACTGCAAGCAGTCTTCTGTACAGTTGTGTCACTAAGTTGCTCTGTTCTCTGCTACAGGCATTGTCAGTAGTGTTCCCAGACCAAAGAACAGTTTTTCATCCATTCTCAATACCTTGGTGAGACTGGGACCTACCCTGTGTTTCCCAATTCTGCCGAGTTTGAAGTTCTGTGTTTTTCTGCTCCTCGCTGATGAGACATTCTCTAATTGTTTTGAATCTCATCATTAGGTTCATTTAGTGACAAGGCTAATTGGGGAAAACAGAAAAGTATCTAGTCCCAGTTGTCATCTGGTGAGTGTTGTGAGTTTTTGTGCTTACGAACATGTTGATTCTGGGCATTTAACAAGGGCCAAACACCTATTTTTAGTGGCTTAAGGGAACATGGATGATAGCAACAGAGTCTAAGTGTGGCCAAATGAAAGGTGATTTTATTTTCTATGGACAGACAAGATTCTGGAGCACCGTGATCTATTTGATAAAATTATTCTAAAACCACAGATCCTATTCAGGCTTTCTTTTTTCTTTTCTGTCCCCCCTCCCAAACTTCCTTTTGGCAGATGTGGCCTCATGGATGAGCTGGTACATGACTTAGCCTCAGCCTTGGAGCAAACATCTGAGCAGAATAAGCTTGGTGAGTTGTGGGAGGAGATGGCCCTGAGCCCTCGGCAGCAGAGGCGGCAGCTCCGGAAACGCCGAGGCCGGAAGCGTCGTTCTGACTTCACTCACCTGGCGGAGCATACCTGCTGCTACAGTGAGGCCTCTGAGTCAAGTCTGGATGAGGCCACTAAGGAATGTCGAGAAGTGGCCCTGGTCACTAATTTTAGTGACTCTGATGACACAATGGTGGCCAAACGGCACCCAGCTCTCAATGCGATTGTTAAGAGTAAGCAACATTCTTGGCATGAATCTGATTCTTTCACTGAAAATGCACCTTGCCGACCACTTAGGCGCCGGAGGAAGGTGAAGCGAGTGACATCAGAGGTGGCTGCCAGCCTTCAGGAGAAGCTGAAGGTGTCAGATTGGAGCTATGAGAGAGGCTGCAGGTTCAAGTCTGCTAAGAAGCAGCGTCTGTCTCGCTGGAAGGAAAATACGCCCTGGACTTCATCAGGCCATGGGTTGTGTGAATCAGCAGAAAATAGAACTTTCCTAAGCAAAGCAGGAAGGAAAGAAAGAATGGAGTGTGAAGGTGATGAACAAAAACAGGGCTCTGATGAGAACATGTCAGAATGGTGAGATCTCGTTTACTAAGTCAAAGATTTTTCTGGTTAATTTTAACCCAAATGCAAATCCACAGTCTTGTTAAGTTCTGCTTCCTTTCATCAGCCATTCTAGCATTGATTTTGTAGCTTTTCTTTAATCAATCAGTAGTTTATTTCTAGCTTTTATAATACTGTCATGAATCTATTTCCTGCTTCAAGAAGGCTAGATGTAATAGAAACACATTTGTTTCTAAAACCAAGAGTTTGATTTTGAAAAACAGTTTGCTTCCTTTTGTGCCACATAGTTCATACATAGATACTGATTTTTAGAACTCGGGTCTTAGCAGAGGCTGGCTTATATAAATGTAACTGGTAAGCTACCTATTTCCCTTAAGAATCATGGCTTTAGATACTTGTTGGCTACAATTCTGTTCTCTACCACTTAAAATTTGACTATATTGACTTTATTTTCTATGGCTGACTTTCAAGTTGTCCGAACACATATTGGGCTTTGAAACTAACAGCACCGAGTCCTATTATCCTTCTAGCAAATATGATCGACCAAGAAAATTTCTCTCTAATGAGTGCATGTTTAAAATGTCAGTTTTTGGTAACTTTTTTACTTTTTACATTTCGGATAGTCCTAGAACATTGATTATCCCCCCCTTGATACTTTAATGTTATTAATATTAATATGTGATATGTTTCTTAATGAGGATGCTATTCGCGTTTTGAATGGGATGATTCTTTGTGTACATTGAAGGATATCCAGCATCTCTGCATTGTTCTCACCCCCTTTTCTTTGTATCAACCCAAATGCCTCCAGGGGTGTTCTCCAGGTGGGTTGAGTACTCCCGGGGGAGTTGTATTCGATTTTTCTATTATTGTGAATGTTAGTTAGCATTTATTAAGCCCTAACTAGGTGCCAAGCCAAGCACTGTACTATAAAGGCCTAACACATATTGATATTTAGTGTTCACAATTCCACTTTGCATTTTATAGAAGAGGAAACTAAGGTTATGAGAGTTTAGATAATTGGTCTAAGGTCAGCCAAGCCAACATTGGGAATCAAAGCTGATTCCAAAGCTCATTCTTAGCCATCATGTTTTCCTGCCCTTTGAGTTTGCCTTTTCCATGACCCTTTTGTGTCTCCACTTAACTTTCACAACTGTAGAACATACGACCTTTTTGAAGTTTCCCTTAAAAACAAAGACATAAATCTCAGGAACTCTGAGGTGAGGCTGTGTCAGTAAGAGGAAAAGCTGTTGAGATCTGTATGCCTGTACCTTTCATGGATGGTTTTAAATCCTGCTTTGAAGTTTTTTCTTATTAACTTTGTATTTACCAGCCTGCTCAAGTTTATCAAAGTTGGCTCCTAATTTGGCTTTTCTAATTGTCCTGTAATGCCTTAGTCTTTCCAAGACCTATCTACCCAATTTGAATGTTCATTTTGGATCATAAAGGTATTTTTTCCTCGTACCACTCGTTAGTCAAATAAATGTTTAGTCAACTTGTAGCCTTTCACACTATTGAAACCCTCTTTTGAGGCATTTAAGTTTGCTTTAATATTGAGTATATATATATATACCCAATGGAAATCTTTTTTTTTTTTTTGTGGTTTTTGGCCGGGGCTGGGTTTGAATCTGCCACCTCCGGCATATAGGACTGGCGCCCTACTCCTTGAGCCACAGGCGCCACCCCCCAATGGAAATCTTACTGTTGAGAATGATGATTTTAAAAATAGATTTTTTTGATGATAGCTTGTGTATGTTTCTTCCCCAGAATTTCTTTTTTTTTTCTTCAGTTTTTTTTTAGAGACAGAGTCTCACTTTATCGCCCTCAGTAGAGTGCTGTGGCATCACAGCTCACAGCAACCTCCAACTCCTGGACTTAGGCGATTCTCTGCCTCAGCCTCCTGAGTAGCTGGGACTACAGGTGCCGGCCACAACACCCGGCTACTTTTGGGTTGCAGTTTGGCCGGGGTCGGTTTTGAACCTGCTACCCTCGGTATATGGGGCCAGCATTCTACCCACTGAGCCACAGGTGCTGCCCCGTAATTTCTTGTTAAACTTTGACGTAAGTGTGTGTGTGGGAGGAGGAGAGGGACTATTAATTGTCTGCTCTAAGATGACAGCAGAGCCTGTGACCTAGCAGTGAGGGGCTCAGTCTTCCTGTTCTTCTGACCCCGGACACATCTATCGCACATTATAGTCAGGTAGTAATATAAATTCTAGTTATCTGAAAGTCTGGATAAATTGAGTGCTAGAATTACAGGCGTGTGAGCCACTGTGCTTGGCTGCTTTTCTCTGTCTGATCTTCAATTCTATACCAACCAATCCCTCATGAGTTCTGGGGTAACTGAAAGTGGTTATAATGACTTTTATTTATGCCTGCATAAAGATCAAACTATTATTTTAACATTTTTCTGTGTATGTATGTGAATATTCTAAAATATTCTTGTAAAATTACTTTCTACTGATCTGTATTCAAATTGTCTATAGTAGCTATTTTAATTTAATTTAATTTTTTTTTTTTTAATTTTATTCTGTTACCCAGGCTAGAGTGCATTGGCAGGATTTTAGCTCACTGCAGCCTCAGACTTCTGTGCTCAAGTGATCCTTACACCTCAGACTCCCAAGTAGCTGAGACTACGGGCACATGCCACCACACCCAGCTAATTTATAGCAGCTCTTAATATCTATTACCTCTTCTGTGACCATAGCCTAATTTTGCTCTATTCTTCACTAACATATTTGTTCCTCTTGAATATTGATTAGGTTTTTTTTCTTTCATAAGTGAATTGATTGGTGATGGCCTGAAGTCACATTTAGGAGCCTTCCTAAGGTGATGTATTAGAGGCTGATCTCACAGGAGAGAAAATATTCCCTTTTCTTGGGAGGCAAGTGACAGAGATAGAGTGCTAAACCTCCCCTCCTTCTCAACCCAAGTGACCTTCTGCGGCCCCTTGGTACTTCTTGTTTTCTTATTTTTATAGAAAATCAATATCCCTTCTGACACAAACAATAGCTCAGAAACAAGAATAAATGGGAGAAAGCTGAGATCTCTGTCCATCACCTCTCACTTTAACTCCCCCAAACTCTTTAATTATGAGCATGCTTTGCTCCAGGTGTGTGTTACAGTGAAATTGCTAAATGAGGACCATTTTAACCAAAGATTGGGTGATCAATAACACTCTATAGCAGTAGCTTGTTGGATCAATAGCATTCATTATTTCATGGTTAAGGTAAGTAGCCTCCTTTGCAAGAGGAGGTCATTAATCAGGGGTTACTGAAGCCGTGGAAAAGAATATATTTGGTAGAGTGGGAACGTTGTGTTTTCTGTTTTGTAAATAGGGATGCTACCCAAGAGTATATTTACTATTGCTGGAGTTGGTTGTATTGCAGTTGAGAGTATTGAATACCTAGCATAGTATGCTTATATAGATTTATTAAATATTTAAAATTCTATCATATCCTTTGGAACAACTAAAAAAGACAGCTTACAAGGTAGAGATGATACTGTTATATTTGAAGTTCTTCTTTGAGACGAAGTCTCACAGTGCTGCCCTGGGTAGAGTGCTGTGGCATCACAGCTGACAGCAACCTCAGTCTCTTGGGCTTAAGCGAGTCTCTTGCCTCAGCCTTCCAAGTAGCTGGGACTACAGGTGCCTGCTACAACAACCGGCTATTTTTTGGTTGTAGTTGTCATTGTTGTTTGGCAGGCCCAGGCTGGATTCAAACCCGCCAGCTCCAGTGTATGTGGCTGGTGCCCGAGCCATGTGAGCCACAGGCACCGAGCCTATATGTGAAGTTTTATCTCTTAATAGAAATGTCTGTCTCCTAAAAGAGTCTACCTCTTCAAGCAAATGTTAGGATTATTCTGTGTAGCTCCAAAGAAGGAATTAGAACTCAGGGATAGTTGCCTCAATATAAAATATAACACTCTAAATGTTAGAACTCCATGAAAATGAAGTGAATTATTTTAGTAGCTAATGAGTTCTAGGTCACAAGATGGATTCACACTTCGATTTCATGACCCTTACTGGGTTATTGTAGAGTTGAAAAGATTGGACTGAAAGACTTCAAGTTCCCTTGCAATGTTTATGTTTTCTGATTGTGTTCAGTCACAACTTGCCTCCCACCTTAACTTCTTTTTTATTTTATTTTATTTTTATTTTTTTGAGACAGAGTTTTACTTCATTAACCTCTGTAGAGTGCCTTGTCACAGCTCACAACAGCCTCAAATTCGTAGGCTGAAGTGATTCTCTTTCCTCAGCCTCCCGAGGAGCTGCCGAGTAGCTGATTACAGGTGCTGCCACAACGCCCAGCTATTTTTTTTTTTTTGTAGAGACAGAGTCTCACTTTATGGCCCTCGGTAGAGTGCCGTGGCCTCACACAGCTCACAGCAACCTCCAACTCCTGGGCTTAAGCGATTCTCTTGCCTCAGCCTCCCAAGTAGCTGGGACTACAGGCGCCCGCCACAACACCCGGCTATTTTTTGGTTGCAGTTCAGCCGGGGCCGGGTTTGAACCTGCCACCCTCGGTATATGGGGCCGGCGCCCTACTGACTGAGCCACAGGCACCGCCCAACGCCCAGCTATTTTTAGAGATGGGATCTTGCTCTTGCTCAGGCTGGTCTCGAACTTGTGAGCTCAGGCAATCCACCCGCCTTGGCCTCCTACCAGAGTGTTAGAATTAAAGGCATGAGCCACCGCACCTGGCTAACTTCGTAGTTTAAAAGATGTCTGATAAGCAGCCTCTGCTGCCCACTGGAATACTTATGCAAACATGAAGCATTGCAGACTCACATCTCCAGAAACTTACATTTGGCCTATTGCCAAGGTTTCTTGACCGTGTAAAGCTGAGGGAACTGTAGTGAGCAATGCAACTGTGGGCCCACGTTAGCAGCCCGAAGCCTGCCCTGAAGGTAGCTGGCAAGACCCTGCTTCCTTTCTCTGTAGTCACTCCTTGGTTCAGAAGTGCCTGGTCTGTTTCAATCAGAAAATTGGGTAGCTGCATTTTGAGGCAGTGTTGTTTCATCTTTCACTTCCCAATCAGTTTCTTTCAGTTTCTATTTAAAGGCTGGAACTCCCACAATATACTTGGATAGGACAGCTTAGTATTTTCTCTGTGTGTATTTATGTTGGGAGGTGGGAGGAAGTCACAGAGTGTTAAGTCCTGGAAAGTATAGCCTCCAAGAAAAAGATTTCTGTTAGCATGAGCAGAAAAGAAAAAAGCCTTATTTGTAGTACGTTCTGGAAATTAGTGTTTTATCCACTTTCATTTACTGAAGACTCCTGGAATGGGGCCAGAATCAGTCAGTGAGGGTTAGGAGAAGACTGATAGCGGTATGAGTTAAAAGCCTATCTGTTAACCCTGGGGATTAGGCTAGGCCTGTAGATAGCCTCTTGGCCAGTTGCAGATCTGAGATGAGCATGTTACCCATGTCCATGGGAATAGAGAACAGGACCAAGGTAATCTGTGTACCCTTTCTGTTGGCACATAACAAAAAGTGGCCTTTGAACGAATTCTGCAGAATACAGGAAAGGAACATTGTTCTGAAAGTTCAAAGGAAGAACAGATCTTTGAAGATGAGTGCCAGTGAGAACCAGAGCATTTTAGAAAATCTTTGTCAGGCTATAAGAAGATATACTAATTTTGAAATAGGAGCAGTGTAAGTCATAGAAGAGAAAGATGGCTATTTGAAAACCCAATAGTTTGGGAGGAAGAATTGTAGGGAAATTAAAAAAGTAATTGAAATATTAAAATGAAGGATCATTCACTGTGCAGAAACCTGAATTGATGCGGAAAACGCTGGAAGCCCTCCTAGAAAGCTTAAGGAGGAGAGAAAATCAGATCTGAAGGACAGAGCATAGAGGCCAGACTGTGTGTAAATATTTCCAAGGGAAAAAACCTAAAGCATTGGAAAAGAATAATTTAAAAAATACAACTGAAGAGAAAAAATGTTGAGTTAAAAATTATGTCTGAAGATTAAAAAGGAAAACTTGTGAAAAGAGACTTTTACCTAGGCATATTGTGGTAATGTTTTCGCATTCTGCATTGATGATGGAGTAGGTATAAAGAAAAATCTTTAAAAGGGGGATGAAAGGTGGCGTTTGTAGCTCAGTGGGTAGGGCTCTGGCCACATACACCAAGGCTTGTGGGTTCAAACCAGTCAGGCCAGCTAGCCAACAATGACTACTGCAACAACAACAAAAACTAGCCGGGCATTGTGGCGGGTGCCGGTAGTCCCAGGTGTTTGGGCCGCTGAGGCAAGAGAATCACTTAAGGCCAAGAGTTTAGGGTTGCTGTGAGCTGGGATGCCACGGCAGTCTACCAAGGGCGATAGCTTGAGATTCTGTCTCAAAAAAAAGAAGGGGGGGATTAAAATAATATGGACATTCATCCCTACAGTATTATAGATGAGGGGCTACATTAGCCTATAGAATTTTGAGGGGGGAAAAAGTTGCTTTCCTCACCCTAAATTTTATAAACAGTAAAAATATATTTCATATGTAAAGGCAACAGAAAGATATTCTCAGCTATGCAAGTCTTAGCATATATGCTCTTTAAAAATTTACTTTGAAAGGGTATTTTACCTACCTGAAGATGAATGGTACCAAGAACACGTAAGTCTTAACAGAATGGGTGGACTTCTCTAAGGCACAAGGACTTCTCTAAGGCACAGCCCCGAGTTGAGTTGGAGCGTCCCACAGAATATACCTGAAGATGCTAGTCACATTATGAGCCTGTCAAACCAGAGAGATTTCTGCCTTCTTTCACGGCACCACCTGAATGAAACTGGAAAACAAACTCTTTCATTATATGTTCTAATCATTACTTATAGGAATAATTTCAGAATTGATATGTTTCTCTGAATAACCTCTACCTCAGTCACGTTTACTACTAGATTCAGAAGTCTGATTACATGTGGTTATAAATGTACCACCGCTACCCAGGAAAAGGCAGGAAAACCCAATAGTAAGAGCAAAGATGTTTGTGGGCAGTGGATCTAGGATTGACTTTTTTCTTTCTGTCTTTCTGAATTCTAAAACAATTTTTAATTTTGTTAAATGCATTATTATATAATGAAAAAATTAAAGTAAAAATGCTTAGTTTTTATCAATAGAATGATGATATAAGCTGTAAACTTTATCCTATTTGTTTATTTAAAAATATACATTAGATGCAAAAGATGCCTATTACTAAGTAATTTGGTTAATAAGATCTCAAATGGGGGAGGAACAAACCTCGCTGGTAACTTAGTAAGCCCAACTTTGATTATAGGTGATAAACTAATTCTGCATCTCCTTATTGAGACAGGTATAAACTACTCTTTCAATTCTAAATTTACAGTCTTCTGTGGTTAGGAGTATGAAAGAATTAGCAACCTCTCCAATCAGAAGGTGAGCTGTGCTTTTTTCTCCCAATTGTGAGAATTCAGAGAGATTTATTAAAACTAGAAGCTACCACTTAGGGGTTGGAGGAAGGGAATTATTTTCACAAAAGAGTTCATAAAGATTCTGTATTATCTATTGTTGAAGAAGACATTGCCCTAAAACTTAGTAGCTCTGAACAGCGTTGGTTGTCTTCCAGTTCCCTGAGATCAGCAATCTGAGAGTGACTTGGCTGGGGTGTAGTGAAACTGGGTAGGGGCTGTGGTTCTCCCAAGGCTCCAGAGGGATGGAAGGATCTATTTCCACGCTGGCTCATGTGGCTGGTGGTGGATCTCATTTCTTCATAAAGCTGTCCGAGTTGCACTTTCTTTTCATGTCGCCCCTCCACTGGTCTGTCCCCTCAAGACATGGTAGTTGGCTTCCCCTTGAGCAAGTGATCTGAGAGAGGTGGGGTTAGCCCAAGAGGGAAGCTACCTAATCTCAGAGGTGACATCCCTGAGTCTTTTAGAGTATGCAGTTGGTTTCACAGACCCTGATACAGTGTGAGAAGGACTATACCAGGTGTGAAGTAAAAGGAGGCTAGGTCACTGGCAGTCATCTTGGAGGCTGGTTACCACCAGTGGTTACTGACTTTCTGAAAATTTTTCCTAACTTAGTGTGTTGCAACAGTCAGGAATAGTCTTCATAGACTGCTATTTCTCAGGACTTACTAGGAGAAGGTCTTTACTTTTATTTATTTATTTATTAGAGACAGAGTCTTACTTTGTTGTCCTTGGTAGAGTGCTGTGACGTCACAGCTCACAGCAACCTCCAGCTCTTGGGCTTAGGTGATTCTCTTGCCTCAGTCTCCCGAGTAGCTGGGACTACAGGCACCTGCCACAATGCCTGGCTATTTTTTTGTTGCAGTTTGGCCGAGGCCGGGTTCGAATCCGCCACCCTCGGTATATGGGGCCGGTGCCCTACTCACTGAGCCACAGGCGCCATCCTTTACTTTGATTTCAAAGTTAGAACATTCAGAAACCATAAGGGCAAGGGAGGTGTGGATCCCTGAGAATAAATTTTGGTGTCTCCCCACCCCCCCTTTTAAGAGACAGTCTCACTGTGTCTCCTGGCTCAAGTACAGTGGTGTCATGATAGCTCATAGCAACCTTAAACTCCCAGGTTCAAGTGAGCTTCCTGCCTCAGCCTCCCAACTAGCTGGGACTACAGATGCCTGCCACAATGCCAGGCTAATTTTTCTATTCTTTTTAGAGGTAAAGTCTTGCCCTTGCTCAGGCTGGTCTTAAACTGGCCCCAGTGATCCTCCCGCCTTGGCCTCCCAGAATGCTAGGATTATAGACATGAGCCACCGCCCCACCAAATTTTGGTTTATTTTATGTACGTATGCTGAAAATGGGTATTTGTGTTTATTTTTTTTAATTTAAGATACATCATTAAGGGTGAAAGCTTTTTTCCAAATTGAGTTTATTATTACTTTCTTAGGGTTCACCAAGTATTTTGTGATGTTTTAGCTGACAAGGTGTAGTAATCAAAGCACAGCTAGAGTTTCAGCTGTGTCTAAAAGTTTTAAGTAGCAAAAAGCAAAGGAACACTCCTTCCCTAGTTCAATGAATAGGTTTGCATTTTCAGGAGAATGAAAATGACAGGTCCTGATTCAAAGGTGTTTTATGAATGGAGAAACAGGGGATTGACTTGTGGTAAATGAGATGAATCTATCTGCACCATCCATGTTTTATCAGCCATTCCGTGAATGCATGGGCTTTAGACATTAACACAGCACTGGCTCTCATTTTTATTTGCTGTGTGATGTTGGGCAAGTGGCTTAACCTCTCTGAGTCCCATTTTGTTACCTATTACATGAGGTTGATATACTTACCTTGTAGAGTTTTGGGGTAGGAGATCTGTAATAGTGAGTATAAAGTGCTTAGTCTATGTTACTTGAGCTACAGTAGAGTTCAGCAAATGACACATATTTTTTATTTTTTTTTTGTTTTTATTAAATTATAACTATACGTTGATGCATTTATGGGGTTCGGTGTACTGATTTGATATACAAAGTGAAATGCTTGCATTGAACTGATTAACATATCCATCACAATTATACTCTTTTCTTAAGTTTTGAAATGTACCATTGCACATTAGGTGAGGTCCCCCAAATACCCTCTCTCCTCCCATCTCCCCTCTCCTGTCTCTCCTCTTCCCTTCTACTTTCTGGACTATACTTATGTTTTACCATTCCTATGAACGTGTAGGTGATTATATATTGATTTCATAATAGTGTTGAGTACATTGGATACTTTTTTCCCCATTCTTGAGATACTTTACTCAAGAAGAATATGTTCCAGCTCCATCCAGGTAAGCATAAAAGATGTGAAGTCTCCATCTTTTTCTATGGCTGCATAGTATTCCATGGTGTATATATACCACAATTTGTTAATCCATTCATGGGTTGATGGGCACTTGGACTATTTCCATGTCTTGGCAATTATGAATTGGGCTGCAATAAACATTCTGCTGCAAATGTCTTTGTTGTAAAATGATTTTTGATCATCAGGGTATATACCTAGTAGAGGAATTGCAGTATTGAATGGTACGTCTACTTTTAGTTCCTTGACTGTTCTCCAAACTTCTTTCCAAAAAGGTCGTATTAGCTTGCATTCCCACCAGCAATGTAGAAGTGTTCCCTTCTCTCCACATTGATGCCATCAACAAATGATATTATTGATGTCATTAATAGGCATCGTCTATATTAATTTTCCTGGTAAACTAAGTTCAAGTACCAATCCCCTTTCTGAGACACCTGTAGATTTTGACGCAGAGCAGTACCTGTCTCTTTTGGATGAAACTTAGTATAGGAAAAATATTAGATTTCACAGGTCACATTAAAAAAATTTTTTTTGAGACAGAGTCTCACTGTGTCACCCTGGGTAGAGTACCGTGGCATCTGGCATCATATGCCAGTAACCTCAAACTCTTGGGTTTAAGTGATTCTCTTACCTCAGCCTCCCAAGTAGCTGGGACTACAGGTACCCGCCACAACGCCCAGCTATTTTTTTTGCTGCAGTTGTCATTGTTGCTTTAGCTGGCTGGGGTCAGGTTTGAACCCACCAGCCTCCGTGTATGTGGCCGGCGCCCTACCCACTGAACTATGGGTGCCACCTTGTTTTTTCATTTAAAGTGAAAGTAAGTTTGCATCCCATAGAATTTGGGGAGTGGGTTTGTTTGTTTTGAGATAGAGTGTCACTTTGTCACTCTTGGTAGAGTGCCATGCTATCATAGCTCACAGCATCTTCAAACTCCTGGGCTCAAGCGATCCTCTTGCCTCAGCCTCCTGAGTAGCTGGGAATATGGGTGCTCACCACAACGCCCAGCCATTTATAAAGATGGGGTCTCGCTTTTGCTCAGGCTAGTCTCGAACTCCTGAGCTCAGGTAATCCACCTGCCTTGCCTTTCCAGAGTGTTGAGATTATAGACATGAGCCACTGTGCCTGGCCCATGTTATAATGAATGATTTTATAATTGCCAGGTAATACAATTAATGTCCAAAATTCAGCCTTTAATTTTGTTTATGTCTTAATTAAAATGGTAGTTGTGCTGCTAAAAAAGTGTGGGCATTTTTTTAAGCAAAAGGCCACATAGAGAAGTGTGATGTATTGTTACTAGTTTTACTCTCCGGTGGATATTTTTGAGATATTTTCTGGCTTCTAAAATGGGGTGATTTCTTCACTGTTGTGAGGTTAAATTCTAGGTTTACACTGCCCCTTATTAATTGCAGAAAGTTCTTCATTGGAAAGCGTTCTTTTCAGGACCTCTTTAATCCTGCAGGCTAGACTACTAGTTCTTTACATTTCATAAAATGCTTGCATGTAGGTTGTGATTGACATGTTTGCTAGTTTTAGTGCTAGTTGTAGCTCATTGTCTAGTATATGATTAATACTTAATACATGCTTACTAAATGAATGAATGAATGAAGGTTTAAGAGAAATCCTTCTACTTTCTTTTTCTGTTAGAGACTTTTTATTCTCCCAATTTGGGATTGGATTTTTTTGAATGATATATAAGTTATTTATAAAGTTAATACATTTCTACTCCTTCAAAATATTTTAGAAATATCCTAAGAAGATTTTTGCATGTAAACTGTTTATAGATTAGAATCTCGTAAGTCATGCGAGAATAGGAAATACAGAACAATTGCTGGGGCACAGACAGGAGGCATCGATGTTCCTAGGCATGGCCGCCATTTTAGGAGAAGACAAGATGTCATTATCTCCTGCCTTTCTGGGCTTTCTCTTATTACTTTCGTCTGAAGATTTATGAAGGCTGTGTTTCTGTCTTCCTAAGCTTTAGAGAACCACATGTGGCGTGGACAGTATAGGGGTAGGGTCTTATGAAAATGAGATTTTCCCCCCATTGCCTAGCAAGGCTCAATAGCAAACAAGTTATAAACAAATCTGAAGGTTTGGGAATAGAAAAAAATAATTAGGAGTCTTAACTTCCAGACTTGTTTGGATCTACAAATATGTCTAAATTAAATTGTCTTTATGGAACGATAGGAGTTTGTTTTTAACAGAGTATTAAACCAAATTAGTTAAATCAACACTTTATAGTTGACTAAATCCTTATGAAAATCTTACTGATTTAATTTTTGGGGGGGTGGAGAGGGGCTTATAACTTCTGAGCCAGAAGTGAGTAAGGTATGCGGTATTGCAATTTTGGCCTGTAACTTGGAAGGGGAAGTGCTTACTTCTACTTTATTATAGCTAGCACTGCATTTGTGCAAACATGCCATGATGTTCCCAGTTTTTTCCTCCTCCGAAAGTGCTGCTAACAATTTTGTACATATGATTGCATTTTCGCATTTCACATTATTGTGAGGGCATGAATAGAAATAGCAGATGCCATCATTGATATATTCCTTTCCAGATGTGGGTGGAATTATGATACTTTTATATAATAAGTGTTCGTCTAGACATAGAATTTTTTTTTTTTTTATGAAGAAAACACATATCTTACTTTATCAGAGTTTTAAAATACTGGTGATATTTCTGTGACATCATTACCATTACTGCAGTTAACTACTTATAGGAAACTCTTGTAGACAAGTTCAATCCAAACCTTTTTTTTTTTTTTTTGTAGAGACAGAGTCTCACCCTACCGCCCTCAGGTAGAGTGCCGTGGCGTCACACGGCTCACAGCAACCTCCAACTCCTGGGCTCACGCGATTCTCTGCCTCAGCCTCCTGAGCAGCTGGGACTATAGGTGCCCGCCACAATGCCCGGCTATTTTTTTGTTTTTGTTGCAGTTTGGTCGGGGCTGGGTTTGAACCCGCTACCTTCGGCATATGGGGCCGGCGCCCCACTCACTGAGCCATTTTTTTTCAAACCTTTTCAAGAACATTGATTCTCCTGGAATGCTGCTGAGAACAGTAGAAAATGTACAGTGACAGGTTGCCAACATCTTTCTTGGTCCAGTGGATATTTTTTGAGTTTGTCTCTTTTATTTAGAATTTGAGGAGAGAATGGATACAATGAAAGATCAAGGAAGAACTGTATCTCACAGTGCTTACAAGTGGCTGGGAAATAATTGGTAGCCTTTGTGATAATGCAACTGTTTGAATTTTTCATTGGAAATATTCAAGCAGAAGGAATCAAGACAGTTGAGAATAGACTTTAAATACCTGGAGAACAGGAATCAACAAACTTTCTCTGTAAAGAGCCACGTGGTGGACGTGTAGGGCTTTGTGTGCTATCTGTTCTCTATTAGAATTACTCAGTTGTGCAATTGTAGTGCAAAAGGAGCCATAGAAGATGGGTAAGTGACTTATTGTGGCTGTGTTCCAATAAAACTTTACTGAAATTTGAATTTGATTTTTCCATGTGTCACAAAATATAGGTCTTTTGATTTTTTTCCCCCCCAATGACTTAAAACTGTAAAAACTATTTTAATTCCTGGATCGTACAAAAACAGGTAATGGTGGAGTAGTATCAGTCTCATGGCCTACTGTGCTTTGTAGTTCACCCTTATATCAAGAAAAGCATAAAAAACTGGGAGCATCATGGCATGTTTGCATGAATGTAGTGCTAGCTGTAAAGTAGAAGTAAGAACTTCCCCTTCCAAGTCATAGGCCAAACTTGCAGTCCTGCAGCCCTCGCTCACTTCTGGCTCAGATTATGAGATTATGAGCCCATCTCTTTTTCTCTGCTGCTTTGTTAGTGAGGGAAACATTTACTTTATCCTTGAGGCTAGGTGAGAAGAATAAAGTAGCAATATGAGAGACTCTGTAATAGCACTCAATGGAGTCAGACCATGAGTGTTCTTCAGAAATTGCTTAAAATACAAAACACCACCATGGAGTTTAGCAGGCATAGTTCCTTAAACTCAGAAAGAACCAGGTATTCAACGAGGATATTTTCTGGGTTTAACTGCAGAGCTCTTCAAAGATTCTAAATCTGTCAGAATCCAGCAGTATAATTTTATGAGACATTTCTTACAGCAGTCCCATGAAAGTTTTCCCTAATAAGTACATAAAAAATAAAATGAAAGGACCTATAAAGAAGTAGGTTATATTTCATTGGCCCTTTCTGAAACGGATCTCTTGTATCTGTTATTCAGAGACAGGCTTAAGTGAGGAACATTGCTACTTAACCAACATTTTTAGGATTTAATGTTGGCAAGATATTTGGAAATGTTGCCAAGTACAAAATATTTTCAGATTTTTGAGCCAGGAATGTAGATTGGGATTCTGGCAAGCCTATCCTCTGTAGCAAAAATGCTTCTTTCTTGCTTTGGTTTGTTTCATCTTCTAGAGCAGGCGAAAAAAGAAATTGCCTTGGAAGGAAATACTCCCAACTGTGGAAATAGCTAATACTGTAAAGGATCAAGAAATTTTTCTTAAGCCAGGTAAATCAAATTTGGAAGAAAGGCAGCAGCAGAATCAATTGTGAACAATAGCTCAGAATATAAAGCTGATTGGACAGAATTCTATGGGATAAAATTTAATTTTAATGAGTTCAAATGGTATTTATTTTTATATTTTAGTTTTTGACTTTAGTTTTTTAAGATGAGTTTTGTCTGTCTGCTTGATATGAAGGAAGACAAATAAATTTAGAAAATAGAACTTTTGCCATATTGGGCTTTTTTTCTCTTTTCTATTCATGGGTTTTTCTTTGCTGCTTTGTTAATGAGGGGAAAACTTGAGAGATGCTACAAGCCTTACATTTGGATAGCTTTATTTGAAACTGATAAAATTGGCACTGTTTGAGAAAGCATCCTTGATGCTAATGCTGATGTTGGCAATTTTCAGAGTATACTGTGAATCATCAAAGTTGTGTAACACTTGTAAAAAAAAAAATTTTTTTTTTTTTTTTGGTAGAGTGATGTAGTGTCATAGCTCACAGCAACCTTAAACTCTTGAGGTCAAAGTGATTCTCTTGCGTCAGCCTCCCTGGTAGCTGGGATTACACGTGCCCATCACAATGCCTGGCTATTTTTAGAGACGGGGTCTCACTCTTGCTCAGGCTGGTTTCCAACTCCTGAGCTTAGGCAATCCACCTGCTTCAGCCTCCCAGAGTGCTAAGATTAAGCCACTGCACATGGCCTAATACAGTAAAATTGTTGGCTGTTTATATGGTTCATTGTTTCTGTTGCCCATCTGAGTTTGCTCTAAAAGGAATCAGAATATGCCACCCCAAATTATGCCATATTGCCATAAGGATTATTTTGAGCCAATGGCAATTGAGACTCAACAGATGTAGGAAGTGTTCTATCTTTTAGGCTTTATCTGCTTAAAATAAGGCATGGGTTGCCTTCCGTATATTAGGGAGAAAAGAGCTATTCTTATTGAAGATACCTACCACCAAGATGATTATGTCTAAGGAGACTCACACAATTAACAAAAATTAGTATAAACATCTGATTGGGCTTTTTCTAGAATTAAAGTTACTAGTAATTTCCTTAGAGTGATAACACAGAGGGGATTATGGTAGCCCAGATGTCCCTTCTGATTGGTTGCAGTGAATCTCCTGTTTTTTAGAAAGCGACGCATTTTAAAGATAGATTACACGAGGTACAGCGGTGTACCTGAAGTCCTAGCTACACAGGAGGCTGAGGTGGGAGGATCCCTTAAATTCAGACTGCAGTATGCTGTGAATATCCCCTGGACTCCACCCTGGGCAATCTAGAGATCCCTTCGCTAAAAGATTACATGGTACTTCACTTCAGAAAATCCATTCTGGTCTTTAAAAGAGTGGTCTCCCATAAACATTGTTTAACATTAAAACTATTTTTTTTCCTTTAATCAGAAGATAAATAAGCCCCTGAGGCTAATTTTAATTCTAAACAACGTGTATTTTGTGAACCCCAGTGTGTGTAAATGATAAAGTTATGTACTCCTCCCCTAAAAAAATTTGTTGGTAAATTTGTGTTGTTTAATATTCCAAAACAGATTGAAATTACCTTGATGAATCTTAATAAATATGCTTTTAATCTTTTAGATGCTTTTAAAAGTACTTTGAAATATAAGTAAAAATTTCAGAATTCTCTTATATTTCTTTTATTTGGGGGGAAAATAAGTGTTATAGCTTCTCTCTGAAATTTACATATCTTGCTAGCTAATGGAGTGAAATTATGGCAGCGTGGGATCTTTCCATTTGAAAACCAAAATAAGAACATATAACGCTTTGTTTCTGAGTGAAGCTGATGAGTTCTCTCATTTCTTTCTCTTTTTTCAGTGAAACCAGCAGTGTGTGTAGCAGCAGTGACGCTGGGCTCTTTACCAATGATGAAGGACGACAAGGTAATCTGGATTCCAACTTTGGGATATTGGTTTGGCGTTCATGAGTAGAAACTAATGATGATAGGCGTGACTCATTGAGAAGATGATGGTTGTCTGCGGCAGTGGTTCTCAAACTTCAGGGCATGTAGGAGTCACTCGGGGAACTGTTAAAACTACAAATTCCTGAGCTTCTAGAAATCAGATATGTCTATAGTTGGACCCTGGGACATGTATGGTGATTCTTATGCAGGTATTTTAAACATTGAAAATCACTAGTTCAGGGAGTTGGAGTGCTAAGCCTGGGACTTCGAGAACATCCTTTTTATTAGAACCAAGAAATATATCTGGGTGTTACTTTGTTTTGAGGGATTCTTATTTTCCCATTTAGAATTTAATTCTCATTTATAAGTGATTATAGTGTTCTAGGTGAATATTATGTAAGACTTTGTTCAAATTTAAAACTCCTGAAGTTTAACATAGGACTCTGTGAATAAGACTGGTGTATGTTGTTGTTTTTTTTTTTTTTTTTGTACAGACAGAGTCTCACTTTACTGCCCTCGGTAGAGTGCAGTGGCATCACACGGCTCACAGCAACCTCCAGCTCTTGGGCTTATGTGATTCTCTTGCCTCAGCCTCCCGAGCAGCTGGGACTACAGGCACCCGCCACAACATCCAGCTATTTTTTTGTTGCAGTTCAGCCGGGGCTGGGTTTGAATCCACCACCCTCGGTATATGGGGCCGGCGCCCTACTCACTGAGCCACAGGTGCCGCCCAAGACTGGTGTATGTTAATTACCAGTTCTTTATTTTACTACCTAAATACTTATTTAAAACTTTACCTTGGTGTATGAGCATTTTACAAAATTTTTGTCATCTAGACTTGTGTAGGGCCCCACTACTTGTGCACCAATAAGGATTTCATGTATCCTTTTTGGACTGTAGTTTTCTTAATCTAAGTAAGAGATTTGTAGATCTCTAAAACCCAGTGGTTTTTTCCCCTGGGTGAAGTGACTAAAGGACAGGGGCACAGTGGCTGCGTGTCTAGGTTGATCCAGGCAGGCTGTCCAGTAACTGAAGGGATCCTGGGACTCTGAGAATGAGCATCCAAGTCCTGGTTTTGGAGAGGAACTGGGAAGGGTTATCTTGTCCGTGCCTTAGAGTTGTAGGCATAGAGACAATTTTATCTCCATGGAGTTGTTGAGCTTTGTATTTAAATGGATATTGCTATGAGTACAATTTTATCTTTAAGACTCTGAGAGAATTAGGTGCCATTAGAGGCTGTGTGTGTGTGTGTAAACATGCACGTGTGTGCTCGTATGTGTGTATAGGTAGGCTTTAGCTAGGGTCTTGATTTTATTATCTCATACCAGGAAAGTCTGGTTGTCTTGCTGAGAATGAGCTGGTATATACTATTCAGAGTTAGTAATATTTGCTCTTTTGCTTTGCTTTTACTACAGCGCGAAGAAGTATCAAAATATACCTCTTAAAGGTACTAATGCATAATCATATGGAGATGGGAGAGAGTGTGGACTTGTTATAGCAGATTAAGTTTTGCAGTCTTTGAAAAGTCTTTTCTCTAATAAGGATTCCTTGGTTTATCATGAAAGATTTTAGAATATTCCATAGCCGCAGGTCTCCCTTCTTTCTCTGACCCAATTTCTCACACTGTGGTGATATTTAGAGGCTTAGTGTTCTTCCTACAAAGCTATGTTATTTCCTACTTCATTTCTTTGTTCATGCTGGTCTTTCTGCCTGGAATCTCTTCCTCCCTTTTCCTTGAATGGCTGGTCATCCACCAAGACATAGTTCTCCTTTTGTCCTTCCAGGGCAACTTAGGGACTGTATCAGTGGGTCTTCTTGCTTTCAGTTTCTTTTTGGGGTTGGCCAGTAGGAAGCATCAGGAGAAGATTGGAGGGACGGAAGTGAGTGAGACTGACTATATTAGTCAAGTTTTATTGTGATAACATCCTCCAAATTTCAGTAGTTTACCACATTTACTTCTTGCCATGGGGCTGTTGGTTGCCTGTGGTTCATCTTATCTTGCCTGGACTCAGCTGGTCTTCAGGCTTCAAGGCAGGTTTACATCTGCTCAGTGTATCCTATTTTGGGATGTAGGCTGTAGGGAACAGTGACTATATGTACATGGACTTCTCACGGCAAAGGACATAAATGCCAAGCTAGAGCACGTGTGCATATTCGAAACCCTTGTTTGAATGGTATCTGCTGATGTTCTTCTACCTAAGCAAGTCATGTGACCAAATCCCTTGTCAATAGCATGACAAGGGTTAAGTAGGCTTCACTTAAAGGGGACGGTGCTGTGGAATCCAATGGCAAAGGGCAAAAGGTCTAGAGGAATCATTTTATTATAGAGAGGTAGTGAGACCTTGGAAATGATGATGCGGTCCAAGCACCTTGAATCATAGCTTTCCTGAGCTCCCTTTCTGTTGGATAGCTGCGTGGCAGTGGTTGCATTCCTCTGCTGAAGGCCACTACTCCTGTTGGGAGCCTTGTATAACCACAGTTCTTTCTCTGGGGTCTGATAACATTCTTTCCCTTGCCAATCCTTTGGCAACCCTTCACCAGTCCAGGGCAGGGGTTGGTAAAAGACATCCTGGTGTGTTGGCCCCAGAGAGCTTCACCATTCCTTGTCGGTACTCGTTAGTACTGTCTACAGATTTGTAAATAGCCACTTCACCGCCGTGTCCTTGGTGTTGCCCTTTAAATGTACTGTGTCTTTCTTGAATGGGCAGCACTTCCTCTTTCTTTGCACTCTGGGGCTCCTTATACTTACGGCTTTTTACCACTTGCCCTGTTGTGTTATCATTTGTCGGTATGTGTCTTTTTCATTGCAGCTTTTTAAAGTAGGAATTATTTATTATTTGCAACTATGGCATCTAACACATAGCTGGCGTATAGTGAATTCCTAATGGTTATTAAGAAACCCAGTTAAGTAGAAGAAGTCCCCTCTTTCTCCCCCAAACAAAATTATTTTTTAACCTTTTTTATCTCATGGGACACTTAAACCTATAATTAAACTGTAGCACACTTAAATTATGTTGATCAAAAAAACGAGTAAAAAAAAGAATGTACTTACTGTGCTTTGAACTTCTTTTAAAATAATTTAATTAATGATCTTACAAAAATTTCCAGGCATGCCTAAGATCCTCCCACGGTGTGCCACACAGCACACTGGTTAAAACTCACTGATACAGATTCTCAAATTATAAAACAACTAAGCCTGTTTAGGTTAAAGGAAGATAATGGAGGAGCTGGTGGTCAAGAGCCTGATACATGCAGCCTCTTCCTTATTCCCTGGCATCCCTTTTAAGCAGCTCCTGCATCAGGCATCCTAGTGAACCCAGGGTGAAGACTACTAGATGGTCTCACAAGGTGCCTTCCAGTTCAGCAAGTCCCTTTATGTATTATTAAAAATCTGGAGTGAATGCTTGAGAACCAAAGGATTTCTATCGTATTCTGTCATTAGAAAACATGATCTAACTTGATATGCTATTTTCATACGTGGCCTAAGGTATGCTTATGTATAGAAAAGAGTTAGCATATTGAAAGTGCACACAAACTAATCATTGCACATTAATGCCTGTCTTTAATTCATTTGTATTTCTGGTTTGGTGAGATGCTTTTTAGAATGGTGGTTCTCAAACTGTGGTCCCCAGATCAGCTTAGCATCACAAGGGAATTTGTTAGAAGTACAAATTTTTGGTCCTGTCCAGACCTGAATCAGAAACTTTGGGAGTAGGACCCAGCAGTCTGTGCCTTTTTTTGTTTGTTTGTTTGTTTTTGAGATAAAATTGTCCTCTTGTCACCCTGGGTAGAATGCTGTGGCATCATCACAGCTCATAGCAACCTCAAACTCTCAGGCTCCAGAGGTCCTCTTGCCTCAGCTTCTTCAGTAGCTGGGATTATGGGTGCGCCCCCATGATGCCTGGCTAGTTTTTCTATTTTTTGTAGAGATGAGGTTTCACTCTTGCTCAGGCTGGTCTTGAACTCCTGAACTGAAGCAATCTACTCACCTCGGCCTCTCAGAGTGCTAGGATTATAGGCGTGAGTTGCCATGCCAGGCCAGCAGTCTGTGTTGTAACAAGCCTTCTGGTTTTTCTGATGCATACTAAAGGTTGAGATCCACTGTTTTTAGAGACACAGCTGTTTGTAATGTGTTATTATAAGGGAACACTTTGAGCAATTTCTTTAGTGGTAATATCTGCTGCTGTTCACCAGGACGTGGGTTTCATTGCCCCTTTTGGAGATTTCCACAGTGATTTAAGAGTTCTAATCCCGGTTGTTAGTGGCCCATGAATCTGATATTTCATACATGATGGGCGTGTTCTGGGCAGCTTCGCTGGGATCCAGTGTTCATTAAGAAAGAATGCCTTAGAACTCTTCAGATGTTCTTGTAATCATTTCCTTTATCTTTGCTATTGTGAAAGGGTGATGGGAGGGCAGACATGAATTTATCTGTCTTACTCTTTGTTGACAGGGATAAACTCTAGCAGAAACTGAGATGCTATCATTGTAGCCATTAGAAGTTCGAACCAAGGATCTGAATATGTGGGTCTAGCTGTGACTTTGGCGTTAATGAACAATACAGACTTGAGCAAATGGTATAACTTCTTGAAAAGGCTTAGAGAATTATATTATCTGTTTCTGTGGTTAGTTTTTTCCTGGCAGCTTAGATTGCTGGTGTCAAGATGATTTTCTGTCCCATTAATGAGATACCAAGGAAGAAATGAAGTACAGGCATACATTCTTTTTTTTACCTATTATGAAAAATGCAGATATAGCAAAAAATCACTCACGAACAGCTAGTTTTGAATTGAGAAACATTTATGGGCTTTGAGCCCCCAGATTTATTTTTACCACTAAGGATGGCATAGGGGAGGAAATTTATTTTTGTAATAAAAATCTGTCTTGGAGTTAGTCAGGCTTTGGGTTCAAATCCTGGCTTCATCATTCACTAAATTGAGCTTGCCTTCTCTGGGCTTTAGTTGCCTCATTTGTAAGTTGTAGTTAGTGTAGGGCTTACCAAGAGGTTACATATTTGTGGATTTTTGGCATGGATCGTGGTAGGTTGTAAGAGCTTAGTAAGTGGTGACTTTTTAAGTTTTTACTATTAAAGCAGTCGAGTCTAACACAGTATAAAATTTATATGAAACTAGGTTGATGTCCCCATTTTCATTATAATATGGATTAATAAGAAGGACCTAGAACAGTTTTTTTGAATTTTGGTTTATTTAAAGGTATAATCAAAACTGTAGCACTAGAAATCATCCTCCCATTTGACTTTTCTTTGGAGTATTACAATTGCAGCTTATGGTCTGGTCTCTTTACTATAGGAGACGATGAGCAGAGTGATTGGTTCTATGAAGGAGAATGTGTCCCAGGATTCACTGTCCCAAACCTTCTGCCCAAGTGGGCTCCTGATCATTGCTCTGAGGTAGAAAGAATGGATTCCGGACTGGATAAACTCTCAGATTCCACATTCCTTTTACCGTCTCGGCCAGCTCAAAGAGGTGAGTTCTGAGTACTTCAAAGAGGTGATGAAGCGCTTCATGCTTTTGTGGGACTCTTTAGGCAGAAGAATCTTCCCATAGCAAACATGTGTGTGTCTCTACCTGTGTATTGACCGTCTGAATTTTGGAGCTAGCCCAGCTATTTTCTATAAGATGAAAGGAGGAGTCTTGAAGTTCTCTCCATTTCTACCAAAATCAGTCCATGGAGACGCTGGGGACACATATTAGTAGGGCATTCCTTCAGCTTGCCATTCCGATTTGTGCTGGATTTAGGAAGCCTAGCATCATGTCAGAGCTGTTTATCCTGATGTGAAACTGATAGATTATTGAGTGCTCAATGGACGCCTGACGTATTGGATCTTAGAAAAGAAAAGATTTCCCTAAGAACATTCACAGATGAGGTATGGCATTTTAAAAATGGATGGATTTTTAAATGGATTATTTAAAAATAATCTCTTTAAATAATTTTATTTTAATGATTATATTATGACAGATAAATATATGAGTTAGACAATTAAGTCACAAACTCATCCTAGAAAAAGTGCTACGTGCCTCCTTGCTGAATATCACTACCATCAGTCACTTTTGAGGTACTGTCCTCGGGAAGCTATGCGCTGATGCCAGTGCCTAGTTGCACCCTTCAAAGCAGTTTTGGAACTCTTTTTCTGGAATGGCCATCAGAGCTGTTGTTGTACAAGGTCTGATAGTTAAGTTTGCAAAGTCATCCTGGAAAAAGTGCTACATACTTCATTGCTAAATATCACTATGGTCACCAGATGGCCCAGGAGAGTACTTCAGAGGTAACCATAGTGATATTCAGCAATGAGGTATGTAGCACTTTTTCTAAGATGAGTTTGAGAACTTAATTGTCAGATCTCACATGTCCTTTCCCTTTGCTTTTCCTTTAATTATGATGTAGCAAAGTGAGCGGAAAGAGCCTGGAACAGGGAGAAGGAAATAGAGTATAATACTCTCTGGTCCTGACTGCTCAGCTCTGTGGCTGAGACAAAGCACATCATTTCCCTGGGATGTCGGGATCATCACTCGTTACTTAACATTGAGCACCGAACTGCTTCAGAGGTTTCTTTTAGCTCTATACCTACTAGGATTCCCACTAACCAATGATCAAGTGATTAATCAGTTATCAACGTTTGCCAAGCTTCTCTTGGCAATCAGAATTATACTGAGAGCTGAAATGCTTATTATGGAGCTCTTATTACAGAGGATTTGTTATGATGAATTTGAGTGGTTGAAAGACCTCAAAGCAGTTGGTTCTCTGTAAAGACCACTGCCAGGCTGGGGTACATTGTTTCCTTGAATGTTTCTAACGGTTTCTTATGGACTGCTTAAAATAATCCAAACAGGCAAGAATAGCAAGAGGAAACTTAAAGTGGCCTATAATCTTACATCAGAGACATTATTGTTAATATTTTGGTGTGGGTTCTTTCACTTGTTCTTCGTTTATGTAGGGCACATACAGCAGTTAGAAAAATGGGGTTATATTATGTATGCTATTTTCTTCATTATTTCATGAGTATGTTTTGGAGATAGTAAGTAGCATATAATTTAAAATTAGAAATTGTTAATACTGCCTTACATTTATGTGGTAGTTCATTGGGTCTTCACATGTATTTCCTTGGGTTTTCAGAACAGCCCCGTAAGGTAGGACTGAGTGAGTGGCTATTCCTCTTTTATAGATGAGAATACGTAGGTCATTGGTAGATGGCATGCCTAAGATCATGCTGTTAGTGACCAAGACATGGGCATGATAAATCCTTGACACACAGCCTTGTGCTACTAGTTTATAGGTCAGTTTCATAAGATCTTGGGAGTAAGGTGTTTAGTGTACTAGAAACATAGGATGGCTTATGGATTTTCTGTGTTCGGTAACTGAGGCTTTCTTTCTTTTTTAGGGTACCATGCTCGCTTGAATCGTCTGCCTGGAGCTGCAGCTCGATGCCTCAGAAAGGGGCGAAGAAGGCTGGTTGGAAAGGTGATAGCTCTCATGGTTTACTAGACTCAGTGGGAAGATGATATTTCCTGTGGGTTTTATGTATGCCATTAACAATCAAAGGTGCTACAGAACTCCCTGGAGTTAAAGAATCCATCTGGGATGTTTTGGGAGTTCACAAGAGTGAACGTAATGTAGAATATGAATGGATACACACATAAAAGATGAAACTTAAATCATTCAGAAGTTCTGACAAAGCAAACACTTTATAACAGTGTCTCTAAACCTACCTACGGGCCCGATCTACGTCTTCTCTGCAACATGGTTAATTCTATTGTATATGTTAAAATATTCCTGGCTTCTTTATGACTCCTCCTGAATTCATAATTGCATCTTTGTTCTAACTTTGGTCTTTCGTCCTAGAATCCATTAAAAAAAATCCAAACCTGGAAAAAAAACAAAAAACAAACAGAATCCAATGCAGTTCAGCAGCCCCTCTTTGGCCATGTAGGAGGACTGTCTACTGTTTTTTCATTTCGACCTTTGCCGGGGACTGTGCTAGGCACTCAGCTTACTTAATCCTTCTCAAAACCTTGTGAAAGAAGTTATGTTCCCATTTAGCAGATGAGGAAAACTGGGTTCATCTCAGACATTAAGTAATGTCTAATGTTACCCAGATTAGAGTGGCAGAATAGAGATTTGAACCCAAGTCTACTTTTATCTTTTAAAATTTTTGTTTATTATTTTGTTTTATTTTTTACTCTAGCTTTGAGATTAAGAAATACGGATAAGGGGCTCATACCCAATCAGAGAGGGGAGTTGTAGGCAGAGTTAGGAGGAGAGAGACATTGAGAGCATTAACTCAGTAAAAGCATTTAGAGTGCCTACTGTGTGCAGGCTCTGTGCCAAGCCATGTACGTAGTGGTCAGAGCCATAGTCTGGCTACCCTCAAGGGACTGTTGTTTTATAGTCTAATCAGGAAACTGTTTTTTGAAGTTTTAGGCATGAAAAAGAAAATAGGCTGTTTATTTCCAGATGAATTCATATTCTTAGTTCTTTTTAAATTCAAATTCAAATCTCTAATTAGAAAGACATTTGATTATTGGAAGACTAATACCTTGCTCCTTTAGATCACTCATTTTACAGAAAGTAGAATGCTTGCGCTTGCTGTTCGGGGGCCCTGTTTTTAACAGAACAAGTAGTAGGATAGAAGTACACGGATAGAGGGAAGCAGGAGGTTGGGATTGGGGAACAGAGAAATGGTTTTATTTTTTTTCTCTTTATTGGTTAGGCTTGACAGATAATGTTCTCCCTACCACCTGCCTTAAGAGCCTTCTACTTCTATAGAAGTCAGTTCATCTTGAAGGCTCCCTTTAGTTTGCCTAGAAGGGAACTAGGCCTATTGGATGTGCAGCTAATGATTTCAAATGAATAGGATAATATTTACTTGTTTAATTCATCTTCATCACCTTAAAGGGATATTTATCATTTCTAGCAGAGGTCAGTGCTCTGCCCCCCAGCTTCTCCCTCCCCCATCTCTCTTCTCTTTTTCTAAATTGTAATCATAAATAATGAGTTTCATTCACAGCTCCCTGCCAGCGAGCTGCTAATTACGCAAAGTACTGCTTGTAATTTACACAGTAATAGACTGTAAATTTAAACATTACGGCACTTTAAGTTAATAATTTTTCTGCTGTAACAAATAGCTCATTTTTCACCCATCCTTTCCCTCGGCCCCTCTACCATGTGTGTGTTTGTGACCAGGAGGCATAGCCGGAAGGGAGGCAGAATGTCAAGAATACAACATGTGAAACCTCTTCATTTAGCTCCATTCCAGAATCCGACCTCAAAGTAATTTTTCTCTAGCCAGTTGTTCTGCTAAAACATGTGGCCTAATGTTTAGATGAATACAAGTAGTAGCGTTTGTCTAGACATAAATGTGTTTGAGGAGCAGCCTTAACATTCTCGAGGTTCATGCCCAGGACTTGTGTTCTCTCATTTATTTATTTTTTGATTTTGATATGATTTTATTTATTTATTTATTTTAATTGTTAAATCATAGCGGTGTACATTAGTGCCATCAAGGGGTACAATGTGCTGGTTTCGTATACAATCTGAAATATTCTCATCAAATTGTTCAACGTAGCCTTCATGGCATTTTCTTACTTATTGTATGTAGACATTTGTATTCTGCATTTAGTAAGCTTTGCCTGTACCAATTCTAAGATGCACCATAGGGATGGCCCCACCCATTACCCTCCCTCCACCTGAACCTCCCCCCTCCCTTCCCCTTCCTTGGCCCTTTCCTCATAGTCTTGTGCTATAGTTGGGTTATAGCCTTCATGTGAAAGCTATAATTTAGCTTCATAGTAGGGCTGAGTACATTGGATACTTTTTCTTCCATTCCTGAGATACTTTGCTAAGAAGAATATGTTCCAGCTCCATCCATGTAAACATGAAAGAGGTAAAGTCTCCATCTTTCTTTAAGGCTGCATGATATTCCATGGTATACATGTACCACAATTTGCTAGTCCATTCGTGGGTCGATGGGCACTTGGGCTTCTTCCATGACTTAGCAATTATGAATTGGGCTGCAGTAAACATTCTGGTACAGATGTCTTTGTTATATTGTGATTTTTGGTCTTCTGGGTATAAACCTAGTAAAGGAATTATAGGCTCGAATGGCAGGTCTATTTTTAGGTCTCTAAGTAGTCTCCAAATATCCTTCCAGAAGGAACGTATTAGTGTGCATTCCCACCAGCAGTGTAGAAGTGTGCCCTTCTCTCCACATCCATGCCAACATCTCTGGTTTTAGGATTTTGTTATGTGGGCTACTCTTACTGGGGTTAGGTGATACCTCAAAGTAGTTTTGATTTGCATTTCTCTGATGATTAAGGATGATGAGCTTTTTTTTCACGTGTTTGTAGATCATGCGTCTGTCTTCTTTAGAGAAGTTTCTCTTCAAGTCCCTTGCCTACCCTGAGATGGGATCACGTGTTCTTTTCTTGCTAATATGTTTGAGTTCTCTGTGGATTCTGGTTATTAAACCTTTATCGGAGGTATAACCTGCAAATATCTTCTCCCATTCTGAGGGCTGTCTGCTTGCTTTACTTACTGTGTCCTTGGCTGTGCAGAAGCGTTTTAGTTTGATCAGGTCCCAGTAATGTATTTTTGATACTGCTTCAATTGCCTGGGGAATCCTCCTCCTAAAATATTCACCCAGGCTGATTCCTTCAAGAGTTTTCCCTGCACTATCTTCTAGTATTTTTATAGTTTCATGTCTTAAGTTTAAATCTTTTATCCAGTGGGAGTCTATCTTAGTTAATGGTGAAAGGTGTGGGTCCAGTTTCAGTCTTTTACAGATCGCCAGCCAGTTCACCCAGCCCCATTTGTTAAATAGGGAATCTATTTGGCTAGTCAAAGATCAAATAACGGTAAGTAGCTGGATTCATCTCTTGGTTCTCTATTCTGTTCCAGACATCTACTTCTCTGTTTTTGTGCCAGTGCCATGCTGTTTTGATCACTATTGATTTATAGTACAGTCTCAGGTCTGGTAGCGTGATTCCTCCTGTGTTTTTATTGCTGCGTAATGTTTTGGCTATTCGAGGTTTTTTCTGATTCCATATAAAATGAAATATTATTTTTTCAAGATCTTTAAAATATGACACTTGAGCTTTAATAGGAATTGCTTTAAAAGATCTTTAAAATATAACACTTGAGCTTTAATAGGAATTGCTTTAAAATTATATATTGTTTTGGGTAGTATAGACATTTTAACAATGTTGATTCTTCCCAGCCATGAGCATGGTATATTTTTCCATTTGTTAACATCTTCAGCTATTTCTTTTCTTAAAGTTTCATAGTTCTCTTTGTAGAGATCTTTCACGTCCTTTGTTAGGTATACTCCCAAATATTTCATCTTCTTTGGCACTACTGTGAAAGGAATAGAGTCCTTGACTGTTTTTTCAGCTTGGTTATTGTTGGTATATATAAAGGCTACAGATTTATGGGTGTTGATTTTGTAGCCTGAGACATTGCTGTATTCGTTGATCACTTCTAAAAGTTTTGTAGTAGAGTCCCTAGTGTTTTCCAGATATACAATCATATCATCTGCGAAAATGAAAGTTTGATCCCTTCTGACCCTATGTGGATACCCTTGATCGCCTTTTCTTCCCTAATTGCGATGGCTAAAACTTCCACTAGAATGTTAAAGAGCAATGGAGACAATGGGCAACCTTGCCTGGTTCCTGATCTAAGTGGAAATGATTTCGGTTTAACTCCATTCAATATGATATTGGCTGTGGGTTTGCTGTAGACGGCCTCTATTAGTTTAAGAAATGTCCCTTCTATACCAATTTTCTTAAGTGTTCTGATCATGAAGGGATGCTGGATATTATCACAAGCTTTTTCTGCATCAATTGAAAGAATCATATGGCTCTTATTTTTTAGTTTGTTTATGTGCTGAATTACATTTATAGATTTATGTATATTGAACCAGCCTTGAGACCCTGGGATAAATCCCTCTTGGTTGTGGTGTATAATTTTTTCGATGTGTTGTTGGATTCCATTTGTTAGGATCCTGTTGAGTATTTTAGCATCAATATTCATTAGTAATATTGGTCTATAATTTTCTTTTCTTGTTGGGTCTTTCCTTGGTTTGGGGATCAAGGTGATGTTTGCTTCGTAGAATGTGTTGGGTAATATTCCTTCTTTTTCTATATTTTGGAAGAGGTTTAGTAATATAGGTACTAGTTCTTCTTTAAAGGTTTGGTAGAATTCTGATGTAAAGCCATCTGGTCCTGGGCTTTTCTTTTTAGGGAGATTTCGTATAGTTGATGGTATTTCAGAACTTGATATAGGCCTGTTCAACATTTCCACTTCGTTCTGGCTAAGTCTTGGTAGGTGACATACTTCCAGGTATTGGTCAATTGCTTTCAGATTTTCATATTTCTAAGAGTAGAGTTTCTTATAGTATTCATTAAGGATTTTTTGAATTTCTGAGGGGTCTGTTGTTATTTCATCGTTACCATTTCTGATTGATGAAATTAGAGATTTTACTATTTTTTTTCCTGGTTAGATTGGCCAAAGGTTTATCTATTTTTTCTTTTTTTTTGTAGAGATAGAGTCTCATCCTATGGCCCTCGGTAGAGTGCCATGGCCTCACACAGCTCACAGCAACCTCCAACTCCTGGGCTTAGGCGATTCTCTTGCCTCAGCCTCCCGAGTAGCTGGGACTACAGGCGCCGGCCACAGTGCCCGGCTATTTTTTTTTTGGTTGTAGTCTGGCCAGGGCTGGGCTTGAACCCACCACCCTCGGTATATGGGGCCAGCGCCCTACCGACTGAGCCACAGGCGCCGCCCAGTTTTATCTATTTTATTGATCTTTTCAGAAAACCAACTTTTGGATTTATTGATCTGTTGTATAATTCTTTTGTTTTCGATTTCATTTAATTCTGCTCTGATTTTGGTTATTTTCTTTCTTCTGCTGGATTTGGGGTTAGAATGTTCTTCCTTCTCCAGTTGCTTGAGATGTCCCATTATTTTTATTTTTTATTTTTTTGTAAGATGTCCCATTATTTATTAACTTCCCCTCTTTCTGTTTTCTTGAGGAAGATTTGCAGTTCTATAGATTTCCCTCTTAGGACTGCCTTTGCAGTATCCCAGAGGTTCTGGTAATTCGTGTCTTGATTGTTGTTTTGGTCCAAAAATTTGGTGATTTCCTTCTTAATCTCATCTATAACCCATCTATCCTTCAGCATAAGGTTGTGTAGCTTCCATGTTTTTGTATGGGTATGCAGATTCCTATTGTTAGTGAGTTCAACTTTTATTCCATGATGGTCTGAGAAGATACAAGGAATAATTTCTATTTTTTAAAATTTGCTGAGGTTAGATTTGTGGCCTAGGATGTGGTTGATTTTAGAGTATGTTCCGTGGGCTGATGAGAAGAATGTGTATTCAGTTCTGTTGGGATGAAATGTTCTGTAGATGTCTGTTAAGTCCAGATGTTGAATGGTTAAGTTTAAATCTAAAATTTCTTTGCTTAGCTTCTTTTTGAAGGATCTATCCAGCACTGCTAAAGGGGTGTTAAAATCTCCAACTACTATGGAACTGGAGGAAATCGAGTTGCTCATGTCTTGTTAGAGTTTCTCTTATAAATCGAGGTGCATTCTGGTTGGGTACATAAATATTAATAATTGAAATCTCATCATATTGAGTATTATCTTTAACAAATATGAAGTGTCCATCCTTATCCTTCCTTATTTTGGTTGGTTTAAAGCTTATTGTGTCTGAGAATAGGATTGCAATGCCTGCTTTTTTCTGCTTTTCATTTGCCTGAAATATAGATCACCATCTCTTCACCTTGAGTCTGTATTTGTCTTTTAAGGTAAGATGAGATTCTTGTATGCAGCAGATATCTGGCTTGAGTTTTTGTATCCAGTCTGCCAACCTGTGCCTCTTTAGAGGACAATTTAAACCATTCACATTAATCGACGATATTGATAAGCCTTTTGAGAGTCTGGTGGACATTTTTAATCCTTTTGCAACTGTGGAAGTTGGAATTTGATCAAGATTTTCTGGGTGGGTTTACTTTTGTGGTGGAGGGTTACGCTGGTCTTTATGAAGGATAGGTCTGAGAATATCCTGGAGAGCTGGTTTAGTTATGGCAAGTTTCTTCAACATGTGAAGGTCATTAAAGTATTTAATTTCTCCGTCATAAGTGAAACTCAGTTTAGCTGGGTATAGGGTCCTGGGTTGAAAGTTATTTTGTTTTAAGAGATTAAAAGTCGATGACCATCCTCTTCTAGCTTGAAAGGTTTCAGCAGAGAGATCTTCAGTTATTCTAATATTCTTGCCCTTGTAGGTGATGGTTTTCTTTTATCTGGCAGCTTTCAGAATTTTCTCCTTCATATTAACTTTAGTGAAATTGATTATGATTTGTCTGGGGGATGTCTTATTTGGTTTGAGTCGTGTTGGAGTTCTGAAACTGCTATCTGAATTTCAGAATCTCTTGGCATGTCTGGAAAGTTCTCCTTCATAATCTCATGGAGAAGAGACTCTGTGCCTTGTGAAGCCACTTTGTCACTTTTGGGGATCCCTATAAGACAAATATTAGTTTTCTTCAAATTATCCCAGAGCTCTCTGAGAGAGTGATCTGTTTTAGCCCTCCATTTCTCTTCCTCTTTGAGAGTTTGGGAGTGTTCGAAAGCTTTGTCTTCAATGTCAGAAATCCTTTCTTCTGCTTGCTTCATTCTGTTACTGAGGGATTCTTACTGTGTTTCTCAGATCTTTGAGGGCTGCAACTTCTTGTCTCAATGCGTCAAAATCTTTGGTCATTTGGTCTTTGAATTCGTTGAATTCTTGAGATATCTTTTGGGTTATTGCTTGGAATTCTAATTTGATCTTATTTGCTATCCAGATTCTGAATTCGATTTCTGACATCTCAGCTATTTGTTTGTGCATGGGATCTTGTGCTGTGTCTGCCCCATTGATCCTTGGGGGAGTTGATCTACTCTGATTATTCACATTGCCAGAGTTTTTCTGTTGATTTCACCTCATGATTGTTTTTCACCATTGCCTCTGGCAGTCCCCATAGTTGGGGAGGTATCTCTCCAAGACTAGACCCCAGCAGGATCCCTCTATTGTTGCTGGATCTTTGTAGGGAGTGACCCTGTGTAGTTCCTCTGGGGCTGCCCCAGCCCGGGAGTTCTGGTTGTGGGAGCAGCTCCAGAATGTGACACAACCTGATCCAGCAACAGGGTGGGGGGTGGTGCATATAGTTCTGGGAGTGCCTGGTGCCCAGTGACTTTGGCACAGAGAGCCCAAGGCTCCAGCAGTCTCTGGCCAGGAGAAGGGAGGCAGAGGCAGGGAGGGCTCCGGAGGGCATGCGGCTACGAGATCTTGCCAGGCTGGTCTGGAGGCAGGGAGGGTTTAGGAGGGAGTTGGCCAGGTTGCTCAGTTCCTGCAGTTCCTGGTCAGGGCGTGGGGAGGCCCTGCACCTATGGGTTGCAGGTCTGGGGTCGCGGCGCAGCTCTTACTGAGGTCCGGGCAGTGCAGCTCTTATGGAGGTCTGGGTGGTGTAGCTCTTACCCCAGCTTCCTTCTCTTGAGGCCTACCCCTGATGGTCTGGAGCTCCCAGCTCCTGCTTGTTCTTTGTCCTGGCTCCTGCTACTGCTGCCACACACCAATCACCAGGAGAAAGAGACTTGTCCCCTTGCTTGGGGCAGTGCCCAGCAGACCTCCGGGTTCAGGGCTAGGCACCAGGGGTCGCGGTAGCTGGGGTCCGGCTCCCTGCGCAGCTCCTGGGTGTGCGCCTGCACGGGGGTCGGTGCGGGCCTGACCACGAAGGGCCCAGCGGCCAGTGAGGTATAACCCGGGTGTCCGCGTGGCGGGCGGATGCCGGGATCGCTTGGGGGATCTGTTGATATGATTTTAGAATACCTAGTCAGCTTGGAGTAAATAAAGCATTACCATGTTTTAAATGTTGGCTATATTCCAGCGCTATTAGGAAAGAAAAGGTGATCAAGGGTATCCATATAGGGTCAGAAGAGATCAAACTTTCACTCTTCGCGGATGATATGATTTTATATCTGAAAACAACAGGGATTCATGCCTCCAAGTGAGCCATGGAGTGCTCCACCTCCCACCTCTCTCTGGCCACCGCCAGGCCACCTCTTCTCATCTGGATTGGACTCCGCAGCCCAGCTGGCAGGGCTTCAGTTGTGTTCCTAATTGAGATCGCACCTGCAGAGTGTGTTCTCTCATTTAAACACTGTAGAACACTTACCCACATTCATGTCGGTGCACCTTCCCAGTGCCATGCTTGATAGACATGTATATATCCTGTGTTACAGGATAGGTGAGTGCCTTCTGCTGTTTGCCAATTTTTTGGAGATGGTTAGTTTCTGAACTGCTTGTGGCATTATGATTAAGCTTTCAGATAACAATCTAAATACCTTCAGTTTAAGAATCCATTTGTATAAACTTCTATTTTTAATTCGAGAGATGATATTTAGGGAACAAAATACAGAATGATGATTTTTGAAGTCACAAAAGTCCTTTGACTTGTACATATTTAGTCAGCAGATACTTAAGTTTTACCAGTGTGGACTCGAAAAGTGTCCCCGGATGAATGCTCCTGGGACTCTAATTACATAACTGTCGGGAGCTTGGTGTGCTGGCTTCTTAAAAATTGGCCATTGTTGGATTTCTTTTTAAAGTATTTTTATTCTTGTATACTTCAGTAACTCCAGAAGTTATTTTTTATTATGTTAAAATACCAAGTATAGCAAATGTCATTTTAAAAATATTTTTTTGACTGCTAGAGAAATATAAGTGTAGGATAATATGAAATACTTTTAAGATAGAAAAAGAAACTATAGTTGCAGTTGGATTTTAAGATTCACATGTGGCATGTGCCTTTGAGGTTGCTTTGGCTGGCACAGTTGTGGAAAAGTGTGAGCTTGATCACAGAATGCACTTTATATACTTGTTTCTGCAGTTGGCTGATACCCTTGTCTTCCTTGTATTTTTAGGAGACCAGCATAAGTACTTTAAGTACTGAGAGGATAAGCCATATCATTAACGACCCTCTGCAGAAAGAGTAAGTGCTTGTATATTTACTGGCTGTTCCCAGCTTGTTTCTTGGAGAGGGAGGCAGAGGAGAGTTTTACGAAGCAACCTAGAAATCAGGCTTAGAGCTGAAAAAGGAGATTTTTTTTTTTTTTTTTTTTTTTTTGTGAGACAGAGCCTCAAGCTGTCGCCCTGGGTAGAGTGCCATGGCATCACAGCTCACAGCAACCTCCAGCTCCTGGCTTAAGTCATTCTCTTGCCTCAGCCTCCCATGTAGCTGAGACTCTGCCACAACGCCCAGCTATTTTTTGGTTGTAGCTGTCATTGTTGTTTGGCAGGCCTGGTATATGTGGCTGGCACCTTAGCCACTAAACTACAGGTTCTGAGCCTGAAAAAGGAGATCTTAAAGAATTGGGCTTTGTAACAGTTAATCTTGCTAACATCCTAACCCGTGACAGTGATTTTCTTTTTCTTTTAAGAGTACTTTTTTTTTTTTTTTTTTAGCTATAGATGCTGTATTAGTAAGCTCCAGTAAGGGTGTTGTATTTTAAATACAACTATTGCTGTCTCTTAATTTTATTTATTTATTTATTTTTGTTCAAAATGGATGATTGCATCTATTTTCTTTTCTTCTTTTTTTGAGACAGAGTCTCACTTTGTCACTCTGGGTAGAGTGCTGTAGCATCATAGCTCACAGCAACCTCAAACTCTTGGGCTCAAGTGATCCACAATGCCTAGCTGTATTTATAGTTGGGGTCTTGCTCTGGCTTGGGCTAGTCTTGAACCCTTGAGCTTAGGCATTCTACCCCCTCAGCCTCCTAGAGTGCTGGGATTACAGGTGTGAGCCACTGTGCCTGGCCTTCCACTTTCCCCATGTTTTCTTGTAATTTTTAGACTTCTTTATAGAAAAATATTTTTTTGTCCTAATTACTATGGTAAATGTGATGGAAAGTCTGTATATAGCTGTAGGAGAATCATTCTCCCCTTCTTGTGGCAGCCTGTTCCCTAACGTGGTTGGTCTTTCACTTAACCCCGTACACATGATGTTCAGTACCTGCTTACCGTTCTATACACATTCAGCCTGCTCTAATTTTTAATTTACAAGGTAGGCGAGATGCGCATGTGGCTATTGCCTTTATTGTCCTGTTGTCACTGCACAGCTAAAGGTGCACGGACGTCCCACTGGTTTATTTGGGCTTTTTTCCAGCCTGTCCAGTCTTTTACATTCCATTATGGGGTTTTTCCTTTAAAGAGTTATCTTCAGCATGGTAGGTCACATTGAATATCTTTCTCCTTTTCTTCTCCAGTCGCATCTTTTTCTCATTTCCTTTTTTGTCTTCATGTCATTAGTCCAATATCTTTTTATCTTCTTCTTCCCTCTATAATTTTCCTACCACTTCTTTTATTGTTTTCTTTCCTGTTATTCTCTCCCTCTCTTTAGTTTCTGGTTACCATCAGCTGGGAAAAGAGAACGAAACCAGGTAAGATCACTTTTCTATGTCATCTTTATTTTATCATTTGATTTCCTTTTCTTTAGAAAGAATAAAGCGTTGGCTTCTGATTTTCCTCACATTTCTGCCTGTGCACATGAGGTAAGTTTCCCTCACCAGTGTTATTCTGATTTCCTTGAAGAACTGTTTTCCAAGAATACTATGTATCCGATACTCATTCCCTTCTTAGGTTCTACTGTGATCATTAATTTCTTGTAACATATTCACAGGAATTACTAATTTGTGTGTGTGTGTGTGTGTGTGTGTATGTGTAGTTTTGAACTTGGCTATAAGAAAGCAGAATGAATCTCTTTATAGTTTCATTCAACATCGGAATCCTGTGTTGAGAAATACTATGTTGAAGCCTAAACATACAAAGCAGAGGAGGAGGGAGCTGCTTTCAGTGACATGGGCCTTTGAGCCTTGCCCTTAGTCTTTTCCCAGCTACCTGCTTATGGGGCGCTTAGAATATTTAGGCTTTTGTAGGCGGTGCCTGTGGCTCAGTGAGTAGGGCACCGGCCCCATATGCCGAGGGTGGCGGGTTCAAACCCAGCCCTGGCCAAACCGCAACAAAAAAATAGCCGGGCGTTGCGGCGGGCACCTGTAGTCCCAGCTGCTTGGGAGGCTGAGGCAAGAGAATCGCTTAAGCCCAAGAGTTAGAGGTTGCTGTGAGCCGTGTGAAGTCATGGCACTCTACCCGAGGGCGGTACAGTGAGACTCTGTCTCCACAAAAAAAAAAAAGAATATTTAGGCTTTTGTGTAGGAGTCACCATTTAAAAAGTATTACAATGGCTATTGGTATGTTCCTTTATATTTGGAGATTTTGAAATTTTTTTGAGAGTTAATCTATTTTTGGTGATTAGCTATAAAGTAGATGAAGACTAATAGGTAGAAATTACAAAAATACCATTTTATAAATTTTTTTTATTTCTTTTTTTATTGTTAAATCACAGCTGTGTACATTAGTGCAATCAAGGGGTACAATATGCTGGTTTCATATACAATCTGAAATATTCTCATCAAACTGTTCAACGTAGGCTTCATGGCATTTTCTTAGTTATTGTATGTAGACATTTGTATTCTGCCTTTAGTAAGTTTCGCCTGTACCCATTCTAAGATGCACTGTTAAACCAAAACTTATAGCCGGGTGCGGTGGCTCACGCCTGTAATCCCAGCACTGTGGGAGGCTGAGGAGGAGAATCGCTTGAGCTCAGGAGTTCGAGACTCGCCTGAGCGACAGTGAGACCCCGACTTGTGAAAAAAATGGAAAAACTCAGCCCGAGTCTGAGGTTGTGGTGAGCTACCACGCCCACTGCACTCTGCTCAGGGGCATAGGGTGGGACCCTGTCTCAACAAAAAAAAAAGTGAAGAAATAAAAAATAAGCAACGAAATAAAATAAAAAAGCCAAAAAAAAAAAACCAAAACTTATTACTCAATGTTTTATCTTTTGACTATTTGTTAACTTTTTGAGTTGATACACATTTTAGACTTGAAACCTTCATTGTGAATTTGTTGTTCAAAATGAACTAGAGCAGTAGAAGACATAACTTGTATATGTGTGTGAGATGAATCTAGGGGCACGAAGACAAATTTTTTTTAAGTTGTGCATTATAATGTATGTTAGAAAAAAATGTAATCCTTACATTAAACTTGTTATTTCATGGAAACGTAGTAAGGACAGGCTGAATAAATATAATTGATATCAAGAAAGATGCTAAGTAAACGGTAGTGCAGGTGATAAGGAAAGAGTCACGAAGGTGATATGGCAGTTTGGGGGACTCTAAGCTAGGACAGTAAAAAGCAGAAGGGGACCTGTGGGGACCACCTGGTCCAGATCTGTTACTTAGATGATGAACTAGAAGTCCATAAGATTCATACTGTTTACCCAAAACCCTACAGCAGGTAGAACTGAGACCGGAACCCCTAGACACAGCTGATTAATTTGTATTCTTTTGAAGTACTTTTGAAGTTACCAAAGTTTTTCCAGTCTTTATATCCTAGTCTTTGTATATCAGAATGTATTAAGTTGTAAACTTTTGGAAGAGGACATTTACTGTGGAAAAAAGTCCAAAGCAAGCCAGCAAACCTGAAGTGAGTTGCTTTTATAGATAGCATTTCATCGTATCTTCACAACTGGCCTTTCAAGTACATAGATGTTTTACAAATGAGGAACTGAAATTAATTTATAAACTGAAAGCGATATATCATTTAGTCCTCACATTAACCCTGTTAAATAGGTAGGATAAATGCTGATATGTTCATCTTACACATGAGGAGAGTAAAGCTCAGAGATTATGAAATTTTTAACACAGGGCAACTCATTGGTAGATCAGGACTAAAAGTTAAGATATTCTAATTCTTAATCTAATTTGTCTTAGACTTAGACTAATTAGAATTAGTTTTCTAATTCTCTTTCCACTATTCTGTGCTGCTGGTATGTGCTAACCCATTGTTGGAAATGCTTGCCAGGATAAGGAAATGGAAAGGTAATTTCACGCTAATCTTGGGGACACGAGATAATCTGTGGATATTGGATAATCTGATTATCCACAGTTGATAATCAGTAGGTGTGAAGTTCCTGTTATGTCACTTGGAAAGTCTGTCTTCTGCCATTTAAGTGATTATTTTATATCAGAAGTTTTTGAAAAATTGTTCTTTAACAAGGAATCATCTCTTTGTACTGTTCTTGGTCAGGTGGGGCACGTTCATGGGCACACTAGAGCGAGTTTTTCGTGTGCAACTTTATCAAATAGTGTCTGTGTTTGGTATGGCCGGAGAGTTGGGCAGTCAAAGGGAAAAAATAATCAAGTAGTAGGTTACACTTTAGGATAGGTCCATTTCGTACAAGCCTTACAACATAATCTTATTTATTCCTGCAGTTTAATCCCCTGTCTCCCCTCTACTCCCTGGATGTTCTTGCGGACGCGTCTCACCGGAGATGCTCACCAGCCCACTGTTCTGCCAGGTAATTACCTCCTATGGCTATTACAGACAATGCCATATTCCTTTTTATAACACTTCACAATTGCAAAGTATGCTTGTGCATAGTATCCAATTTGATCCTTATAACAATCTTTTGAGATAAACAGACATTTTACAGATGCAGAAACTGAGGTAGAGTGGAGAAGTATCTTTCCTGTGATCTTTTTTCTTTTTTTTTTTTATTATTAAATCATAGCTGTGTACATTAATGTGATCATGGGGCACCATACACTGGTTTTATAGACCATTTGACACATTTTCATCACACTGGTTAACATAGCCTTCCTGGCATTTTCTTAGTTATTGTGTTCAGACATTTATATTCTACATTTACTAAGTTTCACATGTACCCTTGTAAGATGCACCGCAGGTGTAATCCCACCAATCACCCTCCCTTCGCCCATCCTCTCTTCCTCCCTCCCCTCCCTCTCCCCCTTCCCCCTATTCTTAGGTTATAACTGGGTTATAGCTTTCATGTGAAAGCCATAAATTAGTTTCATAGTAGGGCTGAGTACATTGGATACCTTTCCTGTGATCTTATGGCTTGTATGTGATTGAATCTCAACTTTGACCTAAGTCTTATGGCTCATATTCACATTATTTCTGCTCTTAAAAGCCCCATCTTCAAAGAACATTTTTTTTTTTTTTTTGAGACAGAGTCTCAAGCTGTCACCTGGGTAGAGTGCTATGGCGTCACAGCTCACAGCAACGTCCAACTCTTGGGCTTAAGCGATTCTCTTGCCTCAGCCACCCAAGTAGCTGGGACTACAGGCGCCCACCACAATGCCCAGCTATTTTTTTGTTGTTGCAGTTGCATTGTTGTTTTTAGCTGGCCGGGGCTGGGTTTAAACCGATGTGGCCAGCGCCCTGCTGTCTGAGCTATGGGTGCTGCCCAGAAGAACATTGTTAATCTCCCTTGCCAGACCTGCAAAACTTTGCATAAGCCCACTTCCTCCATGTCCAGCCTCATTTCATATCATTTCGCCTCTCTGAGGGAGAGATCCAGCTGTACAAGGGAGTTCTTTGTATTCTTCAAAAATAACATCTTTTCTGCATTGGGACCTTTGCACTGGCCTTTTTGCCTGGAAAACCATCTTTAGGCTGCTGCTTTTCTCAACTCAGTTGCCGCCTCCTTAGAGAGGAGCAGGGAGCCCACCCTATCTGAGGGGCGGCCTCCAGCACTTTATGCTCATTATCCATTTCCTTTATGGCACAGTCATACTTGTCGGGTGTGTTTTTCCCCCCACTTTTCCCCTGGCCTCTCTCACTAGAATGTAAGCATCAAAGTGCAAGGACCTCTTCTTGTTTCCTAATCACCTAACACAGTGTCTTGCACTTGCTAGGTATTCAGTATATATTTGTTAAATGAATGACTCCTATGCCTCTCAATATAAATTCTCTTTTAAGTTAGCTGACATGCAGAGTAAATACAGTTTTAATGGTAGTATCCCCTAGCAGGGACATTATCACAAAAGAGCAGCTCATCCACAGGACCAAAACCTTTTTATTATTTCTGGTGCCACAAACACTGTTCCTCCAAGTTTCTGAGGATTTTTTTTCTTCCTCATAAGTTTTTAAAGGCATATGTTCATAGATGTTGAGGTATAGGCTATCCAAAGAAGTTACTGCTTCATGGATACAATTAGAACTTCTACTATGGACCATAATAATAAACCTAGCACCATAACCTACAGCCAGATCTTTCTACCATAGAAGAGGTAATTCCATGGAGAAAGTCTTTTGAATAGAGAGAACATCACAAATGGGGTTATTAAGAATGTGGAAAATTGTGGAATGATACAATTACTACAGCAAAGCCTTTCTTCGGTAGCTTGCTAATTCATCATTCATTCATCCAACTTTGCTGACTGCCTGTTCTGTGCCAGGCTCCTTGTTTAGGTCCTGCCCTCAAGGAACTTATATTCTCCTGAGTGTAGAAATTGACAATGACAGTAACCGTTTGTCTGTGAAGGGTGTGAAGCATAAGGGAGGGGCTTCTGACTTAGAGGCTCAGGAAGCTTTTCTTAGAATTGGTTTTCATCTGCAGGAAAACAGTCCTCCAGCCTTTTTTTTTTTTTATTGTTGGGGATTCATTGAGGGTACAGTAAGCCAGGTTACACTGATTGCAATTGTCAGGCAAAGTCCCTCTTGCAATCATGTCTTGCTCCCATAAAGTGTGACACACACCAAGGCCCCACCCACCTCCCTCCGTCCCTCTTTCTGTTTCCCCCCCATAACCATAATTGTCATTAATTGTCCTCATATCAAAATTGAGTACATAGGATTCATGCTTCTCCATTCTTGTGATGCTTTACTAAGAATAATGTCTTCCACGTCCATCCAGGTTAATACGAAGGATGTAAAGTCTCCATTTTTTTTTTCTTTTTTTTTTTTTTTTTATTGTTGGGGATTCATTGAGGGTACAATAAGCCAGTTACACTGATTACAATTGTTAGGTAAAGTCCCTCTTGCAATCATGTCTTGCCCCCATAAAGTGTGACACACACTAAGGCCCCACCCCCTCCCTCCATCCCTCTTTCTGCTTCCCCCCCATAACCTTAATTGTCATTAATTGTCCTCATATCAAGATTGAGTACATAGGATTCATGCTTCTCCATTCTTGTGATGCTTTACTAAGAATAACGTCTTCCACTTCCATCCAGGTTAATACGAAGGATGTAAAGTCTCCATTTTTTTTAATGGCTAAATAGTATTCCATGGTATACATATACCACAGCTTGTTAATCCATTCCTGGGTTGGTGGGCATTTAGGCTGTTTCCACATTTTGGCAATTGTAAATTGAGCTGCAATAAACAGTCTAGTACAAGTGTCCTTATGATAAAAGGATTTTTTTTCCTTCTGGGTATATACCCAGTAATGGGATTGCAGGATCAAATGGGAGGTCTAGCTTGAGTGCTTTGAGGTTTCTCCATACTTCCTTCCAGAAAGGTTGTACTAGTTTGCAGTCCCACCAGCAGTGTAAAAGTGTTCCCTTCTCTCCACATCCACGCCAGCATCTGCAGTTTTGAGATTTTGTGATGTGGGCCATTCTCGCCGGGGTTAGATGGTATCTCAGGGTTGTTTTGATTTGCATTTCTCTAATATATAGAGATGATGAACATTTTTTCATGTGTTTGTTAGCCATTCGTCTGTCATCTTTAGAGAAAGTTCTATTCATGTCTCTTGCCCATTGATATATGGGATTGTTGGCTTTTATCATGTGGATTAATTTGAGTTCTCCATAGATCCTAGTTATCAAGCTTTTGTCTGATTGAAAATATGCAAATATCCTTTACCATTGTGTAGATTGTCTCTTTGCTTTGGTTATTGTCTCCTTAGCTGTACAGAAGCTTTTCAGTTTAATGAAGTCCCATTTGTTTATTTTTGTTGTTGTTGCAATTGCCATGGCAGTCTTCTTCATGAAGTCTTTCCCCAGACCAATATCTTCCAGTATTTTTCCTATGCTTTCTTTGAGGATTTTTATTGTTTCATGCCTTAAATTTAAGTCCTTTATCCATCTTGAATCAATTTTTGTGAGTGGGGAAAGGTGTGGGTCCAGTTTCAGTCTTTTACATGTAGATATCCAGTTCTCCCAACACCATTTATTGAATAGGGAGTCTTTCCCCCAAGGTATGTTCTTGTTTGGTTTATCAAAGATTAGGTGGTTGTAAGATGTTAGTTTCATTTCTTGGTTTTCATTTCGATTCCAAGTGTCTATGTCTCTGTTTTTGTGCCAGTACCATGCTGTCTTGACCACTATGGCTTTGTAGTACAGACTAAAATCTGGTATGCTGATGTCCCCAGCTTTATTTTTATTACTCAGAAGTGCCTTAGCCATATGGGGTTTTTTTCGGTTCCATCCAAAACGCAGAATCATTTTTTCCAAATCTTGAATGTACGATGTTGGTATTTTGATAGGAATGGCATTGAATAGGTAGATTGCTTTGGGAAGTATAGACATTTTAACAATGTTGATTCTTCCCATCCATGAGCATGGTATGTTCTTCCATTTGTTAATATCCTCTGCTATTTCCTTTCTGAGGATTTCATAGTTTTCTTTATAGAGGTCCTTCACCTCCTTCGTTAAGTATATTCCTAGGTATTTCATTTTCTTTGAGACTGTGGTGAAGGGAGTTGTGTCCTTAATTAGCTTCTCATCTTGACTGTTATTGGTGTATACAAAGACTACTGACTTGTGGACATTGATTTTATATCCTGAAACATTACTGTATTTTTTGATGACTTCTAGGAGTCTTGTGGTTGAGTCTTTGGGGTTCTCTAAGTATAAGATCATGTCGTCAGCAAAGAGGGAGAGTTTGACCTCCTCTGCTCCCATTTGGATTCCCTTTATTTCCTTGTCTTGCCTAATTGTATTGGCTAGAACTTCCAGCACCATGTTGAATAGTAAAGGTGACAGAGGACAACCTTGTCTGGTCCCAGTTCTAAGAGGAAAAGCTTTCAGTTTTACTCCATTCAGTAAAATACTAGCTGTGGGTTTGTCATAGATAGCTTCAATCAGTTTTAGAAATGTGCCACCTATGCCTATACTCTTCAGTGTTCTAATTAGAAAAGGATGCTGGATTTTATTGAATGCTTTTTCTGCATCTGTTGAGAGGATCATGTGATTTTTATTTTTGCCTCCGTTAATATGGTGGTTAACATTTATGGACTTGCGTATGTTAAACCAGCCTTGCATCCCTGGGATGAAGCCTACTTGATCATGATGAATGACTTTTTTGATGATAAGCTGTAATCTATTGGCTAGGATTTCGTTGAGAATTTTTGCATCTATATTCATGAGTGAGATTGGTCTGAAATTCTCCTTTTTGTTTGGGTCTTTTCCTGGTTTTGGTATCAGGGTGATGTTTGCTTCATAGAATGTGTTGGGGAAGATTCCTTCTTCTTCAATTTTTTGGAATAATTTCTGCAGTACAGGAATAAGCTCTTCCTTGAAGGTTTAATAGAATTCTGGTGTGAAGCCATCTGGACCAGGGCATTTTTTGGTTGGAAGCTTTTTTATTGTTTCTTTGATCTCAGTGCTTGAAATTGGTCTGTTCAGGAGCTCTATTTCTTCCTGGCTAAGTCTAGGGAGAGGGTGTGATTCCAAATATTGATCCATTTCCTTCACATTGTCAAATTTCTGGGCATAGAATTTCTGGTAGTATTCAGAGATGATCTGTTGTATCTCTGTGGGATCAGTTGTTATTTCCCCTTTATCATTTCTGATTGAGGTTACTAGAGATTTTACTTTTCTATTCCTCGTTAGTCTGGCCAATGGTTTATCTATTTTATTTATTTTTTCAAAAAACCAACTCCTTGTTTCATTAATTTTCTGAATGATTCTTTTGTTTTCAATTTCATTGATCTCTGATTTGATTTTGGATATTTCTTTTCTTCTACTGAGTTTAGGCTTAGATTGTTCTTCTTTTTCCAAATCCATAAGATGGCTTGTGAGATTGTTGATGCACTCTCTTTCGAATGTAGGCATCTAAAGCGATGAATTTTCCTCTCAAAACTGCTTTTGCAGTATCCCACAGGTTTGGTAGCTTGTGTCTTCATTGTTGTTATGCTCAAGGAAGTTAATGATTTCCTGTTTTATTTCTTCCTGCACCCATCTGTTATTCAACAGAAGATTGTTTAATTTCCATGCCTTTGTGTGGGGTCGAGCGTTTTTGTTAGAGTTGAGTTCCACCGTTAGTGCCTTATGGTCTGAGAAGATACAAGGTAAAATTTCAATTCTTTTGATTCTGTTGATATTTGTTTTGTGTCCCAGGATATGATCAATTTTGGAGAATGTTCCATGGGGTGATGAGAAGAACGTATACTCTTTATCTTTGGGATGGAGTGTTCTATATGCGTCTATCAAGCACAGTTGTTCTAGGGTCTCATTTAAATCTCTTATATCTTTGTTTAATTTCTGTTTAGAGGATCTGTCCAGCTCTGTAAGAGGAATGTTAAAGTCCCCTGTTATGATGGTATTATCATATATCATATTGCTCAGACTGAGTAAGGTCTGTTTCAAGAATCTGGGAGCATTTAAATTGGGTGCATAAATATTTAGAATTGAAACATCTTCTTCTTGTATTTTTCCCTTGACCAATATAAAGTGACCATCTTTGTCTTTTTTGACTTTAGTTGCTTTAAATCCACATGAATCTGAAAATAAGATTGCAACTCCTCTTTTCTTCTGAATGCCATTTGCCTGAAAAATTGTCTTCCAACCCTTGACTCGGAGGTTTAATTTGTCTTTTGAAGCCAGGTGTGTTTCTTGCAGACAGCAAATGGATGGCTTGTGTTTTTTAATCCAGTCAGCCAATCTGTGTCTCTTCAGTGGGGAATTCAAGCCATTAACGTTTATTGAGATAATTGATAAGTGTGGTAGTATTCTAGTCATCTTATTTTGTGAGAGTCCATTGCTTAGTTTTATCTTTGCATCAGTGTGGAGGTTAGGTTCTGTCCTTTAATTTCTGAGTTCTTACTTTGCTGCTAATCCATTGTTGTGGTCAGTGTGCAGAACAGGTTGAAGTATTTTCTGTAGAGCTGTCTTGTTGAGGCGAATTTCCTCAATGTTTGTATATCCATAAATGATTTGATTTCTCCATCAATTTTTAAGCTTAGCTTAGCAGGGTACAGAATTCTGGGCTGGAAATTGTTCTGTTTAAGTAGATTAAAGGTAGATGACCATTGTCTTCTTGCCTGGAAAGTTTCATTAGAGAAGTCTGCGGTCACTCTGATGGATTTGCCCCTGTAGGTCAACTGGCGCTTATTCTTGGCAGCTTGCAGAATCTTTTCTTTTGTTTTGACTTTGGACAGGTTCATCACAATGTGTCTTGGAGAAGCTCGGTTAGAGTTGAGGCGACCTGGGGTCCGATAGCCCTCTGAAAGCAGTGTGTCAGAATCTTTGGTGATATTTGGGAAATTTTCTTTTATAATATTCTCTAGTATGGCTTCCATTCCTCTGGGTCATTTTTCTTCCCCTTCTGGAATTCCTATAACTTGTATGTTGGAATGCTTCATAAAGTCCCATAATTCTGACAGTGAACGTTCTGCTTTCTCTCTCTTCTTTTCTGCCTCTTTTACTATATGAGTTATCTCAAGAACTTTGTCTTCTACCTCTGAAATTCTTTCTTCTGCATGGTCTAACCTGTTGCCGATACTTTCCATTGCATCTTTAAGTTCCCTAATTGACTGTTTCAGTTCCTTCAGCTCTGCTATATCCTTTTTATATTCTTCATATCGTTCCTCTCTTATTTGATTCTGTTTTTGGATTTCCTTTTGGTTATTTTCCACTTTATTAGCAGTTTCCTTCATTATTTCCATCATTTCTTTCATTGTTTTCATCATGTGTATTCTAAATTCCCTTTCTGTCATTCCTAACATTTCTGTGTAGGTGGAATCCTCTGCAGTAGCTACCTCATGGTCCCTTGGCGGGGTAGTTCTGGACTGGTTCTTCATGTTGCCTGGAGTTTTCTGCTGATTCTTCCTCATGAGTGATTTCTTTTATCTGTTTCCTTGCCCTAATTTTCCTTTCACTTCCTCTTGCTCTTTAAGTTCTTGTGCCTGTGGACTAAGGGTTAGATGAGTCCTTTTGGCACAGGACCAGAAGGGTGAGAAGGTTGAAGAGCAAGAAAGGGATGAAAGAAAGGAGGACCGAGTGAAAAGAAAAAAAAAATAAAGGAGAGGGGATGGGTAAAAGGAATATTGACAAAAAGAAGAGAGGCACAGAAATAGTGAGACAGAGCAATATAGGTGTACAGTAGGGTACTTTGACAGAACCTTAAAAAAAACCCACCTTCTGGGGGTGCCCAGTTGGGTGGTTCCCTTGAGGTCAGCAGCTCTTTGCTAACCTGATCAGACACAGTACCCCACCTCCACTAAGTAGAGAGGAAAGAAAAAATGCTCTAAATCAAACCAAAACAAGCAAACAGAAAACTTTACGGGATAAAATTGGGTGAAAAACCAAATAATAGCGGTAGAAACAGTAGGAAAAATGAAATTCTAGTTATTAAAAAAGGCAGCAATGGGAAATTATAATTAAACTAGAAAAATTGAGAAAGAAAAAAGATACGTACGGAAAAGGTTGAAATTAAAAAACAAAACAACATCAACAACATCAAAATAAAAAAACAACCAAACCAAAAAAAAAAACAACAAAAAAAAAACAAAACACAACCAAAACAAAGCAGTATGTATATGTTGTTGAATATTGTCTGGGCAACACGTGGTCTTCTGGAGTATGAGATGTTAATCACAGTTCTGATATGACTGAGGCTGCTGATTTCTGAAACCCCAGCAGGTAGACACCCTAAATCTCTCTTCAGCCCACTTAAAAGGCACTTTGAACTTGTAAACTTGCTGAGCAGAAGCCTTCCCAGGAAAGTGCTTGTCACTGGAATCACTGCTGAAGTGGCTATCCACTTACCCAGTGTGCCAAAACCGGTCTCACTCTGCCCCTGAGGGTTAGGGCTACAAGGCGGCTCAGACCCCACCCTTTGGCTACTGGGTGCTGGGTTACCAGCTCCCACCTGATTCTAGCTCTGCGACCCTGAGGGCAGAGCTTGCCATGGCAGATCGCTCACAATGGCTCCCTGTGGCCCACAGCCAAACACTATTAGCTCCGTCTGGCTCAGCGGCTCAGACTGGGGCCCTAGACAACGGCCAAAGTTCTCCGCATTCCTGCTTAGGCTCTCCCCAAGGCAGCTCAACTGAATGCCAAGTCCAAAGACACCAAAACAGTTCACAGGTAAGGCCTTTCCAGTTTGCTGTCTCACTGCTACTGAACTTACAGTTGTGGGTGGGTTTAGACCGATTGAACACACGCGACCACTTGCCGGTTTTTCACTGTTCTAGTCCTCCTCTTGGGGTCCAGAAGTCTCTCGCTGACTCTCTGTATCCTCGCAGGGGTGATGATAGGCAGATCCCACCAGCCAGAGATGCCTGGAGTCCTATTTCCCCAGACTCACGGTGCCCAGATGCAAGGAAGCTGTTACTCGGCCGCCATCTTGCTCTCCTCCCGCCCTCCAGCCTTTTATCTTTTTCTCCCCGTTTTTCCTTTACAAAAGACATCTCAGAACCAGTTTTTTATCTTAATACCAAATAAAATAATGGCTACATCTACTCTTAGGGAAGACTGCGTGAGTAGCACCTTATCATGCCAGATGGTGGTACTCCCTTTCCTCTTCTGCCCAGTGCTGTGCTGTGCTGAGGTCGGTGTCTGTGCTTTCATCAGGTTTTCTGTTACCTTTAACAGCTTCATCCTGTGGCAGGACTGGGCATCAGCTTCTTATTTCTTTGTGTATCTCATTATCCACATCATTATCCCCTCTCCCTTGCCTGACGGTGTTTGTGGCTGGACTTGGAAACATAAGGAGGTCTCCACTGTGTTTCTGGGAATAATGTGTTTCCACCTCTAGGGAAGTATTGCTTGTTGCTTTAGGTCATTGTTAAGAGCAAAGGAGAGAGAACGTGGACAATTACAGGTCATCTTTGTTTTTATGTTTAGACATCATTCCTAGGGCAGTAGATACCAGGTAGGATGCACATATGAAGGTTCCTTGGGGTGAGTAGGAGAAGAAAAATTTTAAACTTACATTTATTTATTATCTTATGTTTGACTTTTTTTGTTTTAAATTATACATATATTAGTCTAATGGCACATATTTATATTTTATGTACATAAATTAAATATTAATATAAAATGTTTCTTTGAGTTTTTTACTCACAAGGGTGCACAATCAGTAAAGTTTGTCAGCATCTGCTCTGTGGGGAATGACCAGTGCAAGAGACCAGTGTTCCCCCCACCTCCTTTGCGCAACAAGGCGTCGGTGCCGAGACTGTCTACTCCTGTGTGGTGGCCTGATGAGATTGGAGTCTTTTTGCAGCAGGCCTTGCCGAGAGTGCACTGTTGAGCAAAAGCCTCGCACCAAGGAGGGAATGTTAAGGAGTCGTGGGTGTAGGGAAGAGGGAGGTGAACTACTGAACTAAAAAAACGTTTCGAATGGAAATTTTATCTTTTTCTTACCCAATTTTATTTGTAGTAGGCAAAGATTTCTTTCAAAGCATCTGAGCAGCATTGGGAATTTCACACCCATCATTAGAATGATTTGTGTATGTGTGTGGTGACTATGTTATCATTAGTGGTATAATTTTATTTTGCAAAGAGAGAAGTGTTTCCTGTTTTATCACAGCTTTCCCCGAGGAGGGCTGGTGTATTAATTTGCTGTATTGCCTCCTGGCTGTTCCCAGGCTGTTTTTCCTCTTCATCATGGAATTTTTAATGGCCCTGCTGCCTCTTGGGAAGCATGTGAGGAAGAGTTCCTCGGGGAGTGCTTCCCTTTTTTCACATGCCTATAATTACTCTCCTTTAAGAGCACAAAGAGTTTGATAATCATGCCTGAACTGTGAAGGTTCCCTCCTGTCAGGTTACTGAGCAGAGGCAGCTTCTTGCCTGGACATTGCTGATTCTCCTCTCCCAGGCACTCAGCTCCTGCGTGATAGTGAGAGCTTTTCAACCACTTCCTTGCTGTTGGAGTTGTGTATAGCTGGGCTTTTTAGAATAGGCCTAGGGGCCCTCAGGGGTGATGAGTGACCTCCAGGTACTCATTGCTATAAACAAATAAACAATGGGACCATAGTTTTAAAATAACATTTATTGATGTATAGTTTTAATACAACCCAGATGGCAGGTGCAGTGGATGAGAGGGAGAGTTTTGTGGTCTTTGTACCATTTAATAGACTTGTGGATTTCAGAAATACCACTCTAGAAATACTTAACCTTTGCTGGTTTTCAATCCTGGCTGCACTTTGGAATCACCTGAGAAGCTTTAAAAAATAGATCCAACCTGGGTCCCACTTCCAGAGATTCTGTTTTAATTGATCTGGGATGAGGCCTGGGCATTGGCATTATTTTTAAGTTCCCCAGGTGATTTATGTGCAGCCAGGGTTAGGAACTATTGCCCTGAATGCGGATGGTTTTATGACTGGTGCTTTGTAATTTGCTTAATAGGGACTCCCATGGCCTAATAGCCTGACAGCTGTGCTTTAGAATTGTGTGCACCATTCCTTACGGACCTCTGGGCTTTGGAGATTCTGCTGCAGGCGAAGAGGAGTGTTATTATGTAGCACACTGCCTATCACATGTATTAATAAATGGGGGGAGCAGAGTTTTGTTGGGTGGAGATATTGGTAGTTAGCTGGGTGTGTGGATGAAGTCACAAACCGTTTAGGTTTGGTTGTTTTGGTTGCTGGTATTGGGATTTGCTGTTAAATAATAATACTTGGTATTGGTGTTAAGAATTGCTGCTGCTGAAACAGCGGATAGTGTGACTGGCATTCTGGTAGATTCAGTGATATTGTTGTCAAGGGCACAGCCACAAATTTGTAAAAGGAGACTAGTGCTATAGCCAGCTTTCCCCCAAATGAGAGATTTTTTCCTTGTAAGGGTAAGATTTTATATCATTACCCATAGGAAGTGATGACCAGAACTTACCAACTGCTACACATAGTCTGTTGTACCGGTGTCACGCACAAGTCACCAGTTGTAGTTTTTGAGTGTTTCATGGCAATTTGGGGTTTTCTCTAACTCAAAGGAAAGGTCATCTTTTCGTGACCTTTCTTCTATCGTGAATAATAATTTGGTGATGCATCACATTTCCATTTATTCTTAAAGTTCTGAAATAACAAAACACTGTTTGATATCTTCTTTTCACGGAAGTCAGCTTCCTTTGTAAATAAACTGTTTTTCCTTTGAGAGATCTTATTTTCAGTTCTAGTGAGGACGGCACCGGCCTGGCATATAGATATTATACATGTTCCTTAACCAATGAATGAGTCTCACAGCTTCAACCATTTATTTCCTAGTCCATTGGCATAGGCTACATGAGGTGTAGAATGTGGATGTTAGTGTGCGATAGCCCTGGGGAAGAATCTCGGTTTCACCTGAGATGACTTCACCCCCTCCTACCTCATCTTTAAAATGGAAATATCAGTGCTTTTTTATTGAACAGGTGGGGTTAAAAATGAAAAAATATATGTAAATATTTAACTTCTTAGTAGCTAATATTATTTTTGTTGTGTAGTTACTACCCCACCCTGTCCTAGGATACTTAACAATTGTGAAAACTTTGAGCTGTCTCTAGAGTCATTTGCTGATAAGATGTAATAGGGATTCTTGAGGTGTTTAAATGGTCTCAAGTGGACTATAAGAGGAGGCATTTGGACTGTGCATAAAAACGAGAGACCTTCCTCCCATTTGAGAGTTGAAATAGGGTAGGCTGAGCTCATTTGTAATTCATTTTATCTGTTCACAAACGTTACGATCTGCATATCAGAGTTGTGTGCCCAGCTGGCTGTGCCACTTGACAAGGCGTTTCAAAGAGCAAAAAGAAGACTCAATTCATGCTATTAATTTTGACCTTTGGAGCCATAATAAACAGCCTCAGGTTTTACCCCAGGGCTTGGGAGAGAGAACCTTTTGTTAGTCCTAGACTGTTGAAGATGCTGTGATGTACAGCAGCTCTTGCTCACCTTTTTAGCGCCTTGGTTTTAGCCTTGAGTGAGGCTATGTCTCTGCTATCTCACATTGCCTGTAAAGCTGCCCGAGCCTACTGGAGCTGCCTATTATATAGTACACAGTTCTCCAATCTTTTGTCTTCTGTTGGAGGGTCTTGTTTACCGCAGTTCTGAACTGGCTGGTGTCTTACTGCCTAAGTGGAGTGATGGAAGCATTTTCTCTCTGTGTTTCTCTATTGTAATATACACATCTTTCCAGCTGATGTGAAACAGTTCTGCTCCTGTGGGTGGCATGA